>NC_136412.1:75138780-76338780 GCF_051521515.1 Lactuca serriola
GAGTTCTTGCAAGAACTCTCGGTGCTTCCTTACTTTACACACAAAAATGTTGTCACGCTTGTTGGATTTTGCGATGAGGATCGTGAGTGTATTCTTGTCTATGAGTATGCCCCAAATGGAAGCCTCCACGATCATATTCATAGTGCTAATACCACGAATAGTCATACATGGGCAAGACGTCTTCAGATTTGCCTCGATGCTGCCTCTGGGCTCCAGTTTCTCCATAACGGTCTTGGAGAACATTATAGGATAATACATCGAGATATAAAGAGCTCTAACATTTTATTAGGCCAAAACTACATTGGCATGATTAGTGACTTTGGGTTGTCAAAAATTGGCCCTGCAAATCGGGAAGCCACCTTTGTCATGACTCAAGTTGCTGGAACACCACTATACATAGATCCACAGTACCAAAAGACAAATATGCTGACAAAGGAGTCTGATGTTTATTCGTTTGGAGTGGTTTTGTTTGAAGCATTGAGTGGAAGGTTGGTGCATTCTGGAAGTTCCAAAGATGACCCAGAATTTGTACTCAAGATGGCTAAACGTTGCTTCGAGCAGAGAAACGTCAAAGAGATTATCCACTCAAACTTCAAGACAGAATTTGAGAAAGCTGGATCTTCCATTCAGGATGATGAAACCTGCCCAGATTCCATACATATATTCGCAGCTATTGCATACAAATGCTGCAAAGACAAAAGAGAGGACCGTCCCACAATGGTTGAAGTCGTGAAAGAACTTGAGAAAGCATTGAAGTCTCATGTAAGTCATTACTTTTATAACAAATATTGATCTGTGAGATGAGTTAACAACTCTTGAGCATAAATATAATTCAATTAATGATCAGTGTACGTACTTTTGTTTGTTATGATAAGTTAACATGACAGTTATATTGAAATAAAAGTAGAGAGATATTTAGCTTAGTGAATCGAATAAGATTAATCAAATGAAAAGTGGAATGGGCAACATGAATGAATATTTAAAAAAAATATCATAAGCAAAAGCTTACAATTATATCTGTCTCTTTTTTAAGCATAATATCGTGTCCCATGACAATTATGCAGGTAAACCGGGTGGAAGCCTTTAGAATAACACTTCGCGACATTAGATCTGCTACAAATGACTTCCGTGATATAATAGAGCAAGGACCACCAGGCGAGGTGTACTGTGGGGAACTTTCGTACTTAAAGGGACGTGGAACAGTTACCATAAAGCGCCTCCATCCTTCAGTGGATTCTTCTGGAGAAGAATTTGTTAAGGAGATTGCAAGACTTTATAGTTATAGCCATGAGAATGTCGTTCCAGTTTTAGGATTTTGTGAAGAAGGGACTGAGAGGATCATTGTTCTTGAGCATATGGTTAAAGGAAGTTTAAAAGATCATCTAACCAACACTAGTCTGATGTGGAAACAACGACTCAAGATATGTATTGATGCTGCATATGGGTTAGCTTACATTCATAGTCATGCTGATCAGACAGAACATATGATTCATGGCGACTTAAAAAGCAGTAGCATTCTACTTGGGGATGACTGGAAAGCTGCTATTTCTGATTTCATTGTATTCAAAGGTGCAGGAACTTTAGGCTATCTTGATCCACTCTATGCGACCACAAGTTCCCTTACACAAGAATCGGACGTTTATTCTTTTGGGGTGATTTTATTTGAAATCTTATCTGGGAGATTGGCAAATGAAAGGATTGAAATTGATCAGCAGCAGCCACTTCTTGAAGTTCCAAATGTTGAACTTCAACTAAACACTGCAAGTGGTACATGCGACGACAACGAGCCAGTGGCTTTTCTTGCAAATTGGGCATCAAAATGTTTCAAAAACAAAAAAATAGAAGATATTATCTTTCATGCTATAAAGAAAGAAATTGAACCAATGTCCTTGGTGATATTTTCAACTATTGCAAACCAATGCTTGATGGAACAATGGACTGACCGACCAACAATGACTAAGGTTGTAGAAGAACTTGAAAAAGCCCTTGATTGCCAAGTAAGTTCACTTAACAAGTAGATGAAGAACATATAGATTAGGGTTTCTTGAATAATATATTTGCATCTTTCACATATACACAGGATGAGTGGGAATGGGAGCAAAAGCTACCTACAGATTATAAAGAAATAATCCATATGTCAAAACGTCCAGTGGCCTCTACAATCAGAAAGAAGGATATCCATTCCCTCCTGTCATCGGGAATGCTACTTCACAACGAAAAAGTAGAGTCCCTTAAATCGTTTATGTATCTTCAATTGATCGCTTTATGAACTATGCTTTCCATAAACAAATTAATTTTCACTCACTCGTTTTCCACTTTTTATTGTCTTTTACACTAATAGTGGTTTTCAATAAGCATGGATGGAGCAAGAAATGAAATGGCATCTGCAAAAACATTTTCATACCGTGATGTTTCTTCTGTGAAGTGGAAATCCATACAAAAATCAAGGTTCTCTCTCATTCATGTGGTTAATTAACAGCATGTTCTATATATAAACTTTTTAGTCAAGTCGTTTTACTAAGAATCCTCTACTTGGTGTAGCCTTGTGGCATACAGCTATCTTTTATGAAATGAAACTTATAATTAGTAGCAAATCTCATGAGGGCTAATTGGTTTGTAGTTTTTCTCATCTTTGAGGCAAATAATGTGATTGCATTTAAAAAAAAGGAAAATGAAATATATTTTCATGAGAATCATATATGGTAACATCTAATATGTACATTTTGAGGAACTACCGACACTTGTTCCTTTTTACAATTTCCGTAGGAAAATGTGAACAATAAGAATGATCAATGGCTAGGAAAAAGGGTGGATTAATTGTATTATAAGATATATCAATATCATATAGAGTTGTTATATAGTTATATGCATGTGCAGATTCCCAAAGGTCGCAAGGATACCTGATATCTCAAATCTCAATATCGAAATTAAGATAAAAACTCAATTTCTAACTCCAGAGATGATGTATGGAGCTTACCTAGTGTTCAAGTTTTGTGATAAAAGAAAGGTTTCTAGCAGGCCGTTATACGTGAACCTAAAATATATGATGGCTGGTGAGACCTTAAGTGCATATTTTGCAGTGTGGGAAGTTGGAACCGAGTGGTTGAAAGTCAAACTGTTCCAATTTTCGAGTAATAATGGAAGTATCGATGTTGAGATTCTACTAGAAAGCTTGTCTCAGTATTATTGTGGCAGAGGGGCCATATATATTGAAGGCATAGAGTTTCAGGCCATTCGAAATGTAAGTCGAATAATGCATGCATCTTTCATGCTTATATTTATGGAAAAGATATGTGAATATGTCATAACATGGTTATTTAACTGTGTATAGGTTGACTTTGAACACAATAACGAATTGAAGGATGGAACAAACAATGAAGGAGTTTTGATCAATACACAGTTGGACATGGACTGGGTGGAAAAAATGTTATATCATTACGAAAAAATTATCAGGAGGTATGGGAAGAATGTCCATGTTGCCAATGGAATTGATAATAAAGAGGTGATTTATCGCCTTCTTTCTGAGGGAATTCATATTGACAAGGGTGAAAAGGTCTGATTTCCTTTCTTTTTTATGTACAAAAACTAGGCAAACCCTACAAATTATCATTCCCCTACCACCAACTTACTGTAGTATCATAATGACAAACTTGCAACTCTATGATGAACAGTTTTTCTCACTAAGCAAAGTGAACATGAAGAAATGCCACATGCTAAGGGCATCATCAGTTATATACAATTCCTTAAGCTTAAAGTTCAGCAAGCCTCCAACTGGATTAAGGTTTGCTTTTTTTGAACTGTCTTAATTACTCCTTTCATATCAAGTCATATTTATGTATATGCATGCGTACTTCAGGTTAAATATTTTTAACTATTTTTATTTGATATATATAGACCTAGAAAGAGAGATATAATTGTTAGCGTATATATTATGAAATGACTAATTAAAAGAGTTAATATAGGTGCAGATTTGCAAAGGTTGCAAAGATTCTGTCTCACCAGGATTTCCGTATCAAATGTGACATAGAGACACAAATGCTCTCATCAGATACAACCTACACTTGTTTCCTCGTGTTCAAACTTTCAAAAAAATGCCGTGGTCTCAAGTGCCCAGTGAAGGCTCGTGATTTAGTACACCATAGAAAGGAAAGAACCAAAATCATTTCTTTCAGGTACCCAAGCACAGTGAATTTGGACAAAATCAAATGGATTCCAAAACAGAGAGAAGATGGATGGATGGAGGTTATAGTGTGGGAATTTAAGGTTGATAACACGCATAATGATGAGTATATTCCTATGGATTTGAAAATGACATGTTTTGAAGGAAATATGTCTGGTCTTATTGTGTATGGAATTGAGTTCCGTCCTATAGCATAAGTGTATATTAAGTAACATTTATAAATGTTGCTCTAAGTGTATGGCAATCTGTTATTACATCTTTTGTACTTTTATATTAACTTAAAGGCTCTATAGAAGATATTTCCCCAATACTTCTTTTTATAAGAGGGAAAATTACAAAGTAAAAGAAAATACACACAAGAGCTACAACATTTGTTTTTCTGTTTATGTATATTGCATCAAAAGTTATAGGGATGCAATACCATTAAAACCAGAAAACATACTAGTAGAATAAATGTAATCCTAAAGTGGACATACATGATGATCATCATAGCTGGAGGAAGCAAAACAGCCATACCAACGATTTTCATATACCATGAACAAACCCTTCATCAACCACTCCAAAAACAGGTTCGCGCTCTTAATTAGATCCCAGATGCTGACAAACGGATGAGTGTTAGCCAAAACTTTCAATCCACTTGTATACGATTAATATCTTTCATGGATAAGGTCATTAATTTTCAAAAGACTCTCTATCTGTATTCAAGACATTATTTAAAAAGGAAGGTTTTAACCAATGCTGGATTATATAGCTACTTGGAATTTGGTAATGAAAATGGTGCAAAAGATTTAGACTGTGAAGAGATAGAAGTTTGGTCCAGGTTCTGTTGATTATTCCCATGGAAAAGAGATTTCATTTATAATGACAAAGCTATTTGGCTTCCCATGCCTTGTCTTCCTTAATCTTTCCCATAGTTGTGGACAATTTGGTAAATTTCTCATTCCCTTTACTCTATCGATTCTGATGACCCTAATCTTTCTTTTGATCGTATCTGCACTCTCTTCCGGAATAAATTTTTATTGATTCTGTGATTAATATAGAGCTTGATGGGGCTAAGATTTAAGTTTCGTATCAAAGAATCAAAAGAGCAAAAGAAATTTTCAATTTTCGGCGGAAATGGAAAATGAAATCGCTTCTGGAGTCGATTTTAGATCCTGTTGGTCAAACATAAATTCCGATCATGATTCCTTTGACTCTGACGAGCTTTATCAAGATGAAGCTGTTCAAAAACATGGTTGTATCTATTCCCTGGTCGTCACCCTTGAAATTCACATTCCCGTCAATCCTCTAGGCGGTGCCTCTGCCGCAGATGCGCCCCTCTGGCAGTTAACACTCTGGCCCTCCCAATATGTCTTTTACTTCATAATCGGTCTTGTATTTGTCGTATTCCTCGACGTGTTTTGGGCTCTTGGAATGCTTACTTTTGCACTAGGCAGCCCGTGAGCCTAGTAATGAGCATCCCATCTGCTCCAAGTTGAGGTGCACAATACAAACTGGTTTTTTGACAACCAAACCCAGAAAACCAAAACCGGTTTTGAAATATCCGAACTGGTTAGAACTGAATTGTCGGTTTGTAACACCCGATTGAAGGTATTTTTCATTTTTTTACCTTTGGTATGTAAATACTTTGCATATTTGCTTCCTAGGGGGCAGTTTTGCCATTTTCGGAAATTTCGGAGTACGCGGGCGTACGCATCTAGGGAGCAAACCCTAAATTTTAGGGTTTGGACCCTATTTAAGCAACATTATGACCCATGATCCTCTCATTTCTTAGGCTCCATTTCCCTTTGAGTCCCATTTCAAAACCCTAGCCCCTCTTGAGGAGATTTGACCAAGAAGAGCTTAGAAGAAGGAGCCTTGTTCAAAAGAGAACTTGTAGATCCAAACTTCACACACAATTTACAGCTTCATCTAGGTATAATGGTCGGCGTCTTCTTTATTATGCATGGTGGGCTTGTGGTTGAGTCCAGATTGAGGGATTTGGGAACTCGAAGCATGACCTGAACACCTGTTGGATGCAAGTTTTGGCTTAGGAGGCGTGGGGTTGTGATGGTTAGGGTATGGTAAGGTCATGGGTGGTGATCATGGTTAGTTGGAAGTGTTGTAAGACTGCGATGGGATCGTAGCATCCACCAGTTCGAGGTGGACTATCGTTGGAGGTGGTCATGAGTGTAAAAGGAGAATCAGTTCGTACCTTGGGCACGCTAGTCAAGATTGCTGATGAGTATTTCTCTGTATAGGATGAGGACCATTGGAGTCTGAGGTGGAGTCGGGCCTGTATAGCTCTAGATGGGTGGGACCCGTGGGTAAGGCCCGTGTGATTATGGAAATACAGGTGGGACGTGGTAGAGGCTGTTGGGTTAAGGTTTGGGATCTTGAGTCGCAGGATTAAGTGGGTGGTCAGTAGGTGTGATGCGGATGGGTTTATAGGCTGGGTAGCCTTGTTATTTTGACTCTTGGGAACCTGGTGGTCGGACTAGGTGTGAGACTTGTAGTCTTAGCGTGGTTTGGGGACCTTTATATCCCAGTCTAGTGAGGGGTGATTGTGAATCATAAGGTTTTGGGTGAAATGCAAGTGCAGATTTGTGGATCTCGGGTTATGAGTTGAATATCAGGATAGTTTTGGGTGGCATCTCGAGTTGGGTCTCACGAGTGTTTATGTGCAGGATTTCCTTTTTTAGTCTGATAAGAATTTGGGGTATCTATATGCAGAAGGTATCAATCGAAGGGTTCAAGGGTAAGGAGTGGATTCAATTTGATGATAGATCAAGCCATTGTGATTGTGTCTTGGATTGGTTCTATCTATAAATGGTATCAAGATAAGTCAAGACGGTATTATTGATTTGGATCTCGTGTGTGGAAATGCTTGTTATTCGGGAAATATGTTAGGTCACCTGTAGTTTGGGTTAAATAATCTTAGAGTAAAATATTTGACCCTATTGTGCAGCTCTGACCTGAGTCTAACCGTTGCAAGGATGAGTGTCCTACACGAAGGATTATCTGAGACTTCTCTCAAGAAAAAGTGTTATGCAAGGATAATTGGTATGTGTTTATGTTTTCTAATGTGAACCTCAGGTTATCAGAAGTTGGGTAGTCAGTTTGGCGATAAATGGAAGGGATTTAGCAATGTTTCAGTATGGGCGGTCCGTTAGGGAGTCACACCATCTTAAGACTTCAGACTTTAGGTTTAGTAAACGTGGTTGTTTTGCAAGGGATTAGTTTTGGTTGAGAAATGATTCATTCATCTTCGGGTTGGAGAGCCCTGCTAGGGTTGGTTTTGGTTGCCTTAGGAGGTTGTGGTGTGCTTGGGGTTATGGCCATGTTGCTCAGGTTGTCTGGTGTGTCGAGGATGGTAAGGAATGATTTCGAGGATGAAGTCTAATTTAAGTGGGGGAGAGTTGTAAGGCCCTATTCTGAATCGATTCCTTAGGCTTAGGGCCTTTGAAAAGGTGAGATCTAAGCCTATTTGGGTGCGAGTGATGTAATTGAAGTGATCCAGGTGTTCGGTTCGTGTTGTGGAGCCTAGAGGTATTTCGATAAAGTGTCAGTTAGGGCTTTTGTGGAAATTGAATTTTTGTTCAGAAGGTCTGAAGGCTGGTAGAAGTGTAGGGTTTCTCGTTACCTTACCGTAGATATAAGGATCGCCGAAAACGGACTTGTAATGAAAAAGTTATGGCCTTTAGAAGTTTGGTGGTTTTATGGTATAATCGGTTACGCGGGGCGTACACAAAGGGTATGCGGGGCATACTAGGGAAAAGGGTAGCACATGGGGCTTACCTTGGCGTACGATGGGTGTACTGTCTAGGATGGTCACGGATGCTCTACGGAGTATGCTGGGTACACCATATATACGTTAGGCGTACTCTAATCAGACCCAAACCCTATTTTAGGGTCTTGGACCTTATTTAAGCTCTTTATCTCATAATGTAACATCCCAATTTTCAAGACCAAAAATTTCATTTTTGATACAACGCTTTAGAAAAACATTTATAAGAAAACATCATCAAGTCATATCATTTCATAAAACCACAATCACATGTCTCAAAACCATATATAAAAATAATAATAATGTCAGACTACAATGCCAAGAATCTCATAATGCAGAAATCCAGTGTGCGATGCGCTGCTACCTTGCTAGCTCCTTCCCCATTGATGAAGATGTACCTGAAAACAAAATTGAAAACTATAAGCACGAAGCTTAGTGAGTTCCCCCATCATACCACATACCATACATAACACATACTACCAAGCATATCTGGGTGCCCAACCTACCCTGCTGAGCATACCGGGGTGCTTAACCTACCCCTACTAGGCATACTGGGGTGCCTAACCTACCCCTGTCAGACATACTGGGGTGTCCGAACTACCCCTCCGGTTTATCTTAACCGGTTAATAGGACTATTTCACCCCTACTACTACCATATAAAAGCATAACATAATCATTGTGTCAGGCATACCGAGGTGCCCGACCTACCCTTTGGTCCTATCGACCTGATATGGGGACTATTCCCCTACTATCACATAACATCATATCAGGCTACCAGACAATTATTATGAAGAAAATTATCTCTACTATAACTCTTACTAGTGAGCCAACCTTGGTGCCTTCGACCCACTTCTACTGGAAGGTAACTCACCTCAATGTCGTGAAGTGTCTGAACTGCCCTCGATGCTAGGATCAACACCTATCAAACTCCTACAAATAACAACCTTCCTTAATTACCATTTCATATTCTTAACCCTTTCAAGGCTCAACTAAGGTCAAAGTCAAAGTTAAGGTCAACACCCTGGTCAAAGTGAACTTTTGGTCAAAGTCAACATCTGTTTGACTCAACTAGTCGAGTTGGTCCACCAACTCGTCGAGTTCCATAATCCACAAAATACTGGAGCTTCGATTCTACTCGTCGAGTTCTTCTTCATACAGAATCGGGACCTTTTGCTCATGACTCGTCGAGCTCATCCTTGAACTCGTCGAGTCTTGCTTCATACAAGTTGAAGTGTTTAGTCCTTGACTCGCCGAGTTCTTCCTTGAACTCATCGAGTTCTTCTTCATATATGTTGGGACATCGCCTTGAACTCACCGAGTTCATCCTTGAACTCGTCAAGTTCTTTGATCTTCAGGTCCATATTCACATCTATCTTGTTGAGTCCTCTTCTAGACTCAACCAGATCGATCAGAAACACAAAAGGTTGGGAAACCATAACCCAAATCACCGAGTCCCATTAACGACTCATTGATTCCCCTATAGTCCATGTCTATCTAGTCGATTTCATTCGGGCTTAATGCATCCAGAACATAGATCTGACCTCCTAGGATCGATATATCACATAAAGTTACAAACTTTACGTGCATGCATGGGTTAACTAGCTCATAAAGACCCAAAATGAAGTCTACAAGGTGCATGGGACTCCCATGTCCATAAATTTGGCACCTTTATGCCATGGGAACCCTTAAACGTTCTACATTTGAATGTACAAACCTAAAAGTGGCTTCACTAAGACTTAGCGAAAGTAGAAACTAGCCCTAAATGGAGATCTAAGAAATGAATAGTCAAGGTATTAGCTTTATACATCAACTGAGCTGGAAATGTGCCAAAACCTCTGGATCTACTTGCTTTCTCTTGATCACCCAAGCCTCCTCTTTCTTCTGAAGCTTCAAAGACACACACAAATGGCACAAAAAGCTCAATAACACTCAATATACGATTAGGGTTTCGGGAAGAGAGTCCGAGGGTGGTGGAGGTTGGAGTGGAGACCCTATAAGTTGTTTAAATACGGTGCAAACCCTCAAATTTAGGGTTTCATCCAGACAGTTCTACTCGTTGATTCAGGGTTTCCGACTCGGCGAGTAGACTCTTCCACCTGTGTCCAAAATCCGCATCTACTCGACGAGTTGGGCCAGCAACTCGTCGAGTCCCAGTATAAAAGTGCAAAACTTATAATAAAAATACGTACCTGGAACCGAGCATTACAAATCTCCCCCACTTATTTTAGACTTCGTCCTCGAAGTCTGTTGCTGCATCTGGAAAAGCTCGGGGTAGTGCTCTCTCATCTTGTCCTCTGGCTCCCAAGTCCATTCTGAGCCCTTGCAGTGCTGCCATTACACCTTCACCAGTTCAACCCTTTTGTTCCTCAGATCCTTCGACTTCCTGTCGAGGATAGCTACTGGTCGCTTAATGTAGTTTAGGCTATCATCCACCTGAATATCCTCTAGAGGCACCACTGTAGAGTCGTCTATCAGGCACTTCAGCAACTGGGAGACGTGAAAGGTATTGTGAATATGGCTAAGCTCGGCTGGAAGATCCAGCCTATACGCCACCTTGCCCACCCGAGCTGCAACCTTGAAAGGACTGATGTACCTGAGGCCTAACTTGCCCCGCTTCCTGAACCAGATGACACCTTTCCATGGTGAAACCTTCAGGAGAACCATATCCCCGACATGGAACTCCAGGTCCGAACAACGCTTGTCGATATAACTTTTATGCCGACCAGGATCAGTCTGAAGCTTGCTCCAGACCTGTTGGATCCTTTCAGTCGTCTTGAGTACCACTTCGGTACTCCCCATGACCCTCTGTCCAACCTCTCCCTAGCATATTAGGGTCCTACACTTCCTCCAGTATAACATCTTGAAAGGGAGGATGGTAAATACTCGCGTGGTAGCTATTATTGTAGGAAAACTCTGCCAAGGGAAGGTAGGTAACCCAGCTTCCACCGAAGTCTAAAACGCATGCCCTCAAAATATCCTGCAAAGTCAGTATGGTCCGCTTGCTCTGACCATCTGTATGTGGGTGAAAAGTGGTGCTGAAGTGCAGACTAGTACCTAACTCATCGTGAAACTTCTTCCTGAATCTAGAAGTGAATTGCACGTCTCGGTCGGAAATCACGGAAAATGGCACTCCGTGTCATGCTAATACCTATCAAATGTTGACTTCAGCTAGCTTCTCGGTCGAGATGCTCTCTTGGATCAGTATGAAATGGGCACTCTTGGTCAACCGATCCACGATGACCCAAATCGAATCCACTCCCTTTGCGGTCCTGGGAAGCTTTGTGATGAAATCCATAGTAATATCTTCCTATTTCCACATAGGGATATCCAATGGTTGTGTCTTGTGGTGAGGCCTCTGGTGCTCGGCCTTGACCTTCCTGTAGGTCAGACATCTCTCGACGTACCAGGCTACATCCCGCTTCATGCAGGGCTACCAGTAATCAGGACGAAGATCCCTGTACATCTTCGTCACCCCGGGATGGATAGAAAACTTGCATTTGCGGGCCTCATCCATCAAAATATGCCATACTCCTCCACAGTATGGAACCCAGACCCTCCCATGCAGGGTCAGCAACCCCCTACTATCATAATCAAATGATGCCACCTGGCCTATGATCTGCTCACACTTTCGGCGCTCCTCCTTCATGCCCTCAACCTGCGCCTTTTGGATCCGCTCCAACAGTAGAGTCACCACCGTATCGTTAAGAAAATGTCTCTGATCGGGGCCACATTGAGACTAAGCGCATTGGAAATAATGTTGGCCTTCCCCGGGTGGTAGAGGATCTCACAATCATAATCCTTCACCACGTCTAGCCACCGACGCTACCTCATGTCCAGGTTCGGCTGATCCATGAGGTACCTCAAACTCTTGTGGTCCTTGTAAATAGTACATCGGAACCCATAGAGGTAGTATCACCAAATCTTGAGGGCGAAGACAACCGCCCCCAACTCCAGATCATGCATCGAGTAATTCACCTCGTAAGGCTTCAGCTGTCTCGAGGCGTAGGCAATAACATGCCCCCTCTGCATCAATATCGGGCCCAAACCTGAAATGGACACATCGCAGTACACTAGAAAATCCTCCATTCCCTATGGCAAGGCTAGGATCGACGCCTCGCATAGTCTCTGTTTCAATGTCTCAAATGTTTCCTGCAGCTCAGGCCCCCAACAAAAGACCACGACTTTCTTCGTCAACCAGGTCAAGGGCACGACTATCTTGGAGAAGTCCTAAATGAACCTCCGGTAATATCCTCCCAATCCCAGGAAACTCCGAATCTCAGATGGTGACTTCGGAACCTCCCATCTTATCATGGCCTCTACTTTGGCCTTGTCAGCCAAAATACCGTTTTGGTTGACAATGTGCCCAAGAAACTGCACCTCGTGTAACCGGAACACACACTTGGAGAACTTGGCGTACAAGCTCTCCCTCCTCAAGATATCCAAAACCTCTTGCAAGTGCTCCTTATGTTTCTCATGCGACTTGGAATAAACCAAGATGTCATCAATGAAAACTATCACAGATCGATCCAACATCTGTCTGCATACACGGTTCATGAGGTCCATGAACGCGGCAGGAGCATTGGTGAGCCCGAAGGGCATCACCACGACCTCGTAGTGGTCATAGAGAGTCCAGAAAGCAATCTTCTGTACATCCTCATCTCTGAACCTCATCTGATGATAACTTGAGCGCAAATCTATCTTGGAAAACCAAGATGCTCCCTGTAGCTGGTCTAAAAGATCATCAATCCTCAGCAGTGGGTAACGGTTCTTCACCAGGTACTAGGTCGATCCTGAACTCTACCTGCTCGGTCTAATGAATCCCTTGTCTAACAGATCATTCAGTTTTATAGACAACCCCTGCATCTCAGGAGGAGCAAACCGATATGGTGCCTTGGCTATCGGAGCTGCACCAGGTACTAGGTCGATCCTGAACTCTACCTGTCTCTCTGGAGGTATCCCAGGAAACTCCCCTGGGAATATGTTTAAGTACTCTCGCACCACTGGTACATCACTCACAGTCGCATTACCATCCTCTCGGGTATTCATAACATAGGCAACATACCCTGCGCAAGCCTATAGAAGGTAGCTCCTAGCCCTCGCTGATGAGCATAGAGTTGGTCCATGATGTGGCCTCTCGCCCTGAATCACCAGCTCTCTCCCACTTTGGGTCCTGACCCGTACCAACTGTTGCGCATAGTTAATCACTGCCCCATTAGCGCTCAACCAGTCCATGCCTATGATAACCTTGTTCCCAGGTAATAGAATGGGAAGTAAGTCTACTAGGTAGTGCTCCTCATATAGCCTCAATACACAATCCCTAAAAACCTCTAATGCCCATACTGATCGGTCGTCAACAATCTCGACTTCAAGAGGGAAATCCAACATGGTCGAAGACTCAGGGAACCTCTTTCTAAGTGCAAGAGATACAAATGATCGGGTAGCTCCCGAATAAAAAAATACCTAGACTGGGATACCGTTTACATCGAACGATCCTAAACAACACATAAAACATATACATAAATATCATAAATGACATATAATAAGAGCTAGGGAGAAGAAAAATACTCTTCAACACATCGGGTACGACACGTGCCTCCTCAGCGGTCAACTGGAAGGCCCGACTCCTCACCACTGAAGTATCTACCTTGCCCTGTTGGGCATCCCTAAGTCGTAAGGTCGCTTGAGCTGGCGCCGCCACTGGTGTTGCTGATACTAGTCTCGGGCAATCGACCTTTTATGGCCCTTCTGATTCCAATGGAAGCAAATCAGGTCTAATGTCTAGAATGTGGGGGTAGGGGAAATACAATCCCTGCCAAAGTGTCCAGTCTTGCCGCACTTATAGTAGCCCGATGACCCTAGTATACAAACCCCCTCATGTGGCTTGTCGTATTTCCCACAGCAGCTCCGACCTTGATGGCCCTTCAACCTAGAGTCGAATCCCTTGGGTTTCTTCCCCGAAACCCTAGTAATCTTCCTCGTCTCCACCTTCCTCTTCCTGAGGTGCTCGATATCAATGTCTCTCTCCTTCACCCTTGCAATCATGTCCTCTAATGTGGGGCATGCCGAGTAGCTAACATGCTTCCGAATGTCAGCTCTCAACATGTCATGATAGGGCGTCTTCCACATCTCTTCATCCCATGCATACTGAGGCACCAATATGGCCCTTTCTCGGAAATTGGCGGTAATCTCCACCACCGTCTTAGTCGTCTGATCATATCCAAGAACTCCCTAGCCAGCTGCTTAAGCTCCATAGCCAGTGTGAACTCGGCCCTGAACTTGGTCACAAAATCCAACCATGTCATGGCCTCAATGACTGAGGCTCCCAGTGAATCACTGATTGACTCCCACCAATCTCTAGCTTTGTCCCTCAAACAGCCTATAGCATAGTGGACCTTCGACCCCTCAGGGCAAAAGCTCGTCAACTGAACAGACTCCATGTCGGCGATCCACCTCCTGGTAATAATGGGGTCCTTTACCCCGTTGAAGTCTAACGCACCACATCCCCTAAATTCATTGAAGGAGAGTGTGTGTGTGTCCCTACTTGGACAGATGTCATGTCGCTCCTGAACGCCCTAAGGCGGTCCTCCATGATGTGTGCAATTAGCTACACCTCATTTTAAATTTATAACCTAACTACTTAACTAACTAAATGCACCTAGGCAGTGTACCTAGTCAAATTATAGAATAGTTTAAGTAAGTCGGGTGTCGATCACAGGGAACAGTTTTAACTAATTAATCTACCTACTATTAAACTAACCTAATTTCTAATGAAGAGAAGAGTTTTATCTAACTTTGCAAGTTTAGAAAAACTTAATTTTTTAACACAAATTCAATCAATAAACAAAACACTTCTATTAGTTTGAATCCACTTTCCCTCAATCGTTTATAAATTAGTTATGACAATTATTGTTGGTTACCAATTAAGATAGTATTAGCAATTCAGTTCTAAATTTACTCAAATTAATTAATTCATGTAAGTCTATGTATGGTCACACAATATTTAACACATAATCAATTATTGAATATGATTGGAGCCATGTAAGATTGATTTGGAAAACATACTTATGGTCATAATATGAGTTCTCTAGCACGGCTTAATTCAACAGTTTAATTACTTATCTAAGATTGGTTTGATCTTAGCTCTAATAAACTAGTGTTCATTGAATTATTAGGTATTCAAATTCATGCAGATTCATATTCACTAACTACACAAAATAAGAATTTAAAGCAATCAAATATTAAATCAAACATTCTAGGTTCAATCAATCAAACACAAGTCATAACCAACAAGTAAATTCAAATCTAAAGTATTAACACCATGAGTTCCAACTTCATCTAGCTAACAGAAGCAGCTAGATTTAGCTCGACATGCTAACAAATAAACTAACACGAATCATATTCAAAGACATATTTAAATGTACCAAATCTAGAATTAAATTAATAACTTCTCTTCTCCCTTGGTGTTGAAAGCCAATTCCAGACCTCTTCTCCCTTTGAATTTCATCTCCAGGAACCCTCCAAGTTGGCCAAAAGTCTCCCAAGTCGTAATGATCAAGAGTATATATAGTTGTTATAAAATTTGCGGTGCATGTCGTGAATGATACAATCATGTCGTGACTTTTCAGGAATCCTTATCGGGCAAGGCTTTTTTACTTCACGATACTTATCTTCCAAAATATTCATGACATGTCGTGAACTTGTGGTTGACGTCGTGATTTGAGCTGATTTCGTGGGTTTCTTTTTTCTTTTATTATTCAAGCCTCCAAAGTTCCAAGCTTTCTCGTTTTTAGTCCCTTTTCTTCAAGAATGCTTCTATTTGGCTGTAAAGTATAATTCAAGCTTATAAGTATCATTATTCAATACAAATAACCAAAATATTAATTAAAACATACTTAAATATTTCTTAAAAATATGTATAAATATAACAATATCAAAATACCACACACTTATTCTTTGCTTGCCCTCAAGCAAATTTAATTATTTTAAATTCAAACTCTTATCACTAACATCACATAGATCAATCCATTTCAAGCACAACCATTATGCCAAGACTGCAACACATGCATTTGTATCTAAAATTTTCCTAAGGACCCCCCTAATTCTAAATACTCACATTCCTCATGAACACTTGCCCACTTCTTTTGAGCAATGCTTATTTTATGCATCCCTCCGAATCCATCCGCGAAAATCTTTCTAACCTCAAGGTATTTTTGTAAAGCTACCCAAGCATACATAATCTAGAAATTACAATTTTTGATACCATAATGGCGCTCTTGGAATTCTTCACCTCTTTGAATAATTGGTCTTTGATTTCTTTGAATTCACGACCTTTTTTTATTTTTGGTATCCTCAACTTTTGAATCTCTTCAGAACTTTGATCTTTTGATTTTCACTTGATTGCTCCAAAATTCTTACAACTTTTCTTGTAATTCTCTCTCTTTTTTACATGTTGTAAATCCCTAATCTGCCTGTGTATCAATCAAATCCGTTTGATGGTGCGGAATCCCAATCAAACGGATGATGTCAGATAAAATAGAAGAAAAGGAGAAGAAGAATACTGTGAATCTCTGTATGAATTGATTAGAATTAAAGTTCCAAATACAAAAGATTCACACACATACGCTCCTTGTTCTCTCTGGCCGTAAACTCCTTCTAGATCATCAATCTTTACTCCTCACCCTAACACCTTTATTTATACTTGAATATGGGCTGGACACACATGGGCCGTAAATGAGTTTACGGTCGTAAGGTGTTTACGGCCGTAAACTCAGCCCTAAACTAGACCATAAATTCATAAAATATTACACAAAAATATAATTTCCCAGAAAAGCAAAGTATAAACCATATTTTGACCTAACAATCTCCCCCTTGGTTTATAGCTTTCTTTTCTTAATTGAACCAACAAGCTCCCCCCTAAAAAGTAGTTGGCCCTTCTTTTCAACCTTCAATGAGAGCTTGGCTTCAGCTTTAACCTTCGATTTCTTCACAGCATCAGGATGAACATATGAATCTTCAATGAATGACTTCATCTTGAGCACTTGAGGTTTTCTTCAGAATTTAGCATTGAACGAACATTGGGTAAGGATGCTTGATATACTGATTCTTGAAAGATGGCGCTTTCAGCTTGAGAATCTTCAGAGAGAACATCAGAGAGAAATAATTTTCTAGATCACTTCAGCAGGTTTAAGATAGCAGCAGACTGATTGAGGAGGCTTTAATGTAATCCGTCACATATTCTTCAATTGCAGCTTCACCTTGCTTCTGGGGTTGAAGGATTGAATTTGAAAGAATAATCTTCATTTCTTGCTCCTTCGAATGCGAATTCTTCGATGCTCACGGATGAGGCTTTGGCTTAGAAATCTTCAACACAAACTCCATGAGTCTTATCTATACCTGAAATCACTTTTCAAGACAAAACAAAACTAAAAGAAAACTTAGCACACAAATTAAAACAGAAACAAAAATATTTTTGGATTTTTTTAATTTTTCTAATTTTTTTAAATTTTTTTTATTTTTTAATTTTTTTTTATTCTCCCCTAGTATTTAAATTAGAAGAAACTATGAAAAATTTAACAAAAACAAAAATAATATCTAACTTTAAGAGTGATTTGGGATCAAAGTTTTTAGACAACCTTTATCCACTTGTCGGTATCTTTCATATTCACATCTTTGTCTGGTCGATCGTCGGTATTGTTGTCCACTTAAACACGAAAAATTGTGACAAATTTAGGACATACTATTTGTTACAAGACAAGTGAACTTAAGTTCCTAAAAATTATATCTGATCCTAATTCCTTAGATACTATATCTTATGGACCATTCATCTGACGACGACCAGGGATATTGTTGTCCACCTAAATTGAGCAGCGTGATCTATAGACAATCTTTATGAGTTCAATTTTAAGTGTACTGGAACGTGTTTCCCGCTTCCTTATATGCCCTAGCCATCAAGGACTTCCAGAGTACTCCTTACATCGGGTGAGCAGACAACCATTCAGAGAGAGAATAGATTCAGAATTCTATTACTTATTACTTTAGAGGGGTTGAGAAGAAGAAGGTTGCATATGCTGTGTACCAGGTCGGATTAGAAGTCACGCAAAGGAGACAGCATATGGCTAACAGATAAGAAGAATTTCACATATATAACTTGCAGAGAAATAGAGTTGCATATGTTTCAATCCAGGTCGGATCTCTTCCAATCACGCAAAGGGTTGCAACATATGACTAACAGACGAAAAGAAAGAAAATGATATTCTACAGACCTAATTTATCGGAATTTACCAGTCGCCCCATCCAACCGGAATTAAGGATAGAATCCGCACATCGAGGAAAAGTTAAACCACGGTTCCAAGTACGGGTTCAATTAATGTGACGAGTAGATTCCCATATATATCTCCCTGCTCAACCTATCCGAGCGTCGTATTGTCAGGCTGAACGGATCTAACTAGGTCAAAATTTGTAAAGTCTATAAATTTTCTAAGTTCAACTCTGCCTAGTCAAGTCCATTTAGAATTTTTTTTCGTGCCTACCGACGCATCAAGTCAGAGCATAGACCCTTCAACTTCGGGTACGTTACGCAGACGCAGGTTGCATGTTATCACTTGATAATATCACTTCCCAAAACATCTCCCTCAAGCACCACATTTCATAACCAACAAATTTTTTATTTTTTTTTTATTTCTCCCCCTAAATTTGTGCATAAAAGAGAAACGAAAGTAAATGCGCAAATTTAAACTATCCTAAAACAAAAATTAGTCTTTAAAGCGAATCAGGTTAAGAAAAACTCAAGAGTATAGAGAAGAAAATGCAAACCGTAAGTCACCGATTGAATCTGCATTCAGAAGGTCTAAGAACAGCACGCGTAATCTCAGAACAGATCCGAAAATTCTTTACGTCATTAAGCACTAACCCCGTGAATGATCACTTCTTTTCTTCCCTTCCGGCAAAGGACACATACTCTCAAACAAAAGTCTGAATGTTGTACAGTTGAGATATGTACCCTATCATGTGCCTGGAACAACCACTACCAACAAACCGAAGTCTGATGATATACCTCCATGGCTGCTCCGACACAGAGCGGGATCAGTTGGTCTTTGGAACCCAGTCCATTTTGAAACTGGGTCGACCTTTGTCATCAGTGAAAGGTACTCTCTCCCATGACATATCCTGCTTATCACAAACAGAAGACAATGAAATATTAGAGTCATTAGAAGATTTGGGAGTTTTCACCTTTGGTACCCATCTGTATTCGGGTTTAACCCATTTCTTGTTCGATCCGATGGGTGCCTCGACACTTGCTTTGGAACTTGAAGCCGATCTTTGAGATGACTTTGACCTAACCAGTCTTGGCTTCACTGGAGCATCTCTTGGATTAGGCTTCTTGGCCGACATTTCCTTCTTTCCCTTGGGATTCAGATTCTTTGCCTTGTGGGTTTGATTCTTGGCCTTGTGTGCGTTCCAATCACCATTGTCTGAACGTGACCTGGAAGGGTTTCTTTTGAAGTATCTCCCACTTGGCGCGTTTTCCATCCTTGTGCGCAGTAGGGAACGTATGCACGATTTGGACAGTTTCTAGCAATGTGTCCAGGTGTTCCACAGTGAAAACAAGTCTTTTTCTTCACTAGGGAGTTGTCTCTTCCTGCCCCTAGTGGCATATCCTTGCCTTGTCTCTTGATTTTTCCACACGCACAGTTGCAACAGGCACTCTGTTTAGCTTGAAATGGTGGCCTGTATTTACCAACGACAGGTTGATTAGAAGCAGTTGAGTTCGAAGCAACAGATTCAGAGTTCAAGGAGTCATTGGTTTGCTCAGAAGATCTCTCCTTATTCTCATCCTCTGCTACTTTACCTGCACATGTAATAGAAACATCAGTATTTTCAACATTAATAACTCCTCCTGACACAAATCCATCTCGTTTGCGATATCGAAGATGTGCCTCTCTATCAGTTTCGTCTTGTGTCATAGGGATGGATGTGTAGTTATGATTATAAGGAGGAGGTACACTATCATACCCTAGACCTTTGTTTTGATTTTCTTTGAATTTTAATTGGGTTTCATATAAGGACTCGACTGTTTGACTTGATGCAGTATAATTTTTGAAACTAACGTCTGTTTTTCCACACTTAATTTTTAAAGCGTCAAGTTCTTCAGTTACAGCAGCAAGTTGTCTCTTAACATAATCATAATTTTCACACTTGTTGCTGTACTCTTCCTGAAGTTTCCTGAAGTCCTTGGTTTTTGCTTCCAACTCTGCCTTTAGGGGTTTCTGTCCTTTCCTGAGTTGATATCCTTCATATCTCAGGTCTTCAACTTCTCTTTTAAATATATCAATTTGTTCCCGAAGAAATTTAATCGTATCTTCACATGATTGAGAACATGAAACTTCACATGAATGAGAACATGACACTTCATTGACCGGAAGGTTTACAGAACTCTTTAAAGCATCAAGCTCTTCAATTACTTCATCAATACTAAGACGATTGAGATCTTTTGTCTTCTTGATGACAGCTACATTCATATCCCACGATTTTGGAAGTGAATTCAATAGCCTTTTGTTTATCTCAGATTTGGTCAAAAAGATCCCAGCAATATTCATCTCAGTAGTGAGTGTGGTAAATCGTTGCAACTGAGCTTCCAGGGTTTCTCCAGGGATATAATCGAACATGTTGAAATTTTGTCTTAAGATATCCTGACGACTCTCTTTCATGTTTTCAACTCCCTCGTAGACCTTAAAATCAATTAAAAACCACAACTAAAAGCTAAGATAAAAATTAAACGTCAAATTTAAAATGCCTTTTTTATATATATATTTTTTAAAGTCAACCTTAAAAGTCAAATTTAAAAAAAATCAAACTCAAAAGTCAAACTTGAAAAGTTAAATTTGAAAATTTAAAAAATTAAGCGAAAAAGTCAAAATTTAAAGTCAAAGGTCAAACTTGAAAGACAAAATCAAGATTTTAAATAACAAGTCAAAAACAAAAATCAAAAATAAAACAACTATTATTATTATTTAATTAATTAATTTATTTATTTATATATTTATTTATTTTTATTATTATTTTGGATGAAAAAGGAATTTAAAATAAAATGAAATCGAGTTTTTGGGTTAAAAGTGTCAAATTTTCAAAAGTAGGTGCGAAAAAGACGGGTTATATTTTAGTTTCGAAGGAATGGAATAGTTGAGTTGGTTAAGGTGCTGGACTTCTATGGGGGAGAACCGAGTTCGAATCCCGGCACCCCCTTAATCCTTTTTCGATTTTTAAGAAAGCGCTGATGCGAGCTGCTGTTAGCCGAGCCGTCCAAGCCGACCGCAAGCTGCCAAGCCGAGCCGCAAGCCTCATCCGGCCGTAGTTTCCGGCCGTGAACTCCGAAACCCTAGCCGCCGGCCGCAAACTCCGACCAAAAACACCGATTTTTCGACTTTGAAGCTCCAAAACTCGATCAAAAACCTTTTTTTTATGAAAAACACAAAGAACAAACCCCCCTTATTTTTGCGAGATCTATCCAAAAACGCAAAAATATTTCGAAAATAAGATCAAATAATGCTCCAAAATAGAGTTTACAGCCCAAGAACTCGGTGTTTACGGCCGTAAGCTTGGACCGTAAACACAGAATATTCGATTTTTGGATGAAACAGAAAATCCTTTTGACTGATACAACTTGGCTCTGATACCAATTGTAAATCCCTGATCTGCCTGTGTATCAATCAAATCCGTTTGATGGTGCGAAATCCCAATCAAACGGATGATGTCAGATAAAATAGAAGAAAAGGAGAAGAAGAATAATATGAATCTCTGTATGAATTGATTAGAATTAAAGTTCCAAATACAAAAGATTCACACACATATGCTCCTTGTTCTCTCTGGCCGTAAACTCCTTCTAGATCATCAATCTTTACTCCTCACCCTAACACCTCTATTTATACTTGAATATGGGTCGGACACACATGGGTCGTAAATGAGTTTACGGCCGTAAGGTGTTTACGGCCGTAAACTCAACCGTAAACTAGACCATAAATTCATAAAATATTACACAAAAATATAATTTCCCAGAAAAGCAAAGTATAAACCATATTTTGACCTAACACATGTATAACTCACTTTTTCACTAAAAAACCTACATGCGTAAGCAGGGACGCTTAACTTCAACCTTTATTGGTTAAGGTATTAGCCTAAGTGCAATGACTACATAAGCTTTCCTGGATACATTTCTGGTTTAGGTTGCTAAACATATTCTGATCCTCAAACTAAGCGAGGTTGTGTTTTAATCCCATGATTTCACTATAATAAAGGGGGCCACAAATGCATTATAACGTATATAGGGTCAACTAAACATTTGAACTCTCATCGGATCACCCCATATAATACTAGTAATTTAAGTTCAAATTATTATCACTAGGATTAGATTATTATTTCAAACCTTTTAAAATTTATTTCTAAATTATTAAATTTTACCAAATTTTCTAGCAATTTAGTTTTTCTACCCCTACCCCACACTTATTACATACAAGGCCCTCATTGTCTGCATGAAAAAAATTAAAAGCAATAAAAGGGAGAAAAAGGAATAGACTCCCCTAGGATAGAAGTGGCAAGATCGAACTCTAATTGGGTGGATGAAGTGTGCATCTTGAATATGGACCTCTTCTTTGAATAAGGAACTTGGATCTTGAAACATGCGACATATGTAGATTTGCCAACAAAATATAGAATCGAGCCTTCAATCTTCAACAAATGTGTCTGAAATCTCCAAAGCGTAAAGTACAATGTGGGAAAGCAAATGCCATATTGGATGGTTGAGAAACTGAGCCATAATTGTCTTCATAATAATCCCAAGAAGAAAAATGGTGACACATGAAATAAAATGCACCAATGGTCTTCATTTTTGTGGAAAAACAAGATTCACAACGTGAATCCTAAGAACCACGACGTGAAGTTGCTAAACCATGAAATCTGGAAAACATTGAAAACCTGACTCACAACGTGGACCTTGGGGATTCACGACATGAGTACTGGGCAAACAGAAATTTTTTTGCCTTCACCTCTTAACTTCAAACAAATGTATTAATAGATTAAGACATTTCTAATGCATGATTTTATGACTCTTCTCTAACTCTATCCTCTCTCTTGACTCACCCCACACTTATTTCTAATCGTGGGTATCGACTCTCGATTCTAACTCTCTCTCGGCTAAACATAAACTCTTTTCGTATCTCGACATTTCTCTCCAGTGACTCCTAGGAAATCTGGAATAAAAACCAAAGAAGAGACGAAGTAACATAATAACTTTGATAGTCTTACAATCTTAAAAAAACCAACCTTCAAAACAAAATAAATGAACTAAATCAAATGAAATTAAACTAAAATAAACTAAAAACTAAATATCACTCATCCTCCTCATCATAGTGTGCTCCACTTGTCCCAGCTCCATCGCCTCCACGATTCTGGTACTCACTTCACTTGGGAAAATTGGGTAATGGTAACCCAAGTGTGGTGGTTGCTCAATATTGAAATGTCGCACCATATTCTCCATCGTTCCACCAACCCAATTAACACTCAATGACAACTGATCAAAATAACCCGCCATGTCTCCTCCAAAATGGGCTCCTCCCAATGTGCACTTTGTTGCACCAATTGTCCTCTATCGCCTCTTCCTCTAACATTCCTCCATCCTCTTAGTCTTGGTTGAGGAGCGGGTTGGTCATGTTTCTCAGTTGGTTGGTCGTCATCCTCTTCACCATCAGAATGCACAATCCCCCAATGCGTCCCATAGTTCCTTACCACCCGCATTGTCTCCAAATACCCCAATGAAAAATCACTCCCATCCATGCAAGTCAAGGTCCTCATGATGTCGGGAATTATTATACCGTAGGACCGGGCCAACCAGGTCACAAAATGTCCTCCACATATTAGGTTCCCAAGTCGAGAACTCAGTGTAGACTCCGCCAAATAGCGGGCCAAAAAGTACGGCATGTTGCAACACATTCCCGACTGCAAATTAGACGATAAAAAGAAAAAATTAATCTTTGTAACCTTGTATCCATGGCGCCTATGATGAATGGAAAAAGTGATGAGTGGTGAATGAGATGGTGAATTGGCGATTTGATACTCTTTTCAGTGACACACCAGAATTGAACACCCCCGATGCGATGTTGCTCCAGAACTCGGACCCGGAAACTCCTCCCACATATCCACGGACAGCCTCTCATAAGAACAAAGTGAACTCTGGGGACACAGCCTCATGGGACTCATAAAATCCCATCCTCCATGAAAATTCAACCAGGCTACATTCCCGATATTCTCCTCCTAAGCGAAAAACCAAGGCATGCGGATAATTGGGATCTTGAACATTCTCATGAAATGATACAATCGAGAAAAACTCCACACATAACTCCTTATAGACCCACTCTTGAATAGCAAACAGATTGTTCCACCCTTTTCATGTAAAAGAGTAGCCATTCCCCAAAAATAACTTTGTAAGAAGTGTGTTTAACCGAACCAACAAATCCAACGCCCCTCAACCTTTGCCAATTAACAGTCGGGGCAATAGCGAACTCACAATTATGTAGCCATCCCAAACGATTATTCCAACGCGTAAGAACATCTCGTGACACAGTCGTTGGGAAGACATAACATGGGTGGAAGTTGGCCACCCCTGTTGGAATCTCGTACCTAGGAGCCATTTCTGTTAAAAAAGAAACAATGAAAACAAAACACAAAATATCTAGCAAATTAGAGGTTTAAATAGCACAAGGTTTTATCATGCCCAAAATTCACGTCGTGAATTCCTAATAATTCACGTCATGAGTTCGTTAGTCTTGTTTAATCGGCCACGGCATAAGACATAATCGAGCCATATACTTTGTAGGGGTTTACTCATAGAACAATTCTAAGCATAATTTCGTCATTTTGACTAAGAACAAACCCTAGCCCTTTATTCAATAAACAAACTAAAATTAACCATTGAAATTAATAAATAATTACCTTAAAAGGCATATTACGTAAGCTAATGTGGATTTTGGAGTTGTGTATGGTTGAAATTGGAACAAAGGGGGACCAAGAACCGCATCACTTTGTGGGAATGGAGAAATGGGTTTAGGTCAAATGGTTTTTGTCCTTTATCTGTGGTCCCGTGTTTTGCAAAATTCACGTTGTGAGTTTTAGGTGACTCACATCGTGAGGCATCTTGGGCTGTGCGGTTGGGGCATCTAATTTAACAGCAAATAGACTTGTATACTTAATGGTCAAACACAAAAATGGCCCATAAATTTCTTTTGGACTCACATCGTGAGACACTCGTGCTCATGTCGTGAGTTTGGTCTGATTAGATTTTCATTTAATACATCCAAAAAAAATTATTAACTATAAATTTTAATTAATTACCTACCTAATTTAGGGACCCTACACTTAATGTTTTACCATTTATAAGATTACTTAGACGGTGTCAAACTGGGCTCGGGTTGCCTCCCGAGAAGCGCTTTTTTTCTTATGGAGTCGTGAGCCGGACTCTGTGCCGCAATACGTTGAATCTTCTAAAGAGTCCTGTTGAGAGGAAAACTTTGAGGAGCACACAAGAACAAACGTTAGAATAGGTAATATTGCGGAATAAAGTTTAACTCAAAGGATCATAAAGCTCAACAATAATAAGTTAGAGAATAGATAGTTAGATGCGGAAATATTAGGAAATATAAATGACAACAAGTATTGTATCAAGTATACACTTAAGTTGATTCTTAACAAGAATTACAGTCAATCCAAGTTAGTGAGTGAGATCAAACTTAGTGATGAAGTCAATAATGACTTGCTCTAAAGAGAGATTGTGATCAGTTAAGTTTTAGAAGATATATGATGAGTAAGAAGTAAATAAGATGAGATGTGAGATTCAAGATGCATAGATTTCATTTAGTAAGAGAACTCTATTTATAGAGTCTCGAAGGTTACAAGTTCTACCTATTCTACTGTGGCCATGCAAGGCACACCGGATAAAGAATTGTAAAGACAAAAGGTTAAACAGATAAAACTAAGACTAAGTAGTATAATGAAGACTGCAGATGCAGTTCTTGATTGCGGTTGCAGATCTGGAGAGGGCTTCGGATCTTTCAAGTTTTAAGAGGGTCACTTATATGTTTCAATAATTCCCCCCTAAGTGACCTCTTTAACATCTCATCGGTTGAGCTTTAGAAATTTTATTAGCAGCCACCAAAACTTCCTTACTTAAATCAGCCATTTGATTCTTCGAGTGATCTCAAATTTAACTTCTTCAGTTGTGTGTTTAGATCTTTACACTGAAGTCAACGTGACTTCCAGTTGCCTTCGAGTCAGGCAGTGCATGGCTGAGATAGCAACAAAATATTTCACTTTGTTGTTCGTTCTTTTGAATATAACCCCCAACTCTGGAAAGTTGGTTGCACCTAAGGATCGGTCTTCATATCCTTCAGTTAATATGGGTGCGGGCTTAAGTGCAAGAAGATTGAACTTTTGAGCCAAGGCAAGGTGAATGTCCGCATCTAGTTTCGCAAAGTCACACATTGTGCTCTTGAGGTATTCACATGCTCTTTCAAATGCGATCCTCATTTTCGAGTATTTTCCAGATTTGAGTTGAAACACTCTAGCAATAAGAAACATCTCTTTAGGATTCATACAAGGAAAGTCAGCTTGAGTCCGAATGTAGTCACATTCTCTTCTAGTAAGCGTATATTGAACGAACTCAACCTTCATGAATTTGTGAACCTTATAGTTTTTGACACCGGAGGGCCTGTCACAAGACCATATGCTCTCAAATTTGGATCCATGTTTACCATGGAATTTGTTCAGTCTTTTATTCTAGAGGCAGTCTTTGGTCATCGGGGAGGCTTAGGTCAAAAGGCTCAAACACCGTGAAGAACATTGCATTCGGGGAAATGAGAATGTCCCAATAGCCATCCTTCGGAGGCTCAATATATGTCAGTATTGGCATGTAGTCATCGTCTTGGAGCCTGCGGGTTGGATTAACCCATGAGTTAATAAGGGTTTCATCCATCCAAGTGTTGAACCCATGGTTTCTCCATATCCGTTCAGCAAATTTAGTAGCTTTCCAATCTCTCTTTCTTTAACGAGTTACGGGGGAGTCATCTTCATGCTTGGATGACATCATTGGAGCTAAGTTTTTGAACTGAGGAGTTTCTTGGTGATGAGGCGATTCCGTTTGTTCATGCACAATATGAGTGAGTGAAGGAGATTGAGAAGGTACCAGAGTCGTCTTTTCGGGAGATGGTTGCGGAGAAGATTTCGGAGTAGGTACTTTTTGAAGGGGACTTGGACCGACTTGAATGATAGTTTGAAAATATTGTTGATGAGAGTGTTGAGGAGAGACTTTGTCCGTATTGCGGTCTTCAATTCCCCCTCTTGAGGAAGGAACACATGGGTCCTCCTCAAGCCATTGTTTAAGACCATCAATTTTGGCAATGACGTCGTGGAATCGTGCTCGGAGTACATCACCAATTTGCTGATTATTGGGGATTGCGGTTTTGAATAGTAGATTGTGAATTTCCTTGGTGAGCTTTAGGATCTCTTGATCATGAACACTGGAAGATAAGGATTGGTGGAGGCTGTTGTTAGTTGATTGAAGAACCGAAATAGCAGACTCATAAGCATTGTGGGTCTTTGCAACAAACTTTTAAAAATGAGCATTTTGGTCTGCGATGGCTGATAGAAGTTCCTTTTTGATGGTGGATACCTCAGTGATGAGTTTTTCCGCAGTGGTGATGAACTGTTCGTGATCAGCCTTTCAGTTTGTATCCAGAGCTCGGATACCCATCTCGACTTTGAGAGAGATTATCTCAACAGCTAGTATTTCTCTGGCTTAAATACATCCAATTCGTTTTATAAGCTTTTCTAGACCAGGAACGTCTTGCGGTTGAGTGTACTTTACCGCAGCCAGAATTTGACCAACCTTAGCTTCCAGGCTTAGAAACTCTTTGTGAGATACAACCATTTTCTTCTTCTTCTTTTTTTAGGCTTAGAGGTGGAATGTTGTGAACCGCTTGAAGAATCTTCATCAACAATCATCATAAAATCATCCGAGTCCTGAGGTGTCCACTGGG
Source organism: Lactuca serriola (assembly GCF_051521515.1). NCBI lineage: Eukaryota > Viridiplantae > Streptophyta > Magnoliopsida > Asterales > Asteraceae > Lactuca > Lactuca serriola. Next base: position 75,166,805 of record NC_136412.1, read on the forward strand.
TTCACGGATCCATGCACATTGGTGCTCATTATGCCTAAACCACCTGGTTGTAAGGTAAGAAGAGTAGGATTTCCTGAGATTTCTCGGTCTCCTTGACCCGTAGTCAAGTGTGGCCTCGGCTCAGTTCTGGCTAGGGCTAAAGAAGTGCCATGCGGTTGGAATTGTGTATCGAGTGTTTGGATGACCGAATCAAGGATGGAGCGCAACTCTTGTTCTTGAAAGAAATGCAGGCGGGAGGCCCTGGAGACCTTAAGGCACTTGGAACAAAGTGAGTCCCCTTAGGATTCATTCGGGGTCGAGTCTCCATTTGAAGATGAAACAAACACACCTTCTGTGTCCGAGTAGCTAGATAGGGTTGATTGGAATAGGTTTGCAGGAACCCCAAGGACTACTAGAGCCTTTTGAGAGGTTGCGGTATCAGTCCGGATACGTATTTGGCTAGGACCTGGGTTGGTCCGTTGTTTCTTATGGACTATAGCAGGACCTAATTCACTATCAGACTCGTCAAAATTAATGGGAGGGAATTGATCATAATCTTCATCCGAGGACGATACGGTCGTGGACTTGCGCTTTTTCGAAGTTTTGCCTTTCTTTGCTTTGCCACGGGGGGCTTTCTTTTAAGATACTAGTTTTTTCGGACATCGGGATAGAGGAAGATGAGATTTAGTTGATGTGGGGGCTATGGTACTCACCACACAGTGGGGTTCTGTCAAGGCCAATATAGACTGAATTGAAGGAGGCGGGGTAGGAAGGTATGAGTTGATACCTTCCGTAGCCTCAACATGATTCGTGACTTCTTGCTTTTCAAGTCCAACAAAGATCAAAATGTGGACAGGAAGACATCTATGTGGTCCAAATAAAGATTGATCTTTAGAAGTGGGGTACAATTTAGATCTCTGGTGATCAAGAAGCTGATGTCGTTGCCCATGCTTAGATGTGCACCGCGGTGGAGATCAGAAATGCATAAGGCCAAAAAATGAGCAAAAGTTAGCTCTATAGGGGCTGTCTTCATATTCTCTTTGGGGATATATTGAAGGAAGTCATCCCACAAGATTTGCCCGTATTTGACATCGTTGCTAGTGAATATACTCCAAACCAATTTCAGTAGCTTCAGTCTCATATTATCAGTGCCCCCGGTTCTTCCTGATAAACTGCGGATGATGAAATGGCACATAAATTGCCAAATAGCAGGCAACAAGTTTTTCTTTAACTCTCCAATTCCCTTGAGATTCTTTTGATATCCCATCTCGTAGAGTGTGGGAATGATGTAATTCACGCTAGGAGTGACAAACTTTGTGCCAGGAAGAACATGCAAGTTGATCGCATTCAGGAACTTCTCTTTAGTCAGGACGACCAAAGAATCATCAATTAGGGCCATATGAACTTGATTAAGGTTGTTGAGGGGTCGATATGCAGAGAATGCACACTTGAAAAGAGTTGATAGAGGGATAGCATCAGTGAAGGAGTCAAAGGCTCCAAACATAGGATGATTTGAGAGGTATTTGATCACCAGACTGATTGCATCATTGTAAGAGTGATGGTCTTCGAAGATTGCTCTAAAATTTCTAGATGCAATTGAAAGCGATTGATTTCTTGTAGCAGATTTTGAACCAGTGGGTTGAGCGGATCCAGAAGCCTTGGATTGCTTCTTTGAAATGCAAGACTTCACCATTGTAGAAAAAAGTTTAAGAACTTCTAGAAAAGAGTTTAATTGCAAGAAGGTGAAGAAGATGAAGATCGTCGAGAGGGTTTATAAAGCGTAAAGCTTTCTTGGGGGGGGGGGGGGGGAAGAACTTTTATGCTTCTGGATCTGAAACGCTTATTGGATTTACCTTATTTATAGCTGTGAATCGTAAAAACCCTTGGGTTTTAACAATTTGCAGCCACAAATAAAGTAAATAAAAGAAATTTGTTTTTTTTTTATTTTGTTTATTATTTTTAATAAAGAAAACATTTAATGATATGTCAGGCCCATAAATGCGCGTTTGGAGAACGTATGGTGAGGGGAAAAAGTCCATTGAATAAAGTGAGAATTTGGAACGGATTTGACATGTTGGATGGGGGGAGTTGACAGTTTAAGGAAAAGATTTCCAGAAAGATTTATTTTATGGAAAACTATTTTATTTGTCATGATACCTAAAATAGGTCTGACATCAAAATACTATTTGAAAAGGAACTGAAACGTGAAATGCTATAAACGAATGTTTTTTTATAGTGTTTTAATATTCAATGAGAATCATTTACTATCACACCAAGTTCCTTGAAATTATGAAGAGGATGAGAAATCATTAAGTGACTGCAGATTCATCAGTCATTGCAGATTGGTTCATACTTGCTGATTGGGTGTGATACAACCGCAGTGGAACAACCTGGAGAACACTTGACAAAACATAAGATATAACAAACAATAAGGACCCAAGAGATATATGTATGATATATGGTTGCGGTACACAATGTATACTAAAACCATCTATCCTAGATATATCTTACTAGGACCACAACGAAGACCAGAGATAGTCTGCGGTACCTATTAATTCAAAAAGAATTTTGGATCCGAATTCATCATCCCTAACATTTGCAGAAACTTGTTGAGTTTTGTTGAGTCAAGAGCTTTAGTAAACACATCAACAATCTCTTCATGAGTTTTAACAAAAATTAGTTCAATGTTACCTTTGAGGATGTGGTCTTTGATAAAATGATACCGTAGTTCAATGTGCTTCTTTTTCAAGTGATGAATAGGATTGTGAGAAATAGCTATAGCACTCTTTGAATCACAGTAAATTGGTATCCGCAACATCCTGTATCTGTAGTCCATAAGTTGCGTATTCATCCACAAGACTTGTGAACAACAACTAGCTGTGACCACATATTCTACTTCTGCGGTAGACAATGAGACACAACTTTGTTTCCTTGATGACCAGATGATGAGTCTTCCACCGAGAAATTAACATCCACTTAAAGTGCTTTTTATATCCAATCTACATCCAACATGATCTGCATTAGTGAATGCTTGAAGACTGAAGTCGTTCCCAACAGGATATCAGAGGTCGAGAGCCTTGCTGCCCTTTAAGTGTCTGAGAATTTGTTTAACTTCAGTCAAGTGAAACACTTTCAGATCGGCTTGGTATCTTGTGCATACGGCTGTTGCAAAGACGATATCTGGTCGTTTTGCGGTGAGGTACATCAATGATCCAATCATTCCTCGATAAGTTTTGTGGTCTACTGTTTCTCTGGAAGGATCAATAGAAATCTTATATCTGAAGGCCATAGTGACCTTGGCTGAGGAACAGTTGTCTATTGAGTATTTCTTTAGCAGTTCAGAGGTGTATTTCTCCTGATGGATGAATATTCCTTGCAGAACTTGTTTTATTTGAAGTCCTAGAAAGAAATTATTCTCTCTATTCATGATCATTTGGAATTTGTTGGTCATGAGCTTTGCAAAATCATCTACCATCCTCTGATATGTTGATCTGAATATAATATCATCCACATATATTTGTACAAGCATAAGGTGACTACCGTTCTCTTTTCTAAATAAAGTGGGATCAATCAATCCTCTTTTGTAACCGGACGAGACGAGAAATTCTGAGAGAGTCTCGTACCAAGCTCTTGGAGCTTGCTTAAGACCATAAACCGCTTTCTCTAGCTTGTAACAGGGATATGGGAATTCAAGACTTTCGAAGCTCAGAGGTTGTTGAAGATACACCTCCTCTTTCTATTCACCATTTAGGATGGCACTCTTTACATCCATTTGATGTACCTTAATGTTCTTGTAAGCAGCATACGCTAAGAAGATGCGTATGCTTCCATTCTGGCTACAGGGGCGTATGTTTCATCATAATAAACACTTTCAAGTTGACTATACCCCTTAGCGACTAGTCTCACTTTGTTTCTGAAGACCGCACCGCATTCATCTAATTTATTCTTGTAGACCCATCTTGTATAAACAATAGCGTGACCTTTTGGCTTTGGAACGAGTTGACACACTTTGTTTTTTTTCAAATTCTGCCAATTCATCTTGCATTGCGGATATCTAGTCAGGTTCTAATAAGGCTTCTTTGATGGTTCGGGGCTCGACCGAGGACATGAACGCTGCATAGTTACAGTGGTCAGATAAGTCTTTTGAAGATCGAGTTTGGATACCTTCGGATGGGTTTCCGATGATTTGACCCGATGGGTGATCCTTTGTCCATACATGAAGACGTGGTTGTAGATGATCAACGACTGAGGTGGAGGGAATGTCTTTTATATCAGAGTACTCTTCAGTTGGGGAATGCAGTTCCTCCTGGACTTGAGAACAGCCTGCAGAATTATCTTGAACTAAGGGAGTTGGATCATCATTTTCTTAAGCAGTTGAGAGAGGTTCCCCTGGATTGTGGATGGGATTTCCCCTTGACCCTGAGATGGTTCCCCCTAGATTTTTGAGAGAGTGATAACCCTTGGGTCGGTTCTTGTGTAAATGGTCTCGATGTTATCATTGTCTGAGTCTGAGGATACAGTTGAAGGTAGTGATCCTTTGCAGGGAGGGATAGGAGATGCATCCTCAAGAACTGGTACTTCGATGGTTGCCACCTGATCCGGAGTTGAGCTTTCTCCTTCAATTAGTAGATAGGAAGTATTGAGTGACGCTTCATCGGATAGAGTAGGACCAGAAACTTCGACATGTTGCTGTTGAACTTCCAAAGACACGAGAACTTCAAATAGTTGTGTTGTCTTTACAGGGTCAAAGAGATTATCATATTTTATTTCAACTATGTTAAGAGGACCCGAAGAGGATATGATATCACTTTCTAGGATTGCTTTAGTTTCATTCGTTGGGCCAGTGTTGCGAACGTAGTAGTCATCGAATCTGACGTCAATGCTTTCGACTATTAGTCTTGTACGTCTTATGAGAACCGTATAGGCTACTTTGTTTGTTGAGTAACCAAAGAAAATGCCTTCATCTGACTTCAGTGAAAACTTGTTCAAGTGATCCTTATTATCGATCACAAAGCATATACACCCAAAGATGTGAAAGAATCTGACATTCGGCTTGCGGTTCTTATGGCCCTCATATGGAGTTTTGCTGAGACGCTTGCACACAATGCTTCGGTTTTGAACAAAGCATGCCTTGGCCACTGCTTCGGCCCAGAAGTAGAGAGGAAGATTGGAAACATTCAGCATAGATCTGGCTTCTCCCACCAGAGTTTGATTTATTCGCTCTACTACTCCATTCTGCTACGGTGTGTAAGGAGCTGAGAAATTATGGCTGATCTCCTTTGAAACCAAGAAACTGTTCAAGAGATGATTAGAGAACTCGTTTCCATTATCACTTTGGATGCGTTGTACTGGTAATTGGATCTACAGTTCAATATCCTTGATGAAATTGATCATGATATGCGGTGTTTCAGACTTGAGTCTCAAGAAGAAGACCCATGTGAAATGAGTGAAGTCATCTACTATAACCAGTATGTATTTCTTGTGATGGAGACTGGATATGGTATATGGACCACATATATCAATATGTAATAGCTCAAGAGGATTAGAGATTGAAGAATCAATCACCATAGGATGGCTTGCTTTGGATTGTTTGCCACATTCATAGGCAGAGCACAAGGTATCGTTGCTAAATTTGAGAATTAGGAGACCTCGGACAAGTTCTCCGATGACCAGGTTGTTAAGATACCTGAAGTTAAGATGAGCTAGCTTGCGATGCCATAACCAGCTAACCTCGGATACTACTTTTGACAGAAAGCATAACTACGATTTTCCAATTATTAGAGAAACTTCCAAAGGGTACATGGTCCCTTCAGACTTAGATTTGATCAAGCATGTGCTTCTATCACTCATCATTATGTTGCAGTAATCCTTGTCAAATTCAACTTTGTGGCCTGCTTTACATAGTTGTCTTACACAAATGAGATTGTGTTTGAGACCTTCCACATACGCAACCTTTTGGATAGATAAATTCCTTGTAGTAAGAACACCACAACCTCAGATTATCCCATTCACGTTGTTGCTGAAAGTAACATTTCCACTGTTGTAGATTGGCCTGAAATCCCGAAGGTATTCTAACATTCTGGTCATGTGCAAGGATCAGGAACTGTCAATTAACCACTCCTCTTCTTGTTCCACCTTACACATCGCCTGAAATCTACACGGTTAGTTTGGGCACCCAAACAAGTTTGGAGTCTGGGGCTACAGGTGGATTTTTTATAGATGCATGAACCAAGGTTGCAGGGATGGATTTCGTGTTAACTTTAAATCCTAGACCTGGGTACTTGTGAGCTTTTGGAGTGTAGTGAGATTTTGAAGAGTTACGAGACTTCTGAAAAGTGCGAGTTTTTGGAAAGCATGAGATTTCATACAAGTACTAGGTTTTTGAAAAATATGATCCTTTTGAAAAGAACGAGGTGGGGCTCGAGATGAAACCTTTTGATGAAATCCAGATGAAGATTTTTTAGCATTACTCCTGACATTATTTTTGATCAGTGGTTTGAAAGGTGTCAGATTAGTCTAGGAACCAGTCCGAGGAAGAGATCGAACATTTGTGCTTTTTTGCTTTTGAAACAGTGTAAGGTGTGTATGCACATGTAAATATTTTAGGATGTGATTTTTCAAGAGGTTGATGTGATTTAACAAGTGTTGGTGTTGGCAAAATCCCCTTCCATTTTGGGTCGTCTGAGGAATAGATTATAAAATCATTTCTTCAAAAAGACTATACTTTCTTTTGGGTTTTGTCAGGAGTCTCTGAAAAAGTTTGAGAAACTGTACATTCCTTTTTGAAAAAACAGGTTGAGAAAGCAGGCTTTTCTGGACTCTTGGGATTTGAAATTTTGATTTGAAATTTTTTTTTCGAAAAGTTTTTCAATTTTTAATTACAAGTTTGAAATTCTTCTTTGAAAGCATTTTTGGCAAGAGTTTCTGAAGAACCACAGTCAATGAGATTCAACTACGGTTTCTTAGAGTCCTTAGATAGCTTTTTAAAACAAGGGCTTGACTCATCTGAACTAGATGATTCAAGATTCTTGGAACTTGACCATACTTCAAATTTTCTATAGGCAACTCATGATGGATTAGCTAAATGGTCACATAACTCTTAACTGTGGTCTGCGGTAAGGACGATTGAACTACCGTAGAGTAAGATTGAGTAGTGGGACATTTTATGAGGGGCGGTTGGTAAGACTGTGGTTCAAAATTGTAGTGGGCAAAACTGCGGTCTGAAGGTAATGAAGGAAAGTTTAGAGGAGCCTCGGGTCCATCCATAAGAGTTTCTTCATCAACAACTGATGAAATCTGAGATTCGGGATCAATTTTGTCAATGATAGGGATTTGATCACTTGGGTGATCTGAGGATTCAGGAATAATTTCCTCAATAACACAATTGTTGCTCAGATTATGAATTCAACCAAAATGAGCTCTGATGTCCTCTGGAAAAGTTTTGCCATTGATAGGGAAATGGAACTCTCGGTCCGGAGGAACATAGGGACGGTCTTTGTTAAAACGGGGTGATGAGTCCTTTGCGGTATTGTACCCATTGGACCAACCCCAATTACAATTGTTATCTATGGTTCCATTATTCACAAGGTTCTCAATAGCTTCGCTTTCATTAAAAAATCTTTTCTATTAAAAGATTTAAATGTACATTTTCAGTTTGAGCTAAATATCTTTGATTCAAAGCTATCCATAACCACATTTCACACAACATTATAACATCTTTTTCTAACACTAGATCCCTCTCTAACATAGCTACTTAGAGCCTCTTGTCCTCTAGTCGTCCTCTTACATGAAACTTCTCTTGGGACGCTATATTCTTCTTATCTAGGGCTTTGTTATAGTCTGTAAGGACAACAGCACATGTTTCATTTAGGTTGTCTATGAATGCTTGACAATCATGCATGCTATAATTAAGAGTTTGGATCATAAGTTTTACCTGCTCAACGATGCTTAGAGTTCCATCCTTAGCCACGTAGCAGTAGTTCTTTTCAAGCTTGGTTGACCCATCCTCATCCGCAGTTGCCATCATAAAGATCTTGCCTTTTCCCTTGATTTTGCTGTCCTCATCTTCATCTCCGGATAACCATACTTGATGGTCTCTCTTGACATGGGCTACGTATACCCTTTCTTTCTCCTTTTCATCCATTTCTTGAGTCATTCTAAGGTAGAATGATCTGTCTTTCACCATATTGGCTTTGCAATCTTTAGCATAGTGATTCTCCTTGTTACACTTGTGACAAATTATGACATCAGACTTGTCTTCATTTGAGGTACCTGAGTCATTCTTGATAGGTTGTGGTACCTCTTTGGATTGAGTGTTTTGAGGTTGCGATGATGGGTGGGGATTTTTTGGATACCGAGAATGGTTATTCTAAGGATTGAAGTTGCGGTTAAAGGGAGTCTTAGTGAACTGCTGATTTTTGTGGAAAGATGAGGGTGGTAGCCGATTGAATTGTAGGCTAACTAGAGCTCCTTCCCCTTCGATGAAGAGCTACCTGAAAACAAAACAAAAAACTGTAAGCACAAATCTTAGTGAGTTCCCCCATCTTACCACATACCATATATAACATATACTACCAAGCATATCCGGGTGCCCGACCTACCCTGCTGAGCATACCGGAGTGCTCAACCTACCCTTGCTAGGTATATCGGGGTGCCTAACCAACCCCTGTCAGAAATACCAGGATGTCTAACCTACCCCTCCGGTTTAACTTAACCGGTTACGGACTACCATATAAAAGCATAACATAATCATTCTGTCAAGCATACCGAGGTACCCGACCTGCCCTTTGGTCCTATCGACCGGATATGGGGACTATTCACCCTATTATCACATAACATCATATCATGCTAGCACATAAACATAACAGATACCAATATACCATATAATTATCACGAAGACAATTATGTATACCAAAACTCTTACTAGTGGGTCGGCCTTGGTGCCTTCGACCCACTTCTACTGGAAGGTAACTCACCTCAATGTCATGAAGTGTCTGAACTGTCCTCGATGCTGGGATAAACTCCTATCAAACTCCTACACATAAAAACCTTCCTTAATTACCATTTCATATTTTTAACCCTTTCAAGGGTCAAATCAGGTCAAATTCAAAGTCAAGGTAAACACCATGGTCAAAGTCAACTTTTGGTCAAATTCAACATCTGGTTTACTCAACTCGCCGTGTTGGTCCACCAACTTGTCGAGTTCCATAATCCACAAAATATTGGAACTTCAATTCTACTCTTTGATTATTTAAAGAAATTGTCGAGTTCTCCTTCATACAGAAGCGTGACCTTTTGCTTATGACTCGTCGAGCTCATCCTTGAACTCGTCGAGTCCTGCTTCATACAAGTAGAAGTGTTTAGTCCTTGACTCGCCGAGTTCTTCCTTGAACTCATCGAGTTCTTCTTCATATATGTTGGGACATCACCTTGAACTCGTGGAGTTCATCCTTGAACTTGTCGATTTCTTTGATCTTCATGTCCATATTCATGTCTATCTTGTTGAGTCCTCTGCTAGACTCAACCAGATCAATCAGAAACAGAAAAGTTTGGGAAACCATAACACAACTCGCTGAGTCCCATGAACGACTCGTCGAGTCCCCCAGAGTCCATGTCTATCTAGTCGATTTCAGTCAGGCTTAATGCATCTAGAACATATATATGACCTCCTAGGATCGATATAGCATGTAAAGTTACAAACTTTACATGCGTGCATGGGTTAACTAGCTCATAAAGACCTAGAATGAAGTCTACAAGGTGCATGGGACTCCCATGGCCATAAAGTTGGAACCTTTATGCCATATGAACCCATAAAGGTCAATATCTGAATATACAACCCCATAATATCTTCAGCCTCCATCCCTCTAAACCCTATAAATCAACCCCTAGCCCCTATTTGAATGATTCTTGAGCTTCAAAGTGGTTTTATGTGTGTTTTAGGTGCTTGAGGAGGATGAAGGTGTTGGATTTAGTGTCTAATCTCATAACTATAATTGGTATATACTTGACCCGAGAGTAGCATGATCCATTTAGGTTGCATGGCACCAGAATAATTTGTAGGATGGACTTTTGAGAAGAGGATATTTATGATTTATTAATATATTATAAGTTCTAATATATTAATACGAAATCATATTATTTAATTAGTATTGATCAAGACTTAGTTTGGAATTAAATTTGTGATCAAAAGAAACTAATTAAATAAATGGGGATTGCTTTGGTAAATCATTCATACTTATAAAGTGGGCATATGATCCATAGTTCTTCATGTTGGCTAAACCCATGTGGTGACCCATGGATAATCCATGGAGGTTAAAACTCATGGAGCATGAGGAATGTGGAATGTCATGCACATTAGGGTTTGCATGGTGTAATCGTAGTTGTGTTACACTATAGAAAGAACCCCATAGCTACCAAAATCGACATTTAAATGAAAGAAAATAGGGCTAGCTGATTTTGAGTGCAAGTATACTTCTCTCAAGTTCTTCCAAGTGTTGGTGGTGTTGTGTGAAGCATTTAAGGCATCACACTTGGGGTGCTAGGCTCTTAAAGGCTTAAGGAATCAAGCTACAAGAAAATTATGTCATTCTACTAGATTTTTGTATTACATATACTTCATGGTATGTTAGTTAGGATGGAGCCTTGGAAAAATCAAAGTTAGCATGTATAATAGAGAAAACATAGATCCAAGGTTTCTAGGGTTGTATGCACACCTTAGGAGTGTTAAAATGCTCAAAACCCTGCAGTAGTATCAGAGACGAGGCTTGTTTTCAATTATACTTGATGCAACTTATGTTTATAGCTTTAAAAATCAAAATTTTGGTTGTCTAGACAGTGGATTCGTTGAGTCCAAGCAGAAATTCATCCAACTTGCCAAATCAGTTCATGCACTCGATGAATTGGTGCTCCAGATTGCAGATATTTGACTTTTAAAGTTGGAATTAGACTGGGATCATTACTCTATACTGTTTTCTACTTATAATCATGTTTTTGGTGTGCTAATGATCATGTTAATCCAATTTCAAAGATAATTGTCAAAGTTTCAAGTTTTATGTTAGTTTATATGATTCTTGAAAATTGTTGAACTGAATTATCCATGCTTATGAATTTTTGGTAGATCATATTATTTGGCAATTGCTTGTTAGTTTAATTGTTGATCTAAATTCCTTTTAATGTACTCCATAACTTGTCCTTAAGTTATGGAATTCCAAAAGTATTTTCCTTAAAAGTTATTAAAACTCATAAGTTATAGAAATGAAACGTTTTGAATAGTTTCAAAACTTGTCCTCAAGTTTTGGAATTTGTAAAGTCACTTTAGTAAACTTTAATTCCAAACCCTAGAATTTTAAAAGATTAAAATTCAATCCTTATACTTTATAGTATTATAAGTTAATAATATATATATATATATATATATATATATATATATATATATATATATATATATATAAAAGATAAAGTCAGTCTTACCGTTAGTAGGCCTCATTCACGAAGCCGGTCTATAAGGGGGGGTATAAGGTTACTACCTATAAAATGGCAGTTTAATGGGTGTCCAATCTCACCCACCACTTCCTTGACTGGTGGAGGGTCGTTAGCCGAACGGGTAGGATAGGACTATAATTCTCATTAAGTGTAATGATAATAAAGTACCTAAATGTTTTATTAAATTCCAAATCTTAGTTACTTTAGGAAAATCTAAAATTGATGCTAATCCATGAAAATTGCACTTTGCACCTTACCAAGTCGTTAATGGAGTGTGTGTGGTTAATCGGCACATTAAATTGGAGTAGTAAGGGTGGCAAAGGGTGGCTTGATGTTTATCATAAGATCAATGGAGTGTGTGTCGTTAATCGTCACATTGATTGGGTGATAAAGTCGAGAATACTAAGCACATTTTGCATGGTTATTCACACCTTGTTTGTGATCCTCGGTATCCTAGTCTCAAACCTGAAGGGCATAATCGAGAATTAAACATGTCATTGAATTATTCAATGAATCTCAAAGGATCTAGGAGTTTCAATCCAATTAAAACCTAATATCTATTTCGTTTTTCATTGTGGAAATTGGTAAATTGTCATTTACCTACCTTCAAATATTTTGCAAGTTGGATTACTGCATCCATATTCCAATTTGTACAATATTGTGTTGGGTTCTAGCCTTAATATTTCATTTGGGTGTTATATTAAGGATTATATATCTAATCTAAACTTTGTCTTTCTTCTTTTCAGATGTCTTCCAACATTGCTTCTTGCTCAAACCCTATCGACTCCTTCTCTCTCATGAACCTTTGTAGGAGAGTCATCTTCGATGGTTCAAACTTCAATGATTGGATTAGGAACATCAGGATGCTCACTCGCTATAAGGATAAGGAATATGTCCTCAAAAAGGAGCTAAAGGAAATCGATGAGTCTTCTGCTACTCCTGAGGAGATTGATGAATTTAGGGCACATGAGAAGGATGCCATCAAGGTAGCCTGTATCATGCTTGCCACAATGTCGACTGAACTCCAAAAGTCCTATGAGGACTTCTACCCTTTTGAGATGCACCAGGACCTGATGGAAAGATACCATCAGAGTGCTCGTCAAGAGAGGTATGAAATAATCTTTTCCATGATAACAACAAGAATGAAGGATGGTGAACCCATCACGGTCCACTTGTAGAAAATCCAAAGGTTTATGGACCATCTACTAAAGTTAAATGTGAACTTCCTGAGGAGCTGACGACAGATTTCATTTTACACTCCTTAACTCCATTTTATGATCAGTTCCGCATGACTTATCATATGAATAAGGAGGAAGTAACACTTAGCAAGCTTCAAGGGCTTTTGAGGACCGCTGAAAATGGTCTCAAAGGTAAAAATGTTGTTTCTACTCCTACCGCAATTGCCCTATTCTAGCAATAGGACAAGCGAAAGGGAAGAAGAGGAAGGCTCCCTCAAAGAGTTGCAAGGGAAAGTCTCTTGATGGATCCCATTCAAGTGGGACCAAGGATAGTTTTGCTGCTCCCATTTCCATTCCTAAGGAAGCAGAGTGTTTCTACTGTCACGAAAAAGGGCACTGGAAGCAAAGCTGCCCCAAATACTTGCAGGATGTTAAGGATCGGAAGGTTAAACCCACCTAAGCAGGTATTTATACTATTCTATTTAAAAACTCATCACATACTAACTCTTGGGTGCTTGACACAGGTTGTGGAATTCATATTTTTTCTAATATGCAGGGTAAAAAGAAGTAAGGATGTGGAGCACAAGAAGATAAACCTGATCATGGGGAATAGGAAGGTTTCACCTGTCACCAAGATTGGAGTTTATTCTTTATTGCTTAGTAGTGGGTTAGGAATAGATTTTAATAATTGTTTCTACTCGTCGGATATGGCGAGAAATATTATTTCCTTTCATGGTTTGTAAAAACAAGGTTTTGCGTTTTCGTTTGATAATGAAATCGGTGCAATAAATGCTTATTATATTGATGTTTTTATTTTTATTTTAAGGCATTACCTTGTAATGGTGTATATGAAACTGTGAATGTTGTAGACAACTTAGAAAATGATGTGTTGCATATCGATTCTTCCAATGAATTGGATAAAGCATGCTTGTAACATTGTCATTTTGGACATGTCAGCAAGAAGCGCATAGGCCAACTCCAGAAGGCTGGAGTTTTTGGAGTCATTCGACTTAAGGTCGGATGACACTTGCTAATCTTGCTTGCTTGGAAAGATGACTAAATCACCCTTCACTGGTACTTGTGAGAGGGGTGAGGGTTTATTGGATCTCATACACACCGATGTGTGAGGGCCCTTCGGAACCGCCACAAGGGATTCTAACCGCTTCTATGTGACTTTTATTGATGATTACAGTAGATATGGTTATTTCTACTTAATCAAGGATAAGTTAGAACCCTTTGACAAATTCAAAGAGTTTAAACAGGAAGTGGAATATCAGTTGGGCAAGAATATAAAGATGCTCCAATCCAATCGAGGTGGTAAGTATCTTAGTATCAAGTTACTAGACTATATTAAGGATTGTGGAAGTGTTTCATAGTTGACGCCACTAGGACACCGCGGCTTCATGGTGTGCCTGAGAGGCACAAACGAACCTTGGTGGACATGGTTTATTCCATGATGAGTCGAGCTTCATTACCAATCTCATTCTTGGTGTATGCCTTAGAGACTGCCGCCCATATCCTTAATTTAGTCCCTACCAAGAAGGTTTCCAAATCACCTCACGAGATGTGGACTGGGAAGGCTCCCACATTAGACCACATCAAGGTTTGGGGCTGCGAGGCTTTCGTGAGATGCGAGACTCATGACAAGCTTGAACCTCGGAGTGAGCAGTGTATTTTCATTGGCTACCCACATAAATCCTTTGGTTATATCTTTTAAAGACCGAGTGATAATGTTGTCTTCATTGCGAGGAGAGGAGTCTTTCGCGAGAGAGAGGTCATAGGACAAGGAGAAAGTGGGAAGAAAATTGACCTTGAATAACTTCAAGAGTCAAGCGGTAAAGGAACCTCAAACACTAGCGATCAACCTGAGGAGGAAACTCCTTTTGAGCCGATTGGCAAGTTTGTACCTCTGAGGCATTCCAGTAGAGTTAGTGTTCCACTTGTGTTGTATGGTTTCCATATAACATCTGAGGGTGACACATTTATCAGTGATAGCCCACTGATAAATTTGGATGAACCTAATAACTACAAGGAAGCCATGGCAAGCCCTAAGTCTGCTAAATGGAAAGAGGCAATGGACATCGAGATTCAGTCTATGTATGACACTCAACTTTGGAACTTGGTTGACAATGTATCGGGTTGTAAGACAGTCAGGTGAAAATGGATCTTCAAGAAGTAGACCGACGTGGATAGGAATGTACACACATATAAGGCACTGACTAGTTGCGAAAGGTTTTACTTAAACTCTGGGAATTGATATTGATGAAACCTTCTCACCAGTAGCGAATATTGATTCTATTTGGTTTATGCTAGCCCTTGTTGTATTTCATGATTATGAAATATGGAAAATGGATGTCAAAACCACTTTCCTTTATGGAAAGTTGGCTGAGGATGTTTACATGAGTCAGCCAAAGGGTTTTTTCGATGCAAAGTACCCTAATAGAGTGTATAAGCTTGAGAAATCCATTTATGGATTGAAACAAGCATCTCGTAGATGGAATCTTAATTTCAATGAGACAATCAAAGAGTTTGGTTTTTCGAGAAGCGAGGATGAGTCATGTGTATATGTCAAGGCTAGTGGGAGCATAGTTATCTTTCTGGTATTATACGTGGATGACATACTACTCATAGCAAATGACATCCCAACCTTGCAAGAGGCTAAGTCCAGGCTTGGGAAGTGTTTCACTATGAAGGTCCTCGGAGAAGCTGCCTATATTCTTGGGATAAGGATATCGACAGACAGGAGTAGAAGACTAATTGGACTTAGTCAAAGTACCTACTGGGATAAGGTGTTGAAAAGATTCAGCATGCATGATTCCAAGAAAGGTGAATTACCGATGCAGAGCAACGCCAGGTTAAGTAAAGCTCAGAGTCCGAGTATAGAGGTTGAGATAGCTAAGATGAGTCGAATACCTTATGCTTCCGATGTTGGCTCGATCATGTATGTTATGACTTGCACTCGCCCTAATGTGGCCTTTGCTTTGAGCATGGTCAACAAATATCAAGGGAACCTAGGAAAGGCTCACTGGACTGTGGTAAAGAACATTCTCAAGTACTTGTGGAGGACTAAGGAATGGGTCCTTACCCTCGGTGGGAGTGATGACTTGAGAGTGGTGGGGTATAGTGACACTAGCTTTCATATTGACAAGGATAATTTCCGCTCTCAGTCGGGCTAGGTCTTTACCCTGAATGGAGGAGCAATAACTTGGAATAGTTCCAAGCATGAGACAGTAGCTGATTCAACTTGCAAATCGGAGTATATAACAGCAAGCGAGGCGGTGAAGGATGCAATATGGCTGAAGAACTTCATTAGAGACCTTGTAGTTGTACCAGCTATAAAGGAACCTATGGAGATTTTCTGTGATAGCGAGAGTGCAGTTGCCTTAGCCAAGGAACCAAGGGATCACGATAGATCCAAGCACATTGACAGAAAATACCACTTCATTAGACATCGAATAGAAGAAGGACTCCTCATGGCAAAGTGGGTATCATCATATGAGAAACCGGCAGATCCCCTCAAGAAGGGACTGAGTAGGGTTAAGCATTTACAACATGCAAGGTGCATTGGGCTGAAGGATGATATTAGTTTTAATGATTAGATAGCTTTCAAAACTTGTAATAGTTGAAATGTAATTGAAATTTTATGCTTAAGTAAAAGGTGTTTTTTATTTACTAGTGTGGTACAGTCTTGTGTCAATCATTTACTATTGTTTCATTTTGCATGTTGTGACTTCCAGAATAATTATGTTATGGTATATCATATTATTCAAACTATCCACAGTCGACCATATATTGGAAGTAGGTATTGAATCACGACTGTCATGAATTTGGTTTGTAGATTTGTCTGAACGGTATTAGACATAGCAAGTTTGCTACAACATTCATGAGTGTTGTCTGAGTATTGGATTCAACCCGCGCTCACTTATATCACTTCATGGAATTTATCTCGAGTGATCGTGAGACGGTAATATCATATAAGTCTTCTAACCTATATATATGAGTTGTTGACTATGAGTTGGTTGTACAATGATAGTACGAAAATGCATCGGTAACTCGATGTTATAAAACGTGTTGTTGTGTATGATTAGATGAATAGTTAGTACAAGCATATACTGGAAAAGTTTGTCTGTTCCTTTTAGTCCTTGGAGGATTAAAAGAGATATCTTAGGCCCCTTGATGATTTTGTTTTGGCCTATGTATCGGGCCTGGTCAGAACTAAATTGTTGTGTTCGATTAAGTTCTATGTCAAAGAAATCGGAAATCGGGAAACAAACTGCTGGACAATAAGTATGACGTTGTTCCATGTATTTGTCTGGCTGATATCTTGAACATAGGATTATATGATCACTTATCTAAAATGGAGCGTCTCGTTTCGACAGAGGCTTTTAAGAGCTGCGATTACTAGTTGGTGTTTTAACTCGTACTTGCAGTTATAGTTATTAGACTTATCCAAGTGGGAGACTGTTGGATTTAGTGTCTAAGCCCATAACTATAATTGGTATGTACTTGACCCCGAGAGTAACATGGTCCATTTGGGTTGCATGGCACCGGAACAATTTGTAGGATGGACTTTTGAGAAGAGGATATTTATGATTTATTAATATATTATAAGTTCTAATATATTAATATAAAATCATATTATTTAATTAGTATTGATCAAGAATTAGTTTGGAATTAATTTTGTGAGCAAAAGAGACTAATTAAATAAACGAGGATTGATTTGGCAAATCATTCATTCCTATAAAGTGGGCTTATGATCTATAGTTCTTCATGTTGGGCTAAACCCATGTGGTGAACCATGGATACTCCACAGAGGTTAAAACCCATGGTGCATGAGGAATGTGGAAATTCATGCACATTAGGGTTTGCATGGTGTAACCCTAGTTGTGTCACACTATATAAAGAACCCTATAGTTACCAAAATCGGCACTTAATTGAAAGGAAAGAGGGCTAGCTAATTTTTAGTGCAAGTATACTTCTCTCAAGTTCTTCCAAGTGTTGGTCGTGTTGTGTGAAGCATTTGGGCATCACACTTGGGGTGCTAGGCTCTTAAAGGCTTAAGGAATCAAGCTACAAGAAAAGGTATGTCATTCTACTAGATTTTTGTAATACATATACTTCATGGTATGCTAGTTAGGATGGAACCTTAGAAAAATCAAAGTTTGCATGTATAATAGAGAAAACATAGATCCAAGGTTTCTAGGGTTGCATGCACACCTTAGGAGTGTTAGAATGCTCAAAACCCTTCAGAAGGAACTTCTTGAAGAGTTATTGCTTGACTTGGAGCTTTTGGATCCAGGCTTTGTTCACCTAAATCTAACTTCTAGAGGTATGAAGTCTCAACCTTAACAAATCTTTCTTTTAGATCTAGCTAGGTGGAACTTTGTTATCATATTGGTCCCTTTGTGGTCGTTCTTATGAGTATAACTTACTCCAGAACCTTTGAGCTTCATATTTGGCCTTTTTTGGGATTATGGAGTTATAAAGTTTGGATCTTGATGAGTATAAATCTTCGATGCATGATTTTGTAGTGTTTTGGTGAAGCTTGGGACTTAGGGTTTTGACTTGGATCCCATTGGGTCATGATAAATCATAAATTCAGGAACTTTATGACTTAAGAAGTCCCTTTGAATCAGATCTAGAAGTTTACACTAAGGTCTTAAGGTATTAAGAAGTTTTTTAAGACATTTTAGAGTGATTTTTACCTTTATAGTTCATCTTTGGTGTTGGGCTTCATTAAACCATGCAAAGGTTTAAAGCCTTCTATAATGATGTAAAATTTTCAAACAAAATTTCATTTTTCAACACGGTAAATTACATATCACACTTCTCCAAAACTTCAAGTATCAATGTCAAACCATAATTTCAAAAATAGTTTATCACAAATCCAGGATCCAATAATAGATATAACTCCAGCTCAAGTGTGTGTGTACAATCAAGCTTGTGCCTTCCCACGATCCTCGGAAGTACTTGAAACCAATAACACATAACACGGTAAGCACAAAGCTTAGTGAGTTCCCTAAAATGCCACGCACATATAATAAGCCACTCAAGGCTATAGCTCTATAAGACCCTCCGGTCAATGTGTCTCAGTGGGACCCTCCAGTCCCACAACTCGTTGGACCTTCTGGTCCGGTCTAAGTGAGGACCCTCCAGTCTCACTACTCGTTGGACCCTCCGATCTCATAGTTCGTTGGATCCTCTGGTCCGGACTAAGTATCTCATAATATAGCACACAGTACATATCACACAGAAAATACATAACTCAAGCAAGCACATAAGACCCTATGGTCACACATAATTACCACTCTAGGTAAAGTATAGTGAGAAGACTCACCTCGTAAGAAGTTGGATAATCTTGAACTCGAATCACCGGTCTAGCCTCCGCCTAACACACACAATAATTATCCATAATTAATAACAACTTTCACAAGGCTAGACTAACCCTTCCATACACTCATAGAAGGGTAAAATACCATTTTACCCCTCCATGGGCTTAATAGACCACATGTTGACCAAACCCTAAAAGTCAACGGCAGGGAGTACGCTATGCGTACTAACTCTCTACGTTGGGCATACTCGGCTGCCATGCAGGCATCGGGGATGCTCGACCCCTACGTTACGCGTACTGGGATTATACCAAGCGAACGTCCTCGTTTCACTCTCCGCATTTTTTTGGTCTTCATCATCTGGACTCCCTAAAGTCTCTTAATCCATAAAGTCAGTGACTTTAAGCGTTTTCATGGCCGATTAGGTCACAAACACTCAAAACACCCATCCCCTTTCCTTATGAAGCTCATAACTCATGCATGGCTTACTCCAAACATCCAAGATTGGATTTTTATGACTCTAGTCCACAAAATATACTGAAAAGGGGTAGATCAAGGTCTCTGGAGCTCATTATCTCAAAAAGTCTCCATCTTTTGGGACAAAACCCTCAAATACTTCATATGAATGAACCAATCAATAGAGTGAGAAAGCTTGAAGCTTTATACCTTTATGTGAAGCTTTCCACACAGCTAAGCTCATATCCAAACTCATGGGGCTCTCACTCCTTCTTCTACAAAGCTTCTTCTCTACTTCAAGAACACAAGATTACACTCACAAGCTCTCAAATGCACTCTCCAGCTATAATGATGAAGATTTACAGTTAGGAGGGTTTGGTGTCTGGGAATGGTGGCCAGGAATGAGGCCATCATGTCCTTTAAATAGGGAGCTCACTAAGAATTAGGGTTTCATTTTGGGCCTAGTACGCCCAGCGTACTAAGTAGCCTCCACGTCACATGCACGCGTTCGAGTACGTTGAGCGTACACTCAAGTACGCCTCGTGTACTTGTTTACCACCCTTTCTCTAATAAGGGCCAAAATGGACAAGAGCTTAAAAGATCAAGGTTTTACAAGATATACCTGGACTTGGGATGTTACACCTTCGACTTTATGGATCAAGTCACTTATATTTAGCTATTTTGAGGTTTTTTACGTCTTGGCTTAATGGATTAAGAGCTAGAATTATGAGTTGGTCAAATAGGAGGAGTATGCTAGGTGTACAAGCCTATACATGTAGCGTACAAGCTCTTAAGCCAGTACGCCCTTAGCGTACAAGCTGAGTACACCTCGCGTAATCAGTAGAGTGGGATTTTGGTATTTAGGCTTCGATTTGGGCCAACTTGTGGGCTTTGTTGTTTTGGGCCCTGTTGATCCATTAGGTTTTGGGTTGATATTTATTTGTAGAGGCACACTATGGATTAGGGCCCAATTTGGAAAATTGGGTCATGGATTGGGCCAACGTAGTTTTTGGTATTGGGCCTTGTGGATTATTAGGTGTGGGCCTAAGTATTGGTCTAAAAGTCTGTGAGGGGTAAATTGGTCATTTACCCTAGTAATCGATTTATGGGTACGGATTAGGACCTAAATGTTGATTGGGCATTGCTTTAATAGTTCAGGGATCGATCCACCAACAACCACAGATTATCCGCAAGATTCAACAGTGCGAGGTGAGTCTCCTTACTGGGTTTAGCAGGTCGAAGGCACCAATGTCGACCCTTATTTTTATGTTAGGATGTTGGGAGTTTGTGTGACCCTTTCATGTGTTATCGGCTGCTATATATACCGGGCAGGGCTCGATGTCGGGCGAGGCCTGGTGACTAGATCACATGTTATGGTTTATGATATTATATGTGTTAGCTAGATTATGTGATATGATTACCGGGCAAGGCTTGATTAGTAGATTCTATGCTAAGTTATTAATATATGATTTTATGCTTACCGGGCGAGGACCGATGTTGGGAGAGGCTCGATGGTTGTCGAAAATGCTATAGTCTTTGTGATTATCGCACTTTCTAGTAAGATTATTTGTTTATACGATTATGTGTATCGGGCGGGGCCTAAAGTCATGCGAGGCCTAGTGATTGACAAATATGTAATCTGAGAGGGGCTCGATACCGGACGGGGCCCGAGGCCCAATAGGACTCTAGACACGTCGGGGCCAGAGGGAGGGCAGGGGGCAGTATGTGATTGATGAATGTATGGTATATGGTAACTTGGGAAACTCATTAAGGTTTGTGCTTACAATTTTCAGTTTATGTTTCAGGTACTTCGGTTTTGAAAAGGAAGAGCTCGGGATGATTGCATAACACACACCATATATTTCCGCATTTTGTGATTTACTATAATTTAATAATGTTTTGATAAATCTAGATCAATTTGGTTTAATGGAAATGATATGTATTAACGATTTAGTAACTTAAAAACAAAAATAATAATAATAATAATAAAATAAAAAATTGGTATTATTTTTGGGACTGTAACATCCCAAAAATGTAGGCCAAAAATTTCATTTTTATTTATGTTATTAAATAAAACCATCAGTATAAAAACATTCATAATAAAGTCTCATGTCAAGACCCAAGTGACAGTAATCAAAAACATAGTATCATAAAACCATATCAGAGTGTAATCCCCAAGGATCTCATGTGCGGAAAACATAGTGTGATGCGTTGCGATCGAGCCAGCTCCTTTCCTTTGAAAACGAAGTACCTAAAACCAAAACTGAAAACCGTAAGCACAAAGCTTAGTGAGTTCCCCCATCATACCACATACCATACAATCATATCACATACATACTGCCAGGCATTTCTGGGGTGCCCGACTTACCAGGTACGGCCATTCTGGGGTGCCGACCTACCCATGCGGCCATTTTGGGGTGCCGTCCTTCCCGTGTCAAGCCATTATGGGGCGCTGACCTACCCATGTCGAGCCATTCTAGGGTGCTGACTACCCTTCGGTCCTAACAACCGAACCTCGGGGACTATTTCACCCCCTACTACTACTACTATCACATATAACATAACATAAACATATTATCAGACATATCTGGGGTGCTTGAACTACCCTTCGGTCCTAACAACTGAACTCGGGGACTGGTCCCCTACTACTACCTCTATTGCATATAACATAACAAGCCAGCATGCAAACATATCATCACATACTAGCAGACGTACCTGAGGTGTCTGACTACCCTTCGATCCTAACAACCGAACTCTACTACTATCACATACAACATATCATGCTAGCATATAACTTATCAGGTAGTAGCAAACCTAGATAATATCACAAAGACAATCATCTATCATACGTCTCCTAACTGTGGGCCGACATTGTGGCTTTAGACCCACCGCTACTGGAAGGTAACTCACCTCGCACTACTGAAGTCCCGTAAACACAATCCCACACTTGCTAAAGTCACGCAGACTCAACCCCAACTGTTGGATGACAGATTCCCGAATTGTCAACACCAAAACAACACCCAATTAATAATTGCGTCCCAACACATAACCATAATACATATTTGGATAATTACTTCACTACCCCAGGCTTGGCTTATATAAGCCCAAGGCCCAATCCACAGGCCCAAAGCGAATTAGGAATCAAAGCCCAGCATATGACCCAATTTTCCAAATTAGGCCCAGGCCTATATGTGGTCTTATTATACAATCATTAAGGCCCAACTATGGTCCATCTATGGCCCAATTTTCCAAATTGGGCCTAACCCTCCACATGGGACTTACCTTAGGCCCATTAAATTATTTTAGTCCATATAATTATTCTTGGATGGCCCATTAATAATCCAATCATCAAGGCCCAATAAAAAGGCCCAACAATAAATCCAAGTGAAGTTAGGGTTTCACATAAAATGTCGATTAGGGTTAAGTTTCCTACTTAACCCATTAAGGAATTATTCCTCTAAGGACTTAATCCATTAAGTCCATCATTCTTCTAAATAAGTCATATGATGTGATTGGGCTTAATCACACAATTCTATTCCAATGGCCCAAATGTGGGTCTCGAAAAGTCCAAGCCCAGAATCCCAAATTAGAGTTTTCACATGAAATGATGATTAAGGTTCGGTGTTTCTTTCTTAACCCATTAAGGACTTAATCCATTAAGTCCATTATGCCTTATGCTAGTTTGCCAATGATTATTAATTAATATTTAAGATTTAATAATTAATTCTCGTGTGTGTCCCAAGCAATTTCCACAAATTAGGGTTTTATTGGTATTATGGTGTTCCAATCCAAATATTAGCACATTTATCAATTTATTGGCCTTTTATGATAATTAGGGCTTTATTGGGCCTAATAAGCCCACTAAAATCTTATTAAGCCCATATGGATTTAATTAGGTCCATTAGAGTCCATTAAGCTTCATTGGGCCCATTAGAGCTCCTTT
Source organism: Lactuca serriola (assembly GCF_051521515.1). NCBI lineage: Eukaryota > Viridiplantae > Streptophyta > Magnoliopsida > Asterales > Asteraceae > Lactuca > Lactuca serriola. Next base: position 75,190,171 of record NC_136412.1, read on the forward strand.
GCGCCCATTAGGGTTTCTAGCACCCCAAACGAATCTATCACAAGAGGCAAAGCGCACCGCACCCGACACGGCGCAGCCGGTGGCGGCAGCCACCACCCTACGGTGGTGATTTTCGGTTTTCTTTTCATTATTCCAATTTGTAGTACACTTTACAATGGTAAATATCAACTAAAAAACGCACACACCCACTAAACACACACATACATAGCGGTGTATGGTGGCAGCCACCACCTCACGGTGGTGACGGTGGCTTTTACCGGGAACCTCGGCTAAACAGATGTATTACAATTCTCCCCCACTTAAATTAGATTTCATCCTCGAAATCATTCCTTACCATTTCTCATGCACCAACCACTCAGAAACATGGTCACTACACTAAGCATGCCCTAGCATTCCCAGGGTAACCATGACCAATCTTTGCTAAGCCCTAACCATCCACAAGTGAGTGAATTTCTTGCAACAAGATCACATCTACTCCGTCTGAAACCTGTTGTCTTGAGATGGTCTGATTCCCCGATAGACCATTCATACTGAATCATTACTGATGGAACCAACCCGCTTATCCCTCAACTGACTACTCCACTTTTGATAGCTTGAGATTCTCATTATAAAACAGGGTCACAGACCCAATTATCCTTGCAGACCACTAATACTTGGCTAAGGCTCAGATACTCCCGTTGTGAGTGACTTGGAATACCCCAAACAATCTGTTATTCTGTCCATACTTGCAACCCAAAACACAAATACTAATACTGCTCACATGCTGGAACTGCTTGAACATTGAACTGCTGAAGCAGTATGCCGTTACATAGCTGTTTCCCAAGATCTATCGAGACCTCCCTGGTCTCAATTCATCCGTCAGTCATCTGAAATATTAGGTTTCAACCTGACTACGGAGCCGAAAGACTCATACACAGTCGCTCTACACAAATTCTGAACGAAATCCTTCTCTGAAACTAGTTGCCACTATGGCTCTAACAAACCCTCTATCTAACCAATCAGGTCCATGCATCGAATCCTATCATCATCAAATCCAAGGCTAAAAGTGATTGCTACCTGACCAATGGTATCCTTATCTCACCCATCCTGAAGCAGTCCATTGCTCCTTTGATCTCATAACTGTAGTGATGTCCCTACGGTCTCATTACTGGCTTTACCAGATCATATCCATTTGGGTAAATCCGAAATCCAATAGGTGGATTTCCATATCCTCACTGCTACACCAGAACTGGTGGGTACTATTGTTCCTTCTGCATCCTAACAATGCGCTCACACTATCTACTAACCTGGTGAATGCTACGGCTACACCCGCAGTCTCACAACACTCTATCCTTATCCGACCGCTAGTGAATGCTACGGCTACCCCCGCAATCGTACAACACTTCCCATGCTAACTGACCACTAGTGAATGATACGGCTACCCCCACAGTCTTACAACACTTTCCATACTATCTGACTACTAGTGAATGCTACGACTACCCCCGTAGTCTTACAACACTTTCCATACCGGGTCGGACACGCACTCGACCTAACACATCACTGAAATGGAGTCCTAACCGGAACTATGACATGGTTCCCAAAACCTACTATCATGTGACCCCACTGTATCAGTACCATACCCATGACCGTGTTCAAAGCGTCATAGTAAACCATGAAATCATCTACATCCTCTTGCAGGGTGAGAATCAGTGCCTCGCACAACTGCTGTCTGGGAGTATTGAAGGCTGCCTGCTATTCAGGCCCTCAACGAAAGGCCACTGACTTCTTGGTCAGTCGGGTCAAAGGAACCGCAATCTTGGAGAAGTCCCATGTAAATCTCCGGTAGTAACCTGCTAGACCCAAGAAACTTTGAATCTCAGATGGAGACCTCGAATTCTCCCACTGTATCACGACCTCTATCTTGGTCGGATCAACTAGCATACCCTTCTGGTTGACAAGGTGCCCAAGAGATTGCACCCCACGCAACCAGAACTCGCATTTGGAGAACTTTATAAAAAGTATCTCCCCCACTTAGATTCAACTAAGTCTTCACAACACACAAGAATTGAAGGATTCCCAATCCTTCTCACTTTCTAGTATCCCACTGATGATAACCTGTGCTTACTAATGCTTGCGATTAATCACCAATTAAACCTTGAGATCTCACATCCTCGGAATTCTCGATGAGTACTCTTTACATTTGATCCAGTCTGACACCTCGATCCATCTATTGAAGGTCTCAATCTTCACTCTAGATGACAAATCCTCGTTCTCATTTCCAATCTTGCAGTACCACTAAACTCTAACCGAACACAGCCCCTGCGAAAACACAATTATCCTGATCATGCGATGACCAACCACTCATGCATCTAACACCCGCGATTGACACTACCCTTTTCATGTCACCAGTTCTGTCCTAGCAATGGTAGTGCCTTGAACTCCAAAAGTTCATCCATTGACAATTACCGACCATACCTGAACAATGATAGAACCCCTGAACGTTGACTTCACTATATAACTATTACTCTAACCTTGACCGAGGATCTTCCCAAACAATACTCTTGCACAGATCTCAACAAAGATCCGGAGTGATAACGGTACATGCGGATCCCGCTCCGCAAGATGCATCCCTTGTGGGTTCATCAATGACTTTTCGGCCTGCAAGATGACGTATTTGATCCCTGATAACCCAAACACTAGCAGGAAACCGACACGAGATCTAACTTATCCAAACTTACTCATAACTCCAACGCGATACGTATCCCCAACATACATCTAATAGCAATAGAAGATGACATACCTGCAACATCTGGTGGAATACTAATCACCTTCTGTTGACATGACCAACCCCGCTACCCTGTAGTAGCCTAAACCCCTGTAGCGACAAACTCTCTTGTACACTGTCCTGTACGTGCTGCACTGACTCTGGCCCTGCTGGCTCTTCACCTGATGATCAGAAATCATGGGTCTCTTCCCGATACCCCTACTATACGCACCTGGGACACAACTCTCTTTTCAGGGTGCTCCCAAATCGATCCCGCATTTGCAACTCTTGGAAATCATATCCTTCAGGGTCTGACACCCTGTCACGCTCACTAGCTCTCTTACCAATGGCTAAGCTACAACAACTGGAACATCCTCTATCCCCAAACTGGGTCACAAACTCTTCCCTGAATCTTCTTAGATTCTCCAAGACTCTCACCGATTCGAGTATGAATCCTGTGCTTTCAGTAGTACGGGCCCAATACTACCTTCCACACCTATCCATACTTTCCTCAGCAATCCTCCCGGATCCTCCAAGTCACTTCCTCAACTGGTACACCCAAGTCTAACTGAGCCTCACTACTAACTCACTAAAGTATATCCTAGGCTTCCCTAGGTTTCCGAACTCACCCAGTCCTCAGCTGATGAAAGATTCTCAGTAATGTCAACTAGCTACCTCATGAATATAGCCACATGCAATAGAGATCAGATAATCCTTCAAGTAACAGACTCATCCGTATAACGGTTAGACTCAAACGAGAGTTGCGCAATAGGGTCAAATTTGTCACTCTGAGATTATCCAGCCTGTGCCACATGTGACTTAGCATATTAACTTAATAGATAACTCACATTACTAAGATTCCTACAAAGCACAAAGCAAGCATCATTCAGAAAATGGAAAATCTAACCATCATATTCCAATAAAATCATTCTATCCTCTAATCAGGAATCTGTACATGCAATTCAAAGGCTCATACAATCAGGCATAACCTAAACAGGCTATCCTATCACTAACTGATCAGTACTAGCATGCAAGTCTACAAGGACATATAATAGGCATATAAGGCATCCTCCTAGATCCTTATACCTAATCTAGCATGTAGTTCTCATAATCATATCAGAGCATAACATATCATAACATGTGTGGGTATCTTGGGGAAAACTTACTTGATCTCGACTGATTGCACGCATCACACACCTAGTTCTTTTCAAAGTTCTGTTCTCTTTTCAAACTTCTTTTTATAAAATGATTTTACTTTTTGAAAATCTCCATACCAAGTCCTTAGTTTGAGTTTAGACACACCCGAGAGCATGCTCGATTCCCTCAAACCAAGGCTCTGATACCAACTTGTAACATCCCAAAAATACAGGCCAAAAATTTCATTTTTATTTATGTTATTAAACAAAACCATCAATATAAAAACATTCATAATAAAGTCTCATGTCAAGACCCAAGTGACAGTAATCAAAAACATAGTATCATAAAACCATATCAGAGCGTAATCCCCAAGGATCTCATGTGCGGAAAACATAGTGTTATGCGCTGCGATCGAGTCAGCTCCTTTCCTTTGAAAACGAAGTACCTGAAACAAAAACTGAAAACCGTAAGCACAAAGCTTAGTGAGTTCCCCCATCATACCACATACCATACAATCATATCACACACATATTGCCAGGCATATCTGGGGTGCCCGACCTACCCGGTACGGCCATTCTAAGGTGCCGACCTACCCATGCGACCATTTTGGGGTGCCGTCCTTCCCGTGTCAAGCCATTCTGGGGTGCTGACCTACCCATGTCGAGCCATTCTGGGGTGCTGACTACCCTTCGGTCCTAACAACCGAACCTCGGGGCTATTTCACCCCCTACTACTACTATCACATATAACATAACATAAACATATTATCAGACATATCTGGGGTGCTTGAACTACCCTTCGGTCCTAACAACTGAACTCGGGGACTGGTCTCCTAGTACTACCTCTATTGCATATAACATAACAAGGCAGCATGCAAACATATCATCACATACTAGCAGACGTACCTGAGGTGTCTGACTACCCTTCGATCCTAACAATCGAACTCTACTACTATCACATACAACATATCATGCTAGCATATAACATATCAGGTAGTAGCAAACCTAGATGATATCACAAAGACAATCATCTATCATACGTCTCCTACTGGTGGGCCGGCATTGCGGCCTTAGACCCACCGCTACTGGAAGGTAACTCACCTCGCACTACTGAAGTCCCATAAACATAATCCCACACTTGCTGAAGTCCTGCAGACTCAACCCCAGCTGTTGGATGATAGATTCCCGAACTGTCAACACCAAAACAACAACCAATTAATAATTGGGTCCCAACACATAACCATAATACATACTTGGATAATTACTTCATTACCCCAAGCTTGGCTTATATAAGCCCAAGGCCCAATCCACAGGCCCAAAGCAAACTAGGAATCAAACATATGGCCTAATTTTCGAAATTGGGCTCGGGCCTATATGTGGTCTTATTATACAATCCTTAAGGCCTAACTATGGTCCATCTATGGCCCAATTTTCCAAATTGGGCCCAACCCCTTACATGGGACTTACCCTAGGCCCATTAAATTATTTTAGTCCATATAATTATTCTTGGATGGCCCATTAATAATCCAATCATCAAGGCCCAATAGAAAGGCCCAACAATAAACCCAAGTGAAGTTAGGGTTTCACATAAAATATCAATTAGGGTTAAGTTTCCTACTTAACCCATTAAGGAATTATTCCTCTAAGGACTTAATCCATTAAGTCCATCATTCTTCTAAATAAGTCATATGATGTGATTGGGCTTAATCACACAATTCTATTCTAATGGCCCAAATGTGGGTCTCGAAAAGTCCAAGCCCAGAATCCCAAATTAGAGTTTTCACATGAAATGATGATTAAGGTTCGGTGTTTCTTTCTTAACCCATTAAGGACTTAATCCATTAAGTCCATTATGCCTTATGCTAGTTTGCCAATGATTATTAATTATTATTTAAGATTTAATAATTAATTCTCGTGTATGTCCCAAGCAATTTCCACAAATTAGGGTTTTATTGGTATTATGGTGTTCCAATCCAAATATTAGCCCATTTATCAATTTGTTGGCCTTTTATGACAATTAGGGCTTTATTGGGCCTAATAAGCCCACTAAAATCTTATTAAGCCCATATGGATTTAATTGGGTCCCTTAGAGTCCATTAAGCTTCATTAGGCCCATTAGAGCTCCTTTGAGCCCATTAGGGTTTCTAGCACCCCAAACAAATCTATCACAAGAGGCAAAGCACACCACCACCCGACACGGCGCGGCCGGTGGCGGCAGCCACCACCCTACGGTGGTGATTTTCGGTTTTCTTTTCATTATTCCAATTTGTAGTACACTTTACAATGGTAAATATCAACTAAAAAAATGCACACACCCACTAACACACACACACACATACATGGCGGTGTATGGTGGCGGTGGCTTTTCCGGGAACCTCGGCTAAACAGAGCACACATACAATCTCATAACAATCGGAATTAGTAATAACACATGAACACACACCCATAAATACATCCACGGCCACCTCTCACGGTGGCTAGCGGCGGCAGAATAAGTAGAAATGACAGCCACAACGGCGAAGCGGCATAAAATAGTGGTGGCAGCGAGATAACGACCGCACATACACACCATTCTCGAGATCCGGAGGCAGCCACCCACCTGGTGGTGCTCATTGAACGGAATAGAAACCCCCCAACAACAGGGATGACGGCTAGGGCTTGGTATCCCGACTGACGAACGGCAGCAACAATCCATCGCACTCCCTTATAGCCCCGATGTCCAGAAACAGCCCCCATCTTCAGTGGATTGAGTGTACAGTGGTCCTTAGCTTGACATCGGCAGTAGAGCGGTGACACCCTTGATGAAACGGTCGCATGGTGGTGGATACAACACCGAGATCCAACCACAACCCTTCGATCGGTCCTTCCCAAGAGCAGCGTCGGTCTCAACATGTCTCAGATTCGCCGACACTCGATACGGAACACTTCTGGTGGCTCACAACTTCGAATGGTGTACGAGAGTGGCATTATTGTGGTGTTTGGACGATGGAGGAGCGGCAACAACAACTATCCTCATTGATCGGAACAATGAACGAATAGAGGGGGCGGCTGACTCCACACATGGCGGCTGAACTCCCTCTTTAGGGTTAGGGTTCCCGTCAGCATTATATACCCGGTGGCCCCCTAAACTTCTTTCCATAATGACATAATCAACCACTCCTTCCTTCTTTTCTTTCAAAATAAGTTCATATTTTACACTTTTAACCCTGCCTTCAGAAATCTTTACAAACTGAATCCAAAAGTTGCATTTTAAGTTTAGAATTTACTTTTAGCCCCTGACTTCAAAATCCTTTATAAATTAATCCGAAAATTGTATTTATTACTTTATTTATTTATTAAATAAATAAACGAGGTATTACAGGGACGTTACACAATCTATTTATGATAACCAAGTTTGGAATTTGGTTGATTATGTACCAGGTCGAAAGACAGTTGGGTGCAAATAGATGTTCAAGTAGAAGACCGACATGGATGGAAAGGTACACATTTTTAAGGTATGACTAATTGCTAAGGGATTTACTCAAACCCAAGGGATTGACTATGATGAGACCTTTTCACCAGTGGCTAAGATAAAGTCTATCAGGATAATGGTTGCCATAGCTGCCTTTCATGATTATGAGATATGACAGATGGATGTCAAAACCTCTTTCCTAAATAAGAAGTTGGCTGGGGATGTTTACATGAGTTAGCCAGAGGGTTTTTTACACTCAGTTTCCTAATAGAATATGTAAGCTTGAGAAATTTATTTATGGATTGAAATAAGCATCTCACAGTTGGAATCTTTGTTTCCATGAGAAAGTCGAAGAATTTGGTTTCTCTAGGAGTGAGGAAGAGTCCTGTGTGTATTCCAAAGCTAGTGAGGGTATAGTAACTTTCCTAGTATTGTATGTTGATGACATACTCCGTATGGGAAATGACATTCCGACCTTGCAAGAAGTGAAATCTTGTCTTGGGACGTGTTTCACCATGAAGGATCTAGGGGAAACAACCTATAATCTTTGGATAAGGATTCTAAGGGATAGAAAGAAAAGACTTATTGGTCTTAGTCAAAGTACATACTTGGACAAGGTACTGAAACGGTTTAGTGTTGAAAATTCCAAGAAAAGGGAACTACCCATTCATAGTATTGTTAGGTTGAGTAAGACTCAAAACCTCAGTACCAATGAATAGATAGCTGACATGAGTCAAGTTTCATATGCTTCGACTGTAGGTTTAGTCATGTATGCAATGATGTTTACTCGCCCTGATGTGTCTTATGCTTTGAGCATGGTCAAATGTTTTCAAGGAAATCCTAGTAGATCTCATTGGACTGCAGTGAAAAACATCCTTAAGCATTTGCGAAAGATAAAGGAAATGTTTCTATTCCTTGGTGGTGGTGATACTTTGAGAGTGAGCGGATATAGTGATGTCAGCTTTCAAATAGGATAAGAAAACTTTTGTTCTCAATTGGGCTGGGTGTTTTTGTTAAATGGTGGTGCAGTTACTTAAAAGAGTTCCAAATAGGAAATGGTGGCTGATTCTACTTGTGAATTAGAGTACATCGCAGTGAGTGAGGCATTAAAGGAAGCGGTTTGGTTGAAGAACTTTATCGGTGATGTCGGAATAGTCCCGACCATTCAAGAGCCAGTTGAACTTTTTTGTTATAACGAAGCTGTAGCTTCTTTGACCAAAGAACCCAAGGACCATGGAAGATCCAAGCATATTGACATAAAGTACCATTACATCAGAAATAAGGTTGAAGAAAGCCATTTCCTGGTGAAGAGAGTATCCTCAAAAGATAATCCTACAGATCCTTTCACAAAGGTTCGAAGTAGGGTTAAGCATAACCAACATGCTAAGAGCATATGATTGAGAGATGGTATTAGTTTTAGTATTTAGTTGATAGTTTGAAACTTGTAACAAAATAAATGTAATTGATTTTGGTGATTAAATAATAGAGATTATTTATGAGTATGGTTACTACCTTTTTCAATTGTTTATTCTTTTGTTTTGCTTTGCATGTTTTACTTCCTTGATGATTTGATTGTTTAAAATTCCACTGTCATTCATACTTTTGGAAGTAAGTAGTGAATCAAGACCGTCATAGATTAAATTGTAGGTTATCTATAGGAGTTAGACATTGAAATAAGATTTGCTACAATGTTCATGAGTAATTAGAAAATTGATATTTTGATAAACTTAATCTCAGAGAATTACTTCCATGGATTATATCACGAGTGATTCTGATACGATAATATCTTTTATTCTTAAAACGAAGATATATAAGTTGAAATTTACAAGTCGATTGTGCATTGGTATTACGAAAACGCATCAGTAATGTGATATTATCAAAAGTTGACATTATAGTGTTGGACTCAGACTGAATTGATGTGTTCAATTAGTAGTCTGATGAGGTCATCACAAATCGGGAAATCAAGAAACAAAATTTTAGACAAGAGATTTATTGTAATCCATGTCTCATGTCCATAAAATATCTTGAAGAATGGAGGAATCTTTGATCACTTAACTTAGGGTTGATGTCTGATCAGATCAGGGTCTGGTGGTTGCTTTGGAAAGCATACTTTGCTGTTTAATTTAGAAGTTATACTTGTAATTGTAGTTATAGACTTATCCAAGCGGAAATGGAGTGCGCTGTCACGAACTTCCACCAGTCCTTCGCTCCCAAGCGAAGCTGGTCCAGCGTGAACCGTACCCTAAGATGCTCTGGACATGAAACGTGTAGAAGCACCCCTCAATGTCAAAAATCCACCTCATCGCGGCTATCGGATCCTGTGTCCCATCAAACTCTGGTGGCTTCGTGTTGCTGAACTTTCGGTACACCAACAAGTCACCTCCCTGTGGCCTGGTAGCAGCGATGGCTGCGGTGGCCGCAACAACAACAACATCAGTAAGAGCAGCATACCACTCATCAAAAGTCTCGATCAACGTGGTCTTGATATACCCAAACATCTCCGGTATCTTAGCTCGTATGGCCGCAACCACCTCCTCATGAATCATCCTGTGAATCTCCTCATCGCTGACATTGCTGCTCTCTGGTGTGTGGCGCGTACTCTCCATGATGTATCTAAAATACAACATAAAAATATCAAAGACTCGCTAGAATGCACACACACTCGATAACTCAACCCTACTTGTACCCTAGTACCCTAAGGATTCTTACTTGGACTGCGCACTGATCCGGTGTGTTTAATAGTACGGGCCCTATACTACCATCCACACCGCATCAATATTCACCCCAAGTCCTCCTCCTAGGATCCCAGCTCACAAGTACTCTAATCTTGCTATGCATAAGCTACTCTCTAGCAAACCTCTCGCAAGCTCCTCGCTGCTACCTATTCACTCTTAAACATCTCCTAGTAGCAGTAATCTCCTAGGCTAAGGCATCACAAATCAGGCCACTCTAGTCCTAATATGAGTATCTATCCCACACTATCATGCATAACATATCATATCGAATCTTATAACACCTCATGTAAGGGTATTTTAGGAAATCACCGTTCGGGTGCTGGCTGATCGTACACACTGCTCTGCTATGCTCGTTTCAAAACCTTTTACTCTTTTAGAAAAATTGTTTGATTTATGAAAAATTCTCAAATCTCTCAAATCCTCAGTCTGAGTTCAGATACGCCCGAAGGTGCATCCGAATCCCTCAAACCAAGGCTCTGATACCAACTTGTAAGGACGTGAATTTTCAAAACAATTTTTCACTTTTAAAAACATACATTTATTCATAAAATAATATCAAAACATAATGTATCCAATGTTATCATAACAAAACATATCCCAGAATCTCAAAACATAAACTCCATGAGTGTGTACGAATCATGCCGGCGCCTTCCCGCGATCCTCACTAGTACCTGAAACACATAACACATAACACGGTAAGCATAAATGCTTAGTGAGTTCCCAAAATACCACATACAACACATATTAGCCACTCGAGGCTATAACTTTATATGACCCTCTGGTCAATGTGTCTTAGTGGGACCCTCTAGTCCCACAACTTTGTGGACCTTATGGTCCTATCTCTATGGACCTTTTAGTCCTAACTCTGTGAACTCTGAATCATACATAGCACAAATCACATAGAAATCACACCATACAAAAGCATACAAGATACTCTGTCACATAACTCTAATTACCATTTTAGGTAAAGTATAGTGAGAAGACTCACCTCGGGCAACTCGGTAAATCTCGAACTCGGTAATACTGGTCTAGCCTCTGCCTAATCACATGGAATAACTACTCTAATCAATACAACTCTCAAAGGCTAGACTAATCCCTCTCTAAGTTCTCTCAGAAGGGTAAAAGACCATTTTACCCCTCTTATGGCTCAAAGATCCAATCATTGACTAAACCCTAAAAGTCAATAAAAGTCAACCCTCTGGGTTACGCTGCGCGTACCAGATCTATACGCTGGGTGTACCCAAAGACATCACAGAAATAGGGAACGCGACCCCTTACATTGCGCGTACTAGGATTACGCCTCGCATAAATCCCAATTTCATACTCCTTTGATTTTGGGTCTTAAACGGTTAAGACATATACTCATACTTCAGATCTGACTTCCCTATGGCCATTTAATCCATAAAGTCGGAACCTTTAAGCCTTTGCATGGTTGTAAAGGTCACTAATCACTCTAACACCTTACCTCTTTCCTTATAAAGCCTAGATCTCATGCATGGCTTAATATTAACGTCCAAGATTGGATTTTTATGAACCCACAACTCATAATACTCTGAAATACAGTAGATCTAAACTTATGGAGACCTTTTGCTCATAAAGTCTCCACCTTGGGACCAAAAACCCTAAAAATTGGTCCATGAAACACAAATCAACAATAAAAAGGAATTCTCTGAGCTTTTTATCTCTAAGTGAAGCTCCTCCCTCTGTAGAACAAAGATCCAAGCTTGCACTCCAACTTCTAGCCTCCACAAGAACCTCATCTTCTTCTTCACTAACACACAAAGGCACTTTTTAGCTTAAGAACACTCACACACTAGCTTGGAACGATAATATGCTCTCCTAGGGTTTTTCTCTTAGGAATGGTGGTTGGGGACAAGACCAACACATTCCTTTTATAGTCCACAAGCCACAATTAGGGTTTGCATCTGGGCCCGCTACGCCTAGCGTAACCCTGGGTACGCCCAACGTACTCATTTGCCATAACTTTCTGTTAAGGGTTAAATTTGGCAACTTGGAAAAAAAAGAAGGGTTTAAGAGATGCACCTGAATTTTGGGACGTTACACCCGATTTATTAAGTAATGAAATAATGTCAAATGAAAGATGCCCTAAGCGATTGTGCCACAATTCATATGATGCACTTATTTTGGAAGATTTTAAAGTAGAAAGAAAAACTTGATGTCCTTGCTTCAGCACATATAATCCGTTCTCACATTTGCCCCTTGCCAGTATTTCCTTTGTTACCCGATTCTGAATTACAGAAAATAGATTAGAAAATAAAACATCAAGAGGAGCATCATGATTCAGCTTGCTAATGCTTAGGAGATTCTTGGTTATATTAGGGATAACAAGCACAATTTCCTCGTCCTGAATATTTGCCACCAGGTGAGTTACCACGAGAGAAAGCAATAGAGGATGAGGACTGGCGAGTGGCGTTGAAAGCAACAGTGGGAACAGTAGTTCCATGGATCGATTTTAGAAATAGTTCATGAGATTTATCTTGGGATACGAGGGTACAAAAGCTTGGAGCTGGTTTGAGGGCACAATAAGTAAGGGATAAGGTTTCAAACGAAGCTCCAAGGCCACATAAAAACCAATGGTTTTTATTTGTATCATCAACAGGGCTACCGATAGCGACTAGCTGATCACATATGGATTTGAATTTTGCACCAAACTTTGAAACAAAAGATGATCCTTTTTGAAGTTAACGCAGGCTATCACGAAGAATGTCCATACGTTTTTTAGAATCTTGTCGATAAACAACTTGAAGAGCATTCCATACTTCGTGAGTTGTGGTAAGACCTAGGGTTTTGGCCATTACAACTTCAGTGAGAGAAGCTTGAATGATGAGAAAAGCTTTTTGATCTGCTTCGAGCCATAAGGCGTACGCAGGGTTTGGGGCAGAAACACCAGTAGCATTAGGGGCTGAAGTTTTTGAAGGGGCAACTATGGTGCCATCGATGTGGCCCGATAGTTTTTGATATGCGAGAACGGTGAGAAGTTGATTACGCCATAGTAAATAATTTGTGGGGGATAGTTTGACAGTGATCATGTGGAGAATGGTGTTAAGAGAAAGAGAAGAAGAATCAGAAGATTGGTTGCCGTCAATCATAGTGAGAGGAAAAAGAGACCTAATATGATACCATATAAGGCGTATAAAGTTCACCTTAAAAGATTTCCTTGTATTCAATACTATATATAATACAGAGAATACAAAGATAACATAACAAAATATGCTAAAATATAGAGACTAGATAAATACAATAAATAACTATGATTTATCGCTAATAAAAGAACTAACATATTGCATGGTCTATACAAAGTTCACACCAATATAACCTTCTTCAAGTAACATCTAACAATATCTTAGACCAAAAGCAGTTACAATAAACTAAAAGTGGTGGAAACTATAAATATATAATAAACTAAAAAGAAATGGTAAATATAAATTAAAAACTGTTCATAATCACAAAAAGAAATCAAAATAATATAAAATAGTCAAAAAGTCATGTCTGTAATCATCAACTTTTTAAGTGCGGATAAAATTCCCCCGTCAGATTTGCATGATTAGATAAATTATATTGTAGAGGCACTTATTGCTTCGTCTTCTTGCTTCACTGGTTGTTGACGAAGGGACTTCACTGGTTGTTGACGAAGGGACTGGGATTCGATTTGGTCATCCTCACCATCTTCACAAAATCGATCCTTAGGCGGCGTTCGGTAGCGGAATCTTCGATTTATGAACCATTGACCAGTCTATCGATTTCATCTAAACGCAGGACTCAGCTACCACAACATCGAAATTACAACTAAATATGTTCGCAAATCAGCAGTGAATAATTCTTTTATAAAGCATTAGGCTTTATTCGATTTCCTGGTACTAATTTCTATTCGAGTTCCTAGTACTCATCAAAAAAAGATATTGCAAGGTTAGCATCTCTTTCCCTGTAATTTTACATATCGAAATTTCCGAACATGTTGTGGTTCATCAATTTTTTCGCATCTCAATTGGTGAACTGCAATTATAAATTTTGAGTTCAATTTCAAGCTTAACATCTATTTTGACCAAACAATCTGCAATGTATCTTTGATAAATTGGGATTGTCAATGGTATATTTGTTAGTAATGGGATTAGAAATTTCAAATTAAAACCCAAAACAAATGTGTGATGGTCAATGGTGTTGGGGACGTTTTGTTTGTGGCTAATCTCTATGCTTAGTTTGTTAGCTACTTAGGTTAGTGATTTGATATCTTTGGCCTAATATTGCTTAGTTTTTCCACGTGATTGTGTTGTATCTGTCATCTTGTACCTTCCCAACTTGTTGGTTCTTTGTTTTCAATATATTTTAGCTGTTAATGATTTTGATTTATAATTTTGGGAACAAAATCGATTTTGGTTGATGATTTTGATTTTCATCTTGTTCAAGATTTCTGCTGGTTTTTGTTATAAACTGCAACTTTTCATTATAAACCTTTTAATTTCATTTTGATGCAGTTATGCCTAATCATCAATCAAGTGTTTGACCATTCTGAATTTTGGGTTTCCAAAGTACCAATCCCATTGGAATTAGTTGTAGGTTTGGGGGTTTGGGTTTCCAAAGTTCCAATCCTTTTGAAATATTGATGTTTTGAACTCTGTCATTAAGATCACATGGGAAAACCACAGTAAAAATCTTCCTTTCCCTGACTTTCTATGTTAAGTTGTTTTTTGTGGTTAATTTGGTATTACTCTTTACATTTTATCCGGATCTTTTTTTTTGTGCTGTCCCTGACGAAAATTCCTGGTTAGTTAATGTGTTTGGCTTTATATATCATCAGTGAACCTCATCACCCTTTGTGCCTTTTCAGTTGTTACAATCTGTTTTCTTGAAAACTTTTGTCAGAAACAAACGAATCATGTGGTCCCTAGAAAAGTTTGCTCACTTAGGAATTCCTCTGGAAGATATATTACAAGCAACAAACAACTTCGCTGATGAATATATGATTAGGCGTGGTGGTTCTGGACAAATCTACAAAGGAGTGCTCATTGGGGCTGCAGGCTCTGTCACTGTCGTATTCAAGCGGCTTCGTAGAGCATTTGGCCAAGGATCATCAGAGTTCTGGGAAGAGATTATGGTTCTTTCTGAATGTAGACATGAAAATATCATAAACTTTGTTGGCTTCTGTGATGAGGGGAACGAGATGATCCTTGTCTACGAGTTTGCAAAAAATGGAAGCCTCGACCTACATTTACATAGTGCTAACCTCACTTGGTTGAAGCGCCTCCAAATTTGCCTTGGTGCAGCTCGTGGCTTAAGTTATCTTCATAATCCTACAGAAACCCAGCTGAGAATTATTCATGGTGACTTGAATAGCGCAAATATTCTTTTAGACAAAAGTTGGCATGCAAAGATAGCTGATTTTGGCTTATCTACAATTGATCCGCAACTCAGTGAATTTGTTACCAATCCCATTGGTACATTTGGCTATGTGGATCCTCAATACATTGAAACTGGTGTTCTAACAAAAGAGTCGGACATATACTCTTTTGGGATGGTATTAATGGAAGTTCTTTGTGGAAGACTAGTAAATGAAAAGGGGAAACCGCTTCTTGGTGCTATGGTACACCAGTATTATAAAGAAGGAAAACTTATGGAAATCATAGATCCAATTCTAAGAAAACAAATGAGCGCAGATTCCTTGGATCTTTTTTCTGCTATTGCATATCAATGCCTTAAAAGAGAACGCAAGGAACGCCCGTCGATCATTGAGGTTGTGGAAAAGCTTGAGCAGGTTTTGGAGCTTCAACATAAATTTGAGGAGGCGTTAGCACATCAACAAGTAAGTTGCTATATACATTGACTACTCATTTTCGATCGTTATTTCATCAATAGTTCATTTAAACATCTATATGCACTATATAAATGATCACGTGCAAAATTTTATAATGGGGTGTTGGGGAGTTGTAAATTTAATTACTACCCGCATTTCAACTCTTATACTTGCGGCAACAAATTAAATTTATTCTTTGTATTTAATTTTTGGAGGCAGTCACACAATTCAAACAGTGTAAAATTTGAACTACCATGTAAACCTTAACAAACTACACAAAATCATATGACTTAAAAATGTGAAGAATAGAGAAAGTACAACTAAACACTTAGATTGTGTTGAGTGGGCATAAGTAGTTTATTATTTAATGTAATTTGGTGTTGAATAAGACTATTGAAGTAGGTTATAAAGTTTTCTTTTAAATAAATATTTAAGATAACTTCTTAATAATTTTATTACATTTTTTCCCACAAGTTTGCAAATACATCTTAAATGCTCATTTTTCGCTAAAAATATACATATAAATATATATTATAGTTTTTATTTTAGGAGAGACCAAAACTTTTCGTTATGATGGTGTTCATTTCAAATTTTTTTTTTTAACACCCTTACCAAATAGAAATATAATAAGAGATCAAAATAACGCATATTATAGTTTGACTTTAACTTTTTTTTTTTTTTTTTTTTTTTTTTTTTTTTTTTTTTCGTTCTTTCTAAATTTTAGAGTAATTAACATTCCAAATAAATTTTACTAAAAGGACCATAATTATTTATTTATTATTTTAAAAATTATACTTCAAAACAAATTTTAAATCTCATTAAAAAAACATTGTAATCAAGAATAATCACATTTATTTGAATAAGGTTTCATACCCAATTACTTTAAATTTTAATAATATATCCAAATATCATTTATGTTATGTTATATTTTTCATCTAACTTATTATCTAATTTTTTCTTTATTACTTTATTACTTAGTTAATTAGCGACATCTTGTTTATTAGACACTAATTTTTTTTTTTTTGCTAAAAGCTATATTGTCAGCTCATACACTAAACACAAACTTAATAGTATGGATAAATTACCTTAATCTCTGTACTTATATATGCTGAAAATTGGTTAGGGTTTAAAATTTTCCTACATCCACACCTCTAAGTATTTGTGAACCTTAAACATTTGTATTTATTTTATAGGACAAGAGTAATTACTCCGTAAATGTTAAATGTTGTATGCAATTTTCTTTGAATTGGCCCCAAGAAACCCTAGTGTTTTCATTAAAAATCTTTTAGAGATCTAATGTAAAAAAAGAACACATATAATAAGACTATTTTTGCAATTTACTCTTAAAGTTTAAATTATTTAAGTTTTTACCCAATCAAATTAAGTGTTGAGAAGTTCGCATATTTGTTTTTTTATAGGATGATGAAACCTTTGACAAAATTTTGATATACAAAAATAGGATCGGTCCTGGGGATTTAAATATGTTTAAATGCGCAGAACGAACCAGAAAAAAGCTCTTACCACTATATATATATATATATATATATATATATATATATATATATATATAGGTTCAGGTTCATTTGAGACCATTCTAATTTTGTGAGACCGTGAGATCAAATCTAAAAATAATTTTAAAATGCAAAATAAATGGAAAAATCCAAAAATTCTTTTTTTAAATATTATTTTCGGAACTTGAATTAACTAAAAAAAATAAAAAAAATAAAAAAAAATTCTATTTTTTTTGAAAAATACGTCAAATATTCTAAATAGAATATTACACTGTACATATTCTAAAAATAATTTTAAAATGCAAAATAAATGGAAAAATCAAAAAATTCTTTTTTTAAATATTATTTTGGGAACATGAATTAACTAAAAAAAATAAAAAATAAATAAAAAAATGCGTCTCACGGTCTCACAATTTATAGGTGATCTCAAATGAACCTAACCCTATATATATATATATATATATATATATATATATATATATATATATATATATATATATATATATATATATATATATATATATATATATATATATATATATATATATAACATAAAAAGTTGGGCCTTTACATTTGCCCACTTTGCACCCTCAACACCCTCGTTTACAAAAACAATACAAAAAAATCAATCAAAAGTAAAAGCAAAAGCAGGCAGTTAGGCATGAGGCCCACAACATACTATCAAACACCTTGCAAACCACTTTCAAACTTGTCATCTCATTATCGTCGTTGTAAAATTTCCCATGCCAATCTATATATCTATCTTCTATAGGGACCACAATTTATAAAAACATATTATTAGTATATATATATATATATATATATATATATATATATATATATATATATATATATATATATATATATATTCGAATTCAAATTATTGAATTTGTACGTTTAATGCATTAAATTAAATACTTATTATTATTTAAATGCTATATATTTTAATAATTATATAATAATTAAATTATAATCTATTGTATTCATGTTAATATTGTATTAAAAATTAATTAACTATAAATAAAGAAAATAATTTTTTTAGTTATAAAATGTTTCTTAACGTATCAAGAGAGATCGTATATGAATGAATATAGACACTACAATGAGAGTAATTATAAAAAGGGAAATTTTGTATATGGCATTTTAAGCATCAAAATATCATATATATGCTCAACTTAATTTGTAAGTATCATATTTATTCTTCATAAACTTTCAAAATATCATATTTTCCCAAATCGTTTTTTTTAACATTTTTAAAATATTATAATCATTTTAAAATATTATTTTTATCGTTAACTACAATACCCTCTATATAAATCTATGTTTGAAATACTATAAATATCATCATAAACTATTAAATTATTATATTTACCCTGATTATTATTTTAATTTTAATAAATTCATAAATATCAATACATAAGATCAGACTCAAAACTCTAGCAAAATTCAAACTAAGCCATTTAAAAAGAATTCGAATGATTTCTATTTCATCATTGCTCAAAATCACAAAAATAATTTATGACACCAAAACACCAAAACGGTTTATAAAACCAAAATGGCGTTTGCTTATGTTTCTATTTCAAGCTTGATTTCATAAAGTAGGTTTTTGTTTCAAGATTTTGGGAGTATATGGTATTTAGGTTAGCTCCAAGTGAAAACAGGGTGTATATATATATATATATATATATATATATATATATATATATATATATATATATATATATAATGTGAATTAGAAAAAATATTTATGTACTAACTTTCTTTTTATAAATATTAGGTTGCAGATAATTTGAAAGACAATCGAGAAGGTGAAGAGGACTTCAAGGTACTGAAATTCAAAACTTAAACATAATTATCATAACCCTTTTTCTTCTTTCCTTCAAAAATACTATAAGTCGAATTCTCAAAGTGAGGTATTGGGTCCAAAACCAACCATATTTCATTGAACTTGGGGGTAGTTGTGTTGTGAGGTTTCGAGGGTACCCATGGGAAATTCATTAGTAGCAAAACAAGTGTAGTTTTTATTGTAGAAAATTAGTTTAATACTTCTTAAATTTTAATGAGATATTTAACAGCTAATTAATCATTACTAATTAGTTAAAATCTTAGTAAAAGTACAAAATCTTATAATATAATATAATAATACTCTAATACAAAGTAAAAAGTTGCATTCAAAATAATAGTTACTCAAAACATCCCATTGTTTTAAATTCTAATCATTTAATTTTATTAATTTTCTAATTTGATAAATTATATGATTTTTTTTCTTTTATTTTGTTTTATTTTTATATAATAAAATAATAAAAAATCAAATCAATATCTATCGATGTTCATTTTAATTAACTTTCTTTATATTAATTTTTTTTGTTTCTATTTTTCAAAATAAAACATTCACGTGGATGTCTATGATTGAACACAAAATAGTCAAAGTAAACCTTCAATTATGCAATTCAAGAGTACAAATCAAGATCCTTATAGACATTTTTTTATGTGTATACATCATATTATATGGGGTTTAATTTGTTTCATTTAAACTAAGAATCAAACGGACACAAAAAGTATTTGTTTTGGAAGCCTTGAATGTGCAAGTCATTTTTAACAAGGAGAAAAACAACTCATGGCTCCTACTACTACCAAGATGAATCAATGTATAACTTATACTTCAACCAAGAACAAGCAAGACAAAATTCATATCCACTTATGAATAAAATTCCAAATGAATTTCTTTCATATGTTACAGTTATAGAAAATATGGTAGGAGATGAAAATTGTGGATTCCAAGTAATAGTTGTTTCCTTTGATCATGGTGAAAATTATTGGCGTCAATTTCAGTCGGATTTACACAAGTTATTGTCGTATCTACTTGGTCACAAATTTCATAAAACTAGATTAAGAAAATTTCAATTAGTGATTTGTATTGTTTTAAATGTCACCATAAATCACTTCATACTCTTTAGGGTGTGCTACTAAGTCGTCGTAAATCCGAATATTCTTCACTATGACTGAGGCAAACAAATGTTCGAAAATCCACAACAATAACATTTTCTACATGTGTGCGTGTGTGATTTATGGATGAACGTTGATAGATTTTGATTGATTTCATTATTTATTACAATACAAAAAATTAAATAAGAATAGGAATAATAAGAATAATAAAATAAAATAAAAGTAAAATATCACATAATTTGTCAAAATAAAAGAGAATTTAAAATGATTAGAATTCTTTTAAGATGATGAGATGTTTGAATGATTAAAATGGAAACGTGGTCTATTTGGTAAAAGAATTATTAAAGAATTAAAGAAATTTATTGATTACACCCAACTCAACTTTAGCTTTGTGTGAAATAAATAACAACATATCCTATTTATATTGAAACCTGAAGTTGTGAAAAAATAAAGAAACTTTCTATGTCATCCCACTTTTCAAATCAGAATTTTCATTTTTAAACCATAATAGAACAACTCAAAAACCTGTTTTTCCTTAAAAGATCATGGTCATACATTCATTTAAAACATCGTTACAATATAATAAAGAGTTTAATGGAAATCTTAAAACATAATTGCTTCCTCAATACGAGTACAATCACATTGGAGCCTTTCCGCGATCAGAGGAATTAAGAGGAATCAACTGAATAACATTAATTTTACAGCTATAAACCAAAATTTAGTGAGTTTCCCAAAATACCACATATAACAATATACATACAATGCATAAAAATAATGGCGTTCATCACAAAGCTGGACCGTCATTTGGTCTTCAGGATAAAGTTGGTCCGTCCTGAGTATTTTGGCCTCAACACAAAAATTGGACCGGCCTCAACTTTTAAACTTATAATATGTTGACATATAATAGGAAAACAATAAACAATCCAACAACAATAAGCAAAAGACTAAATTTTTCTGCTTACCTAACAACATACTATAGTATATCTACATCCTAACATACATGTGACACATACTGTAATATATGGTACAATGATAAAAACTCATCTGAATATACTTTCATGACTATCAAATAAGATTGG
Source organism: Lactuca serriola (assembly GCF_051521515.1). Lineage (NCBI taxonomy): Eukaryota > Viridiplantae > Streptophyta > Magnoliopsida > Asterales > Asteraceae > Lactuca > Lactuca serriola. The sequence continues at coordinate 75,211,581 of NC_136412.1, forward strand.
CCGGTCAAAAGAGTTGGGAGACTGGACCATTTTGAAATATAGCCTTGCTGAAATCCAACAACCAAGAAACGTGTCTATAATAGACACATCTCCCGTAAGTAGACCCATCAATAATTTTAACTGGAATTAATGACTAATCTAGTATCTATAGGTTCATAATGGCTACAAATATAATCAGTTATTACTTGACGTAATCTGGACGACTATGTGTGTAACTTCAATGCTTCCTTTCCTTATAAGTATCCCTCCAAAACTTCTAGAGCTTCGCTAATGAGATTACATAATAAGAAATCGAATCATGACGAACCAAGATCTCGAGAGGGAGAGAGATTCTTGAAAGTGAAAAGGTGCAAGGAAGGAGTGAGGGTGGTCCTTTATTTATAGGGATGGAAATCATTGGACGCGCCACACCCTAGAAGGGATGTGCAGTGCACTTGTTGCAGGCCTGTCATTTTTTAATTGGTGGTGGTTGGTTGGCTAGTGGCATTTAATGTCGCCAACTGCCCTCATTGTCGTCAGGTTTCTGCCATTTTCTCACTAACTCTAGATAATTGTAACTTTCTCATACGAGTTCCGTCTTTGATGTTCTTTATCTCCATGGGTTTGTAATTCTGTCTACTACAACTTTCATGTTGAGCAATTTCACTAAAGCACAATACATTTTTACTTTATATTTTATAGACTAAAGCTTCTTCTTATAAAATATTTAAAATGAAAACAGGGTGTTACACCTTTTGAAAAGGAAACAAAAAAACCTAAAAATGTAACAGAATATGTTTTCCAGGAAGCCCAAAAATCAATCAAGCTTAGTGTTCATAGAATGGAGGTAGGTTGTCCTTCGGCTTTCCTTCGGAGATTAGGTAAGGGATGAAGAAGTCCAGCTGATTGGAGGGTTTCCCACTTATTTCGTTGACACACGACACATTCTCGGATAAAAACATGGATGGTAGCCTTCCAATCCAACCCTTCCAATAAAAATCACTACGTATCTGTTCCATCGCCTTATGTACCCCTTCATGAGTGGCATTATGAACCATTGAAACCACTTCATCTACTAGTGGAGAGCTGGATTTTAAATATACCTACCCGTCATGAATGATCAACCAGTCTTTAACAACCTACTTGTTGTCCTCATTTCCGTCAATTATCCTTCTTCGCAACTCCCGGAGTTCATCATCTGTTTCAATTTCAACGCATTAGAGTGTAGAATATTTTTGGTTGCAAATCTAACATCAAAAAGAGTTCTCCAGTCTCATTTTGTTCCTCTTTTCCTTGATAGTGCATCGGTGGCTCAGTTTAACGACCCTGCTCTATATTCGATAGTAAAGTCAAACCCAAGTAATTTGTTGATGCAATGTTGTTGTGGAGAGGTGGTTAGCCATTGGTCAAGCAAGAACCGGAGGCTATAGTGGTCGATTTTGATCAAAAAGTGTCGAGCCCATAGGCAGGGCAGCCAATGAGCCACCGCTTTGGCCAACCCAATTAGCTTATGTTCATAGGTTGGAAGTTTTTGATGACGATCAACCAATTTACGACTGAAGAAAGCCTTCTGCAATATGACACCAATTCCACTAAGTGATACATCACACTCAAGGATAAAAGCTGCTATGAAATCTGGAAACGCAAGAACTGGGGAATTGGAGAGCGCTTCGTTCAACTGATTAAAGGCGAGTTTGGACTCGAGACTAAACGCAAAACTCTTACGACATAACATACCCGTCAACGGAATCGCGATAACCCTGTGGTCCTTGATAAACTTACAATAGTACCCCGTTAACCCGTACAACGTTCGAATGTTGTGTGGTTTTGGCCAATCACAAATGGCTTCAATCTTTATTTGATCGACTGCCACCCCGTTTTCATGAACAATGTGCCCCAAATAAGCTACTTCTCGGCTTCCAAAAGTACATTTCGTTTGCTTCAAATATAAATTGTGCCTGCAATAGCTCAAAAACGATTCGAAGACATAGAGGGGCTATTCACTAAAATATCATCAAAAAAAAAATGAGAACACACTTATGTAGATACGCATGAAATACTTCGTTTATCAAGATTTGGAATGTGGAGGGGGCATTGGATAACTAGAAGGGCATTACCAGAAATTCAAAATGTCCATGGTGAGTGCGAAATGCAGTTTTCTCAATATCAGGCTGGAACATGAGTACCAGATGGTATCCCAGTGTTAGATCCAACTTGGTGAAGACTGAAACACCATGCAACTCATCGAGGAGCTCTTCAACCATAGGTATCAGGAATTTATCTTTCACTGTTTTTGAGTTGAGCTCCCTGTAATCCATGCAGAAACGCTACATTTTTTCATGTTTTTTTGGCTAGTAGTATGGGTGAGGAAAACAGTGATTGTCTAGGTCTGATAGTTCCACTTCTCAACATCTCTGTGCATTGCTTTTCTATTTTGTCCTTGAGAAGATGAGGGTACTGGTAAGGACGGACAGCTACCGGTTTGGTGTCGGCTTTGAGACGGATACGGTGGGCATAGGACCGAGAGGGAGGCATCCCTTGTGGCGTTTTAAAAATATTTTCAAATTCATCCAAAAGTTCGTCTAAATTTTGTTCTAGGCTATCGTTCTAGGTGAGCACTGCCAAGCTTGTTGCGTCGGAGGACTCGCCAAACCATTTAATATTCTTCCTTTTAACCGTGAACTCCATTTCCCGGACCATAAAATCTCATAATATCTTTCCGAGTTGTTGTAGCCACCGGATCCCCAAGACTATATCAAACCCTTCCAAGGGGATGGCAAACATAGGTGCACTGAATTCAAACCCCTGTACTTCTACTGAAAAGTCCTTGCTAATTCCACTACTAGTCATTCGACCACCGTCAAGTAATGCATCTCGGAGCCCGGGTTGGTGTTGGATTGGCACACCTAGCTGTTCCACTGCCTTCCTTGCTATGAAATTGTGGGTGCTCTCACTGGCTAGAAGTACCCAAGAAACCCCATTATGGATCTTATCCCGAACCTGAAAGGTTTGGTCCGTCTTGTCGCCTCTTATTGCATTTAATGAAATTACAGGAGTATCTGATCGCATTTAATGAAATTATGGTAAAAAAGTGATTAGCTTTTTTCTCCTACGCTTGTATGGATTGTCGGACTAGACCGTCACGATTCTTCTCTAGATTGGTTCACCAAAGGACCCAATCCAGACCTTATGGTGGGCTAATCAATTTGTCCGACTACGTTGTTGAACCAACATGTTTGATCTTTCTCGACCTCTTTTTATCCGTCAGAATGCTTTGCATCATTCCCTTATTGCAAAAGACTTGTTATTGAGTTTCGTTTATCCTTATTGTCACAAATGTTGCCAATTGACTTGTTGCACTCAGGATAAACTGAGAAAAATGAGATACCTTTGCTGATTATTGGTGGCTAGTTTTCAGGGTTTCTGCTTGATATGCATATAGGAACGAATTATTTAGAATGGATCATGCCAACATGACTAAACAAATCATTTATAACTTAGACACCATACAACCAACTAGCTAGATATGATGGATAAACATTAGATCCCATAAGATCAACCTTTTAAACATTCCTTTCGTAGACATTATCAACATCTGTTTCTTTATCATTTGTCGGTGATGTTTGATTCCCATCACCCTATTTTTCTTGGAAATTTTGGTCTTTACTCTGGGAATCATATATAGATCTAAGATATGGGCAAAATATGTGTCGTAAACAATATCTGATTTGTAGACGATACCTACATCAAAGATGAGATTCGAATGATAGACAAGACTAGTATTACACTATTATGATCTAAACTAGTCTCAAAACCATTGTCATCGGTGAGACCATCATCAATAGGCAACGTATCAAATTTTCTTGTGATTTGGGTGGCTAAAAATTGTTTATTATTACGTCGCACTCACCGTCTATCTGTGACTGTGAGGTTTAAAACTGATATGTTCTTAAGGGCATTCACTATCGTATTTTTGTAAAAGTTCCTTAATGCTAATTAAGACTTAACATGTTATCTATTATTTTTCATACATGGATGGACCGGTTTATGGTCATAGAGTGATTCCAAACACATACCAGATCTCACAAAGAAATTATATATATATATATATATATATATATATATATATATATATATATATATATATATATATATATTCCTCTTGATCTTGTTTATAATTTACAATATCCTTTAGTTTCAGGTTTTTTTTTTTTATTTTATTATTTTTTTTTTTTATTTTTTTATTTTTTATCAATATTGTTTATTTTAAATAGTTTAATTTATTAGAAATATACTTAAAATATAAAATAATTTACACCATTACAGAAGGTTATAGTCGATAATTCTAAAATGAGACAAATATTAAATATATATGATATGTCAAAATGGAGGCGAAGTTACACTTTGGAGGAGCTACGTTATCTTAGCTAATGGAAATATATAATTATAAAATTGAACACTAGTTCTAAATTTAAAAAAAGAAAAAGAAAACGAGAGAGAAAATGTACAAAAAAAAAAAATGAACGGGAAACTAGAAAGCACATTTTGTAACGAAGTAGGGATTCATCAAATAGACTGTGCATGCATTTATAACTAGTAGTATATTTTTGATCATAGGAATTGAAGTAAAACAGCATAAGGCATGAGGAAATTTAAGATAAAGCAAAAATTTGCAAGACAACTAGCTAGTTTCTATGGATCTTTTGAGTTTTCTGAAATGATAAAAAAAATATCTTTGAGTTATATGTGATCCTCATGTGTGTAGTAATATTATAATAAGCGGGAAATTTAACTTTTATTTTCCACTACACCGACACTCAATGTTGCAGGTGAAAAACATGGATCATATGAAAATCCCACTAGAAGATATAAAGTCAGCAACTTATAATTTTCACGATGATTATAAAATTGGAATTGGTGGATTTGGGAAAGTTTACAAAGCAAAACTCTTCCATTTCGATTTTAGAAAATATGTTAAACAAGGTGGATATAAGACAGTTTCTACGGTGGAACTCTCAAGCTACCAAAGAACACAAAGCACTGTTGCTATTAAGCGGTTAGATAGGAATTCAGGGCAAGGAACTGGGGAATTCTTGCAAGAAATCTCTGTGCTCCCTTACTTTACACACAAAAACCTTGTCACACTTGTTGGATTTTGTGATGAAGATCATGAACGTATTCTTGTGTATGAGTATGCCTCGAATGGGAGTCTTGATAGTCATATTGAAAATAATGATATTCATACATGGACAACACGTCTTCAGATTTGCCTGGATGCTGCCTATGGGCTCGACTTTCTCCATAATGGTGTTGGAGAACATCATAGGATAATACATCGAGATATAAAAAGTTCCAACATTCTATTAGGGAGAAACTACATAGGCATGATTAGTGACTTTGGGTTGTCAAGAATTAGCCCCGCAAATCTGCAAGCGACCTTTCTCATGACTCAAGCTGCTGGCACACTCGCGTATATTGATCCAGAGTATGTCTTGACAAGTACGCTGACAAAGGAGTCTGATGTTTATTCGTTTGGAGTGGTTTTGTTCGAAGCATTGACTGGAAGACTGGCTCGATTCCAATTGTCCAAAGATTACCCAGAACTTCTACCTCAGATGGCTAAACGTTGCTTCCAGCAGAAAAAAGTGAACACGATTATCGATTTGAAGTTCAAGAAAGAATTTGAGAAACTTGGCTCTTCCATTATAGATGATGAAACCTGCCCAGATTCCGTAATGATATTTGCAACAATTGCATATAAATGCTGCCAAGGAAAGCGAGTGGACCGGCCCACAATGGCTGATGTCGTGAAAGAACTTGAGAGAGCATTCAAGTCTCATGTAAGTCATTCATTTTGTTGGTAACATAGATTTCTGGTAAAAAGCTAATATTAGTGTTTGGCAAATTCTGATTATACCTATAGTTAAATCTGTTGTGGAAGTAATTTATCAAAAACTCTTTATTTAGAGTAAATTACACGAATGGTCCCTATGGTTTAGGGTAATTTGCACGCTTAGTCCCTAACTTAATTTTTGAACTCGGAAGGTCCCTACTGTTTGTTTTTGTTACGCGCTTGGTCCCTTTCTTACCTAAAAGGACTATTTTGTCATTAATTTTTTAATTTCTTTAAATAAACACACCCCCAACCCCACCCCCTCACCTTACCTTACCTACCTCATCATTTTTCTCTATTTAAATAATAGTCTTTTTAGGTAAGATAGGGACCAAACGCGTAACAAAAACAAATTGTAGGGACCAAACGTGTAACAAAAACAAACAGTAGGGACCTTCCGAGTTAAAAAAATAAGTTAGGGACCAAGCGTGCAAATTACCCAAAACCATAGGGACCATTCGTGTAATTTACTCCTTTATTTAATTCAATAAATAAGGAGGAAGTAACTTGTCAAAAAATTCTTATTAAGTCAATATGTTTTTCTAATATTATTCTATCTAAACATTTAAAATAGCTTAGGTGTCAAACCACAATGAGTCAATAAGCACTTTAAATAAGTAATCTCAAACACCCCTTAAATCGGAAACAAGAATGGATACATAATATTACAAGGCTTACAGTTATCTTTTCGTAATTTATGCAGGTGAAGGGAGTGGAATCCCTTAGAACGACACTAGATGATGTTATGTCTGCTACAAACAATTTCCATGATATAAAAGACCAAGGACCACTGGGGGAGGTGTACTATGGGGAACTTTCTCACTTCAGTGGACATAACACGGTAACCATAAAGCGGCTCCATCGTTCGGTGGATTCATATGGAGAAGAATTTTGTAAGGTGATTGCTAGCCTTTGTAGGTATAACCATGAGAATGTTGTTCCAGTTATAGGATTTTGTGAAGAGAAGGGTGAGAGGATCGTTGTTTTTGAGCACATGGTTAAAGGAAGTGTAAAACAGCATCTGACCAATAATAGTCTAACATGGAAACAACGGCTCAAGATATGTGTTGATGCTGCACATGGGTTAGCTTACATTCATAGTCATACTGAAATCGATCAACAGTTGATTCATGGTGACATGAAAAGCAGTAGCATTCTTCTTAGGGACGATTGGAAAGCTGCGATTTCTGACTTCATCATATTCAAAGGTGCAGGCAGTTTAGGCTATCTTGATCCACTCTATATGACTACAGGCTCCATAACACAGAAATCAGACGTGTATTCTTTTGGGGTTATTTTATTTGAGATCTTATCTGGGAGATCGGCAGTTGAAAGGATCAAAACTGATCAGAAACAACAGCTTCGTGAACTCCCAAATGATGAGGCTCAACTGAAAAGTGCAAGACCGACAGTTGAAGACGAGCGAGTGGTGTTTCTTGCACAGTTGGCAGCAAAAAGCTTCAAAACCCAAAAAATACAAGATATTATCTTTCATGCTATAAAACAACAAATTGAACCACAATCGTTGGAGATATTTTCAACCATTGCCTATCAATGCTTGATGGAACAACATGAGGATCGACCAACAATGGCTAAAGTTGTAGAGGAACTTGAAAAAGCCTTCAATTGCCAGGTAAGTTCACCTTGACGAGTAGAGAAACTAATGAGCCTTCTTTTAATAGCAAGATTCAGCAAACTGCTTTGCATGCAGTTATAATGTTTTCATCTTTCACACATACACAGGATGAGTGGGAATGGGAGCAAAATCTGCCAACAGATTATAAGAAAATAATCCAAATGTCAAAATATCCGGTGCCCTCCACTATCTCAAAGAAGGATCTCCATTCCCTATTTTCTTCAGGAATCCTCCTTAACAACGAAAAAGTGGTGACTCAATCTCTTTTACCATTATATATGTTTTCCTCATTCGAAATATACATCGATAGACTATAGTCAATAATTCCATGTGTTGGTTTTCCTTGGAATATCTCTTCACTACCATATATAGCATACATGCCTGCCAGAAAAAGAAGATAATATAATAGCACTATAATCAAAATTTTGCATCTAGGAATCATTTACACAACATAGGCTTTTATTTACATATCAAGGAAAAACCACTGTGGGTATTATGTTTTCTTCAAATGAAAGGAATGTTTTTTTTTTTTTCTAGATGATCTTGCAAGCTCAATGCAGCACTGATAAATGATATCTAATATAATCTAATCTCAAAGAAGGTAAAGGTGATTGAAAAACAACTCAAGGCTCATCAGAGGTAGAAACATGAGATCCAAACTCCAAACAAGCAACAATATTGATAAATAACCAGCCATCAATATTATACAAGAAACAAACTAATCATTCCATGCAAGATATAATATATATCAGGACAGAAAGTAACCATTTAGATAAATAACTTATCATTCTCACTGTCTTCTAATCCTCTCGACATCTTCTCTCAACATTCCATGCCTTTTCATAATATAATTAATGCTCTCCGACTCATTTTTAATTTCAATTTTTGCTCATCTTTTATGGCAACAGTGGTTTTCAATAAGCATGGATGGATCAAGAAATGAAATGATACCGGCCAAAAGATTTTCATACAATGATGTTTCTTCTCTGAAGTGGAGATCCATTCAAAAATCAAGGTTCTGTCTACTTTATGTGATTACCACCACTTTCTATTAACTTTTTAAGTCAAGTGATACATGTCACTTAACTTAAAATCATTCTGTTTGGAGTGAACTCTAGCATAAAAATTTCTACTTCTTTTATGAAGTGGAACGTTTGCATCAAATCCATGAGGTTAAAACCTAGCTAGAGTGCATGAGCTTGCTTCGGGAACCACAAGTTTTATAAGTGACTGTACTAAGATATGGTGGAAAACATGTTGGGCTTGGGATCTAAACTTCTAATGAAGTGATAGAAATTCCCTTAGTTTTGTCAAATCTATGTTGAAGTAGAATTCACATTTTTGACTTGAGCCAACGAGTTTTAACAACAAATTTCAAAATATGGGGGCTTGTTTTGTAGTTTTTCTCATCTTATGGGCACATAATTTGGTGGTCTTTTGAGATGTGGAAAATGAAACTGCTGTGCTATGATGATGTGTATATGTGTTTAGTGTTTACAAAAGGAATAATTAGAAAAGAAACAAGAAAATGAAGAACCAAAATTTGCTTCTCATTTTACTTGTGGGGGAACAAAGAAAAGAGGAGAATAATGGAAATGGCAAATCTCAAAAACTCTCCGTAACTAACCTGATACACATTATTAAGCTGCAGCCAAACAAAAACAAACGCTTGAAAAAGACAAAAGTACCCTTATTCACTAAAGATCTTTTGACTTTATTTGGACCTTTTGACCAATTTGTAAGCCACAAATTAAACCCACAGAAACATATATTTATTAGAATCATAGTCTAACATGTAAATTATGAGAAACTACCAACACTTGCTCCTTTTTACAATCTATCAATATGTTGGATAGCATACGATTTTCTGAATCGTAATATGTTTGTGCAGATTTCCAAAGGTCGCAAAGATCTTGGACATCTCAAATCTTAATATTGGAGTTCAGATAAATGCTGAGTTCTTAACTCCAGAGACGATGTATGGAGCTTACCTAGTTTTCAAGTTTTATGATCGAAGAAAGGTTTCCAACAGGCCGATATACATAAACCTTAAATATAAAAAGGCGGGTGAAACCTTAAATGCATATTTTGCAGAGTGGAAAGAAGGTGGAAGTCAGTGGTTGAGAGTTGAATTATTTCGGTTTCAGAGTGATCACAGAAGTACTGATTTTGAATTTCTACTAGAAAGCTTTTCAAAGTATTATTGTGGCATAGGGGGAATATTTGTTGAAGGCATAGAGTTTAACGCCATTCCAATGGTAAATCAAATAGTTAGTGTACCTCTCTTCTTTTTTGTATTTATTTTGGGGAAATTTGTACAAAAATATCATAACGTGGTCATCTAATTGTCTATAGGTGGACTTAGAAAAAAATAAAAAATTGAAGGATGGAACAAACATGGGAGGAGTCTTGAAAACAAAGTTGGAGATGGACTCAGCAGAACAAATGATAGCCGATAATAAAGAAATTATTAAGAGGTCTGGAAACAATGTCCAAAATGCCTCCAATGTAGAGCTGTGCTTACTTCTTTTCAAAGGAGTTCTAATTGACAATGGTGAAAAGGTCTGATGTTTTTCTTTTTCTTAACACAAAATTTGAAAAATTAATTACATATTCTTGTGGTATCATAATGATAAGCGTGTAACTCTATGATGAACAGTTATTCTCCCTAAGTGAAGTCAACGGGAAGAGATGTCATATGCTACCTGCAAAAGCAATTATATACAACTCTTCAAGTATAAAGTTGTGCAACCCTCCAACCGAATCCAGGTTTACTTTATTACTCCTTTCATCTTAGGTTTACTTTAGCAGATTTCATGGAATCACTTAAATTTATAAGACTTAATTAATGTAGGTGCAGATTTGAAGAGGTTGTTGAGATTCTATCTCACCAGGATTTTCGTATCAAATGTGACATTGAGACCAAAATGCTCTCATCAGATACAACCTATGCTTGTTTCCTTGTGTTCAAACTTTCAAAAAAATATCGTGGGCTCAAGTGCCCAGTGAAAGCACGTGATCTAGTACCTCATAGAAAGGAAAGAACCAAAATCATTTCTTTCAGGTACCCAAACACAGTGAATTTAGACAAAATCAAATGGATTCCAGAACAGAGAGAAGATGGATGGATGGAGGTTGAAGTGTGGGAATTTAACGTTGATAGCACGCATAATGATGAGTTTGTTCCTATGGATTTGAAACTGACATGTTATGAAGAAAATATGTCTGGTCTTATTGTGTATGGCATTGAGTTCCGTCCTATAGCATAAGTGTATATTAAGTAACATTTATACATGTTCTTCTAAGTGTATGGTAATCTGTTATTACATCTTTTGTGCTTTTATATTAACTTAATAAAGGCTCAATAGAAGATAGTTCCTCAATACTATGCAGCGCATAGCTAGTTGCATGTCTATACAAGACAAGATAAACTTCTTTTTATAAGAGGGAAAATTACAAAGTAAAAGAAAATACACACAAGAGCTATAGCATTTGTTTTTTTTGTTTATATGGCATCAAAAGTTACAGGGGTGCAATACTATTAATAACCAGAAAACATACCAGTAGAAGTAATGTAATCCTCAAGTGGACATACATGATGATCATCTTAGCTGGAGGAAGCAAAACAACCATACCAACGATTTTCATATACCATGAACAAACCCTTCATCAACCACTCCAAAAGCAGGTTCGCGCTCTTAATTAGAACCCAGATGCAGACAAACGGATGAGTGTTAGCCATAACTTTCAACCCACTTGTATACAATTGATATCGATCTTTCACAGGTAAGGTCATTCATTTTCAAAAGATCCTCTCTCTCTCTCTCTCTCTCTCTCTCTCTCTTCAAGACATTATTAAAAAAGAAAGGTTTTAAACAATGCTGGATTGTATAGCTACTTGGAATTTAGTAATGAAAATGGTGCAAAAGATTTTGACTGTGAAGAGATAGAAGTTTGGTCCAAGTGGTTCTGTTGATTATTCCCATGGAAAAGAGACTTCATTTATAATGAAAAAGCTACCTGGCTTCCCATTCTTTGTCTTCCTTGTTCTTTCCCATAATTGTTGGGTAATTTGGTAAATTTCTCATTCCCTTTGCTCGATCGATTCTGATGACCCTAATCTTTCTTTTGGTCGTATCTGCACCCACTTCCGCATTAAATTTTTATCAATTCCGTGATTAATATAGAGCTTGATGGGGCTAAGATTTAAGTCCAATCACATTCCCGTCAATCCTGTAGGAGGTGCCTCTGCCGCAGATGTGCCCCTATGGCAGTCTAACACTCCGGCCCTCCCAATATCTCTTGACTTCATAATCGGCCTCCTATCTGTTGTATTCCTCCACGTATTTTGGGCTCTTGGAATACTTTTGTACTCGGCAGCCCGCGAGCCCAGTAATGAGGAGCCCATCTGCTCCCAAGATAGTCCCAACTCCCAAGTTCCAAGTAGAGTGCACAATACAAAGTGGTTTTTTGACAACCAAATGGAGAAAACCAGAACCGGTTTTGAAATAACCGAACTTGTTAGAACTGAACCGTCCGTTTGGAACTGGGTTTTACCCGATTTACACAAAACAAACAAAACAAATAGAACCGGTTAAAAAACTAGAAAAAAAAAACAACAAATTTCACCTTCCAATAAATCGAACCCATTATGAGCAAAACCAGTTTTCTGTAAACGATTCTAAAAAAATCAGTTTTTTTTTTAACTAGAATAAGTTTAAAACTTGTGTTTGTGTAGTATATGCGCATAAGAGAGGCGAGACAACCCCCGCATGCAGGTGGGTATGGCAGGGCTTTGACTAGTTAATAGGTCCATCAAGCCATGCATGTGGGCTTCATACAAACTCATTTTTTTACGTGTGCTCAGGCCTTAATCGGGCTATACATAGGTTTTGTTTTTATACTAACCCGAACTATATTCGGGCCACTCTTTGGACCAGATCAGATGCTTTTTCGTTCAAAAAACTTGCTTATCTGGTATATAATGTGTATTTAATCTATTTGTGTGTTATATGCTATAACATAGTATTTTCCTAGAGTTAGTTGAAGGATATTTTGTATAATCAGAGGTATATAATAAAATCATACTTTCATTCATTTATACTCTTTTACATTTGATAGTTTTGGGTCTTATATACCATGGTAAAATTCTAAATGATGGTAATTATTCATGAACATATATATATATATATATATATATATATATATATATATATATATATATATATATATATATGAAAGACCTATATGTATACAAAGTAGGTGAATAGATAAGTATTGAATAAAAGACATCACTTCTGAAGGAGTATAAAAGACAGTATTTATAGTTAAATAATGGTGTACCCATGTCGGTTATTAAATAAAGAGGGGATATCGACCATTGATCGGGTAAAAACGAAAACAACAATAAAAGGCCTAATAAGGAGAAATGACCACATAGAACCGGTTATATCCAACCCGGTCGATAAAAGAATAACCAACAACCGTCAAAAATAAACCCAAGAGACAATCCTATGGCACAACATATAAAAAGCAACACACAAGGCATATCCCACATTCCGGGAAAAGGCATGGTCTTTGCTTATAAAATAACAAGTTGTACAAGGATCTATATGATGTCTTTACCCAGGCATTATCAATTGACCAGTTATAACCTCGTACCTGAGGATAAGGGGAAACCTATAAAAACCCTTCCATATCAAAGAAGGAGGTAAGCTTTCATTGAACCTTAAAACTCTATGCAATTTGGGATAGACCTCATACAACATCTAACTTAGGCATCAGAGAGCAATATCGGGGTCCAACCCTCGGTATGACTTTCTAACCTAGCCGTTGTTCATTCATGCAATGTACCTTTTGGACTACTCATTAGGAGGAAATGAGACATTCGATCTCCACCATGTAGGCGGAAGGCCATGTAGAAACATCGGCACCATCCGTATTGAATAGTATCTAACAACACAATAATAAGCAATAACACTCGTACCAAGAATATCCCAGCCACAGATAACAAAAATGAAATTGCACCATATTTACATGGGATGTTCGATACACAGAGGAACCGAAAGTCTAACATACAAGGTGATGAACCGATTTTGATACATGGTTACGTACAATATATAGGAATACATTGGATTTATTGCGATAGTGGAAGAAGTGCAATGAAGAAATTTAAAGTTATCGCATCAAAAATTCATGACCTAATACGATTCTAAACAAATAAGGGCTATGGAATGATTTACAACAAACCATTGAACATATGTGCAGAGATATTAGTGGCGGAAAATATAATCCAACCATCCAGAGAAACCAAGTTCCCATTCGAAGGAACAATTAAAACTATCACAAACGATGCCTACCTTGACCAAGCAATATGAATAGGTGCAACGTTACAAAAAACTTTGAGGGAAGATTTGACCAAACCGTTGAGAACATACACCGACGTCTTTGCATGGTAGCCAACCGACATGATCGGTGTACCAATAGAACTAATAGAACACAAGGTAAATGATAAGTCGAGTGCAAAACCAATCAGACAAAAAAAGGTCAATCGAAGGTCAATCGAAGGAAAGGAACAAAGTAATAAATGGTGAAGTGGACAAATTGGTGGAGGAAGGGATAGTATGTGAATCAGTATTCCTGACCTGGGTGGAAAACCCTGTTTTAGTAAAGAAAGAAGATAATCAATGGAGAACGTGCGTCAACTTCACAAATTTAAACAAACCATGCCCAAAAGACTATTACTTGCTACCGTCCATAGACGAGAGATAGAGTCTTTGCACGGACACAAGTGGAAAAGTTTCCAAGATGCGTATAAAGGATATCACCAAATACACATGCATAGTGGAGACGAAGAAAAACTTCTTTTCATACGGATGGAGGAACTTTGTGTTACACTAAAATGCCATTCGGGTTAAGAAATGCATGAGCAACATACCAAACGTAGGCATACAAGGTTTTCGAGCCACAGATTGGTAGGAAAATGGAAGTATACGTGGACGACATGGTTATAAAAAGTTGAACCGATGAGTTATTCTTAAAGGACATATAAGAAAACTTTGCAAGACTGAGACTCGTTCACATGAAGTTGAGCCCAAAGAAGTGACTTTTTGGGGGCAGAAGAAGGGAAGTTCCTAGGGAATGTAATATCGAAAGAGGGATTAGAGTAAATCCAGAGAAGATATTGATGGAAAATGTAGGTTACAAAAATTTTATGCACTAAGTTGAAAACATTTAACAATTAAATGATTAGGGCACATGCAACCTACGAAGGATCTATGTCTTTCACGTAAAGGCAACAAACTATGAACTATCGAAACTATAAAATTTCTTGTCGAAATCTGAATTCATAAGATGGAATACATACCTTATTGATTGTGTAAGAAAACAATCAAGAAACCCTTTTTGTTGATCTTTTGGAAGCAAGCACCACAAGCGTCATGTCTGTAGTGGTTCACAACAAACACAAGCAAGAAGGATATTGAGGAAAGAGGGGTGAGAAGATCAGAATTTCGGCCTATACTCTCTAAGGTATGAGTGGCCGAAAATCATAGCCCTATGGGCCTTTATATAATGTAGTCACGAAACCCTAGATAAGCCCAAACCCAATATAATAATATTATCTTGAACTGGGTAATTATCCAGCTTCCTAATTACCAAGAATGATTCTAGAAACTCTAATGGCTCCTTAAAACTGTCCATAGCCTCAAGGAGGGTTCTAGAATGCCTCTTATTCAACTATTGAACAATTACACTTCAATGTATGTACTTTCTATTAATTCTTTGAAGGTATAATGAAGGAAATCAAGTTAATTGAATATGGGATGGAAAAAAACCAAACACATGGTTTAGGGCATTTTTTAAGGAAGATAGTAGTAGTGATGTCATTAAATTAGGTATATCAAAATCCTTTAATGGAACAATTGTGGAAGCTAGAAAAAAACCCATAATAAAAATGTTGGAAGATATTAGGGTGTAAGTAATGGAAAGGATGTTTACTAAAAAAAAGAATGGACCGAAGTGCGACTTAGAGATTTGTCACTCAATTAGAAGGAAGATTGAAGACTTGAAGAAAGTACAAATGTATATAATTACTCACTATATATATATATATATATATATATATATATATATATATATATATATATATATATATATATATATATATATATATATATATATATATATATATGATAGAGGATATATTTGGTTATTAGCATCCTTACCAACAACTAACAGCAGAATTTACATCTTTGAATAATGGATTGTAGATCAGACATGATATCCACATCTAATTGCACTGCTGAACCTGGATTAGCCCTCAGTAGCTCCAAACCATAACTCCTAAGCTTTTCATAATGTGCCACCAAACTCCCTTCTATCTCATACAATGCATTTTTTTTTGGCATTTCTACACTGACCAACACTAACTTGTAGATTAAAATCTCTAAGCACTGCTGCTGTCATTTTCTTGTAACTGGTTCTTTGATTATCTATTATGTTTTTCATTAAGTGTTTTCCAATCCAACTATATGTTACCATTGCACCTAAACTGAAGGCCCTACAACAGTTGTGTTCAAAGATTAATGACTTAAATCTGAAATGATCTTTCTTTACTCATCCAAGTTGCCTACAATCTAAAAGGGCATTTAGAATTTTCTTCACCTTTGCAACATTTGACTAATAATCTAGTTGAATCATTTTTTTCATACCACAGTTTATACCCATTAGCAACAACATAATTGATTAACATATGATTCACCTTCTGATTTAACCACTTCAACAATTCCTGATTCCTCTTCTTGGCCATACTAGTGCACTGAGATTTACTTAGAGGATCAATTGTGATATGGTTTCATAATAAATGAGATGATCATAAAACATGATACTTAAAGTACTCTCCCTTCTTTTTAGATTGGAGAAACTTTTATCTTTCTGCCCAATTGATTCTTCTTATTCGCTCTGCCATTCATCGAAACTTTTCAATGATTCAGAATTACACTTAATATTGTAAGCATAACCAAATTTACTAGAATTTTAGTAAATCATGATGAATAATCTTATTGTTATTTGTGGTGGACTTGACTAATGCACAACATTGCGTACCGGATCTCCTAGTCTTGACTCACATACTTATGTGAACAAGTAATTAGTTTTAATTTCCTAAGTACCAAGAGTTCCATACATCACATGACTCAAATCATATGATTCCAAGCTTCTGTCCAATTGAAACTTGAGCGATGAGAATCTTTCCTTACTTAGAAATTTACGACACTACCATAAATAACATAACTAAGAATCACATCCACTTATTATTGCTTATAATAGAAACACTCAAGCATCAATTTTCACAAATAACATTGTAAGGAGATATAAATAAGACAAAAATCAAATTTTATTTTATTTATAAAAAGGTGCGGAAAACTTATCCTTACAACACAAATTCAAATGAAAACTATGTTATTACATATTCCTAAGAAATCTATCATAAATCTAAGCAGCAACTCAAAAATCCAATCATCGAATCATGCGATCAAAATCCATTTCTTCGCGATCAGACTCATCTCACTTCTTCCTTTAAGCTTCCTTTCTTTTCTTCGATCCTACAACACATCAAAATATAATCTGATCACATCATGTATTAAGAATCTCCAAATAGGAACTTAATAGAGTTAGATAGTGGATTTACCTGAAGCAGAGTCATACATCTTGACTCTCCCATCCTCTTGATCCTTCAGGTAGGTACGACAGCTTTGCAACCAATGCCTATTCTCTTGGCAGTAGAAACAAATGGATTCCTTCGGAATGGTACATGGGACAATTTCAAACTTAGTCTTTCTCTTGCGTAGAGAAACGTTATATGAACTTCCAACGTTGCCATTGTCCATAGATGTATGGGAGGTTGATTTACTAGACAAATTTGATTGATCAGTGCGCCAAATCATTGCTGATTCAGCAGAAATAAGCAAATAGGTAAGATCAATGGGGGTCACGTCATGGTCCATCATATAGTACTCTCTAGTGAACTCACTATATGATTCGGGAATTGATTGAAGAACCAAGTCAACAGCCAACTTCTTTGAGACAATTACACCTAACATTCCCAACTTGTCAATGTGTGACTTCATCTCCAAGACGTGTGCACACACACACTTTCTATTTTCGTGTTTACTTGCCAATAGGGCTTGAGTGATCTTAAACTTTTCAAGTCTTCAAACTTGTGGGTCAGGGAGAATAATTGGAGGAGGTGGAGGAAGTGAAGTTCCACTTAACCATAAATAAGGGATTGATCTTTCACCTTGATCGGTATGTGGACTTCCACTTTTATGAGGAAAACTTTTTCCAAAGGATTTAGGAAGACCATAGTTGTCATACCTAGACATCTACAAGACGGGAGAAAATTCAAGTTAGTTGATTGAGTCCTTAATAAAACACCCAAATAAGATTGTAAGGCTAGGATCCAACACAATATTCTACAACTCGGAAGATGGATGTGGTATCCAACTACAGAATATTTGAAGGCAGGTAAATGATGATTTACCAATTTCCACCACGAAAAATGAAAAGAAAATTAGGTTTTAAATGTTTTGAAACTCTTATATCTTTTGAGATTCATTGAACTTTTCAATGGCATGTTTAATCTCGATTATTCCCTTCAAGTTTGTGACTGTGTCACACCCCCGAACCAGACGGCGGAAACGTCCGGGGGCTGTTGTGACTCAATTGAATACCATAACATTGAATATATATATGAAACGTAACAACATTCGTCACCATGCATCAATATAGTACAACTAGTAAAGTTTACATGAAATACATTGTTTAAATATTACATTCCCAAAAATAAATTGTTCGATTCGTACATAAATAAACTGCAAGCCATCACTGAATATGATTTCCTTTGATTCACTGGTTCCCTGAGAATACAAGTATTTTGAAAAACGTCAACATATGAAATGTTGGTGAGTTCATAAGTAGTATTTGAAGAAAAAAAAATATTTCGTATTGTTTGAAAATCACCAGAAAATCCGATATTTTCTGAAAAGTAAAGCTTTTGAAAACGTTTGTGAAGATCCATAGGTATGCTTGTTTGTTTCTATACTTGTAAAAATTTGTTCATTGAAGTTGTATGCATTTTGAATCTTTATGTATTGAAAACCCTAGGAAAACCCGATGTTTTCCTAATTCCTTGAATTCCATGAAGTTACATTGAAACCATTGCATAGAGCGTAGTGTCAGTCCCAGGCGACGTTGGATTATTTTTGAGCATGATTATTTGCTACAAACACGCATTACACAAACGACCAGTTTATAGCTATACTAACGATCCCGTAGGCGTCGTCCATACTAATCACGTTATCCAATCGCCCTGACTATGTGTAGTCCCACATCCGAAGAGAAAGAGGACACGAAGACCTCGATGACTCCATTGACCGGTTGGGGATAAAAATGTACGAGGGGTCCCAGACCCGCCTCGCATTAAATGTAGACTTTACTAGCAATACCAAAGGACCCTTGGGGACCAGTAGTATATAAGCCATTGAAAGTCCTTTTACGTCGTGTTAGATCGGTAAAACCCAACACTTCGTAAGATAGAGGTCTTCGGGCCTTAAGATCAGGTCATTGGGCTAGCTAGACTCAACGAACAAGATTTTACACTTTTGGGGCCCAAAGATGGTGCGTAGACGTATGTGCACACTCGCATGTATATTGAATTCCCAAACGTTACTTGTATGAATCGTAGTGTCGTAGTGTCGTCGTGTTAGTAGTTTCGGATTTTTATTGGTTCGAGACCGAACCAATTCGTTTAACAACGACTTTTGGTATTGTAATGTATTGTATTTCGTCGATAGTCGCGGTGCCATTATTTGATCAAATTGTATGTATTGAATTAGCCTTGAAAGTTTTCTGTTTTCAGCCCCTCATTGTTTGTAAAATTTACTTTTTCGACTCTTTAATTAAATACTTTCCGGTTTGGTCCTTAAATCAATTTTCTTGACATTTTAACACCAAAAATTATTGCAATTGATATTTTTCAGCATATTTTTCAATGAAAACAGTTTAAGTCCCTGAAGTTTCAGTTTTCTCGGTTAGAACCCTTCTTTTCGCAACTTTGACAATTTTGGCCCAAATTGTAAAATTTTTGCAACTTTGGTCCTTTTTAAATTTAAAAAGCATTTTAAACCTTTGAAAAGGACTTGGAACACTTATAGTCCACTGTTTTACAGAAAAACACAGTTTTGGCCCTCCAAAACAGAAAATCTCGCATAATGGGCCTCATTGGGCCGAAAATGTCATTTTTAGCCCATTAAGCTTGAAGTTTATGTTTTTAATCCTCTAAATGAGTATATTTCCAGAAATTGTTTTATTGAAACTGTTTTGACACACCTCATCCATCAGAATTCGTGATATGTCAATTTGGGCCCTTAATTTTGTATTTTTCACATTTTAGGTCCAAAAATTTGTGTTTTTAGCCCAAAGAAATTGTTACTAAACCATTTAGCCATTTTTCTAGAAATACTTTGTATGTAGAAATATATTTGATGCTAAAATCATTTAACATAAGGTATATCTCGGTTTTGAGGGGTTTTATGGCTAGATTCAACCTTATAACACACAAAAGCATACATATAAGCATGGAAATCATACAAGGCATACAAAACACATATAGATCTACACTTTCACTTGTATTCCCCCCCCCCACAAAACTCATAAAAACATAAAATAGGGGGTATGAAGCTCACCTTGGGTGTGGTTTCGGTTTTGAAGAGAAAATGGAAGAAAAATGGAGTGATTTTCGGCCTTAGCACCTTTCATTGGTAGATCTCGAGTTTGGTGACTTCTAAGGTGTATGATCACAAGTTGGAACAGATTTAGAAGAGGTTTTTGATGGAATGAAATAGCTAGATCATGTATATAAGTAAATACTTACCTAAGATGGTGATTAGCTTGAAAGATCCTCTTGAAAGCTTCTTAGAATCTCGAAATTTATGGGGAGGAAAGGAGAGAGTTTTCTTGAATGTTCTTTGAGAGAGTTTGTGAAATGTGTGTGTGTTTGAGATGTGGCCGAGAGTGAGAGAGAGGAGAGGATAGAAGTGATTTTGAAGTGATGTTTCATGGAAGAATGGGATATAATGCATGGATATCCAATGAATAAAAATGAGGTGGCATCCAAAGTCAACTTCTCCTCTTATCCTCTTGGATTTGGGCCTTGGGCCGAGAATGGTGGGGGAAAAGAAATTGTTTGGGCCTTAAATGCTTAAGCCCAATTTTCATGGTTACATTGAGTGATTTTTGGTCCAAATAAATATAAAGGTGATTTTTATGGCTTGTTAGGGCCAATTTAGGTTACTTATGGTTCATAGTTATTAATTTATTTCATTCTAAGCCCAACATGGCCCAAAATGTTGAAATAAATTAGTGTGGGTCCAATTAGAGCCCAATTAGGGTTCTAAGCCCATGATAGTCTAATTGGAAGCTTATTGGTCCATTTGGATCCAATAAGGAAGTCCTAGTCCAAAATGGACTTAAACAAGGACTTCTAGGGTCTCCAATTGTTTGATGACTATTTGTAGTACTTGCATGATGTATTTGATTGAAGTTTTTGATGTCATAATAGTAGGTGTCAATCATGTTCTTAAGTTTTTGATTCACATTAACTTGAGTGTATAGATTACATGACACAAAATTTCCAGTTGTGACAGACTGGGATGTCGAGGATCACAAACAAGGTGTGCATAACCATGCAAATTAGCTTGGTACTCTTGAAGACGTCTATCACCTAATCAATGTGCTGGTTAACCACAAACGCTCCATTGATCTATGATAGTCTACGAGCTACCCATTTCCATCCTTTATTGGTCCCATGTTAGTGTGTCGGTTAACCACACACGCTCCACTAATGACCAACAAGGTGCAATGTGCAATTTCATGGATTAGCACCTATTCCACATTTTTCCTAAAGTAACTAAGATTTGGGAATTTATAAAAGTGTTTAGTTACTTTGTATTTCATTATACTTATAATGGAAGGTTGTGTCCTATCCTATCCGTTCTACTAACGACCCTCCACGAGTCAATAGTGCGGTGGGTAAGAGTGGATATCCAATGGCAGTCATTTTACAGGCCGCTTCCTTAAACACCCTTTTTAGACCAACTTTATGAATGAGGCCTACTAATGGTAAGACTGACTCTTTACTCATACATATATAATATCAGACTTTTAATTTTATATAATATAAGAGTGTATTTTACACTTTTAAACTACTAGGTGGTTTAATCTAATAATTTATACCTTTAATATAATTAAATATAAACCATTACATTATGGATTTATTAACTCTCTTTTAATTACACACTTAAGTACTTTAATAAAACCATAAGTAAATACTAAGGTTTTAGAATTTAATATTTCAAAATTAAGAAATTTTAATTTCCAAACCTTAAGGAGAAATTTTGAAACCTTTCAAAATATTAGGGTTTAACTATTTAAATTTCAAAAACTAAAATTTTTAAATTCAAATTTAAATTATAAAACCTAAAGGGTGTAAATTGAAACTTTTCAAACTTACTAGGTCAAATATTTGAATTATGATAATCCTATATTATCCAAATTTAACCAAATCCATCAATTTTGATAATGATAACCATTCCAAACATAAAAAAATCGATTTTAGGCAAGAAAAACGAGTTTTGGAAGTAATCCTCAACAAAATCTGGTTAAAAAATCGAAAATCCCGGCAACTGCACCCTAGACTCGCCGAGTCCACTGATGGATTCGCCGAGTTCATGATACTTGCCAAGTCCACTAATGGACTCGCCGAGTCAGCTGCACAGACAGCAAAAATTCGACTTTTTGATCCTTTGGCAGTTCACTTTTGCATCTATTCAACTGTAAAAAACAACCTAGGCTTTGATAACACTGATGGGTTATGAGCATAACATCATTCTTATGGTGTTCATGCAACCCTAATTGCTTTGATCTAGGTTTTTCTAAGTAAACATACAATATTGAATACCAAAGCAACAAACCCTAATTGACTAGCATACAAATCTGAAAATCACATATGATTAGGGTTAGAAAGTTTACCTTGATTGTTATGTAGTAATAACAATCACAAACCTCCTTGATCTTGAGTTCTGAAAGCCTAGTGCCTCAAATGTTGCACCTCTAATGGAGTCACAAACACCACTAGCAACAAGATGACTTAGGAGAGGGAGGAGGAGGCACCAAAACGTCCAAGATCCTCTTAGGAATATTTAGCCACGTTTTTAGGAGCCTTAGGGGTCCATATATAGTTGAGGCTACTAGGGTTTTCAACTTGCAAGTTACTAGAAAATAGGGGCTTTAATGATACACAATGCGTGTCATCTTCATTTATGACATGGGCTTTAATAACACGCAAATGCGTGTCATCTTCAATTATGACAGAGGCTTTAATGATACACAATGCATGTCCTAAACGTTCATCGTTAGCTTACGACACGCAGATGTCTGTCGTCTTCCTTTATGACAGGGTCTTCCTTGATACGCATTGTGCGTCGTAAAACACACATCGTAAATGCGTGTCATAAATGTGTGTTGTAAATGCCCATCGTCTATAGACGACACACAAAAGCGTGTCATCTCTCGTTATGACAGGGCCTTCCTTGACACACATTTGTGTGTCGTCTGAGCGTTTTACGACACGCATTGCGCGTTGTAAAAGGTTGTTTTTCTAGTAGTGTTGGAAACCCTAATCCATTTGCTTAGTCCTTAAGCAGCCCAAAGATCCTTCCAGAAGGCCCCTTGGACGATTTCTATATGGACTCCCATATAGAATTCGTCCATTGCTTCCTTATGGATCTTAACCCCAACTTTGTTACTATCTTATAATTACAGTAGCAATCCCATTAACTTAATTAATCTCTTTGGACCACAAAATAAATTCTAAATTAATTCTTGATAAGTATTACTTAAACAATATGATTTCTCTTTTAATATATTATTCACATAATATATTAATAAATCATAATTAATCCTCTTTCTCCTTAATTCATCCTATCAGTTGCTATGGTGAAGGCAACCCAAAAGGACCATGCTAATAATCGAGTCAAGTACATACCAAAATAGTTATGGGCTTAGATACCTAATTTAACACTTGATACCTCAAAAACATGGCAAATGAGACAGAGATTCTGTATCCAAGACTTCTTCTTCAAGCCAAGTAACTCCTAATTCCTTAGCTCCTTCAACAAGAACCAAAAAAATGAACTCCCAAGTCTCTCCCAAAGCTCTTAAACTCAACAATGGAAGATAAGGCTCGATTTTAGGGTTTCTGGACAGAGGAAGCTGGCAAGAAGGCCAGCCAAAGAACTTAAGGCCTTTAAATAGGGTGCAACATCCTAAAAATAGGATTTCTCAATCAGCGTCCAACTTGCTGAGTTCCCTTCACCAACATGCCAAGTTGGTTCATACACAACGCATCTTATCAACAATCTCCACATCTAGAGGACAATCTAGCTCCCCCAGAGATCTAGCAAATCTCTTGCTAAGCGCAAGTGATACAAACGATCGGGTAGCCTTGGAATCAAATAATACCAAAGCAGAGATATTGTTCACAAGGAATGGTCCTATAAATAAAACACATAAACATAAGAAAACAATTCAAAATAAATAAAGAGATTAGGTGAAGATACATACTCGTCACAACATCAGGAGCTGCATGCGCCTCCTCTGACGTCAGCTGGAAAGCCCTACTCTTTGCCACATGCACATCTTCCCGGCCCAGGTGGCCGTCAATAATCCAAAGAGTCACAAGAGCTGGTGCTGACACCGGTCCTGCTGAAGCCAAACTTGGACAATCGCCTTCTTGTGGCCCCTCTAATTGCACTGCAAGCAAATCAGATCAGATACCTGAGTAGTGGTGGTGACAACAGTACAATCCTTATTGATATGACTAGTCAGCTCGCACTTGAAGTAGCCAGAACCACTCACTTTGCACACCCCTTCGTGCACCTTGCCGCACTTTCCACAACGGCTACGACCATGCTGGCCTCTCGATCTAGAATTAGATACCTTGGTCCTCTTTCCGTAACCCTCAACACTCGACACAAAATCTGGCTTCCTCTTCTTCTCCATCTCCAAGTCAATCTCCCTCTCTCTAGCCCTCACTATCATGTCTTCCAACGTCTTGTAGCTGGATTGGCTAACAAACTGCCAAATATCACTCCTTAGCATCTCATGGTACCGGGCCTTCTTCATCTCCTCATCTACCACATACTTCGAAGCCAGAAGTGCCCTCTTCCTGAACATAGTGGTGATCTCAGCCACTGTCTTAGTAGTTTGACAGAGATCCTGGAACTCTCGCACCAACTGCTGCACCTCAACCACCCGTGCAAACTAAGCTTAGAACCTGGTCGAGAAATCACTCCAGGTCATCGAATCAATAGCAACATCATCTCCAATAGCACGCCCAACCTTCTCCCTCTAATCACACGCCGTATCCTTCAAGAGGCATGAAGCTAGTCTGATCGTGTCCCCCTTGGGACAACGACTGGTATGGAAGGAGTTAGCAACATCTGCTAACCACCTACTGCTTGCAATGGGGTCCCTCGACCCATGAAAATTTGGCACTCCACATGCCTAAAACTCCATGAAAGTCAGAGAGCGCTTCCCGACCAAACCCACAATCTCAGCGCGAAAGGCGCTCAATCGCTCGTCAAGGATCTCCAGAATATCCTCCTTGACCGAGCCAAAGATCACATGAGTCTGCTCAAGGATACTACACGTAATCTCAGATGAGATGAACTCCCTCATATAGTCATCAAACTGCCCGACTCCAGAACCTACACCCATTCCCTCCCTAACTCTGGAACTGTCTACTGGTCTGCCTGGCAATACCACCATTGTAACACCATAAATTTTCACACAAATTTTTCATTTTTAAAATCACATAAATATCATAAACACATCTCACAAAATCTCAGTATATCAATTATGAAAAACACGTGTTCATAGTTATCTGAATAAAACCCAGGTTCCTCGAACACAACTCCATCTCGTGTGTATAATCAAGTTGACGCCTTCCTGTGATCCTGAGAAGTACCTGAAACACGTAACACATATCATGGTAAGCACAAAGCTTAGTGAGTTCCCCGAAATACCAGACACAATAATTAGCCTCTCATGGCTATATCTCGATAAGGACTCTATGGTCATGTATCTCAGTGGAGACCCTCTTGTCCTACGGCTCAGGTTGGACCCTCTGATCCTATCTCAACAATGCACATGATAATATATATCATAAATCACCAGACAAAATGTATGATATCACATATCTCAATATAAGCATATAAGATCAACATATACGTAGAATACTATAACAACATAAGTCACAAAGACAGTATGCATAATAACAGACATCACAGTATATATAGATAAGACCCTCCGGTCAATAATGTACTAAGACCCTTTGATCTATATGTAACGAGACCCTCCGGTCAATAATATACTAAGATCCTCCAATCAATAGTGTAAATAAGACCCTCCGGTCAATAACACGAATAAGACCCTCCGGTCACACACAAATCACCACACAGGTAAGTATAGTGAGAAGAGTCACCTCGGATGGCAAACAAATCCTATAAATGTTGTTGTACTCTGACTTCTAACACTGAGCCAAACCCACAATTAACCCCATTAGGATCTAAGACCAAACCTTCACATATTATGTCTAAATATGGTCCACCAATCCGGTCCATAAATAACCCAAGCCCAATAGGCCCACCAAGGCCCAATACCAAATGGGTCCACAAAAGTCCACTAATGGCCCAACTAGCCCAGTCCAAGGTTAAGTGTCTAGGTCCAATAGGGTTCCACTAGGCTGGGCACCACCATTAATCTTCTTCTCGCACCACTCATAACCTCGAAATACTCCACTCACAAATTGAAACACGAAGAAATCGTGAATGACTGAGAACACGTTGACGACCATCTGAAACCCCATCCTCTTACTGATCAAAACCATGTGAAGCTACTCATACAAACTCTGAAACTAATTGAAAAATCAATTGTTGCTCCTCCCGGAGTATAAATAACAATCTATACATTGAATTAGCAAATCCCAACAATTGAAACTGGACCTCAACGAACCAATCACCTCAAACCCAACCATTGCAACTCCAAAGAGTCCTTAACCACCATAAGATCCCTGACCCACGGCTACTCGCCGTGGATACACTCGTTCTTTCCTGAATACGTACAATATGCATCATCTCGCTCTGCACCTTGCCTTGTCCACCAATAAACCCAAGTCTCATATGTTCGTACCACATATCCCCATAACCAAATCTTTTAACCGTAACTTGAACAGATGGTTGATCCTCTCCACAGAATACCCAGTTTTTCCCCACTCAGGGTTCAACCATCAACAATTGACATATCAACAGTCTACTCCACAAACTGTTTCACCAGATACACCACACTTGACTCCTGGAACGTACTACGTAACACTTGATGATCTTCCAAAGACAGGCCAAGCAACTCCATATATCCCGAATCTCAGATAAAATCCTCAGAACTTCCCAATGTGACTGTCTCCAGTCACCCATAACCTCATCCGGCTGCACATGCAATTATTCCGACGGTCCTAGAATAACACTTCCTCCTTTTTTGGAAATAATGGACCATCACCCACTTCATTCTTTGAATCCTAGGTCATCACCCCACTGCAAGAATCGACATAGCACGGGAGACCTCACTCTCACAGTCGATCCACTGCATAAATGCAAAAACCTTCATCTCGATATACTCCTCTCGTTTTCCTAAAATAGTTGTTGGTATACGACTTACCAAACTCAACAAGGCATACTCGAGCCCTCGTTGGTCACAATACTCACTGATGACCCTTCCCAACATAAGAATGTAACTCAATGTTCTCATACAACAAAATACTCTTGGTGCTAATATCAGAAGTCCCTAGTACCCCACAAGGTCTTCTTCTAATTCATGACATCAGAAACTCACTCACCCATCCTATCCAAATGGGAAATAGGAACAATATAATCCTCAATATAGAGCTTTGACATCACAAGCCATTGCCCGACCACTTAAATCAGACTGCAATCCTCCACGATGCAGCATCTCCACCCCTATTTGAGTCTTGCGACTCCAACTGGTGCCTCACCAGTCAAAAACCTTGAGATCTAAACTCTGATTTTCCCACCCAGGTATACTCCATTTAAGCTCAACCGACATGGCCCTCTGGCTCAACAATCTCCCATGTCCACTCCCAGTCTGAATTATCACAACTGGATAACTGTTAAAGGCGAAAGCACACTCTGCTACGAATCATGGTATCCAAACCATGTTATTTCTCCTCATCCTGCTACATAGAACCTCCAAAATTCTCCTTGTTTCGAGTATGGGTCCTCTGCTTTCAGTAGTACGAGCTCATACTACCTGCCACATCTACCCATACTTTCCACACGGATCGTCCTAGATTTTGTAAGTAGCTGCTTAACCTTATCGATCACCATTACCATTACACATGTTTGCTCTCTAGCAAATACTCACCTCTAAAGAACGTACTCCTTAGACTAGAACTACTCCCTAGGTTCTCACACTTCTCTACCATCAGCTGCTGAGAAACTCCTCTTGATGTCAGCCATCTACCTCCTGAATATCGTCATATTCACTTAGTAGCTGACTCCCATCATTCAAGATTTCCACAAAGCATAAAGCAAGTAGCATTCGGGCATCGAATAACCAACACATGAAACCATTCTAGCATACTACTCCACCGGCTCTTTTCATAACTCAAAAGGCATCACTGAACTCAGGCAATCCTACCTCTCGTGGATCTCTAACTACTCGCTCTGTAGATTCCTCAAATGCTCGTCTAGGTATCTCTCCTAGATTACTCCTTGACTCAAGACTCCCTCTAAAAGATTCCTTATAGGTACTTCTACTTAGTACATATAGAGAAAATAGCAGATAATATCAATCAGTAGTATCCCTTAGGCTAAGGCATCATGAATCAGGCAACTCTAGCCCTGATTTCTGAAATACCTAGCCTATCCGCTAGCATGCAGCTCTAATACCTCATAAATATCTCATAATATAAACAATTAATGGTATTTTGGGAAATCACTGTTCGGGCTCTGGCTGATTGAACACACTACTCCATCTCGTTTTCTCTTTAAAACTCTTACTCATTTTACAAAAATTATTTCTTTTTAGAAAATTTTCTCAAATACTCAGTTTGAGTCCAGACATACCCGAGAGCACATCCGAATCCCTCAAACCAAGGCTCTGATACCAACTTGTAACACCGTAAATTTTCACACAAGTTTTTCATTTTTAAAATCACATAAATATCATTAACACATCTCACAAAATCTCAATATATCAATTATCAAAAACAGTGTTCATAGTTATTTGAATAAAATACAGGATCCTCGAACACAACTCCATCTCGTGTATACAATCAATTTGACGCCTTCCCGTGATCCTGAGAAATACTTGAAACACATAACACATAACACGATAAGCACGAAGCTTAGTGAGTTCCCCAAAATACCACACACAATAATTAGCCTCTCATGGCTATATCTCGATAAGCACCTTCTGGTCATATATCTCAGTGGAGACCCTCCGATCCCATGGCTCGGGTTGCACCCTCTAATCCTAGCTCAATAATGAACATGATAATATACATCATAAATCACAAGACATAATGTATGATATCACATATCTCAGTATAAGCCCATAAGATCAACATATACGCAGAATACTATAACAGCATAAGTCACAAAGACAGTATGCACAATAACACACATCACAGTATAAACAGATAAGGCCCTCCGGTCAATAATGTACTAAGAACCTCCGGTCTATATGTATTGAGACCCTCTAGTCAATAATGTACTAAGACCCTCCGGTCAATAGTGTAAATAAGACCCTCCGGTCAATAACACGAATAAGACCCTCCGGTCACACACAAATCACCACACAGGTAAGTATAGTGAGAAGACTCGCCTCGGATGGCGAGCATATCCTATAAATGCTGTTGCTGTACTCCGGCTTCTAACACTGAGCCAAACCCACAATTAACCCCATTAGGATCTAAGAGTAAACCTTCACTTATTAGGTCTAAATATGGTCCACTAATCCGATCCATAAATAACCCAAGCCCAACGGACCCACTAAGGCC
The DNA here is from genome assembly GCF_051521515.1 of Lactuca serriola. Lineage (NCBI taxonomy): Eukaryota > Viridiplantae > Streptophyta > Magnoliopsida > Asterales > Asteraceae > Lactuca > Lactuca serriola. Next base: position 75,241,281 of record NC_136412.1, read on the forward strand.
CAATACCAAATGGGTCCACAAAAGTCCACTAATGACCCAACTATGACCCAATTTTCCAAATTGGGCCCAAACCTCAGATGGGCCTTACCCTAAAGCCCATCTAAATATTCTAATCCACATGATTGTTCCTGGATGGCCCATCAATAGCCCAATCACCAAAGCCCAATAGAAAGGACCAACTCAAGGCCCAAGCAAAATTAGGGTTTTCACATAAATGATGATTAGGGTTAAGTGTTTCTCACTTAAACCATTAAGGACTTAACCCATTAAGTCCATCACTCCACTACTCCATTCATACAATAAAGTCGGACATAATTCACAATATCAATTTAACAGTCCAACTGCGGGTCCCTGTAAAATCCAAACTAACAAACCCAAAATTAGGTTTTTCTAAACCCTAATTAGGGTTTCTAGGCCAATAACGAACCAGCCCAGTCCAAGGTTAACAGTCTATGTCCATTAGGGTTCCAATAGGTCGGGCATCACCCACTGCCACCTTGAGCGGTGGTGATCGACGTCGGCACATGGCGGCAGGCGGCGACAACCACCATTTCTAATGGTGGTGGTGTTGGTTCCTTCCCAAAAATCACACATAATACTTCACATATAATAAACACACACACACACACACAGCCACCTCCTATGGTAGCTGGTGGCGGCAAAGGGTGATAGAAATGGTGGTAGCCACCATTTCCAATGGTGGTGGTGGGTTTTCTAGCCGCACAATCATATGTATAACCACATGATTACCAAAGGAAGCAAATATACTAAAAACAAACCCATACACACACCCAAAACCACATCCCACGGTGGCTGGTGGTGGCGAGATGCGACAGAAAGCGACCAGAGTATAAGTGGAAGCAGCCATGGCGTCTTCGGCACACATTCACAACCATTAACAAGGAAAATCAGAGAGGTGGGTTTGCGGTTGAACTTACCAAGTAGTTTTGGTGGCTCATGACCTATACAACGATGACACAACAGTTTCTTTTCCATCCTCGACGATTCTCCAGCGGCCCCCGACGCTTACAGTGGCACATGTCGTGATGGCGAACCTCAACGTTAGTGTAGCGGTCGGCGGTGCTCAACAGCGAGGCAGCAAGCGCCCTGATCGGAATAGTGAACGGAGGGGAGGCGGTGGCCTCTAAACATCACCTATGACGGTTTTAACATTAGGGATAGGGTTGATACTAGATGCACGTGAGGAAGGAGTGCCGAGTCTAAATCCCATGCCTTCATTCAAACATTTGATCATTTTTACAATATTAGCCCCTCCACCACAAGATCTTTTCAAAACAGATCCATAAGTTACCATAAAGCCCTTTCATGACAAATTCCTTTCAATATAGGTACACAATTTACCATTTATACCCTGCCTTCTGGAATCTCTTTCAAATCAAGTCCAGAACTTACTCTTTTAACCCCCAAAATCCAAAATTATATCAATTGGTTCCCCAACACCAACACCCCGTTAAATATCATTCACTTTAGGACTATTATTCAATATAAATCTTTATCTACTTATTTATTCAATAACAGGATGTTACAACTATACTGAAAATAGACCATAAAAAGCATCAAAATACGCATCGAATATACACATCGGGGAAATCACAACTCCACAAGCTCTCTGGCTTCATTGCAACCATCCTTCACTTGAGTGCGGATCCCCTGCTTCCAATAGTACAGGCCCATACTACGTTCCACATCTATCCATACTTTTCCTAAAGAAGTGCCTTAACTCAGCCAAGTTACTCTATATCCAAAAATTCCCTCACAAATAAGGCTCCCAACACTAAATCTCATCCTAGGTTTTCCTAAGGCACACTCCACACCACTCTCCACCATCATCTGTAGAAGGAATTCCCGCTAACTTCCTCAAACTAGCTCACGAATACAATTACATATTACAAAAACTAGATAATTCTTCCAATGAGAGGTCTCACACTACAATGGTTGGAGTCAAACAAGACCTGCACAATAGAGCTAAAACCTAACCCTCTAAAATTATTTAGTTTCCATAACATGTATCTTAGCATATCCATTCACTAGTTAGCTGAAGCTAGTTAAAACTCCTAGATGCACAAAGCCAACAACATTCGAGAATCGAGTAATCAGAACCACACATAACCTAATCAGGCCCTCCTATTACTGACTGATCAGTACTACCATGCAAATCTATAAGCTCATACAACAAGCATACAAAGGCATCTCTCCTAGATCCTTAGCCCTAAATTAGCATGCGATCACAATTCACAGCTCGAACATATTATAAACATGTATGAGTGTTTTGGGATAACTTACTTGAGCTCGACTGATTGCATGCACCACACCCTTTCTTATTTTAGATAACGTTTTCTTCAAATATATTTCTTTAGAAGACTTAAAAAAATCATCAGTTTGAGTTCAGACACATCCGAGAGTGTACCCGAATCCCTCAAACCAAGGCTCTGATACCAACTTGAAACATCCAAAAATTATGACCCAAAAACTTCATTTTTGATTTAAGTAAAAGCAGTATTTCAAAACCTTGTTCATACATCCCAATAGAATAAATATGTCAAACATCATCAAAAGCAGAGTATTTACCAAAAATTGTCACACCCTAAAACCGGAACGGCGGAAACGTTCTGGGGTGGATGACATCATGTCAAGTATCACAACATATGCAGTATAGTAATAAAAGTACAACAACGATTGCATTAATAGTAATAATTTTACATAGGTTACATTTCATAGCAACATCAAAGTAATACAGAGAATAATATAGATGCAGCTTGGTACTAGGCTGACTTCACAAAAGCTCCCGGGATGTACCTGTCTATCGATGACCTGAGAATACAAGTTATTTTGAAAGCGAGTATCAACATTTTTATAATGCTGGTGAGTTCATAAGTATTTAATGACGTTAGTATAAATACACATTGATATTCAAAATAACCTCATGAAAATGGTAGTTTAGAATCTACAGAGTATTAGAATTCTTTCCAGAAAATCCTATATTTTCTAAATAAAAGCAGTCTTCTACCAAGACCCGACAGATTTATGTTTTAAGGAGTAATTTTCCCCAAAATACTATCATTAACAAAATACAGTTTTGACTTTGAAGGAAACTATGAGGAAATCACAAGGAAAAATACTAAGGGAAAATAACAAGTACCTCAGGAGTAATACTGCTGACTAAAGCAAATGAAAACATAGACTCTAGGAGAGTATCGAATGAATGATACATCTGGCTCAGTCTAACACAAGGAAGCACAGACTCCAGACAGTATCAAATGAACGATACAACTAGCAAATTCTAAAACAAGGAAATACAGACTCCAGACAGTATCAAATGAAGAATACGCCCGACTCAGTCTAAAGTATCCGGTAATCCTAAGTGGGTTGGTTTAAAGGTTTATAATGTGACCTAGTATATAACTAGGAAAATAGGTTAAGATGGTTTCAAAAATACCGTGATAATTCTTGTTATCTTAAAGCCATGAATTATAAGGTAAACATAAAGATACTCGTAACCATACTGATTGACAATCGAATACTTGACGACCTGCTGGCGTCGGAATGAATGTGACATTTGTCACCCCTTGGCTTGGTCGGCCGGGACTGTAGCTAGCAGTCAGGGTGTGGGAGTGTCTGTCCCGTATAGATCTGTACACACAATGCCCGCTCTCCTTCCAGGAGACTTTGGTTACCAACATGACAACGGTGAAATCCGTGTCCTGAGGATGTATCTCGTATTTCGAATGCTATTATAAGTATTGGAATAATGATGTAGACTCACGATTGAACTGACTCCTTTGGAATTCTCCGTACTGGAAAGAGTAAATAGAATCTCCTAACTATTCCTATAATAGTTACTAATGTTTCAGGTATATGATTGGTGAATGGAAGGATGCCCTTTCTACCTAAGGGAAATGAATTGGTCAATGGAAACCTTTATGTCTATACATGTATACATGACATATAACTAATATTTAAACAACCTTCGGACGGATAACCGATACCCACCAGACCACATCCCAACGAGGAAAAGGAAATCGGGCGAACTAGCCGTTCTAAGTCCTTTAAACATTATTTATATAACTATAAAAATATAGGCATGCATTTAACGAAATAAAAACATAGAAGAAAACTTTGGTAAAACCTTTGGAAAATCTTTACAAATAAGAATTTACGACTTGATGTCATTTTGTAAAACAAGCTTTTAAAACCTTTGGAAACCTTTGAAAAACCTTTCATAAACAAGCTTTGAAAATGATTTGATAAAACAGTTTAAGTGAAGAAAACCTCTTTTTGAAAAACTGTTCAAATAGGTTTGGAAGGAAAACATACAACACAAAAGATAGCTTGAGAAAGATCTAAACAAGTAACAATGTTTTGGAAAAACCATCTGAGGTAATATACTTGCTAAAACATATGAAAGTGTAGTAAATCCTTTTGCATGCGGGTTATTAATCACATATGGTTTATATGATAACTAGCATGTTTCAACTTGTATTCCCCCCATAAAAGCATTTAAAAACATTTAAAAGGTTAACTCAGGGGTATGAACTCACCTGTAGCGAGTGGATCGGATGGAGGTGTTGGTTGAGTGCTTGGTGTCAAGTGAAGACTTGTACACACTTAATGACCCTAGTATCATATAAAGACACATGTTTACATATAATTAGTGATTATAACACTAATCAAACACGTATAAACATCCTAATGTGCGGAAAACATTTTGGTCAAGTGCTAGGAGGCTATTGGATTGCAATAAAGGAGTGTATGGCTTAGATAAGGAGTTTTCTTTTCAAGAGTAAACCATTTAGGGGAGATTTCGGCCCAAAGACCATATCCCCATGAGTTTACGGTCGTAAACTCATGGGTGGAGTGCTTTTGGTTGCTCAAGGGTCTTATATTGCACAAGGGAAGGTTCTAGGGTTGATTCAAGGTGTAACGACCCGTTTCCGGTATGTTAATTAATTTGATTTGGGCTAAGTTTTCAAGAGGGACTCGGCGAGTTCTAGCCTGACTCGCCGAGTCGGGACGCGCATCTTGTGCACGCGGGAGCCGGCGACTCGGCGAGTCCATATCCTGGACTCGGCGAGTCCGTCCGTCTGGGTGAAACCCTAACTCCCCGGGTTTGCTCACTATTTAAACCCCATTATAGCCTCCATCTCGTCACTTTCCCCCTGAGAGCACTGTGAGAAACCCTAAACCTTCCTCTTGTGAGCTTATAAGTGATCTTGTTCCATTTTGTGAAGGGGTGAAGAAGGAGAAGAAGAAGGAAGCAAGGAAACGAGTTCTAGTGCCAAGATCCAAGACCAAGTGTGAACTTATAGAGGTATTTTCGGAGTTCTCTTCTGGTTTCATGCTTAAACTTCCATTAGAGCTCTTTTAAGGGCTATTTGATGCTTGTTCCAAGCTTTATGCTTGCTTGATTGTGTTATTGAGCCGTTATACCTTTGGATCTGAGTGTTGGGGTGTTGAAGAGTCCAGATCCACTGTCTTTTTGGAGTTACATTGCTTATTAGCCATGGATCTACCCTTATTGTGCATATTTTAGTCTTATTTCCCTCATTCATGTGGTTGTGCACGTAAAGTTGGAAACTTTACGTGGTAAAACAGCTTAATGGACCTAGATCTATCATTTGCATGTGTTGGATTCAAGAGAAATCGAGTAAAAATATGTTGCATGGCGGCGACTCGGCGAGTCGGAGGAACGACTCGACGAGTCAGGTCGCTAGTCCCGAATTCTTCAGTTTCTTCAGTGTCGAGTGTCCGAGGTGAGTTAGGGAGTGGACTCAGCGAGTTAAGAGTAGACTCAGTAATGGAGGGACTCGGCGAGTTGTTCATACAACTCGGCGAGTCCAAGGCAATCTCCTTGAGGATTAAGAACAACTCGTCGAGTCTGTTCATCTGACTCGGCGAGTCGGATGAAGATCATCTGAGTTTTTGGATCCAGAGGATACTCGTCGAGTCGATGCCACACTCGACGAGTGACAGCTGGTGAGAGTTGAGTGGAGAGTCTAGGACTCGGCGAGTCGGGTATCCCGACTCGGCGAGTCAGCCCTGAGTAAGTCAACTTTGACCAAGGGTAAAAGAGTCATTTTACCCTGAGTGTAGTGCTAGTGATTGATTGAGTGTGTTTATGGATTTGTAGCCGAGGAGATTCAGCAGCAGCAGCCGTTAGCTTTCCGAGCCGCACTCTCATCCGCTAGCTTACGAGGTGAGTTTCCTTCCCGTAGGGGCGGGTCTAAGGCCACAATGCCGGCCCGTCCAGTTAATAGTAGTTTCCGGACTTCGGTCCGATGTAGTAGTTAGTATGTTGATGCCTTCGTGGTTCAGACATGTTTATGTGCTATGTGTATGTGTTATGTTCCGGGCCACGGCCCGATGCAGTATGCAGTATAAATTGTTATGATATGCTATACTATGTGCAGTCAGTCCCGGACCTCGGTCCGATGCAGGGGACACGGTCCCAGTTAGTTCCGGACTTCGGTCCGATGCAGTCAGTTCCGGACTGCGGTCCGATGCAGTTAGTTCCGGACTTCGGTCCGATGCAGGGGACAAGGTCCCAGTCAGTTCCGGACTTCGGTCCGATGCAGTTTTCCGGGTCCCGACCCGATGCAGTGGGCAAGGCCCAATATGTGTTTATATGTTGTTGTACGGTATGTGGTAAGTTGGGGGAGGTCACTAAGCTTCATGCTTACAGTTTCAGTTTTGGTTTCAGGTACCTCCGCAAGCAAAGGGAAGAGCTCTGGATGACGGCATCGCACACACCACCGTTTCAGCTTTAGTTTGGATTGATTTAGTTGTTGTTTTGGATATAGCATGTTACATTTTCCGCACAGTACTTTATTATCTTTTGGGACATATCACGCATGGTTTATCTATACGATACTCTGATTATAGTTTTGATGGTATTAAAAACGAAATTTTTGGGTCGTATTTTTGGGTCGTTTCAAGTTGGTATCAGAGCCCTGGTTTGAGGGATTCGGATACACTCTCGGGTGTATCTGAACTCAAACTAAGGGGAAATAAAAGATTTTCAATAAAATGTTTTTACAAAAGAATTTTGAAAACACTTGGAAGGAAAAGAATTGTTTTAAGATAGAGGTGTGTGCATGCGGTCAACCGAGCTCAAGTAAGTACTCCCAAATTACCCATACAAGTTATTTGTTCAATTTCAATTTAGTAGAACAGCATGCTAGAATAGGGCTAAGGGTGTAGGAGAATGCCTTATGTGCCTGCTTATGTGTTACAGCTCTATGAATATTGCATGCTAGAATTGAGTAGACAGCAGTAGGATAGCCTGTTTAGGTTATGCCTGATAGTGTGAGCTTAGCATCCTATGCTAGTGCAATTTCTTGTTATAAGAATAGCTTGCGTGAGTCTGTTTCCCTTGTCCGAATGCTGCTTGCTTTGTGCTTAGTGGGATTCCGAGTAATGGGAGTTAGCCATTAGGTGGACACGTCACACCACATGTAATCAGGTTTGAATAATCCCAGAGTGCTGGAACTGGCCCTACTGCGCAGCTCTTGTTTGAGTCCAACCGTTGTAGGGACGGATCTTTTACTTGAAGGATTATCCGACCCTCATCACATGTGATGGTGTTCAGGTGATGGCTAACTGGCAGTGCAAGGAGACCTACAGCAGCTGAGGACCAGTCGTATTAAGCTCGAGTTTTCTCTAGGGCAAGCCTAGGGTGAGAGTAGCAGAAAATAGCAGCGGTAGAAGTGACTTGGGGAAGTCGAGGCAGTTCTTGAGGAAAGTACGGATAGATGTGGAAGGTAGTAGGGGCCCATACTACTGGAAACAGAGGATCCGTACTCGAATCAAGGAAGGCCAAGATTAGACCAGGAAGCTAGTAGTCGTATTATGATCCCTTGAAATATTTCAATGTTCTGATGTTGTTATGATATGTTTCAGAATGGTAGTTTTGCGTCCGAGGCCAGCAGCCGGCAGTTCAGATGCCGGAGGAGGATCAGGATCGGGATCCGACCCGGAGGTCGGACAGATGGATGAGCAGACCAGAGAGTTCCTTTCTTCTGAGATTACTCGCATCATACTTGAGCAGACTCCTGTGATCTTCGGTTCGATCAAGGAGGGCATTTTGGAGATGATGGATGAGAGACTGAGTACCTTCCGTACTGAGATGGCGGCCGTGATGGGGTCGCGCACACTCACTTTCAGGGAGTTCAGGGCGTGCGGGGCTCCTGACTACCTCGGGGCACGGGGCCCCATAGCGAGTACCAGGTGGTTGGCGGATGTGGCCAACGCATTCCGCACTAGCAGATGTCCCGAGGGGGACAAGGTCAGATTGGCGTCCTGTCTCCTGAAGGACAGGGCACGTGACTGGTGGGAGGAGGTAGGACATACCATCGGGGATGATGCGGCATTGGATGCCATGACCTGGGCTGATTTTTCTACCAGGTTCAGAGCGAAGTTCGCACCGGTCATTGAGGTGCAACAGTTAGCCAGGGAGTTCCAGGATCTTACCCAGACTACCGAGACAGTGGCGGAGATCACCGCCAAGTTCAGGGAGCGGGCCCTTCTTGTTCCTCAGTATGCAGCAGACGAGGAGATGAAGAAGGCCCGTTATCACGAGATGTTGCGGAGCGACATTCGTATGTTTGTGAGCCGGTCCAGTTGCAAAACACTGGACGACATGATTGCTAGAGCCAGAGAGAGGGAGATTGATCTCGAGATGGAGAGGAAGAGGAAACCGGAGGCGGTTTCGGGTGCAGGCAGTGTGGGCAAAAAGCCCAAGGTTTCAGATCACAGGTCCAGGGGTCAGCAGAGCCACGGTCGATGTGGCAAGTGTGGGAGGTTGCACGAGGGGGCGTGCAAGGCAGGGAGTTCCGGCTGCTACAAGTGCGGACGGATCGGGCATATGAGTAGGGATTGTACGGCCCCTGCCACTACGGTTACAGCATCGGATCTGATTTGCTTTCAGTGCAATCAGAGGGGACACAAAAGGTCCCAGTGTCCCAGTTTAGCTGCAGCAGGGAAGGTGCATGCACCCGCCCCTGCTACTTTGAGGATCACGGATGGCCGTCAGGGCCGAGCGGATGCGCCGGTGGCGAAGAGCAGGGCATTTCAGATGACAGCAGAGGAGGCGCGAGCGACTCCTGATGTGGTGACGGGTATGTATATTTCTTTCATCTCTTAATAATTAATATATCGTTTGAATATTATTTGATGGTACGCTTTATTTAGGGTCGTTCTCGGTGAACGGCATCCCTGTTTTGGTATTGTTTGACTCGGGGGCCACCCGATCATTTGTATCGCTTGCGCTTAGCAAGAGATTTAGCAGAGCCCCGGGGGAACTGGATTGTCCGTTAGAGGTGGAGATAGCAGATAATAGGACCGTGAGGGTCGACAGAGTATATAGAGGGTGTTCCCTTCAGATATTTGAGGAGCAGTTTTCAGTGGATTTGGTTCCGATTCCCCTGCGCGGGAATAAAGTTATTGTGGGAATGGATTGGCTAAGCCCCAATGGGGCGGTGATTGATTGTGAGCTTCAGCTAGTGAGGGTTCGCACTCCCAGTGGGGGAGAGATAGTGGTTCAGGGCGAAAGGCCCCAGCGAGGGTTGACCTTCTGCTCTGCCGCTAGGGCGAGACGCTACGTTCAGCAGGGTTGCGCCGGTTACGTAGCCTACGTCTTGGATGCCCGGGATAAGGGCAAGTCGACGATCGATGATGTTCCTATTGTTCGAGATTACCCGGATGTGTTTCCCGAGGATTTGCCGGGGATACCTCCTGAGAGGCAGGTTGAGTTCAGAATCGACCTGGTTCCTGGTGCGGCTCCGATAGCCAAAGCACCATATCGACTTGCTCCCCCTGAGATGCAGGAGTTGTCTACACAGCTTCAGGAGCTGTTAGACAAGGGTTTCATTCGACCGAGCAGTTCGCCTTGGGGAGCTCCGATCTTATTTGTGAGGAAGAAAGACGGGTCGCATCGGATGTGTATTGATTACCGGGAGTTGAACAAGGTAACGGTGAAGAACCGTTACCCACTTCCGAGGATAGATGACTTGTTTGATCAGCTCCAGGGAGCGTCTTGGTTCTCCAAGATCGACCTACGCTCCGGTTACCACCAGATGAGGGTCAGGGATGAGGATGTACAGAAGACTGCTTTCAGGACCCGGTATGGTCATTATGAGTTTGTGGTGATGCCATTTGGGCTCACCAATGCCCCAGCCGCGTTCATGGATCTCATGAACCGCGTGTGTAGGCCGATGCTGGATCGGTCAGTGATAGTGTTCATCGATGACATCTTGGTGTATTCCAAGACGCAGGGTCAGCACGAGGAGCACCTGCGGGAGGTGTTGGAGACTTTGAGGAGGGAGAGACTGTTCGCTAAGTTCTCCAAGTGCGAGTTCTGGTTACGCGAGGTGCAGTTTCTTGGGCATCTCGTTAATCAGAAGGGTATTTTGGTTGACCCGGCCAAGATTGAGGCCGTGATGCAGTGGGAGGTCCCGAGGTCTCCATCTGAGATTCGGAGCTTCCTAGGATTGGCAGGGTATTACCGGAGGTTTATTCAGGATTTCTCCAAGATAGCAGTGCCGCTCACCCGACTAACCAAGAAGTCGGTAGTTTTTCGTTGGGGGCCTGAGCAGCAGGCGGCGTTCGAGACTCTCAGGCAGAGATTGTGCGAGGCTCCGATCCTTACCTTGCCAGAGGGTGTTGAGGATTTCGTGGTCTATTGTGATGCTTCGATCACGGGTATGGGAGCAGTGTTGATGCAGCGAGGCCATGTGGTGGCTTATGCTTCGAGACAGTTGAAGCCTCACGAGGCTAATTATCCTACCCACGACTTGGAGCTGGGGGCAGTTGTATTTGCCCTCAAGATTTGGAGGCATTACCTGTATGGGGTCCGCTGTACTATCTACACGGACCACAAGAGTTTACGATACCTTATGGATCAGCCGAGTTTGAATATGAGACAGAGGAGATGGTTGGACGTGCTGAAGGACTATGACTGTGAGATCCTGTATCATCCAGGGAAGGCCAACGTGGTGGCCGATGCCCTGAGCCGCAAGGTGTCGGCGGCCCCTATCAGGGATTTGTGTATGAGGATGACGGTAATCACTCCTTTGTTAGAGCGGATCAAGGAGGCTCAGATGGAGGGTCTCAAGGAGGAGAGGCAGAAGTGCGAGAGGATAGTGGGTCGAGTAGCTTCGTTCGACTACGACAGTCGGGGTTTGATGACGCTTCATGGTAGGGTGTAGGTACCGTACTGGGGTGGGGTACGGCAGGTATTGATGGACGAGGCTCATAAGTCTCGATTTTCTATCCATCCAGGGGCGACGAAGATGTATCGAGATCTTCGACCTGATTATTGGTGGCCCTGCATGAAGCGGGACGTCGCTTGGTACGTTGAGAGGTGCTTGACCTGCCGGAAGGTCAAGGCGGAGCACCAGAGACCTCACGGCAAGATGCAGCCGTTGGATATTCCCGTGTGGAAATGGGAGGACATCACCATGGATTTTATCACCAAACTTCCCAGGACCGCACGTGGAGTAGATTCGATATGGGTAGTGGTGGATCGGCTGACGAAGAGTGCCCATTTTATTCCGATCCAGGAGAGTATATCGGGCGGAAAGGTTAGCCGATATCTATGTGCGAGAGATTGTGGCACGTCATGGAGTGCCGGTATCGGTAGTGTCGGACCGAGATGTTCGCTTCACGTCCAGATTCTGGAAGCGGTTTCACGACGAGATGGGTACTCGTCTCCATTTCAGCACCGCTTTTCATCCTCAGACTGACGGGCAGAGCGAGAGGACGATTCAGACTCTCGAGGACATGCTTAGGGCATGCGTCCTGGATTTTGGGGGCTGTTGGGATACGTATCTTCCTTTAGCGGAATTCTCGTATAACAACAGCTATCATGCGAGCATTGATCGACCTCCTTTTGAGATGTTATATGGCAGGAAGTGCAGGACCCCGATTTGTTGGGGCGAGGTCGGTCAGCGAGTTATGGGGAGCACTGAAGTGGTGCTCAAGACGACAGAACTGATCCAGCAGGTCCGTAGTAGACTGCATACTGCGCAGAGTCGGCAGAAGAGCTACGCCGACAAGAGGCGTTCAGACTTGGAGTTCCAGGTAGGAGACATGGTTCTTCTGAAAGTCTCACCTTGGAAAGGTGTCATCAGGTTCCGGAAGAGGGGCAAATTGGGCCCCAGATTTATTGGTCCTTTCAGGGTTTTGGCCCGGGTGGGTCGGGTTGCTTACCGGTTAGATCTTCCTGCGGAGCTCAGTTTGATACACAACACCTTTCACGTGTCACAGTTGAGGAAGTGTCTAGTGGACGAGACAGCGGTCGTTCCCTTGGAGGATATCCAGGTCGATAGCGGCTTGAATTATATCGAGAAGCCGATAGCAATTTTGGAACGGAAGACCAAGACCTTGAGGAACAAGGTAATTCAGCTGGTAAAGGTGCGGTGGCAGCATCGGAAGGGGTCTGAATGGACATGGGAGGCTGAAGAAGAAATGAGAACGCACTACCCGGAGTTATTCGCAGGTCCAGCCGTAGCAGACTTCGAGGACGAAGTCTGAAACAAGTGGGGGAGAATTGTAACGACCCGTTTCCGGTATGTTAATTAATTTGATTTGGGCTAAGTTTTCAAGAGGGACTCGGCGAGTTCTAGCCTGACTCGCCGAGTCGGGACGCGCATCTTGTGCACGCGGGAGCCGGCGACTCGGCGAGTCCATATCCTGGACTCGGCGAGTCCGTCCGTCTGGGTGAAACCCTAACTCCCCGGGTTTGCTCACTATTTAAACCCCATTATAGCCTCCATCTCGTCACTTTCCCCCTGAGAGCACTGTGAGAAACCCTAAACCTTCCTCTTGTGAGCTTATAAGTGATCTTGTTCCATTTTGTGAAGGGGTGAAGAAGGAGAAGAAGAAGGAAGCAAGGAAACGAGTTCTAGTGCCAAGATCCAAGACCAAGTGTGAACTTATTGAGGTATTTTCGGAGTTCTCTTCTGGTTTCATGCTTAAACTTCCATTAGAGCTCTTTTAAGGGCTATTTGATGCTTGTTCCAAGCTTTATGCTTGCTTGATTGTGTTATTGAGCCGTTATACCTTTGGATCTGAGTGTTGGGGTGTTGAAGAGTCCAGATCCACTGTCTTTTTGGAGTTACATTGCTTATTAGCCATGGATCTACCCTTATTGTGCATATTTTAGTCTTATTTCCCTCATTCATGTGGTTGTGCACGTAAAGTTGGAAACTTTACGTGGTAAAACAGCTTAATGGACCTAGATCTATCATTTGCATGTGTTGGATTCAAGAGAAATCGAGTAAAAATATGTTGCATGGCGGCGACTCGGCGAGTCGGAGGAACGACTCGACGAGTCAGGTCGCGAGTCCCGAATTCTTCAGTTTCTTCAGTGTCGAGTGTCCGAGGTGAGTTAGGGAGTGGACTCAGCGAGTTAAGAGTAGACTCAGTAATGGAGGGACTCGGCGAGTTGTTCATACAACTCGGCGAGTCCAAGGCAATCTCCTTGAGGATTAAGAACAACTCGTCGAGTTTGTTCATCTGACTCGGCGAGTCGGATGAAGATCATCTGAGTTTTTGGATCCAGAGGATACTCGTCGAGTCGATGCCACACTCGACGAGTGACAGCTGGTGAGAGTTGAGTGGAGAGTCTAGGACTCGGCGAGTCGGGTATCCCGACTCGGCGAGTCAGCCCTGAGTAAGTCAACTTTGACCAAGGGTAAAAGAGTCATTTTACCCTGAGTGTAGTGCTAGTGATTGATTGAGTGTGTTTATGGATTTGTAGCCGAGGAGATTCAGCAGCAGCAGCCGTTAGCTTTCCGAGCCGCACTCTCATCCGCTAGCTTACGAGGTGAGTTTCCTTCCCGTAGGGGCGGGTCTAAGGCCACAATGCCGGCCCGTCCAGTTAATAGTAGTTTCCGGACTTCGGTCCGATGTAGTAGTTAGTATGTTGATGCCTTCGTGGTTCAGACATGTTTATGTGCTATGTGTATGTGTTATGTTCCGGGCCACGGCCCGATGCAGTATGCAGTATAAATTATTATGATATGCTATACTATGTGCAGTCAGTCCCGGACCTCGGTCCGATGCAGGGGACACGGTCCCAGTTAGTTCCGGACTTCGGTCCGATGCAGTTAGTTCCGGACTTCGGTCCGATGCAGTCAGTTCCGGACTTCGGTCCGATGCAGTTAGTTCCGGACTTCGGTCCGATGCAGGGGACAAGGTCCCAGTCAGTTCCGGACTTCGGTCCGATGCAGTTTTCCGGGTCCCGACCCGATGCAGTGGGCAACGCCCAATATGTGTTTATATGTTGTTGTACGGTATGTGGTAAGTTGGGGGAGCTCACTAAGCTTCATGCTTACAGTTTCAGTTTTGGTTTCAGGTACCTCCGCAAGCAAAGGGAAGAGCTCTGGATGACGGCATCGCACACACCACCGTTTCAGCTTTAGTTTGGATTGATTTAGTTGTTGTTTTGGATATAGCATGTTACATTTTCCGCACAGTACTTTATTATCTTTTGGGACATATCACGCATGGTTTATCTATACGATACTCTGATTATAGTTTTGATGGTATTAAAAACGAAATTTTTGGGTCGTATTTTTGGGTCGTTTCACAAGGGCATAGGAAGTGACTAAGTCATCAAATGGACCATTTATGGGAGTTCACGGCTGTAAACATAGAGTTTACGGCCGTAAACTCTTACTTGGCCCCTTTCTTACATGATTTAGGGTCTCAAATGAAAGAATACAAGGTTCTATGCATTAATCCAAGCCATAGGGGGAAGTTAGGGCACCATTTGACCTCCTTAACGGAGTTTACGGCCAAGGGACCAATACATGGGGTGTTTACGGCTGTAATCTCTTAAGGTCATGGTTTATTTGATGTTTAAGGTCCCTACTTCGATGGTGGTTGATTCTAGACAATAACCCAAGCCATAGGAGGTGTTTAAGGGGCAATTTAACACCTTAAATGGTGTTTACGGCCTATGAAGAGGGGTTTACGGTCCAAGAATGTTCTTGGGCCATAAACTCATGTTTACTCCCCAAATGACAAGATTTTGGTGTTCTAAGCTCATACATGCAAGTCCCTAAGTCAAAGCTAAGCACTAGAAGTGATTTGGAAGGGTTTTGGGGCTTCAAAACCCCATTTATGAGCGTTTGCGGTTTGGGGTTGTTCTATGGCTGTAAACACATAACTTTGAGGCTTTTGGATGATTTAAACACGAATTTGCATGTATAACAAGATAAACAACAAGCTAGGATAGATTACTTACGATTATGGAGCTCGAAAGGGGCATTTTTGGATCAAAAACAACTTGTAGAGAGAGAGAGTGGAAAGGGTGTAAAAGAGGTTCTCTCACCCTTATATAGGGTGAGTTTATTGCCCCGGAGTTTACCGCCCGAGTTTACCACCCGAGAACTCCATCTTATGAGGTTTATGGCATGATTTTCGGTGTTAGGGCTTTAGGGGTTATTTTCTAAGGCTTGATCGTTAAGTGTGAAAAGCTCGGGAAACTAAAACGGATTTTAAATTTGCTAAAAGATGGCGGAAATGAGCTTGACTTTCAAATGAAGTGCTTGACTGTAGAAATTATATATGAAATATTCGGGTTGTCACAAAAACAGAAGACATATGGTGTGTGCGATGTAGTCAACCCAAACTCTTCCCCTTGGAACCAGAAGTACATGAAACACAAACTAAAAACTATAAGCACAAAGCTTAGTGAATTCCTCAAAGTACCACATATCATGCATACAATAAACGTATATTGGGCCCCACCCTGTCTTCGAACCCCGCCCAGCATCAGACCCCGTCTGGCATCGGGCCTCGCCCGACATCAAGCCCCGCTCGGTAATAGATTGGGCCCCGCCCAACATACATATAAAATATATCAATTAATCACATACACATGAAATAATCACAAAGATACAATGCGTACAAATGGTCATCGAGCCCTAGATCAGTAAGCATATAAACACGCAACACATGCAAGAGTCACGCAGATAGCTAGCATACTAGCATAGAATAAACATGGGCCGACATTGTAGAGAGAGAGAGTGGAAAGGGTGTAAATGAGGTTCTCTCACCCTTATATAGGGTGAGTTTACTACCCCGGAGTTTACCGCCCGAGAACTCCATCTTATGAGGTTTATGGCATGATTTTCGGTGTTAGGGCATTAGGGGTTATTTTCTAAGGCTTGATCGTTAAGTGTGAAAAGCTCGGGAAACTAAAACGAATTTTAAATTTGCTAAAAGATGGCGGAAATGAGCTTGACTTTCAAATGAAGTGCTTGACTATAGAAATTATATATGAAATATTCGGGTTGTCACAAAAACAGAAGACATATGGTGTGTGCGATGTAGTCAACCCGAACTCTTCCCCTTGGAACCAGAAGTACATGAAACACAAACTAAAAACTATAAGCATAAAGCTTAGTGAGTTCCTCAAAGTACCACATATCATGCATACAATAAACGTATATTGGGCCCCGCCCTGTCTTCGAACCCCGCCCAGCATCAGACCCCGTCTGGCATCGGGCCTCGCTCGACATCGAGCCCCGCTCGGTAATAGATTGGGCCTCGCCCAACATACATATAAAATATATCAATTAATCACATACACATGAAATAATCACAAAGATACAATGCGTACAAATGGTCATCGAGCCCTAGATCAGTAAGCATATAAACACATAACACATGCAAGAGTCACGCAGATAGCTAGCATACTAGCATAGAATAAACATGGGCCGACATTGGTGCCTTCGACCCGCTAAACCGAGTGAGGAAAACTCACCTTGAAATCTGAACGATATCTAAAAATATCTCGGCTAATATCAGCTCTACCCGAACCTAAACAAAAATGAATCCTTAGATACAACTCGAAACACCTCAACACCCCTATAGGTCAAACTTGGTCAGAGACAAAAGTCAAAAGTCAAGGTTAACAGCCCATGTTGACCCAACACGTCGTGTTTCCCTTTAAACACGTCGTGGTTTCCCTTTATCGATCCAATTGGGAAAATACCATCCAACACATTGTGTTTCCTAGAAAACATGTCGTGTTTCCTCGAGCCCCAATAACTTAATACATTAAGCTGCCCTCATCGAATCTACGAGCTCCAAAGCTTAGATCTCAACTAAAATGATATCTAGAAGGCTGATGTTTCCAACTTTACCCCTAAGAACCACCAACATGGGTCCAAAACCGAAACCCTAGGCTTAATAGAGTGAGGGCTTAACCAATAAGCACTTAATCTTCAAAGTCATGGGCCCAAAATGCGGATGTGACACCTTAGAGATGGAAGACCATGTAAATTTGCCAACTTTATGTTCATGCATGACAAGGAGAAGCCCTAAAAGGTCAAGGAGGGCTTAATAAAGGACTTAATGTATGCATGGGACCTAGAATCTTAGAAAGCTTGCACCTTTTAGCCAAAGGAGGCCACAAAATGCTCAGATATAACAAGAAAACCCATGAAATGACTTAACTCCTTAGACATCCCAACAATGAGCCAAAAATCATAACAAAACCCCATAAGAGAATATCTAATCAACAACAAAGCAAGGTTTGAACTTGATAACTCAAGGAGACTGCAACAAGTGGTGAGATTCTGGATCTATGGCCTTCCTTCCAAGCTAGGCACCTTCAAACTCCAAAGCTCCTTCAAACTGGATTTCAAATATACTTGTTATTTATCCATTTATCCATATCTGTGGTTGTTAAGTTCAACCTTGGCAGATAACTTTATCCGTATATCCATATGTCTGTTTAACCATTATCCGTAATACTTTGTCACTGTATAATTTAACTAGATTTCATTATCTAGAAACCATAGTTTAGATTTCTATCTTTATCAAACATTTCCAAATACGGTTTTACTTGAAATAAAGGCAATACTTTTTAGATCATATTAAAAGTTTTATCATTTCAGAAAACCTATGACTCTCACTAACCTTTGTGTAGACCCTCAAACTTACATGTATTCTTAGGAGATCATTAGACATGCTTTCAGATAGAAGATTAGTCGTGGATTGTGGATGACCCATATATCTAGTTTTTTTATTCGCTTATCTATTTAAGGCAACTAATGTAGTATTATTATTTGTAAGAACCATGTATTCAAACTTAATGATGGAATACAAATGTTGTTTTGTTTATCGATGTACTTGGGCTATATATTAAGTTTATTTGTGATCCATGAATTTGTCGCACTCCCAGCATGTTCCGCCTTTGCCGGGGGTGTAACACCACCCTTCACCACCCACCACCTATCACCACCACAACTTACAACCACCAAAAACCAATTATACCCCACGACCCCATCACTCACCACTCACCACTATAACCCATCACTATTACCCACCACCACAACCTCTACGCACCACTACTCATCTCCACTACCTATCACCACCACCACCCCACCAAAACCACCACCCACTACCTCCCGCCGCTACCACTCCCACCACTTCCACCACCACCCAACCCTACCCTTCCACAACCCATCACCACCACCCCACCTACCACCCACAACCATCACCACCACCCCACCTACCACCCGCAACCATCACCACCACCCCTACTACCAATCATCACCGACCACTACCACCCACCATCACCACCACCTCCACCACCCACAATCACCACTGCCTCCACCACCTGCCACCACCATCCGCTACCACCAATACCCACCTCCACCACCTGCCTCCCCCACATGCCACCACTACCCGCCTCCACCACCGACCACCATCACCCATCTCCACCACACCACCACCACCCACTACCTACAACCGCGAACATCATATGTGATTAAATGCATATAATCAGATAAATCATGCATGATTATATATATTTAATCACATAACTCACATGTGACTAAATACATAAAATCACATGTGAGTTTATGCATATAATCGTATATGATTTATATATAAGATTTATTTTCATGTTTTCTGTTCAATAATTTTTCTCATGTATTTAATCATATTTGATTATATGTATTTAATAACATATGATTAATATTCATAAAGATTTGTTTTCATGTTTTGATTTAATGCTTGTTCTCTTGTATATAATCACATGTGATTATTTGTATCTAATCACATATGATTTATATATAAAAAATTCTTTTTCATCTATATAAATCATGTACAATTTGATATATATAATCACATATGATTAGGTGTATTTAATCACATATGATTAAAGTTGACAAAGAACAATTATTGAATCGAGTTAGGGATAATGAATCTTGTCCACATAAATCTTATGTGATTGGATACATATAATCACATGTGATTATATGTATTTACTCAATATAATTTATGTGGACAATATTTATTTTCTTGGTTTCATTTCAATAATTGGTCTCGTATATTTAATCATATATGATTATATGTATTTAATCATATATAATTTATGTGAACAAAATTTGTTTTCGCGTCCTTGACTTAATGGCTGTTCTTGTGTATATAATGACATGTGATTATATGTATTTAATCACATATGATTTATGTAAAGAATATTTTTTTTCACATAAACCATATGTTATTACATATATATAATCATATATGATTAAATATATTTAATCAGATAAGACTAAAGTGGAGAAATAACAATTATTGAATCGACAACATGAAAATAAATATTGACCACATAAATAATATGTGATTAGAAACATATAATCACATGTGATTATATGTATTTAATCATATATGAATTATATGGTCAATATTTGTTTTCACATTTTTTATTCAATAATCCATCTCATGTATTTAATCACATATAATTACATATATACATTTAATCACATATGATTTATGTACAAAGGATTCATTTTTGCATTTCTTATTTAATAGTTGGTCTCATTTATTTAATCATATATAATTATATCTATTAAATCACATATGATTTATGCGGAAAAAAAATTTGTTTTCACGTTCTTATTAAATAATTTTTACCTTGTATTTAATCTACTCACAAAGTATAAGAAAAAAGAGCTATCATAAAAGTTTTCACATTATACATCTTCACACTCCTCCTAATTTGACTAGTCTTGTACTCCAAATATAAATTATATATTTATATGTTGTAAATTATTACTTGAACAATCAATATTTTCATATTAGAAGCTATAAAATTATAAACATTGGAATTAAATCAATAATATTTTAAAGTTTGGTTTTCATTATCTATGTGCATCCAAATTTGAATTTCCAAACATGATTAAGAGGGGAACTTTAATTTGTTGGGATATACGAATAAAGTTAACAGTAAGAAATTAATCCATCTTCCCAATCGAGGTGCATAAAGTGTAAATACAAATAAACTAATGAATAAATTCAAACAAAATTAAAGTTCCGCTTACACTCGTACACACACAGTAGACATACAGACGCTAATTATCTATTGAAGGTGAAATTTTTTATATATACCTCATCAAAATCCACTAATGGTTGGTTCACTAACCCGATGATCATCGACATCGTCATCTTCAGTTGGCCATCACCATCATCAGAGCTTCATTATTGGAAGACCAACATCGGACCGCCATCACAAGGGTGAAGGAAGAAACGAAGTGTAGATCTCATTCTTGATTTATGTAGCTGTAAAAGGTCAGAATAAGAGATGCGATGAAATTTGATTGCTTCTACTTCAGATCCAGTGAAACAAGATGTTATGGCCATTGAAACAAGATCATGTGGCGGTGGCCAGTGTAATGAGATTCGGTGTCAGTGGCCGTTTTAACAAGATCTGGTGACAGTTCGTAAAGATGAACAAATGAAAGTGTTTTTCAACTGTAGATATGGGTAGAATGAATAGGTAATTGTTGGATTAGGTGTCTAATCCCATAACTATAATTGGTATGTACTTGACCCGAGAGTAGCGTGGTCCATTTGGGTTGCCTTTATCAGAACAATCTGATAGGATGGATATTTGAGAAAGAGGTTACTTGTGATTTGTTAATATATTATAAGTATAATATATTAATATGAAATCATATTATTTAATTAGTATTGATCAATAATTAATTTGGAATTAATTTAATGATCAAAGGAGACTAATTAAATTTATGGAGACTGATTATGAAAATTTGTGATATATATATATATATATATATATATATATATATATATATATATATATATATATATATATATATATATATATATATATGTATGGTTTGGGCTATTGATCCATGATGGGCTAGGTTTATGTAAGTGTCCATGAAGAGTTAGCTCACATGAGATATGGATCATAACCAAAGCGTATGGATTAGGGTTTACCCATGACTCTTGGATTCCTAAAATTGGACACACTAGTCATCTTAGAGATACTATAGCCGATTTTAGTGCCTAGAAACCTCTCTCCCAAGTCCTCCAATTGTTGGTGGTGTTTGTGACTTATTAGAGGCATCACATTTGAGGTGCTACGTTCTTAAAGGCCAAAGACAACAAGCTACAAGGAAGAGGTAAACTATCTAACCGGTTTGATGATTCAATTATCAAATTTTGTATGCTAGTTTAGGTTTCATGCTTTGGAAAGCAATTTTGCATGTATAACTAGAGAAAACTTAGATCCAAAGCATTAGGGTTGTATATGCCCTTTAAGGTTGTTATAGTGCTCAAAACCTTTTTGTGGTATCAGAGCCTAATGTAGTTTTCTCTTATATTGTTGCATTATATTATTTTCAAAGTTGGAAAATCTATCAATTTCGATTTTACATGATCACCACGACGTGGTGATGCATCTGATGGGAGACTTCGGATTTCTTGGCTTAATTTGGATTTGGATAATTACTATAAATTGTTTTCTTGATAAAACAATTTGATTTTTATGTTATGAAAATAATTATCCTCATCCAAATAAAATAATTGTCAATATTTGAAGATTAGTGTTAGTTTATATGATAAGCTAATTTATTTGCAAATTGTTGGTTTAATATTATCTTGCCTTATGAGTTAAAATAGATCAAAGATAAATTATATGATAATTTTTATTAGTAAAAAATTGATCTAAATGCTTTTAAAGAATTCCATAACTTGTCCTCAAGTTATCGAAAATGAAAAGTGTCATCCATAAAATGCATTAAACTCCTAAGTTATGGAAACCAAAAGTTTTGAAGAATTTCAAAACTTGCCCTCAAGTTTTGGAATTAGTCTCACTTATGAAACATTTAATTCCAAACCCTAGAATTTTAAAAGTTAAAATTCAACCCTTATACTATTATAATATGTAAAGTTATATATATATATATATATATATATATATATATATAAGACAGGTCAGTCTTACCGTTAGTAGGCCTCATTCACGAAGCCAATCTATAAGGGGGGGGGGGGGGTATAAGGTTACTGCCTATAAAATGGTGGTTTAATGGGTGTCCACTTTCACCCACCGATTCCTTGATTGGTGGAGGGTCGTTAGTCGAACGGGTAGGTTAGGAAATTAATTATCGTTAAAAGTATAATGATAATTATAAAGTAACTAAATGTTTTATAAATTCTCAATTTAATTTACTTTAGGAAAAATGTGAATATAATGTTATTCCATTAAATTGCACTTTGCACCTTTCCAAGTCGTTAGTGGAGCGTGTGCGGTTAATCGACACACTAACTTGGACTAATAAGGGTGGCAAAGGGTAGCTTGATGTTTGTCATAGATCAATGGAGCATGTGTGGCTAACTAGCACATTCATTAGGTGGTAAATGACATCGAGTGTACCAAGCACATTTGCATGGTTATTCACACCTTGTTTGTGATCCTCGGTATCCCAGTCACACACTTGAAGGGCATAATCGAGATTTAAACATGCCATTGAAAAGTTCAATGAATCTCAAAAGAATCTAGGAATTTCAATTCATTTAAAACTTAATAATCAATTTCTTTTTTCATGGTGGAAATTGGTAAATCGTCATTTACCTACCTTCAAATATTTTACAATTGGATTGCAATATCCCTCTTCCAAATTGTGAAATA
This sequence comes from Lactuca serriola, assembly GCF_051521515.1. Lineage (NCBI taxonomy): Eukaryota > Viridiplantae > Streptophyta > Magnoliopsida > Asterales > Asteraceae > Lactuca > Lactuca serriola. Next base: position 75,264,256 of record NC_136412.1, read on the forward strand.
TTGTGTTGGGTCTTAGCCTTAATATTCCATTTGGGTGTTATATTAAGGATTCTTATCTAATCTAAACTTTGTCTTTCTTTTCATATGTCTACCCCTAATGCTTCTGGCTCAAACCCTTATGGCTCTTTCTCCCTCATGAACTTATGTATGAGGGTCATCTTTGATGGTTCAAATTTCAATGATTGGATTCAAAACATTAGGACGGTTACTCACGAAGAGGAAAAACAATATGTCCTCGAAAAAGAGCTCAAGGAAGTGAATGAAGCAATTGCTACTCCTGAAGAGGTTGATGAGTATAGGACATATGAAAAGGAAGCCACCAAGGTGTCATGCATCATGCTTGCCACTATGTTAGTTGAACTTCAAAAGTCCTATGAGGACTACTATCCTTTCGAGATGCACCAAGACTTGATGGAAAGATACCATCAAAGTGCTCGTCTGGAAAGATATGAAATCATTGCCTCCATGATAACAACAAAGATGAAGGACGGAGAGTCCATCACGTCCCACTTGCAGAAAATAAAAAGGTTTATGGACCGCTTGCTAGAGTTGAATGTGAAATTTGATGAAGAGTTATCCATAGATATCATTCTACACTCTTCGCCTCCTTGTTATGATCAGTTTCGTATGACCTATCATATGAACAAGGAGCAGGTCACTCTTAGCAAGCTTCAAGGCCTTTTGAGGACTGCTGAAAGTAGTCTCAAAGGTTAATCTGTTGTCGCTACTCCTACTGCTACTTCCCCTGTCATGGCAATTGGACATGGGAAAAGGAAAAAGAGGAAGGCTACTTCCAAGATCCACAAGGGAAAGTCCCTTGATGGATCCTCTTCAAGTGGAACCAAAGGTGGTTCTGCTACTCCCTCAACCAATCCAAAAAAATCATAATGCTTCTATTGTCATGACAAAGGCCATTAGAAGCGAAGCTGCCCCAAATACTTCCAAGATGTCAAGGATGGGAAGGTTAAGCCCACCCATGTAGGTATTTACACTATTCTATCTAATAACTCATCACATTCTTGTTCTTGGGTCCTTGATACAGGATGTGGTTTCCATATTTGTTTTGATTTGCAGGGACTAAAAAGAAGTAAGGATGTGGAGCAGGGGAATATGAACTTGATTATGGGGAATAGGAAAGTGTCACCTGTCACCAAGATTGGAGTTTATTCATTATTTCTTAGTAGTGGGTTAGAACTAGATTTCAATAATTGTTGCTATTCGTTTGATATGGCGAGAAACATTATTTCCTTTCATGGTTTGTACAAACAAGGTTTTAGATTTTGATTTGATAATGAAACTGGTTATATTAATGCTTTTTATAATGGTGTATTTTATTTTAAAGCATTGCCTTGTAATGGTGTATATGCAACTGTGATGGTTGTAGACAACTTAGGAAATAATGTATTGCATATTGATAAGTCCAATAGTTTGGACAGGGCATGCTTGTGGCATTGTCATCTTGGACATGTCAACAAGAAGCGCATATGCCAACTCCAAAAGGCTGGAGTCTTAGAGTCATTCGACTTAAATTCGGATGACACTTGTTAATCTTGTTTGCTTGGAAAGATGACCAAGTCACCCTTCATTGGTACTTGTGAAAGGGGTGAAGGTTTGTTGGATCTCATACAGACCGATGTGTGTGGATCCTTCAGAACTGCCACAAGAGATGCTAATCCCTTCTATGTGACTTTCACTAATGATTACAACAGATATGGATATATCTACTTAATATAACATAAGTCAGAAACCTTTGAAAAGTCCAAAGAGTTTAAACAAGAAGTGGAAACTCAGCTGGGCAGGAAGATAAAGATGCTTCGATCCAATAGGGGTGGTGGGTATCTTAGTATCGAATTCCAAGATTATATTAAGGAATGTGGAATTATTTCACAATTGACGCCACCTAGGAGACCACGGCTTAATGGTGTGGCTGAGAGGCACAATCGAACCTTGCTAGACATGGCTCGTTCCATGACGAGTCGAGCTGCGTTACCTATCTCATTATGGGAGTATGCCTTAGAGATTGCCGCCCATATCCTTAGTCTTGTCCCAACTAAAAAGGTTGCCAAAACACCTCGCGAGATGTGGACAGGGAAGGTTCACTCCTTAGCACACATCAAGGTTTAGGGTTGCGAGGCTTTCATGAGACGCGAGACTCACAACAAGATCGAACCTCGTAGCGAGCATTATATTTTCATCGGCTACCTACAGAAATCCTTTGGATATCTCTTCTATAGACCGAGTGACAATGTTGTCTTCGTTTCAAGGAGAGGAGTCTTTTGCGAGAGAGAGCTCATATGCCAAGAGGACAGTGGGGGGAAAATTGACCTTGAAGAACTTTAAGAGTCAAGCAGTGAAGGAACCTCAAACACTAGCGATCAACCTGAGGATGAAACTCCTATTGAACCAATTGACGAGTCCGTACCTATGAGGCATTCCAGTAGAGTTAGTGTTCCACCTATGTTATATGGTTTCCATATAACATCTGAGGGTGCTACATTTATTAGTGATTGCACATTGGTAAATTTGGATGAACCTAACAACTACAAGGAAGCCATGGCAGGCCCCGAGTCTGCTAAATGGAAAGAGGCGATGGACAGTGAGACTCAGTCCATGTATGACAATCAAGTTTGGAACTTGGTTGACAATGTACCGGGTCTTAAGACAGGCAGGTGCAAATGGATCTTCAAGAAGAAGACTGACATGGATGGGAAAGTACACACATATAAGGAACGAACCGTTTCGAAGGGAAACTCATGGAGTTGACTATGATGAGAACTTCCCACCGGTATCGAAGATTAAATCTATTAGGGTTATGCTAGCCATAGCTGCATTTAATGATTATGAAATATGGAAAATGGAGGTCAAAACCGCTTTCCTTAATGGGAAGTTGGCTAAAGATGTTTACATGAGTCATCCAAAGGGTTTTTTCAATTCAATGTAACCGAATAGAGTGTGTAAGCTTGAGAAATCCATTTATGGATTGAAACAAGCATCTCGCAGATGTAATCTTTGTTTCAATGAGAAAGTCAAAGAGTTTGGATTTTCGAGAAGCGAGGATGAGTCTTGTGTCTAAGTCAAAGCTAGTGGGAGTATAGTGAGCTTTTTGGTATTGTATGTGGATGACATACTTCTGATAAGAAATGACATCCCAACCTTGCAGAGGTTAAGTCCTAGCTTGGGAAGTGTTTATCTATGAAGGACCTAGGAGAAGTTGCCTATATTCTAGGGATAAGGATATTGAGAAAGAGGAGTAAAAGACTAATTGGACTTAGTCCAAGTACCTACTTGGACAAAGTGTTGAAAAGGTTCAACATGTAGAATTCCAAGAAAGGTGATTTACCCATTCAAAGCAATACCAAAATGAGTAAGACTCAGAGTCTGAGTACAGAGGCTGAGATAGCTGAAATGAGTCGAGTACCATATGCTTCTACGGTTGGATTGAACATGTATGCTATTACTTGTACTCTCCCTGATGTGGCCTTTGCCTTGAGCATGGTCAGCAATTATTAAGGGAATCCTGGTATATCTCAATAGATTTTGGTAAAGAACATTCTTAAGTACCTGCAGAGGACTAAGTACTAGGTCCTTACTCTCGGTTGGAGTGATTGTGACAACCCAAAAATTTTATCTTGTAAGTCCAGCTAATCAATCGAGAGTCAGACTTGTTTCTGCTATCTTTTAGCGTTGTTAAGGATCATTTAATGGGTTCTAATCCTAGTGCATATAAGGATTGAGTGTCATGAAGTGTTAGCTTAGTATTGGTGGAATGAAAACGAGCCAGAAAGCGCAACACATGGGGTTTACGGTCGTAAACTCTATACAGCCGTAAACACCCTCTAGCCTTGAGCTATCCCCCTTATGTATGGATTTCCCTCATTTCTTCATCATTCTTCATAATTCCAAATCAATAACTTCCATTCCCTCTCAAGTATCATCAAGAATTACTCCTTTTCTCATCCAAATCGTAAGTGATTCTTCCTTGTATTCCTTGATATCCTTCTTGATCTAGTACACCCCTGTGATTTCATCCATGAATTCACTACTTTTGTCTAGATCTTCAAGATCATCATATTTCACCAAGAACACACACTTGTTCTTGGTGGCCGTGAACTCCCAAGGATCCCAAAATCATAAGTGTTTCATCATGCACCTTGTTATACTTGAAAGACCACTAGATCCAAGCCTTGATTCCTCATGTTTCAGCATCACCTTCATGATCTTGAAGAGTGTATGGCCATGAACCCTTCATAGGTTCATTGGCCATACACACCCTAAAAAGGTTCGAAACCATAAGAAATCTACCCTTGACATGTTGTTTATCTCATTGCATAACTAGGCCATGATTTCCCATCCATAGAACCCACGTTTCACGGCCTTGTTCAAGATCTTCAAGGGTTCACGACTGTGAACCCTTCATAAGATCTTGATGGCCGTAATCACCTCAAGACCTTCCCAATTGAGTGCTTTGTTCATCTTCTTGTTGTACATTAGACACACTAGTTTCCCCATGGATCAATTACCTCTCATTTCATGTTTCTTCCATGAGTGTACGGCCATACACTCATTGGCCGTGAACCCATGGCCGTAAACTCAAGTGTGGTCGTGAACACACCTCCCTTTGGTCGTAAACTCCCTTTAGTAAATCACATGTGATTGTAACACTTCATTCCAAGTGTTTCCTAGTCCCCCAAGGTTGTTTCCTGGTATGTTACTGATGGGTTTTAGCCATAAGAACTTTCCTATGTGCGCATGCAAAACCCTAATGCTTGGATCTAGGCTTTCTAATAAACATGCTTTGAATCCAAGACTTCTAATTACTAATTAGGTTAAACAAGAACATTAAAACAGATCTAGAATCATACCTTTGATTTCCTTGTTGATCTTGAGGTCTTGGAGCTTCTAGAGTCACAAATGTCACTCCTCTAATGGCTTACAAACACCAAAGCAATAAGAATGATTTAGGAGAGAGGAGAGGGAAGGAATTCGACCAGAGTTCTCTTGCTTTTTCAGAAGTATCGAATTCCCTATGCCATGGGGTCTATTTATACTTGTAGATTCCTTAATGATTACAGATAAGTCCCTATCAGATAATCTTTTCTTAAGGCTATCCAAATCCATTCCTAGATGACTCTAATGGACGATTTTAGCTATCCTAATCCTCTTAGAATTCGTCCATAGTATATCCAAATGGATTTACAGTTTAAAGCTTAACTATCAAACAATTGACAGTTTATACCCCTTTATTTAATTAATCTCTTTAAGTCACCAAATTAATTCTAATTAATTCTATGACTTATATTAATCAAATAACAAATATATTATTCATTATATTATTCCCATAATATATTAATAATATTTATTCTCTCTTAATAAATCATCCTATCAAGTTGCTATGGTGAAGGCAACCCAAAAGGACCATGCACAACCGGATATATAGTTACAGCCTTAGACACTATTCCAACAGTCTCCCACTTGGATAAGTCTAGTAACTATACAAGTACAATTCGGTTTGCAATCGTAGCTCTCAAAGACGCTGTCAACTCTGATCTAATCAATCTTGTCCTTTAGATAAGGGAACGTACAGTCCTCTGTTAGATATCATGCTGACAATCCTATGGAATGGTTAGTCAAGCATTTAGGTTTCTCGATCTCTGATTTATTTGACATAGAACTTAATCGAACACATCAATTCAGTTCTGACCGGGCCCGGCACATAAGTCAAATCAAATCATCGAGCGGCCGAGATATCGCTTTCACCTTCTTAGATAAAAGTTACAGATAAACTTCGACTTATATGCATTTACTTATTCATTTACCAACTATACACAACAATACGTTTTATAACACCAAGTTACTGATGCGTTTTCGTATTATCAATGTACAATCAATTAACAAATAATAAACCATATATCTAGGTTTTAAGACTATATGATATTATCGTCTTGCGATCACCTTTTATATCTTATTCCATAAGGTGATTCCAGCAAGCGCGGGTTTTATTCCAATGCTCAAAACTAGTTCATAAGCACTCATGAACGTTGCAGCAATCCTTTGCTATGTCTAACATCATTTAGACATTCTACACACCAATTCACGACAATCTTCTTTCATATCTACTTCCAACATATGAACGATTGTGGACCATTTGAATAATTCGATTATTCCTAATAACCTCAATTATTCTGGAAGTCAAAACATGCAAAGTGAAACAATAGCTAAACAATTAACATAAGATAGTAACATTACTCATAAATAAAACTCCTTTATTTAATCATCAAATGTTAATTACATTTATCTATTACAGGTTTCTAATACTATCTAATCTATGCTAATATCATCCTTCAGCCCAATACTCCTAGCATGCTGCAAGTGCTTAACCCTACTCAGTCCCTTCGTAAGCGGATCTGCTGGGTTATCTTCTGATGATATCCTCTTCACTACGAGTTGTCCTTCTTCTACACGATGTCTAATGAAGTGATACTTTCTGTCGATATGTCTTGATCTACCATGATCCCTCGGTTCCTTGGTTAAGGCAACCGCACCTTCGTTATCACAGAAAATCTCCATTGGCTCTTTTATGGCAGGTACGACTCCAAGATCACCGATGAAGTTCTTTAGCCATATTGCCTCCTTCGACGCTTCGCTCGCTGCAATGTACTCTGATTCGCACGTTGAATCAGCTACGGTTTCCTGCTTGGAACTTTTCCATGTCACTGCTCCTCCATTTAGGGTAAAGACCCAGCCCGACTGCGAACGGTAGTTGTCCCTGTCGGTTTGAAAACTGGCGTCACTATACCCTCGCACCTTCAAGTCATCACTTCCTCCGAGGACTAAGAACCATTCCTTCGTCCTCCGAAGGTACTTAAGGATATTCTTCACCGCTATCCAATGGGCTTTGCCAGGATTCCCTTGATATCTGCTAACCATGCTCAAAGCGAAGGCTACATCAGGGCGAGTACAAGTCATAGCGTACATGATTGAGCCAACTGCGGAAGCATATGGTACTTGGCTCATTTCTGCTATCTCAGCTTCGGTACTCGGACTTTGAGTCTTACTCAATTTGGCATTACTTTGTATCGGTAATTCTCCCTTCTTTGAGTTTTCCATACTAAGACGTTTTAGTACCTTCTCTAAGTAAGTATTCTGACTAAGTCCAATTAGTCTCTTACTTCTTTCTCTCATTATCCTTATTCCCAAAATGTAAGAGGCCTCTCCGAGGTCCTTCATAGCGAAACACTTCCCGAGCCAGGACTTTACCTCCTGCAGAGTCGGGATGTCGTTTCCTATGAGTAATATGTCATCGACATATAGAACGAGGAAGCTTACTATACTCCCACTGGCTTTGACATATACACAAGATTCGTCTTCGCTTCGTACAAATCCAAACTCTTTGACTTTCTCATCGAAACAAAGATTCCATCTGCGAGATGCTTGCTTAAGTCCATAAATGGACTTCTCAAGCTTACACACTCTATCCGGATGCTTCGGATCCACAAACCCCTCTGGCTGAGCCATGTAAACATCCTCAGCCAACTTTCCGTTAAGGAAAGCGGTCTTGACATCCATTTGCCAAATCTCATAATCATGAAATGCGGCAATTGCTAACATCACTCTAATAGATTTAATCTTCGCAACTGGTGAGAAGGTCTCATCATAGTCAACTCCGGGAGTTTGAGCAAAGCCCTTCGCGACCAATCGCGCTTTATATGTGTGTACGCTCCCATCCACGTCGGTCTTCTTCTTGAAGATCCATTTGCACCCAACGGTCTTACGTCCGGGCACGTAATCAACCAAATTCCAAACTTGGTTATCATACATGGATTGGATCTCGCTATCCATTGCCTCTTTCCACTTTACAGACTCCGGGCCTGCCATGGCTTCCTTGTAGCTATTAGGTTCATCAAGATTTACTAGTGTACCATCACTAATATACGTGTCCCCTTCGGTAGTAATATGAAAGCCATAGAACTGGGGATGAACTCTAACTCTATCGGAACGTCTATGAGGTAAGGATTCGTCAATTGGTTCAACCGGAGTTTCCTCCTCGGGTTGAGTGCCAGTGGTAGAGGTTCCTTCATCCATCGACTCTTGAATCTCTTCAAGTTCGATTTGCCTCCCACTGTCTCCTTGGCTTATGAGTTCTCGCTCTCGGAAAACTCCTCTCCTCGCAACGAAGACAACATTGTCCTTCGGTCTATAGAAGAGATATCCAAAGGATGTCTGTGGGTAGCCGATGAAAATACATCGCTCACTTCGAGGTTCAAGCTTGTCGTGAGTATCTCGTCTTACGAAAGCCTCGCAACCCCAAACCTTGATATGTGCCAACGAGGGAGCTTTCCCTGTCCACATCTCGTGAGGTGTTTTGGCAACCTTCTTAGTAGGGACTCGGTTAAGGATATGGGCGGCAGTCTCTAAGGCATACCCCCAAAAAGAGATTGGTAGTGAAGCACGACTCATCATAGAGCGAACCATATCCAATAAGGTTCGATTACGCCTTTCTGCCACACCATTCAACTGCGGTGTCCTAGGAGGCGTCAATTGCGAAACTATTCCACACTCCTTGAGATAATCGTGGAATTCAAGACTTAGGTACTCTCCTCCTCGATCAGATCGAAGCATCTTGATTTTCCTGCCCAGTTGATTCTCCACTTCATTCTTGAACTCTTTGAACTTTTCAAAGGTGTCTGACTTTTGCTTGATTAAGTAGATATACCCATATCTACTATAGTCATCGGTAAAAGTCACATAGAAGCGGTTTCCATCCTTCGTGGTTGATCTAAATGGTCCACATACATCGGTATGTATTAGGTCCAATAGACCCTCGCCCCTTTCACAAGTACTTGTGAAGGGTGACTTAGTCATCTTTCCAAGCAAACAAGACTCGCATGTGTCATCTTCCCTAAGGTCGAATGACTCCAACACTCCATCCTTTTGGAGTTGGGCTATGCGTTTCTTGTTGACATGTCCAAGACGACAATGCCACAAGGAAGCTTTATCCATACTAGTGGAAGAATCAATATTCAAAACATCATTTCCAAAGTCATCAACAATCATAACAGTTTCATATATTCCATTACATGGTATAGCTTCAAAGTAAAAGACACCATTTAGATAAGCCAAAATAGAACCATTCTCATTATTAAAAGAAAATCTAAATCCTTGTCTAAATAAACCATGAAATGAAATGATGTTTCTTGCCATTTCTGGCGAATAGCAACAATTGTTCAAATCTAAAGCTAAACTATTCCTAAGCACTAAGGAATACACTCCAATCTTGGTTACAGGCGACGATCTTCTGTTCCCCATGATTAGATTGATCCTTCCTTGCTCCACATCCCTACTTCTTCTTAGTCCCTGCACATTAGAACAAATGTGATAACCACATCCGGTATCAAGAACCCAAGAAATAGCATGATTAGAATCGTTAGATTTGATTGTATATATACCTGCGAAAGATGGCTTGATCTTTCCTTCTTTGATTGCTTGCAGGTAATCCGGGCAGCTTCTCTTCCAATGTCCTATCTTGTGGCAGTGGTGACACTCTGCCTCCTTCGGGTTGGAGCAGGGTTTGGCGGGATCAACTTTGGTCCCACTAGAAGAGGCACCATCTCGGGCTTTCACCTTGCGATAGTTCTTCGATGAAGCTTTCCTCTTCTTTCCCTTCCCTTGTCCAATAGCCAAGACAGGAGCAGCGGGCGGATTGGGAGTGGGTGCAACAGACTTGTCTTTAAAGTTGCTCTCAGCAACCCTCAAGAGACCTTGGAGCTTGCTTAGGGTGACCTCTTCTTTGTTCATGTGGTAGGTCATCCTAAATTGATTGTACATCGGAGGCAAAGAGTGAAGCACCATGTCGATCGCCAAATCCTCACCGAAGTCAACATTTAACTTGCGAAGGCGGTCGACATACCTTTGCATCTTTTGCAAGTGCACGGTAAGAGATTCTCCATGACCCATCTTCGCGGAAATCATGTTAGTGAAAATCTCGTACCTCTCTTGTCTCGCGTTTTGGTGGTACCTTTCCAATAAGTCTTGGTGCATCTCGTACGGGTACATGTCCTCGTAGGACTTTTGGAATTCGGAGTTCATGGTGGCGATCATGATGCAATGTACCTTCGTTGCATCTCGCTCATGAGTTTCAAAGGCGGTGATTTCGGCTGGAGTAGCGATTTCGGTGTTGATTTTCTCGAGCTTCTCATCAAGGACATACTCTTTGTCCTCATAGCGAGCAATGGTGCGAATGTATCTTATCCATTCGCTAAAGTTCGTTCCATCAAAGGTGACCTTTTGGCAAAGGCTCATCAATGTGAAAGAACTAGCAGCAGCGTTGCTTGCGTTCGACATCTACAATTAGAAAAGGACAAAGATAGATTAGAATAAGAATCCCTAATTATCACCCAATAAGAAGATTAGGGCTAGGATCCAACAATAACATTTACATACTAGAAAAGGGATGCCGTAATCTAACATGCAAATAAATTGAAGGTAAGTGAATGACGATTCACTAATTCTCCATCACGAAACTTAAACTATTAGTCCTAAGTGTTTTTGAGAATTCCTAGGTTCGGATGAGATTCATTGAAACTATTCAATGGCATGTTTAAATCTCGATATGCCCCTCTTGTTTGTGACTGGGATGCCGAGGATCACAAAGCGGGTGTGAATTACCATGCAAATTCACATGGCGCCTTCATTGTAACAATCACCTATTCAATGTGCCGGTAAACCACACACGCTCCATTGAACTATGATAAACAACGAATCACCCTTTGCCACCTTCGCTTAGAACCAATTAGTGTGCCGGTAAACCACACACGCTCCACTAACATCTTAGCAAGGTGCAAAGTGTAATTTCATGGGATTGCATCAATTCACTTTTCCTAAAGTAACTAGGATTGGGAAATTTTTTGAAATATGTGTAGTTACTTGTATTTCTTATTATACTTTTAATGAGAGGATGAGGTTGCCCTATCCTACCCGTTCGGCTAACGACCCTCCACCAATCAAGCAAGCGGTAGGTGTGAGTGTACACCCATTAAGCGCCATTTTATAGGCCGCAACCTTATACCCACCTTATAGATCGGCTTCGTGAATGAGGCCTACTAACGGTAAGACTAGCATTTAGTTATACATATATATATATTATTCTAGTAATATCATATTAGTATAGGGTTGTATTTTAAAACTTTTAAAATCTAGGGCTTGAAATTTAGGTTGTCTAAATTAAAACTTTTAATCACAAAAGTAAATTTCAAAACATGAGGGCAGGTTTTAAACATTTAAAACATGGAGGATCAAATAACAAATAATTCCAATTAACAATTAATATCCTAATTATCTATATTTGATTTATTCAAGATTTCTTTTTAAGATAATTACCAAAATAATTAAAATAATTAATTAATTATCATATAAGGAAATTAAATATTTAATTAGTTGATAATTACCTTTAACTAGATCAAGATAATAGTTATATTTATCAGAAAAACGAATTAATGTTGATCTAATTAGTTTATGGTAAGTTAAGATAAGATAAACACAAAGAAATCCCGAATCTGGCCATTCCTGACGCCTGGACTCGCCGAGTGCACAAATGGACTCGCCGAGTCAGGCCTACTCGCCGAGTCCACTTTGAGACTCGCCGAGTCCATGACTCAGAAACCAAAAATTCGAATTTTGCAGGTTTGTTTCAGTTAATCAAGCAACAATTTACAGAAAACCAAGCTAGGCTCTGATACCACTGATGGGTTTTAGCCATAAGAACTTTCCTATGTGCGCATGCAAAACCCTAATGCTTGGATCTAGGCTTTCTAATAAACATGCTTTGAATCCAAGACTTCTAATTACTAATTAGGTTAAACAAGAACATTAAAACAGATCTAGAATCATACCTTTGATTTCCTTGTTGATCTTGAGGTCTTGGAGCTTCTAGAGTCACAAATGTCACTCCTCTAATGGCTTACAAACATCAAAGCAATAAGAATGATTTAGGAGAGAGGAGAGGGAAGGAATTCGACCAGAGTTCTCTTGCTTTTTCAGAAGTATCGAATTCCCTATGCCATGGGGTCTATTTATACTTGTAGATTCCTTAATGATTACAGATAAGTCCCTATCAGATAATCTTTTCTTAAGGCTATCCAAATCCATTCCTAGATGACTCTAATGGACGATTTTAGCTATCCTAATCCTCTTAGAATTCGTCCATAGTATATCCAAATGGATTTACAGTTTAAAGCTTAACTATCAAACAATTGACAGTTTATACCCCTTTATTTAATTAATCTCTTTAAGTCACCAAATTAATTCTAATTAATTCTATGACTTATATTAATCAAATAACAAATATATTATTCATTATATTATTCCCATAATATATTAATAATATTTATTCTCTCTTAATAAATCATCCTATCAAGTTGCTATGGTGAAGGCAACCCAAAAGGACCATGCACAACCGGATATATAGTTACAGCCTTAGACACTATTCCAACAGTTACTTGTTTTAAACACTAATTACATGCCATTATATGCCATTATATATCATTTAGGACTCCTTTGTGTCTCGAGAATTCATTCATGGAACTTCTCATCCTTACGCGAATCTTCAATTGAATCACCCACATAAAGTGAGTTCATACCCATATAATCAATCTTTTAATTGTTTTAAATGCTTTTAAGAGGGGGAATACAAGTTGAACACAATGATAATTGTGTAAATGTTATTTTTGATAATCATCACGATTAAAAGATTTCTTATGCTTTCATAAGTGATCAAAACCGTTTCAAGAACTCTTTTTAAGTTATGTTACTTTATTGTTTATAAAACACCGTTTTTAAAGTACAATCGTAACTCAGTAGATAAATGAGTGTTTTCTTCAAGTCAGTATCAGTGCAAGTAAGCATATTAGTAAACTATAATAGGTCTAGTTTTGGGGTTCAGTACATACTATAACTAGGACAGGGAGGAACATACTATAAAGAGAAACAGGGAGTAACATAGAATATGCTATAACAGAAGAACAAATCCTGATTAACACACTTGTACTAATTATTCCCAATAACCTAGGAAGGGAACGTATCATTAACTCATTGTTCTAAACAAAAGATGATAATGAACGTGGTATAAGGATATATATATTGTAACACCCAAGATTTTGGAAAGCCAAGAAAGTAAAGGAAACCCTAAATTTAAGAGGGACTCGGCGAGTCCAAGGAAGGACTCGGTGAATCGGAGCGGGAACCGGGTCGAGGAGTAAGTGACCAACTCGGCGAGTCGGCCAAGTGGACTCGGCGAGTCTGGTTTGTGCGAGGAAAACCCTAAATCCGGGGCTTGGAGCCTATTTAAACGTCTCAATCTTTTTCCTAGGGCTCTTTTACTGCCTCTCACACCCAGAATGCCGCACCCTAAGCCCCCCATTGTGATGTTTCATGCTTTTGGCCATTTTTGAGTGATTTAGAAGAAGAAGAAGAAGTGGGAATCTTTGAAGCATCAAGGAGTGGCTTTGGATCTGAAGTTTGGGGAACATTTCAGAGCATTTGAAGGTATCAACTTGTTTCCCTCCTTTAGATCTTCTTTGGTTATGAGTTTTGGGGCTTTTAAGCCATGTTTAAGATCAATCTCGAGCTTGAGGTCCAGATCTGAGGTTGCTACCTCAGATCCATGCTTGTGTTGGTTTAGAATCCCGTAAAGTATCAGCCATTGGGTGGATTTTGGAGCCTCTTGGTCTTAAACCCTAGTTATTGGTGCATTTTGCCTAGATCTCCCTCTCTACACGTAAAGTTTGCAACTTTACGTGGGGAATAGGCTTGGGAAGGGTAGATCTTTAGTTTGGAGTTCATGCATGACTCGGAAGTCCTATGTATGTAAGTGGATCTTATTGGACTCGGCGAGTCCTTCGAGTGGACTCGGCGAGTAGCTTGAAAATGAGGAGGAACTCGACGAGTGGGATGAACAACTCGTCGAGTCGGATGAAGATAAGCATCAACTCGGCGAGTTGGATGAACAACTCGGCGAGTTGGATGAAGATTGTTGTGTGCTCGGCGAGTCTGTTCTTAGACTCGGCAAGTCAGGTCGCGTGGTCCCAAACCCTTCGAGTTAAGTCTCGAGTCAGCGAGTCGAGCCAGGACTCAGTGAGTTCGACAGAACAGGAATCGAGAATCAATAGACTCGGCGAGTTAGGGGCTGACTCGGCGAGTAGAGTCGCGAGTGGAAGGACTCTGGAATTATGAACTCGGCGAGTCAGTAGGGTGACTCGACGAGTAGGGTTGACCTGGAAGGTTGACTTTGACCAGGACGTTGACTTTGACCAGATTTGACTTGGTTGACCTTTGAAGGTTAGTTAGACTAAGTGTTATGTTGATATTGGTAGCTCGGGGAGCTAGCGGAGCAGCAGTTCGGAGTCAGTGGTCAGGTAGCGGTCAAAGGGGTTAGCAGCAGCAGTTCAGCAGTATCAGGTGAGTTTCCCTTTGTATGAATGGGTCTACGGCCACAATGTCGGCCCATGTAGTTATGAGTAGAAGACCCGGGGGTTAGCCCTAAGCAAAGTATGCTAGTATGATATTCGGACGAGGTCCAATGATAGAGGGCGGGTGCCCAAGGAGCGGTTTATGTGATAGTTTACACTTGTTGTGTGTGTGATACTTGTATGTGCCTGGTAGGGAGGCGAGTGTGGGCGAGGTCCCGTATCTCACCAATAGCAGAGTATGGATGGTGTTCCACATCTCAGTAGCAGCAGAGCAGGGGCGAGGCCCAAGTTAGGAAAGGAATGAGGGTGGGCTGGGCCCGTATCTCACTATCAGCAAGAGTATGGACGAGGTTCCATGACTCATCAGTAGCAGGACACGGGCGGGGCCCAGAGATAGGCGAGGCCTTAGAGAAAGAGTTGTTAGTATATGTTTAGTTTATGTGATGTTATGTAATATGTTTATGTGCTATTATATGTTAGTGGGCGAGGCCCTGTGACAGGCGAGGCCTAAGTGAAACAGATCTGTATCCGAGCGGGGCTCGAAGCCAGGCGGGGCCTGGAGCGGCGGGGCCATTGTAGCGGGCGAGGCCCGAAGTAGAGGGCGAGGCCCAGGATAGCGGGCGTGGCCCAGTATGTGCAGTATATGGTTTTGCATGGTATGTGGTAAGGTGGGGAACTCACTAAGCTTCGTGCTTACGGTTTTCAGTTTTGTTTTCAGGTACTTCCGGTAGCGGAGGGAGGAGCTCGGGGTGATCTCATGGCACACAGCATAGAATAGTCAGCCTGGGAATGTTTACTCTGATAATAAACATGTGTTTTGAAAACTTATACTCAGATTATATTTTGGAATGATGTCTTTGTTTAAAGTAATGTTTTATTAAAAAGAAATTTTTGGTCTTGAATTTTTGGGATGTTACAAGTTGGTATCAGAGCCTTGGTTTGAGGGATTCGGGCATACTCTCGGGTGTGCCTGAACTCAAACTGAGGGGTCGGATAAAAAGTTTTCAAAAGTGAAAAGGTCAGTTTTGTAAAAAGAATTTTGAGAACGAAAAACAGTTTTAGAAAAGCAAAAAGAATTCAGAAAGAAAAGAACTTTGAAAGAGAAAAGAGGCGTGGTGCATGCAATCAACCGAGCTCAAGTAAGTACCCCAAAATACCCATACAAGTTTATGTTATGATTATCAGTTGATAGAACAGCATGCTAGAATAGGACTAAGGATCTAGGGATGATGCCTTATGTGCCTGTTATTTGTGCTTTTGAGCTGCATGATAGTGCTGATTAGACAGTAGTAGGATAGCCTGTTTAGGTTATGCCTGAGTTTATGGGTTTGTGATGCATGCTAGTTCAGATTCTTGCTATGTGGATATGATTGCTTGAGTATGTTGTGGTTAGATTTTCCCCTTGTCCGAATGCTGCTTGATTTGTGCATTGTGGGATTTTGAGTGATGGGAGTTAGCCATTAGATGGATACGTTACGTCACATGTGATCAGGGTTGAATAATCTCAGAGTACTGGAATTGGCCCTATTGTGCAGCTCTCGTTTGAGTCTAACCGTTGTAGGGACGAGTCTTTTACTCGAAGGATTATCTGAGCCTCATCACATGTGATGGTATCCAGGTGATGGCTAATTGGCATCACAAGGAGACCTTCAGCAGCTGAGGACTGGTTGAGTTAAGTCGGAGGTTTCCCTAGGGTAAGCTAGGATGAGATAGTGCTAGGAGCAGTAGTAGTGGATAAGGGACCTGGTGGAGTCAAAGCAATTCCTGAGGAAAGTACGGATAGATGTGGAAGGTAGTATGGGCCCGTACTACTGAAAGCAGAGGATTTGTACTCGATTCGGGAAGGGCAGAGACAAGACTGGGAACCTGGTAGGGCATGTTTGGTCTCGTATCAGTGATGAGTATTCTGATAGTGGTTGTGGTATATTTTCAGCATGGTGATATTGCGAGAGAGACCAGCGGGCGGATCAGGCGCCGGAGAGGGATCAGGCTCGGGTTCAGGGACCGAGCAGCTCGAGGAGCGGATGAGAGAGTTGATATCAGCTGAGGTTACGCGCAATATTCTAGCTCAGACTCCTGTGATCTTTGGCACGGTCAAGGAAGGTATACTGGAGATTTTGGATGAGAGGCTGGGAACTTTCCGTACTGAGATGATGGCATTGATGGGAGCGCGTACCTTGACATTTCGAGAGTTCAGAGCCTGCGGGGCACCAGATTATCATGGGGCTAGGGACCCCATTGCTAGCAGCAGATGGTTGGCTGATGTTGCCAACGCTTTTCGTACGAGCAAGTGTCCCGAGGGGGACAAGGTTAGACTCGCCTCCTGTCTTCTGAAGGACAGAGCGAGGGATTGGTGGGAGGAGATAGGTCATGCTTTGGGGGATGATGTCGTGTTGGACGCAATGACTTGGAGCGATTTCTCGGCCAGGTTCAGGGCGGAGTTTTCGCCGATTATTGAGGTGCAGCAGCTGGCACGAGAGTTTCAGGATTTGATGCAGACTACTGAGACTGTGGTGGAGATCACCGCCAAGTTCAGGGAGAGGGCTCTTCTTGTACCGCAGTATGTAGCGGATGAGGAGATGAAGAAGGCTCGGTACCATGAGATGTTGAGGGATGACATCAGGGAGTTCGTGAGCAGGTCCAGCTGTAAGACGCTGGAAGATATGATTTCTCGGGCTAGAGAGAGGGAAATTGATTTGGAGCAGATCCGGAAGAGGAAGCCGGATGAGGTTCAGGTAGCTACGGGTTCGGGCAAAAGGCCCAAGGGATCGAATTCGAGATCAAGGGATCATCAGGACCGTAGTCGGTGCGGAAAGTGTGGCAGGGCGCACGGGGGTGCGTGCAGGAGTGGTAGCGGTGGTGAGTCTGGCTGCTTCAAGTGCGGTCGGACTGGTCATTTCAGCAGGGATTGTACTGTTACCGCCGCGCAGGGATCAGACATGATATGTTTTCATTGCAATCAGCGGGGCCACAAGAAGGCCCAGTGCCCCAGTTTGTCTTCGGTAGGACGAGTGATGGCACCCGCCCCTGCAACTTTGAGGATCACAGATGCCCGTCAGGGCCGGGTAGAGGCACCTGCGGCAGGGAGCAGGGCTTTTCAGATGACGACCTTGGAGACGCGAGCAACGCCGGACGTTGCAGGTATGCAATTTCCCATTTTCAGTTCTTTTATTTGTGCATGATTTCATTGTTATGGTTCTGCATCATTAGCGGTAAAAGTATTTTATTTTGATTGGTTGATTGTGATCGAGTCATATGCCATCTGCATACTTTGGATATTTGTATGGTAGTTAGGGGATGTGCACTATTGAAGAAGGTTTCGAAGGATGCAGTAACTGTAGCATGCTTGGGAGGGATTTGGTACGTTTCGCTAGTTCGGAGTGGTGCGGTGATTGTGATGGATTGGCTAA
Organism: Lactuca serriola; assembly: GCF_051521515.1. Lineage (NCBI taxonomy): Eukaryota > Viridiplantae > Streptophyta > Magnoliopsida > Asterales > Asteraceae > Lactuca > Lactuca serriola. Next base: position 75,282,128 of record NC_136412.1, read on the forward strand.
ATCCCTAGCTATGGCGGGCTTGGGTTCCTCAGTAGATGGGTTATGGAATGGTAGCAAAGATCGGGATCTCTTTGAGTATTGAGTAGCAAGGGGTAAGCAGGATCGAAGTGGGGGAGAATCCTCCGGGTGTGCCCAGAGAGGAGCACGCAGACCCGGAATGAGTACGTGACCTCCGAGAGGGAAGAGAAGTAGTTCAGCGTTTGATGGATTGAGGATTTCAGGGTTGGGAGTTTGAGAAACTCCACATCAGCTAGTGCGTGTGATGGTAATGGTTAGTTATGGGTGAGAATTCAGGTTGTGGATCGCCCGAAGGACTCGTGGGAGTCGGAATAAGGATCTTGAGCAGCTAATGGTACGTGGGTGCCTTCGTATTAGCAGTCAGTAGTGGAAGTGTTGTAAGACTACAGGGCAGCTGTAGCATTCACTAGAGGTCAACAATGGATGGTGATGTAAGCCTATGGGTAAGCCATAGCATTCCTTAGTAGTTCCGTTAGTGGAGTTGGGGGCGAGGCCCTTATCTCCTAGTGATCAGGTAGGGATCAAGATTGGGTAAGTGGATGAGAATGATAGGGAGTTGCCCGTGTAGCTCTAGAGAGGTGAGACCTTGGGAGAGGCCGCTCCAGGATATAGTTGGGTGAGACCCGTGGGCGAGGCCCGTATGAGATTAGCAGTGCAGGTAAGACCTGGGAGCAGGGTTGCTCAGTAGTATGGTTGGGTGAGACCCGTGGGCGAGGCCCGAGCGAGAGTGACTAGACTAGTGAGACTAGAAGGATAGAGGCGGGTGGGACCCGTGGGAGAGGCCCGTGAGTTTTAGCAGCGCAGGTGGGACCTGGTAGGGACCTTAGTGCCAAGTTAGGGGATTGGGGATCCCAGGTTTGTAGTGCCTGGATGGCAGGATTGATTGAGCAGTTATAGGTGGTCAAGGTTTCTTTGGAAGTCGCTGAGAGCGACCAGTGATGGTGTTGGGACTAGCTACCGGTGGGAGCCGGTAATCCAGTCATTGATAGGTTGGTAGGGACCAGGGTGGTATCAGTTCACCAGGGAGTCAGACGAAGAATAGCAGAATTGCCAGTCGGTGGCAGTACGAGTATGCAGCGTATGGTGGAATTCAGTTAGTTGAGTCGAGGGGTGCTCGACACCAAGTGTTGGCAGAAAGGAGTGTCAGTGAGTACTGACGGTGATGACCCATTCTGGGAATAGCGGGGGGGGGGGGGGGGTGATGGAGTTAGTGAAGGATAGGACCTTCACAGTGTCAGAGGAAAAGTCGGTTAAGGAAATTACGCAAGGAAAGTAGTGGAGAACCTCTGCGGGTTCAGTGCAGTACTCGGTGAGTACCAGAAGGATTATCAGTTGAGTAAGTTCTGTTTCTAAGTTGTTCAGGGTCAGGTTTGACCTGAGGTTTACCCGCGAGGTTGATGTTAGTCAGAATGACCAGGTGGAAGACCAGCGCAGGTAGGCGGCTGGTGTTGGGTATTGGAGGCAGATCGCAGGCGATGGGCCATGGTAAACTTCGAGGACAAAGTTCAGTTTAAGTGGGGGAGAGTTGTAACACCCAAGATTTTGGAAAGCCAAGAAAGTAAAGGAAACCCTAAATTTAAGAGGGACTCGGCGAGTCCAAGGAAGGACTCGGTGAGTCGGAGCGGGAACCGGGTCGAGGAGTAAGTGACCAACTCGGCGAGTCGGCCAAGTGGACTCGGCGAGTCTGGTCTGTGCGAGGAAAACCCTAAATCCGGGGCTTGGAGCCTATTTAAACATCTCAATCTTTTTCCTAGGGATCTTTTACTGCCTCTCACACCCAGAACGCCGCACCCTAAGCCCCCATTGTGATGTTTCATGCTTTTGGCCATTTTTGAGTGATTTAGAAGAAGAAGAAGAAGTGGGAATCTTTGAAGCATCAAGGAGTGGCTTTGGATCTGAAGTTTAGGGAACATTTCAGAGCATTTGAAGGTATCAATTCGTTTCCCTCCTTTAGATCTTCTTTGGTTATGAGTTTTGGGGCTTTTAAGCCATGTTTAAGATCAATCTCGAGCTTGAGGTCCAGATCTGAGGTTGCTACCTCAGATCCATGCTTGTGTTGGTTTAGAATCCCATAAAGTATCAGCCATTGGGTGGATTTTGGAGCCTCTTGGTCTTAAACCCTAGTTATTGGTGCATTTTGCCTAGATCTCCCTCTCTACACGTAAAGTTTGCAACTTTACCTGGGGAATAGGCTTAGGAAGGGTAGATCTTCAGTTTGGAGTTCATGCATGACTCGGAAGTCCTCTGCATGTAAGTGGATCTTATTGGACTCGGCGAGTCCTTCGAGTGGACTCGGTGAGTAGCTTGAAGATGAGGAGGAACTCGATGAGTGGGATGAACTGCTCGTCGAGTCGGATTAAGATAGGCATGAACTCAGCGAGTTGGATGAACAACTCGGCGAGTTGGATGAAGATTGTTGTGTGCTCGGCGAGTCTGTTCTTAGACTCGGCGAGTCAGGTCGCGTAGTCCCAAACCCTTCGAGTTAAGTCTCGAGTCAGCGAGTCGAGCTAGGACTCAGTCAGTTGGACAGAACAGGAATCGGGAATCAGTAGACTCGGCGAGTCAGGGGCTGACTCGGCGAGTAGAGTCGCGAGTGGAAGGACTCTGGAATTATGAACTCGGCGAGTCAGTAGGGTGACTCGATGAGTAGGGTTGACCTGGAAGGTTGACTTTGACCAGGACGTTGACTTTGACCAGAGTTGACTTGGTTGACCTTTGAAGGTCAATTAGACTAAGTGTTATGTTGATATTGGTAGCTCGGGGAGCTAGCGGAGTAGCAGTTCGGAGTCAGTGGTCAGGTAGCGGTCAAAGGGGTTAGCAACAGCAGTTCAGCAGTATCAGGTGAGTTTCCCTTTGTATGAATGGGTCTACGGCCACAATGCCGGCCCATGTAGTTATGAGTAGAAGACCCAGGGGTTAGCCCTAGGCACAGTATGCTAGTATGATATTCGGACGAGGTCCAATGATAGAGGGCGGGTGCCCAAGGAGCGGTTTATGTGATAGTTTATACTTGTTGTCTGTGTGATACTTGTATGTTCCTGGTAGGGAGGCGAGTGTGGGCGAGGTCCCATATCTCACCAATAGCAGAGTGTGGATGGTGTTCCACATCTCAGTAGCAGCAGAGCAAGGGCGAGGCCCAAGTTAGGAAAGGAATGAGGGTGGGCTGGGCCCGTATCTCACTATCAGCAAGAGTATGGACGAGGTTCCATGACTCATCAGTAGCAGGACACGGGCGGGGCCCAGAGATAGGCGAGGCCTTAGAGAAAGAGTTGTTAGTATATGTTTAGTTTATGTGATGTTATGTAATATGTTTATGTGCTATTATATGTTAGTGGGCGAGGCCCTGTGACAGGCGAGGCCTAAGTGAAACAGATCTGTATCTGAGCGGGGCTCGAAGCCAGGCGGGGCCTGGAGCGGCGGGGCCGTTGTAGCGGGCAAGGCCTGAAGTAGAGGGCGAGGCCCAGGATAGCGGGCGTGGCCTAGTATGTGCAGTATATGGTTTTGCATGGTATGTGGTAAGGTGGGGAACTCACTAAGCTTCGTGCTTACGGTTTTCAGTTTTGTTTTCAGGTACTTCCGGTAGCGGAGGGAGGAGCTCGGGGTGATCTCATGGCACACACCATAGAATAGTTAGCCTGGGAATGTTTACTCTGATAATATACTCAGATTATGTTTTGGAATGATGTCTTTGTTTAAAGTAATGTTTTATTAAAAAGAAATTTTTGGTCTTTAATTTTTGGGATGTTACATATATATATATATATATATATATATATACATAGATATATATATATATATATATATACATATATATATATACATATATATATATATATATATATATATATATATATATATATATATGGTGCCTCTACAATATGTTGGGTTTTGAGCAATCTAACACTTCCTAAGTGTGCATGCAACCCTAATAAACCTTGGATCTATGTTTGTCTAAATACATGCAAAATAATAATTTTCCAAGGTTCATAACCTATCTAACATGGCGTGGGGTACTTTTAAACATAAAAGAATTAGATGAGATTACATACCTTTTGATGAGTTGAATTCCTTGGAGTTTGAGAGCCAAGCACCAATAGTATGAATGGCTCAAATGGAAATCACAAATCACCACAAACACTTGGAAAACTTTGAGAGAGTGTATACACACTTAGAAATTTGGCCACACACAAACACACACACTAGTGGCTATTTTATGCAACATAAGCATGCTTATATAGTGTGCATGGTTAGGGTGAAACCCTAGTAACCCATGACCTTTCCTTTTCCAAGGATCCATGGGTTAAAAGCTCCATGGATCATCCATGGACTTCCATATAAGCCTAGCCCATTAACAAATGAGTGTTAGCCCACACCATATAAAAACAATAGCCCACAATTTAATTAGTCTTCCTTTTAATCTCTAAATTAATTCATAATTAATTTAAGACTAAGACTAATTAAATAACTTCATATTAATATATTATAACTTACAATATATTAATAAAAATATGTGTATAACTCACGTAAAATTATCCATAAATATTTCGGGTGAAGTGCAACCCAAATGGACCATGCCGGGTCGGGTCAAGTATATACCAAATAAGTTATGGACTTAGACACCTTATCCAACAGACTCCCACTTGGATAAGTCTAATAATTGTATTTGCCTATATTACTTCAGGAACCAACCAGCAATCGTAGCTCTCGAAAACTCTGTTGAACTATGAAGCGCCATTTTAAGATAAGAGATCATATAATCCTCTGTTCTTATGATATCAGTCGGACAAACACATGGAACTATGTCTTGCTTATTGTCTGGCAGTTGTTTCTCGATTTCCGATTTGTTTGACAAAGAACTTAACTGAACACATCAATTTAGTTCTGACAGGGCCCGGTACATGGGTCAACACAAAATCATCGAGGGGCCCAGATATCGCTTCTATTTCTAGAAGGAACAGATAAACTTCGACTCAAATGCTTGTTCTACTACTTGTTGAATTGTACACAAAGGCACATTTTATAACATCAAGTTACTGATGCGTTTACGTGCAATCAATGCACAACCAACTCATAGGTAACAACTCATATCTCTAGGTTTGAAGACTTATATGATATTATCGTCTCACGATCACTCGAGATAAATTACATGAAGTGATACAAGTGAGCGTGGGTTTATTCCAATACTCATAACTTATGAGTACTCATGAACGTTGTATCAACCATTTCCATGTCTAAACACCTTTAGCCATCTACAAACCCAATTCATGACAATCTTGATTCATACCTACTTCCGACGTATGACCGATTGTGGAGGTTTGAATAAATTAATTATTCTGGAAGTCAAAACATGCAAAACTGAAACAATAGTAAATAATTGACAATGATAGTAACACTTTACTCATAAATAAATCACAAATTTTATTCATCATCAAACGTCGATTACATTTTACAAGTTTTAGAAAAGGCTATCTAATTTGTAAAACTAATATCATCCCTCAGCCCAATGCGCCTCGCATGCTGCAAATGCTTAACCCTCGTCAGTCCCTTCATAAGGGGATCTGCAGGATTCTCATCTGACGATACCCTCTTTGCCACGAGGAGTCCTTCTTCAATATTGTGTCTTATGAAGTGATATTTTCTGTCAATGTGTCGGGATCTGCCATGATCTCTTGGTTCCTTGTCTAAGGCAACCGCACTATTGCTGTCACAGAAAATCTCCATAGGCTCCTTAATAGCTGGCACAACTCCAAGGTCTCCGATGAAGTTCTTCAGCCATATCGCCTCCTTCGCTGCTTCACTCGCTGCTATATACTCTGATTCACAAGTCGAATTAGCCACCGTCTCGTGCTTGGAACTCTTCCAAGAGATTGCCCCTCCATTTAAGGTAAAGACCCAGCCCGACTGAGAGCGAAAGTTATCCCTATCAGTCTGAAAACTAGCATCACTATACCCTAATACTCTCAAGTCATCACTCCAACCAAGAGTAAGGATCCAATCCTTAGTCCTCCGCAGGTACTTGAGAATGTTCTTTACCACAGTCCAATGAGCCTTGCCAGGGTTCCCCTGATACCTGCTGACCATGCTCAAAGAAAAGGCCACATCAGGGCGGGTACAAGTCATAGCATACATGATCGAGCCAACAGTGGAAGCATACGGTAATTGGCTCATCTCAGCTATCTCTGCCTCTGTACTCGGACTCTGAGTGTTACTCAGCTTGGTATTGCTTTGGATCGGTAAATCTCCTATCTTGGAATTCTGCATGTTGAACCTTTTCAACACCTTATCCAAGTAGGTACTCTGACTAAGTCCAATTAGTCTTTTACTCCTTTCTCTTAATATCCTTATCCCTAGGATATTGGCAGCTTCCCCTAGGTCCTTCATAGCAAAGCACTTCCCAAGCCAGGACTTAACCTCCTGCAAGGTTGGGATGTCATTTCCTATAAGTAGTATGTCATCTACATACAATACAAAGAAGCTAACTATACTCCCACTAGCTCTGACATACACGCAAGACTCATCTTCACTTCTCGAGAAACCAAACTCTTTGACCTTCTCATCGAAACAAAGATTCCAGCTATGAGATGCTTGTTTTAATCCATAAATGGATTTCTCAAGCTTGCATAGTCTATTAGGGTACTCTACACTAACAAAACCCTCTGGCTAATTCATGTACACATCCTCAGCCAACTTTCCATTAAGAAAAGCGGTTTTGACATCCATTTGCCATATTTCATAATCATGAAATGCAGCAATGGCTAACATAACCCTAATAGACTTAATCTTTGCTACCGGCGAGAAGGTTTCATCATAATCAATACCTTGAGTCTGAGTAAAACCCTTCGCAACCAATCGAGCCTTATAAGTATGCACTTTTCCTTCCATGTCGGTCTTCTTCTTGAAGATCCATTTGCACCCGACTGTTTTACGGCCTGGTACTTTATCAACCAAGTTCCAAACTTGATTATCATACATGGACTGTATCTCGCTGTCCATAGCCTCCTTCCATTTAGCAGACTCCGGGCCTGTCATGGCTTCCTTAACACTGCTAGGTTCATCCAAATTTACCAGTGTACTATCGCTGATAAATGTATCACCTTCCGTAGTAAAATAAAAGCCATAATAAAACGCAGGTGTGTTCCTAACCCGTGTGGAACGCCTCGGAGGTACAGACCCGTCAGCTGGCTCAACAGGAGTTTCCTCCTCAGGTTGATTGCTAGTGTCTGAGGTTCCTTCACCAATTGATTCTTGAATTTCTTCAAGATCAATTTGCCTCCCACTGTCTCCTTGGCTTATAAATTCTCTCTCACGAAAGACCCCTCTTCTTGCTACAAAGACCACATTCTCACTGGGTCTATAGAAGAGGTAACCGAAGGATTTCTGTGGGTAGCCGATGAAAATACACCTTTCACTTTGGGGTTCAAGCTTATCATGAGTCTCACGCCTCACGAAAGCTTCGCAACCCCAAATCTTGATGTGGTCTAAATTGGGAACCTTCCCAGTCCACATCTCATGAGGTGTTTTGGTAACCTTCTTTGTAGGGACTAGATTAAGGATATGGGCGGCAATCTCTAAGGCATACCCCCAAAAAGTGATTGGTAGCGAAGCTCGACTCATCATAGAGCGAACCATGTCTAACAAGGTTCGATTACGCCTCTCAGCTACACCATTTAGCTGTGATGTCCTGGGAGGATTCAATTGTAAGACAATCCCACACTCCTTAAGATAGTCAAGGAACTCGGTACTAAGATACTCACCACCTCGATCGGATCGAAGCATGTTAATGTTCCTGCCCAATTGATTTTCTACTTCCTATTTGAATTCCTTAAACCTTTCAAAGGTTTTTGACTTATGTTTGATCAAGTAGACATAACCATATCTACTAAAATCATCAATAAAAGTCACATAATACCGATTAGCATCCCTTGTGGCGTTTTGAATGGCCAACATACATCAGTGTGTATTAGGTCCAACAAACCCTCACCCCTTTCACAAGTTCCAGTGAAGGGTGATTTTGTCATCTTTCTAAGTAGACAAGATTCACAACTATCATCCAATTTAAGGTCGAATGACTCCAAGACTCCACTCTTTTGGAGTTGGACTATGCGTTTCTTGTTTACATGTCCAAGACGACAATGCCACAATGATGCTTTATCTAGGCTAGTAGAAGAATCAATATACAACACATTATTTCCTAAGTTGTCTACAATCGACACAGTTTCATACACACCATCACAAGGTAATGCTTTAAAATAAAACACATTATTAAAGAAAGCATTAGTACCACCACATTCATTATCAAACAAAAAGGTAAAACCTTGTTTGTACAAAGCATGAAAGGAAATAATATTCCTCACCATTTCAGATGAGTACACATATTTATTCAAATCTAATTTTAACCCATTATTCAGCAACAAAGTATAAACTCCAATCTTGGAAACAGGTGAAGCCTTCCTATTCCCCATGATCAAGTTATTTTTCCCGTGCTCCACATCCTCACTTCTTCTTAGGCCCTGCAAATCAGAACATATGTGAATACCACATCCTGTATCAAGCACCCAAGAGTTAGAATATGCTGAGTAATTAGACAATGTTGTGTAAATACCTGCATGGGTGGGTTTCACTTTCCCATCCTTTAGATCCTGCAAGTACTTAGGGCAGTTTCGCTTCCAGTGCCCCTTGTCCAGGCAATAGTAGCAATCAACATCCTTGGGAATGGCAGAAGGAGTGACAGAACCGCTCTTGGTCCTGGATGAGGAGCCTTCAAGAGACTTTCCCTTGGTACCCTTCGAAGGGGACTTCCTCTTTTTCCCTTTGCCTTGCCCGATAGCCAAACAGGGGTAGATGTTGGAGTAGGAGTAGTAGAGGCAACAACCGCCTTGCCCTTAAGACCGGTTTCAGCGGTCTTCAAGAGTCCTTGAAGGTTGCTAAGGGTAACTTCCTCCTTGTTCATATGATATGTCATACGAAAATGGTCATAACAAGAAGGTAAGGAGTGCAAAATGATGTCAATTGCCAACTCCTCAGGGAAGTTCACATTTAGCTTCAGCAAACGGTCCACATACCTTTGTATCTTTTGCATGTGGCCCGTGACGGATTCACGGTCCTTCATGTAGGTTGTTATCATGGAGGAGATTATTTCATACCGCTCCTGACGAGCACTCTAATGGTACCTTTCCATCAGGTCTTGGTACATCTCAAAAGGGTAGAAGTCCTCATAGGACTTTTGGAGCTCGGTTGTTATCGTGGCCATCATGATGCATGCCACCTTAGTAGCATCTCTCTCATGTGTCCTGAATTCAGCGATCTCCTCAGGAGTAGCAGTAGACTCATTAAGCTCATTTAACGCCTTATCGAGGACATATTCCTTGTCCTCATAACGAGTAACCATCCTGATGTTCCTGATCCAGTCCATGAAGTTGGAACCATCAAAGATGACTCTCCCACAAAGATTCATGAGAGAGAAAGAACCAGTTGGGTTAGAGCCCGAAGCATTAGTGTTGGAAGATATCTGAAAGAAGAAAGAAAGTTTAGATTAGATATATAGAGTCCTTAATAAGACACCCAAATGTAATAGTAAGGCTAGGATCCAATCACAATATATTATACTTAGAAGAGGGATGCCGTAATCTAAGTAATAATATATTTGAAAGGTAGGTGAATGACGATTCACCAATTTCCACCATGAAAACAAAATGAATTATTAGGTTTTAATTGGATTTGAAATTCCTAGATTCTTTTGAGATTCATTGAACTTTTCAATGGCATGTTTCAATCTCTATTATGCCCTTCAAGTTTTGTGACTGGGATGCCGAGGATCACAAAACAAGGTGTAAATAACCATGCTAATTCACTTGGTACCCTTAATATTATCACCTAATCAATGTTCCGGTTAACCACACACGCTCCATTGATCTATGACAAACATTAAGTCACCCTTCGTGATCCTTACTAGTCCAAGTTAGTGAGCCGGTTAACCACACGCGCTCCACCAACAACTTGGTAAGGTACAAAGTGTGAATTCCATGGACTAGCACCATGTTCACATTTTCCTAAAGTAACTAAGATTGGGAATTAAAATGTTTAGTTACTTTATAATAATCATTATACTTTTAATGAGGATTTAAAGTCATTGTCCTACCCGTTCGGCTAACGACCTCCACCGATCAAGGAAGCGGTGGGTGAGAGTGGAAACCCATTAAGCTGCCATTTTATAGGCAACAACCTTAAACCCCCCCCCTTATAGACCGGCTTCGTGAATGAGGCCTACTAACGGTAAAATGACTTATTCTTATACATATATATAATAATTAACCATTAATGTTATAAATAGTATAAGTGTTGAATTTTAACTATTAAAACTCTAAGGGCTGGAATTAAAGTTTATTAAAGTGTGTGAAACGTTACAAATTCCAAAACTTGAGGGCAAGTTTTGTAACTATCCAAAACTTTTCATTTCATAACTTATGAATTAAAGGTTCATAAAATGAAGACTCTTCATTTTCATGTAACTTATGTGTTTTAAATGTGTGTTTAAAATCAGTAACGTTTGGATATCCATAACTTGAGGAAAATTATGGACTCCATTAAAACACATAAATGATTCAGAATTAATTCTAAACAATTCAGCAAATAATTCCTATCATCTTCTAAATTCATAAGAACATGAACGTCAAAATTTCAAGAACACATGAACACATATAAGACATGAAATTTTGATATAAGCCATTGTAAATGGATTAGAACAACCATTACACCAACTAAAACAAGTTTTAAAACATCAAAACAGTTTAGGGTAAAGTTTCTAGTCCATTTCCAGCAGCAAAAGTCGAAATTCTGCATTCTGAACCTTCTACTCATCGTGTGCACGAACCTTTCAGTTTACTTTGCATCACTAAAATACTTACGAACTCACAAACTTAAATGCTAATCTACTCTTTCAAAATAACTTGTATTCTCAGGAGAATAGTAGACAGGTACGCACTCTAGGATTCAGAAGATGGAGCATAGTAGCCTCATGTCTTGTTTTGTTATTTGATTTTGGATTCAATCTTTTGTGAATCACTACATTGTAAACACTTTAATATTAATACAATGGTTGTTTGTTGCTATGACTAGTATGATATATGTGTTGTGATACTAAACATGACGTCCTCCACCCCCAAATGTTTCCGCCATTCCGGTTTGAGGGTATGATAGATTGGCATCAGAGCATTATTTATAGTGAACTAAGTATATCAACTGATAAAAGATATACAACTATAAATACAATGGGGCCGAAGTGCTCTGAATAATAATATATTTTAAGAATATATCAATACTTTATAAAGGTATACATACGTGCTTATACATATATACATACTACAACGAGTATCACAAGTAGAACAGAACATAAGTATTTAAAGGTTGAACACTGTGGTCAAACCTGGACAATTATATAATCATATATGGGATCAATATAACCTGATCATCTATATTCATTTGAGATGTGACCGACATTTGTTTGGGAGTGATGTGGGGTTGCAACAGTCTTAAACTTACCTAACTCGATTCAAGAGAATTCTAGAGTAGAACATAAAAGTTAAAATGTTGCGGGAGTATTTTATGATACTACACGACAACAACAAGTTTAAAACATACCAAGTTCATTACATTAAAATACTATAGGAGTATTTTAGGCAATATAAATGAATTATGTGAGAATTTAAAAGACCCTTTTGGTTGGTCTATAATTCCGGAGTGTATACTTACAAGGTTTTATATAATTGAGATTTTATAGACTTAGAATTTGTGATCTATGCTTCACTTCTTGTTCCTTGTTCGGTGGTCGTTTTGGAGTAGGATCACTTATTCAAAGGTCTATTTAATCTTAAATTATATACAACTTGTATACATTGCGCAATTATAGGAGGACCCAGTAAGGATCACCCCCATAATATTACCCTTAAGCTCATAGATTCTTTAGACACTTCCATTCTCGTACGACAAACCCTGATAGAGGTAACCACTTCCATCATAGCAGTCAGTAGAGGCGACAAGGACATACAAAAAGAGATTTTCGAGAAGTGATCAGCCGAAGAAACGAAAACGTCTTATGCGTCACACTAATAAATAATTACCTTAATTGACTTCGTGAGCTAATGGATACACTACTCACATAATGTGTTAGATTTATTTCTTTTCATGTAGGCAATATCAAATATTCAATTCACAGATATTCATTAGAGGATAGCCACTTCTGATTCATAAAGTTTATTTCATATAGACTTCTTTTATGAATTGTTTCCAGAACCCTATGAAAGTCAAAACCAGAATACACTCAGAACTAGGATAACATTGTCATTCAACTTTCAGCTTATAACCACTATGATAGACTTATTTCCACCTAGTCTTTGTATTCTTTTTAGTAAAAGATGCCTCCACATTGATCAACGAGACGTACTACTCTAATAACTCCAACTCAAACTCCACTACCTTCTCCACAGTTCGATCTTGCTTCTCTCCAAGAAGCAATAGCAGCCGCAGTATCAGCTACTTTAGCCCACATCAGCGAAAGTCATACCAACAAAACTGGTAGCAGTACCCACTTAACAAACCCTGGAGTTACCCATGGACACTCACGGGAGTGTTCGTACAAGGACTTCATGAACTGCAAACCCAAATCCTTTAATGGAAATGAGGGAGTCATTGCTCTAATGCGATGGTTCGAGTAAACAGATTCGGTCTTCACAATCCTTCTGGACCAATAAGGGAGCAAAGTTAAGTTTGTTGTCTGCACCTTCTTCGACAAATCTCTAACATGGTGGAATAGCCATGTTAAGTCACTAAACCTATCAGTGGCTAACTCCATATGTTGGGAGAACCAAAAGGAGATGATGTTGGAAGAATACTGCCTAAGGGGCGAAGTACAAAAATTGGAACAAGAGCTATGAGAGCATATTATGGTCGGCTCAGACATAGTGACCTACACTGACAGGTTTAGCGACCTGGCAGCACTATGCCCCGGGATGGTTACCCCGGAGAGTAAGAAGATAGAAAGGTGCATCTGGGGTTTATCTACCCTAATTCATGGAGATGTACTATCTTCTAACGCAACAACCTTCGATAGCGCCAAACGCCTGGCCCAGAGACTCATTGACCACGGAGTCCGCCATGGAGTTCGCTCCTTTCTCTTTTCCCCAACTTTTGTTTATAGTTCTCTCCCTTTGGTGGCTCGGGAACAGAGGAAACCCTGCAGGAGCAACAAATGGTTACTACATACGCCGCCACAACACCTACTACTCCAACTCCTGCCAGTCGATATGTTGGAACTCTCCCGAAGTGTGATGGGTGTTAATACCACCACACTGGAGTATGTCGGGAAATGCAACGCCTGAATTGCCACAGGAAAGGGCACATTGCCCGGTTCTACAGGGCACCAGCACAACCGATCTCCCAAGTCCCCGGAGTAGAAGTAAACTAGGCTTGTTATGGCTGTGGTGAGGCAGGACACTACAAGAGGGATTGCCCGATAATGAGGAACTCAGGCGCGGATGGACAAATTCTAATGATCACCACAAGAGAAACTACCCCGGAGTCCTCAACGACCAACGGTACATCTTCGAAATATGGATTGCTTAAAAATTTAATTTAATTATTATATAAGATTAAAACTTGGGGAAATATTTAAAAGTAATTATAATAACTCACTCATCTGAATAAGTCACATCATTCATGAGAGAACTAAAGATCCGTTCAGGGAAGCTATGATGGCTTAGTATGTACATCAGGGTTGTGCATAGCTAAGATTTTGCAGACTTAGAGTGAGTGATTCCACCTCAATTCCTGTTCCTTGTTTGGTTGTGGATTTAGGGCGGAGCCACTCAGTCGACCGTCTTATTCATCTTAATTATACATAACTTATATATGTCAGGCAATCCTAGAGTTACCGAGGAGGATCATAATATAGAGTATCAACACCAGTTATCAAAACACTACACTATTAGTGTTCGCTCATCGCGGTACAATTTGTGGCAGTGGTAATATCAAGGGGAAAACAGAAAGAACTAGAACATTTACACATAGTACATTGTGGAAAACACTCGGGATACACCATCGTATAACAAACATTTCTTTCAAATCGGCCTAACTTTTGTTTCTGTAAAGAGTTTTGTTGAATCATAAAAGTGACCCTCTTGAACTTCAGCTACCGCATCCAAGTCTACTACCGCAACCACTTCAGCACCCGCAGTCAGTTTCTTCTTCAGCAACTGCAATCTAAGTTCTGCTACCGCAGTCATTTTAGCTAGATTACTTTACTTGTCTTATTGTAATTTACTCTATTGTCCAGGATGCCTTGTGTGGCTACTATAGAGTTATAATCTAGTGTTCTTCATGAGTCTCTATAAATAAGAGCTCATTCTCATGTATTCTATACGGATAACTTACGATCTATTCTGAATACATTACTCAAAAGTTATCTTCTCTATCTCTCTTCTCCTCACTTCTTACTCTCAATTATTACTGAAATATATCTGATTATAACCTCTCTCCGGAGCAAGTCTTTGAGACTTAATCACTAAGCTAGATCTCACTTACTAACTTGGTTTGAATGCATCCCTTGTTATGAATCTGCTTTTGTGTATACTTGATATAACAATTGTTGTCATTTACATTTCTTTACTTTCCGCATCTAACTCACTAACTTCTAACCTCTAATATCATTGTTGAGCTAACAGATCCTTGAGATTAACTATTCCGCTATATACTTGTTCTAACTTTTGTTCAAGTGTGTCTCAAAGTTTTTCTCTCAACAATTGGTATCAGAGCCGTAGTGGTTGCTTTTTGAAAATCGGAACTCAGATTTTTCGAAGAGATTTCTATACCACTAAAGCTTATTTCTAAACAAAAAAATCTTCGAAATGGCACAATCGTTATCGCTAAATATCTCCAACAGTCTTGGTGGCTCCAATCGAGCCCCGATACTGGTTGCAAATGAGTATCACCACTGGTCTCAGAGGATGGAAAGATATCTCAGATGACTTGGCAGAGATGTATGGAGATCCATAGAAGAAGGACCCCATATTCCAGTCCTTACACCAGTCCAAACTGATGGAGCCACAGCAAGGCTAGGAGGAGGTCAACCAGCTTTGAACCGTCCCAACAAAGACGATCTAGACAAGATGGAAAATGATGCTATTGCCTTTTATGAAATTTCTTGTGCAGTTGCTCCTGACAACTTCGACATCAACATAAACTGCAAATCAACAAAGGAGATTTGGGACGTTCTCAAAAACTTGTATGAAGGTTCAGAGCAGGCTCAAGACAAGAAGCTCACTACAACACTGAGTGAATTCAACAACTTCAAAACCCACTCCGGTGAAAGTTTGGAAGACTCATTTAAGAGATTCAACTTGACTGTCACAAAACTATCCAATGCGGGTACCATCCGCAACAATCATGAAACAAATCTATAGTTCCTCAATGGCTTGGGAAGACACTGGACAACAGCCAAAATGATTGTACAAGGTGATAGGAAGATTCACTCGTTGTCTCTATATAAGCTATATGGAGAGTTGCAAACTCAAGAGTCTACCAAACTCAAGGACTGCTCAGACTTTGGAGGTCCACTTGCATTAGTAGCACAATCACCTCACACTTCAACCTATCCCACTTTGTATGATTCACCACCGCAGTCATATGAAGCTGACTCAGAATATGACGATGAAGAAGAGTTTCAAAATGCCATCGCTCTTATCAGCCAGAAATTCAATTGCTTACCACCTTCATTTCGCAAAAACCAACAATTCAATCGACCACCTTTTAACCGCAACTTTCAAAACAATCACTTCCGTTCCACCAAGAATCCTCTCCCTCCACCACAACCTCAGCAAACACAGCCCAAAGAAGTACCGCCGCAGTCCTAATCAACTGACTCTGGTACCTCTTTTGAAGACAAGAGTGACATTATTATATGTCACAAGTGCAACAAGGAAAATCATTTTGCCAAGGATTGCAAGGCAAATGTAGTGAAAGATAGAGCCTTCTATCTCAGAATGGCTCAAGAACTGGAAGATAAAGAAAAGTGAAAGGACTACGTTGCTCAAGTGAAACAGAATCATCAAGTGTGGTCATCAGGAGACGAAGATGAAGATGATCTCAGTAAAGGAAAAGGCAAGATATGTAGGTAGCAACTGCTGATGAAGACGGCTCAACCAATCTAAAGAAGAACCATTGTTATATGGCAAAAGATGGAACTCTCAGCATTGTGGAACAGGTAAAACTTATGATTCAAACTTTAAATTACAACATGCATGATTGTCAACCTTTCATAGACACACTAAATGACACTTGTGCTGTTGTCCTTACACACTATAATAAAGCCCTAGATGAGAAGAACATCGCTTCGCAGGAGATGTTCCATGTTAGAGGACGTTTGGACAATAAGAGACTCAAAATGGCAATGTTAGAGAAGGACTTGATGCTAGAAAAAGATGCTAGGATGTTAAGTGAAACATAACTAGAAATAGCCTTAAATCAGAGAGATTTAGCATAGAATGAAATTGTACGGTTAAATCTTTTAATTGAAAAGTTTTTTAATGAAACTGAGACCATTGAGAATCTTGTTAATAATGGGAATGTTGATAACACCTTTAATTGGGGTTGGTCCAATGGTTATCCAACCGCAACGGACTCCTCACCTCGGTTCACACCGGAATGTCCCTATGTCCCACCAAACCACAACTTCTTGTTTCCGGTCAATGACAAAACATTTCCTGAGGATATCCAAGCGCATTTTGGTAAACTCCATGATCTGAGTAATAATTGTGTTATAGAAGAAATTCTCCCTGAATTTCTTTCTCATGTTGATAACATAAATTCTCAGACATCATCCGTAGCCGATGATGAAATTGTTGTTGAAAGTCTTGAAGTCTCTTTAGACTTCCCATCCTTGTAGTCTAACCGCAGTCATGAACTGCAATCTGTCCCATTACCCAATATCAAATGTCCCATTGAAGTGTCCAACAAGACTTACTCTGCGGTAGTCCAAAGCACTACACCGCAAACCGTAGTCAAAAGTTCTGTGACTATTGAACCAATTAATCATGAAATACCAATTGAAAATTTTGAATTTGGTCAATGTTCTCAAAGTCTTGACTTCTCCAGTTCAGATGAATCTAGTCACTGTTTTCAAAATCCTCAAAAGATTTAAGGAAACCTCAATTAAATGTCACTGACTGCGGTTCTCCTAAGACCGAAGCAAAAAGAGCTTTTAAAGAAGAATTTCGTTCTCGTGGGAAGCAACGGGAAAATCACTCAAAACAAAAGAAATATGTGAACTTTTCAAAGTCAAAAAGTCCAGAAAAACTTGTTTTCTCAAACTATCATTTCAAGAAAACTATTTCCATGAAAACAAAAAGGAAGGAGTTCACTGTTTCTGACAATACTCAAAAAACATCCAACTATAAGGATAAGGCTTTTCGATCAAATGGTTTTCAAATCTATTCCTTAAATGATCCTAAATGGAAAGGTATTTTACCCACTCCAACACTTTTAAAGTCATGTCAAATTTTTAACAAATGGAAGGGTATCTTATCAAATCCACCTAAAGGGACTCAAAGATTTACATGTGCTAAACCTCATTCAAAACAAACTTTTCAGAAACCAACCAACACTCATGTCAGAAATTACCCACCTCGGACCGATAACAAGTCCAATTCATCCTATAAACCATTGACCAAGCATAGTGTCAGATCAAATGACAAAATCTCTTTTTGTAAATGTCAGTGTAGTTGTCAAAAGGTTTTATCTCATGTCAAATTGAATTGGAGTCAGAAACCTCGTATTTTTTCAAAAACTCACATCACTCCAAATCTGAACAAACACCCAGGACTAGGTAAAAGATTAAGAGACCCGTCCCTGCAACCTCGGTCCATGCATCCTTCAGAAATTCACCAATTTCCACAGGCTCCAAACTAGTTTGGATGCGTAAACTAACTGTGTAATTGTCAGGCCTTGTGCAAGGAGGAACAAGAAGAAGAATGGTTAATTGACAGTGCCTGCTCCTTGCACACGACCGGAAGGTTAGAATAACTTCGGGATTTTAGGCCAATATGCAATGGTGGAAATGTCACATTCGGCAACAATGCAAATGGTGTCATCTGAGGTTACGGTGTTCTCACTACGGGGAGCTTTTCCATTCAGAAAGTTGCTTATGTAGAAAGCCTTAAGCACAATCTCATCAGTGTTGGCCAACTATGTAAGGCAGACCATCGAATGGAGTTTGATGATCAATTCTGTTACATAATGACCAGTGATAGAAGCACTTGCTTAATCAAGTCACGATTCGAAGGCACCATGTATCCTCTGGATGTATCTCTCATCATTGGTAAACCGCAGTTGTGCTTTCTCTCAAAATTCATATCCGAAGTTAGTTGGTTATGGAACCGCAAGCTTGCTCACCTCAACTTCAAATACATCAACACCTTAGTAACTGAAGAATTGGTCAGAGGCCTACCCATTCTCAAGTTTAGCAATGACACTCTATGTCCTGCTTGTGAATGTGGTAAGCAGTCAAAAGCAAGTCACCCTATGGCGATTGACTCTTCCATATCCGAACCACTCGAACTTCTCCACATTGATCTCTACGGGACATCAACCGTAGCCAGTCTTCATCATAAAAAACATATACTGGTTATAGTTGATGACTTCACTCGCTTCACTTGGGTCTTCTTCCTCAGACTCAAATTAGAAACACCACAGATTCTAATAAACTTCATCAAAGAGATAGAACTTCAGATCAAGCTTCCTATAAGACGCATCCACAGTGACAACGGTACTGAACTCACCAATAATCCTCTCAACAACTTCTTGGTGTCAAAAGGTATTTCACATAACTTTTCAGCTCCGTATATACCTCAACAAAATGGTGTTGTTGAACGAAGGAACCACACCCTTGTTGAAGCAGCCAGATCCATGCTCAACTTCGCCCATCTTCCTTTTTACTTCTGGGCTGAAGCTGTAGCCACCACATGCTTTGTTCAGAACCGAAGCATTGTATGAAAACTCCTCAACAAGACACCATATGAGGGTCTCAACAATCGAATGCCAAATGTTTGTTTCTTTCACATCTTTGGGTGTAGATGTTTTGTGATCAATAACCGGGATCAACTTAACAAATTTGCACCGAAGTCTGATGAAGGCGTCTTTCTTGGTTACTCCACAAACAAGCTTGCATATCGGGTTCTCATCAGACGTACAAGGCTAGTCGTTGAATGTTTTGACGTAAAATTTGATGACTCTTACATCCGCAACACACCTCCGTCTAAGGAAACCACTGCCATCATGGAAAGTGACATTCCTGCCTCTTCCGTTCCTTTAAATCTATTTCAAGTCAATTATGACGATCTTTTTGACCCTATTGAAACGGCGAAACTATCCGAAGTTCTGGTGTCTCCCGCAGCTCAACAACAACGCACTAATGTTTCTGGTCCATCTTTATCCGAAGTAGCATCTCTCAATACTTCCACCTCTCCGGTTGAGGGGGAAAGCTCTACTCCGGTTCATACTACAACCACCGAGGTTCCACTACTTGATGATGCTCAAGCTCCCACTCTCAGAAAATCAATTTCATCAAATGTATCTTCGTACTGAGATGAACACCCTTCAACGGTCCAGGGGGAACCTTCTCAGGTTCCAGATGTTCACCCTTCAGCAATCCAGGGGGAACCACTCCAAACTAGAGAAAATGCCTCTCTCGCTCCATCAATTCAAGATGATTCAGCAGGCTATTCACAAATCCAAGGGGAACTTCCTTCCCCATCCGATGCAACCTCTGATATTCAAAACATTCCTTCAACCGCAGTTGTTGATCATCTGATGCCTCGTTTACATGTATGGACGAAGGATCACCCACTAGGCCAAATTATTGGCAACCTATCCGCAGGTATCCAAACTCGATATGCTAAAGATTTATCTAATCATTGTCACTATGCAGCATTTATGTCCGCAGTCGAGCCTCGATCTATCAATGAATCTTTATTGGAACCAGATTGGATTTCTGCAATGCAAGAAGAACTGGAAGAATTTGAAAGAAACAAAATGTGGCAACTTGTTCCCATTCCACAAGGCCATAATATTGTTGGTACAAGATGGGTTTTCAAGAACAAGCTAGATGAATCTGGTGCGGTTATCAGAAATAAGGCAAGACTAGTTGCTAAAGGCTATAGTCAACTGGAAGGTGTTGACTACGATGAAACATATGCTTCGGTGGCTAGAATGGAAGCAATCAGAATCTTCTTAGCATATGCTTCTCATAAAAACATCAAAGTACACCAAATGGACGTTAAGAGTGCTTTTCTCAATGGGGAATTGAAAGAAGAGGTTTATTTTCAACAACCTCCCGGCTTTGAAAGTATCGAGTTCCCTGATCACTGCTACATGCTTCAGAAAGCTGTCTACGGTCTGAAGCAAGCCCCTAGTGCTTGGTATGAGGCTCTTTCTGACTTCTTAGTCTCTTCAGGCTACAAAAGAGGAGCAATTGATCCCACACTATTTAGAAAAGAAAACGGGTCTCACCTTATTCTTGTACAAATATATGTGGATGATATCATCTTCGGATTGTCTGATCAAGGAATGGTTGATGAATTTGCTAAGCTCATGACAAAAAAATTTCAATTGAGCATGAATAAAGAGATTAACTTTTTTCTAGGCCTTCAAGTTAAACAAATTCAGCAAGGGGTATTCATTCATCAAGAGAAATACACCATTGAACTTCTAAAGGAATATTTTATGCACAAATGTTCTTTGGCTAAGGTCCCTATGGCCTTCGGATATAAGATTTCTGCTGATCCCTCTGGCGAATCTGTGGATCACAAGACTTATACAGGTATCATTGACTCTTTAATGTATCTCACCGCAAGCCGACCGGACATTGTCTTTGCAATTGGTGTGTGTGCAAGGTATCAAGCTGACCCAAAAGTATAACACATGACCACAGCCAAACAAATTCTTCGGTACCTAAAAGGAAGCAAATCTCTTGGTCTATGGTACCCCGCAGGCAATGACTTCAGTCTTCAAGCATTTACTGATGCGGATCATGCCGGATGCAAATTTGATCGAAAAAGTACATTTGGTGGATGTCAATTTTTAGGAAGTAGACTTGTCAGCTGGTCCTCAAGAAAACAAAGTTGTATTTCATTATCTACCGCATAAGTAGAATACATGGCCGCATCCAGCTGCTGTTCCCAAGTTCTTTGGATGAAGACGCAACTGTTAGACTTCGGATATAGGATGCTGCGGATACCAATTTATTGTGACTCTGAAAGTGCCATAGCGATTTCTCATAATCCTATTCAGCAATCCAAGACTAAACATATTGAACTACGGTATCACTTCATCAAAGACCACATTCTAAAAGGTAATATTGAACTCATTTTTGTTCCTACTCATGAAGAGATTGTTGATGTTTTTACTAAAGCACTTGACTCTACAAAACTCAATGTGTTCCTACAAATATTGGGAATGATGAATTCGGACCCAAAATTCTTCTCAAATTAAAAGACACCGCAGACCTTCCTGCTCTCCACTATGGTTCTACTTGAAAGCTATTAATAATAGATGGTATTGGAACATTCTCCGTTCTCTGTACCGCAGTCGATGTACCGCAACAATATATTATGTCTATCTGTCATGGGTCCTTCTTGTTTGTGATTACTAACTTTTGTACAAATGCTCTTCTCAGTTTTTCTCACTACAGTCATCAGCAATATCAAAGAAGTCATCCGTAATGACATGTTCATCTGCAGTCACATTAATTACCTTTCAGACGGGTCATTCTTTTTGAAAAACAAAAAAAAACATAGTGTGCTATTTAATGATCCTTCATTAAATAAAACATTAAATAAAAATATTCCTTTGAGAAACTGTCACATTCCTCTCTCCCAAAACCTTGTGTCAGACCTACTTTAGGGATAATGACAAAAGGAACATGTTTCCATAAACTCATCCTTAATCTGTCTTTTCCTCTCCCTAGCACATCCCATCCGTTACAACTTCCTCTCCCTTCACCCCACGATCACCTGATGTATTGACATGCATCTGACTTTTCATTAAATGCAAAACCGTTTTAGTAAATCTCCAAAATCTTTTTTTACTGAGATCTAATCCCAAATTCAAAGATTCCCAAATC
Source organism: Lactuca serriola (assembly GCF_051521515.1). NCBI lineage: Eukaryota > Viridiplantae > Streptophyta > Magnoliopsida > Asterales > Asteraceae > Lactuca > Lactuca serriola. Next base: position 75,304,311 of record NC_136412.1, read on the forward strand.
CAAACGGCGTTTTACCCTACCTTTATCATTTACCTAGGGTTAAAAAATTTTCACCTCCCCTTTATAAACCCATCTTCTTCCCCAAATTCACTTTATGCTTTTTGAATATCGATCATCCTCTCTCAAAAAAAAACTTCAAGAACTCTGTATTCCTTCACACTTCAACAATGGTGAAATCAGGTGCATCAAAGAAGCAATCCAAGGCTTCAAGCTCAGTGAATCCAACAGGTTCAGATTCTCCAACAATCGCATCAAGCAATTTCAAAGCAGTGTTTGAAGATCATCCTTCATATAATGCTTCCATCAAGCTTATGATCAAGTTTCTCAAGAACCACCCTCTGTTTGGTCCATTCGATGCATTTACAGACGTTGTTCCAGTTTCTGCTTATCGCCCACTGGAAAACCCTCAAGAAGTTCACCTCAACCTCATTAACGATTCTTTGGTCATCTTGTCCAAAGAAAAGTTCCTCTCAGCCATTAACCTTCTGGTTCATCCCTCCATCAAAGTCTTCACACCATCAATGGCCGACGTCATGTCAGCCCTCTACCAGATGGGGTATCAAAAACCAATTCGAGGGATTGGTGAGTTCAAAAAGAACCAACTGCCTGTGGTATGGCATTTTGTGTGTCACTTTGTCATCCGCTGCCTATTCGGCAGAACCGGAGGCATTGACAACATGGGACTAAAGCTTTTGGAATTATTATGGAGCATTTTCACTGGACACGACATCAACTACGGACAAATTCTTTGGGACGATTTCATTCAGTACATTCCGAAGGAGCACCCGAAGGAAAATCCAACCGAGCTCACATTTGCAAGATTTTGGTCTCTCTGCATATCAGACCTACATGCAGACGCTGGAATAGACATGGGTAGTGACATCAACTTTTTCGTCACTAAGGATCTTAAAAGGTACCTCCCTTCTTCTGATCAAACTATTTTTGGACCGATCTGTAGACTACTTACCCATATTCTTTCAACCCTGGGTCTTGAGACTGCTGATGTCTCAGACCACATTGAGGCTACGGAGGGTATTGCCCCATACCCTTCTACCCCACCTCTTCCATCCGCAGCCATTAACCCTGGGGGGTACCGTAGTCCCCTCTACCACTACACTATCCAATCTTTCAAAGTAGTTGGCATCAAGAAGAAACAAAGAACACCTAAGAAGGATGCTCCCAAACAAACGGCACCCACCAAGAAACGCAAAACAAAACCAACCACTGTATCTAGCAGTGATTCAGATGAGGATAGGCAACTGATTTCCATCCTCAAGAAAAGGAAAACAACCGATACCACTTTCCATATGCGTGACCGGACCGATGCTGAAGCCTCTCAAAAGGCTCCAGTAGTCCTTGGGGTAGCCGCAAACCCATTCATCACCACCATCATTTTCCAGTCAGACTCAGAAAGTGAGTCTGATCTCAACTACGTGGAGACTCCCCCCCAGTTCACTCCCAAGAGGATGATACTGGTGCTCACCCTAAAGTCTCCAGGGCTTCCCGACTGCATATCTTTTCTCCCGAGGAGTTGTGCTCCATCCTTTCTAATGTCACCCAAACACTTCAAACACCTTCCTACCCGCAGGGAACTTCTTCCGTCCATGCCAGAACTGAGCCGAGGCCAGACTTGACCACGGGTCAAGGAGACCTTGGAAGATCAGGAAATCCTACTTTGCTTACATCTGTTACAGGTGGTTTAGGCATGGTGAGCACAAATGTGCAATGATCCGTGGACCCGAAGGACACTTCGGTGCGCTTTGAAGGATTTGACGGTGATGCATCTAGTGACTCTTGGTTACAGTACAATCCGGTTACTGAGTCAGAGAAGAAAAAATATGTTGCTTTCAAAAGGGCATTCCAAGCACGCAAGGAACAACAGATCAAGCAGCGACAACTGAAGGAGCTAGAAATTCAATCAGTTGCCAAGTATTGGGCAAATGCCATCAGCAATGCCCATACTGTAGCCACCATTCAAAAAGTTCAGAACTGGATGGATGAGATGGCAGAGACAATTCTCAAAGCATAAGCTTCTGATGCAGCCACAAGTACCTCCAAAGTCCCTCATACTCCAACTTCCACTCTAATCCACACTCCTACAGTCAATCCATCACAAGAGGAAGGATCCGCAATCGAACTCAGTTCAGCCCCCACATTCAGTTTTGATGATGAAGAAATCCAAGAAGTCAACAAGCCAAACCCTTTAGATGATGACTTAATGATGTTTGATGAAGCAGAGGAGTCCAGCGGTTCTCATCATTCGACTTCCAAGCCTCAAAAGAAGAAGAAAAAGAAGAAGAATGTTGTCACCCGGAAGGAGTTCATGAGCCTTCAAGCCAAAGTTGATCAGATTCTGGCTGCGGTCAAGCCTACTCAACCGCAATCTGAAGACAGCCCAGGACCATAGTCACTGATTGAAAGAATAGAACGTATAGAAACAAGGGAACACATGGCTGTTGAACGAATCTCTCTAAAAGTAGAGATGGGGATACGGACCCTTGACAACAACCGCAAGGCTAACCACAAAGAATTCATGGTTGCAGCGGAACGCCTCATCACTGAGGTTACCGCAATCAAAACAGACCTCCAGGCAACCATCGCGGATCAAGCTTCTCAGCCTCAGAAATTGATAGATGAGACTCGTATTTCTTATGAGTCCACTATCTATGTTCTTCACGCCACCATCAACAGACTCCGGAAATCCCTATCCTCCAACTTCCATGGTCCAAAGATCGTCCAACTTACAAAGGAAATCCACAAACTACTCTTCAGCTCCTCTACTCCTAAAAATTCTTAACTGGCAGAAGCCCTCAAAGCTCAATTCCAAGAAGTTTGTGCCAAAGTTGATGGACTTAAGCAATAGCTTGAGGAAGAACCTGCATTGCATTCCTCAAGTGGGGGAAGTGAAGAAGAAGTCTATCACTCGAATCAATCCATCTCCCAACATTAAAGTCCCGCAACTGAAAAATTTCCCACACCGCAACCTTCACCACAACCATCCCATCATACTCCACCACATACGACTCCACCGAGGGAAGTCTCTCCTAAAAAGCCAGAGACTCCTCCGCACTTCAAGAACTTGGCGGAAAACATGTCTTCCCCGAGCACCACGGACTCTCCTGCCACCGCCCAAAGAAAGCATGATTGGAAAGCAGCCAAGCTAGCAGAATTAATTTGGAGAGAATGCGGATTTGACACTATGATAGACGAATCCTTGATTAATTCATGGGTCAATCCGCACCGCCGCTTGCTAGATGAAGATTATAGACCGCACCTTACATATGCTGAACCCCCATCAAACGGGTACTAGGATATACCAATTTCTCCAAATGCCAAGTACTTCACTATATTTGAGCAGTTTGACTGGAGCCTTCCAGATCACAAACGACTGCCGATGGAGTTTGAGAGACTGAATTGCTTTTATGATAAGCATGCCACCTCCATCGAAAACATATGGTCTAATGACAGACCATTCGCAGTTAAGAACTATAAAGTCCGAAAGTTTATGAAGGCTGACTTCATCCAATATACCCTCACCAGAAGGGAGCATGACTACATCCGCACCCAGGCAGACTTCCCTTGCATGAATCCAGAAGAAATCTTCCTCATTGCCAAGGTGTTTCAAAACAAGTCTGAGAAGCACCCCAAGATGAAGATTGTGCTTGAAAAAGCTAATTCTTTTCTGATGGATACAGTCTGCGATTTTGCCAAGATAGATGCGGATATCTACCCCACCATCCTCAAGAAGATTGATCTCCCACCTCCTGAACCTGTGCCAATGCCTACCAAAGGCTTCAAAGAAAGATCTCTAGGCGCAACAAACTTTCTTGATCTTGGAGTCATATTCAAAAGAAAGACTGATAATGTCAAATATTTCATCCCTATGACTGCCATGCACCGCCTGACCAAGAAACAACTTGACATATGTCGAACTGCAGTTGAAAGATCAAAGTATACTACTAAAGAAGTCAAGTTCGGGATCACAAGAAGAATCACATGGCTTGAAAACGTCAGGAAATTTTGGTGGATTCTAATCAAGTTCCTCAAACTTGACAGCTGAATTAAATGTTAAAGAGGTCACTTAGGGGAAATTGTTGAATCATAAAAGCGAACCTCTTGAACTTCAGCTACCGCATTCAAGTCTACTACCGTAACCACTTCAGCACCCGCAGTCAGTTTCTTCTTAGCAACCGCAATCTAAGATCTGCTACCGTAGTCATTTTAGCTAGATTACTTTACTTGTCTTATTGTAATTTACTCTATTGTCCAGTATACCTTGCGTGGCTACTATAGAGTTATAATCTAGTGTTCTTCTTGAGTCTCTATAAATAAGAGCTCATTCTCATGTATTCTATACAGATAACTTACGATCTGTTCTGAATACATTACTCAAAAGTTATATTCTCTATCTCTCTTCTCCTCACTTCTTACTCTAAATTATTACTGAAATATATCTGATTATAACCTCTCTCTGGAGCAAGTCTTTGAGACTTAATCACTAAGCTAGATCTCACTTACTAACTTGGTTTGAATGCATTCCTTGTTATGAATCTGCTTTTGTGTATACTTGACATAACAATTGTTGTCATTTACATTTCTTTACTTTCTGCATCTAACTCACTAACTTCTAACCTCTAATATTATTGTTGAGCTAACATCCTTGAGATTAACTATTCCGCTATATACTTGTTCTAACTTTTGTTCAAGTGTGTCTCAAAGTTTTTCTCTCAACAAGTTCGTTATCATCATTCGTCATGAATTGGCATGGTCCTCACCACACTAAGTTCATATGTTTCCATCGCCTTGACCGTCAAATTCACAAAACCCTCGTCATTCATAACGACAGCCCGACCCAGAGTAAACCCCAAAGTACTCATGCGAGGAGTACCTTGCCCTCCAAAACCTTGACGATCGTATACTCAGCAGACCTTCCCGAACTACCACTCATCCAGCAGATCAAGTTGAAGCACATAGGCTAAGGACGAATACAACCCACCTATCACTCCTAAGTGTATGCACAAGGGTGGCATATAATTATGATTAGGCAGATTTAGTATGTTTGTTTCCTCCCTATCTCCTGTTCCTAGTTTGGTTGTGGACCTAGGGCAGAGTAGCACATCCGACCGTCTTACTAATCTTAATTATATACTACTTGTATACACGAGGTAAAGATAGATGGACCAGTCATGAATCCTATCATGAGCTTTAGGGCAAAGTCGCCCAGGTCTATGAGTGGTTATTCTGCCAATCAGAGGAGCACAAACCCAGGAGTACTGCTAAGAAAGCTAATTTCGGGGCGTAATTCCATCTAACGGGGGGATGATGTGATAACCCAAAAATTTTATCTTGTAAGTCCAGCCAATCAATCGAGAGTAAGACTTGTTTCTACTATCTTTTGGCATTGTTAAGGATCATTTAATGGGTTCTAAGCCTAGTTCACATAAGGATTGAGTGTCATGAAGTGTTAGCTTAGTATTGGAGGAATGAAAACGAGCCAGAAAACCCAACACATGGGGTTTACGGCCGTAAACACCCTCTAGCTGTGAACTATCCCCCTTATGTATGGATTTCCCTCATTTCTTCATCATTCTTCACAATTCCAACTCAAGAACTTCCATTCTCTCTCAAGTATCATCAAGAATTACTCCTTTTCTCGTCTAAATCGTAAGTGATTCTTCCTTGTATTCCTTGATATCCTTCTTGATCTAGTACACCCCTATGATTTCATCCAAGAATTCACCACTTTTGTCTAGATCTTCAAGATCATCATATTTCACCAAGAACACACACTTTTTCTTGGTGGCTGTGAAGTCCCAAGGATCCCAAAATCATAAATGTTTCATCATGTACCTTGTTATACTTGAAAGACCACTAGATCCAAGCCTTGATTCTTCATGTTTCAACATCACCTTCATGATCTTGAAGGGTTGACGGCCGTGAACCCTTCATAGGTTCATTAGCCGTACACACCCTAAAAGGGTTCCAAACCATGAGAAATCCACCCTTGACTTGTTGTTTACCTCATTGCATGAATAGTCCTTGATTTCCCATCCATAGAACCAACGTTTTACGGCCTTATTCAAGATCTTCAAGGGTTCACGGCTGTGAACCCTTCATAAGATCTTCATGGCCGTAATCACCTCAAGACCTTCCTAATTGAGTGCTTTATTCATCTTCTTGTTATACATTAGACACACTAGTTCCCCATGGATCAATTACCACTTTTTGCATGTTTCTTCCATGAGTGTACGGGCGTACACTCACTGTCCATGAACCCATGGTCGTAAACTCAAGTGTGGCTGTGAACACACCTCCCTTTGGACGTAAACTCCCTTTAGTAAATCACATGTGATTGTAAGACTTCATTCCAAGTTTTTCCTAGTCCATAAGGTTGTTTCCTTGCATGATAGTTGTTTTAAACACTAATTATGTGCCTATATATGCCATTATATATCATTTAGGACTCGTTTGTGTCTCGGGAATTCATTCGTGGAACTTCTCATCCTTACGCAGACCTTCATCTGAATCACCCACATGAGGTGAGTTTATACCGCTATTATCAATCTTTTAAATGTTTTAAATTCATTTAAAAGGGGGGGGGGGGGATACAAGTTGAACACAATGATAATTGTGTAAATGTTATTTGTGATAATCATTACGATTAAAAGATTTCTTATGCTATTATAAGTGATCGAAACCGTTTCAAGAACTCTTTTTAAGTTATGTTACTTTATTGTTTATAAAACAACATTTTTAATGTACAATCATAACTCAGTAGATAAATGAGTCGTTTCTTCAAATCAGTATCAGTTCAAGTAAGCATACTAGTAAACTATAATTGGTATAGTTTAGGGGTTCAGTACATACTATAACTAGGACAGGTAGGAACATACTATAAAGAGAAACAGGGAGGAGCATACAATATGCTATAACAGAAGAACAAATCATGATTAACACACTGATACTAATTATTCCTAGTAACCTAGGAAGGGAAGGTATCATTAACTCATTGTTCTAAACAAAAGATGATAATAAACGCGGTATAAGGATATATATATATATATATATATATATATATATATATATATATATATATATATATATATATATATATATATGGGGTACATCTACAAAGTAACGTACAATAATAAATAAAACAGATAAATATATACAAAACTCACAACAGTGTCGACAAAGGTGTTAAGAGTACAAGATTCATTACTTTTAGTAGTCGTCCAAACCATAGAACAACACCACATAACTTCCTAGTAACATGAACATTCAGTAGAAAGGGGCCTATAATGCTAACTTTATGATTCCTTAGTGCATACATTAGGGATATATATTAATCGGGTCCGGTAGACAGTAGAGTGTGTGTTTTCCGCTTCATTTCATGTTCATTGTTTGGTTGTGGGCTTAGAGCAGATGCATGCAGTCTACTATCTATTCGATCTTATATATATATATATATATATATATATATATATATATATATATATATATATATATATATATATTCAAAATGTTTCAACAACTAATGTGTTTTAAATGAAGACTCTTCATTTTCATGTAACTTATGTGTTTTAAATGTGTGTTTAAAATAAGTGACGTTTGGATATCCATAACTTGAGGACAAATTATGGACTCCATTAAAACACATAAATGATTGAGAATTAATTCTAAACAATTCAGCAAATAATTCCTATCATCTTCTAAATTCATAAGAACATGAACGTCAAAATTTCAAGAACACATGAAAACATATAAGACATGAAATTTTGATATAAGCCATTGTAAATGGATTAGAACAACCATTACACCAACTAAAACAAGTTTTAAAACATCAAAACAGTTTAGGGTAAAGTTTCTAGTCCATTTCCAGCAGCAAAAGTCGAAATTCTACATTCTGAACCTTCTACTCGTCGAGTGCACGAACCTACTCGACGAGTAGGATGAATTTTGCCTTGAACTCGGCGAGCCCCCCCATGGACTCGGCGAGTCCATCATGCAGACAACAAAAATTTTGACTTTTTTCAGTATTTTGCATCAAGTATCAAACAAGCAAGCCTAGGCTCTGATACCACTATTGGGTTTTGAGCAATCTAACACTTCCTAAGTGTGCATGCAACCCATAAACCTTGGATCTATGTTTGTCTAAATACATGCAAAATAATAATTTTCCAAGGTTTATAACCTATCTAACATGGCATGGGGTACTTTTAAACATAAAAGAATTAGATGAGATTACATACCTTTTGATGACTTTAATTCCTTGGAGTTTGAGAGCCAAGAACCAATAGTATGAATGGCTCAAATGGAAATCACAAATCACCACAAACACTTGGAAAACTTTGAGAGAGTGTATACACACTTAGAAATTCGGCCACACACAAACACACACACTAGGCTTATATAGTGTGCATGGTTAGGGTGAAACCCTAATAACCCATGACCTTTCCTTTTCCAAGGATCCATGGGTTAAAAGCTCCATGGATCATCCATGGACTTCCATATAAGCCTAGCCCATTAACAAATGAGTGTTAGCCCACACCATATAAAAACAATAGCCCACAATTTAATTAGTCTTCCTCTTAATGTCTAAATTAATTCATAATTAATTTAATACTAAGACTAATTAAATAACTTCATATTAATATATTATAACTTACAATATACTAATAAACATATGTGTATAACTCACATAAAATTATCCATAAATAGTCGGGTGAAGTGCAACCCAAATGGACCATGCCGGGTCGGGTCAAGTATATACCAAATAAGTTATGGACTTAGACACCTTATCCAACACAATATGCCATGTTTTATATATATGTATGGGGTACATCTACAAAGTACCGGATTTATTTATAAAAGGGTACATCTACAAAGTACCGGACAATAATAAATAAAACACATAAATATATATACAAAACTCACAACAGTATCGACAAAGGCGTTAAGAGTACATGATTTCATTACTCCTGGTAGTCGTCCAAACCATAGAATAACGCCACATAACTTCCTAGTAACATGAACATTCAGTAGAAAGGGGCCTATAATGCTAACTTTATGATTCCTTAGTGCATACATCAGGGATATATATTAATCGGGTCCTGTAGACAGTAGAGTGTGTGTTTTTCGCTACATTTCTTGTTCCTTGTTTGGTTGTGGACTTAGAGCAGATGCACCCAGTCAATTATCTATTCCATCTTATATATATATATATATATATATATATATATATATATATATATATATATATATATATTCCGTATACACCCAGTAATCATAAGGAGTAGCAGGTATGGGTCAGGTCATAGTATACAAATTCAATACATCGTTTTCTGGTAAAAAAACATACTTTTCAGTTAGACCATTTAGTAGGCTAAACTAGAAACTTATCAAAAAAAGGGTTTAATCCATTTTATTAAACCAATATAACTTAAAGGACCTTTAGTGGTTAATTCTATAATACCTTAGATTATACATCGGGGTTGTATATAATTAATATCTGTTAGGCAGTTGGATGTGTGCTTTTCGCCTTACTTACTGTTCCTTGTTTGGTTATGGGCTTAGGGCAGATTCACCCATTTAACTGTCCGTTCGATATTAGATTATATATAGCTTGTATAATCTAAGTGATTATAGAAGGAACTATTGTGGTTACTATTTTTACTAAAGGAAATATATGATTTTCTTAAAGAATGTTTTCATCAAATATAAAGAACTATTACAGTTAACTCCGTAAGTACCAAATTAATACACCAGGGTTATATACAGTGAAGATCTAACAAACAATGGGATGTGTGACTTCCGCCTCATTCCCTGTTCCTTGTTTGGTTGTGGGTTTAGGGCAGATCCACACAATCGATTGTCTGTTTACTCAAAATTATATATAACTTGTATCCATTTAGTACCTATAGAAGGAATTATAGAGTCATTTTTACTTTGAATCATCACATTAGAATATATAGGATTTTCTGAAGAAAGAAGTGAACTTTTCTAAAAAGAACTTTCAGTTTACTTTGCATCAATAAATACTTATGAACTCACCAGCTTAAATGCTAATCTACTTTTTCAAAATAACTTGTATTCTCAGGAGAATAGTAGACAGGTAAGCAGTCTGGTTTTGAGAAGATGGAGCATAGTAGCTTCATGTCTTGTTTTGTTATTTGCTTTTGGATTCAATCTTTTGTGAATCACTACTTTGTAAACTCTTTAACATTAATACAATGGTTGTTTATTACTATGATTACTATGATACATGTGTTGTGATACTAAACATGACATCCTCCGCCCCTGAAAGTTTCCATCGTTCCGGTTTGGAGGTGTGATAGTGATGAATTAAGAGTGACAGGGTATAGTGACGCCAACTTTCAGACCGACAAAGATAATTTTCATTCTCAGTCGGGCTGGGTATTTACCCTAAATGGAGGAGCAATGACTTGGAAAAGTTCCAAACATGAGACTGTAGCTGATTCAACATGCGAGTCAAAGTACATAGCAGCAAGCGAAGCGTCGAAGGAGGCAATATAGCTGAAGAACTTCATCGGAGACCTTGGAGTTGTTCCAACTGTAAAGGAGACAATAGATATTTTCTGTGACAATGAGGGTGCGGTCGCCTTAACCACGAAACCAATGGATCATGGCAGATCCAGGCACATTGACAGAAAATATCACTTCATAAGACATCGGGTGGAAGAATGACTCCTCGTGGTAAAAAAGGTATGGTCAGATGTGAACCCAGCAGATCCCCTCACGAAGGGACTAAGTAGGGTTAAGCATTTAAAGCATGTAAGGAGCATTGGGTTGAAGGACGATATTAGCTTTAATGATTAGATAGTTGTTTTGAAACTTGTAATAGATAAAATGTAACTGAAATGTGGTGATTAAATAAAAGGTGTATTTATTTATGAGTAAATATACTATCTTGGGTCAATTGTTTACTGTTGTTTCATTTTGCATGTTTTGACTTCCAGAATATTAAGATTATTCAAACTATCCATAGTCAATCATACTTTGGAAGTAGGTATTGAGGCGAGATTGTTATGAATTTGGCTTGTAGATTGTCTGACGCGTTTAGACATAACAAAAGATTGCTACAACATTCATGAGTGCTCATAAGGTCTGAGTATTGGATTAAACCCACGCTCACATGAATCACTTCACAGAATTTATCATGAGTGATTGTGAGATGATAATATCATATAGTCTTCAAACCAAGATATATGAGTTGTTGATTATAATTTGGCTGTACATTGATAGTGCGAAAACTCATCAGTAACTTGATGTTATAAAACACACTGTTGTGTATGATTTAACAAGTAGTTAGTACAAGCATATAATGTCGAAGTTTATCTATTCCTTTTAATTCTTGGAGGATTAAAAGCGATATCTTGGACCCCTCGATGATTTTGTTTTGACGTATGTGACGGGCCCGGTCAGGACTCAACTGATGTGTTCAATTAAGATCTATGTCAAACAAATCAGAAATCAGGAAACAAACTACTGGACAATAAGTATGACTATGTTCCATGTATTTTTCTGGCTGATATCTTGAAGAACAGATGATTATATGATCCCTTATCTAAAGGACGCGTCAGATTTCGATAGCGGCTTTTAAGAACTATGATTGCTAGTTGGTGTTTATCGTACTTGCACGTATAATTATTAGACTTATCCAAGTGGAAGATTGTTGGATTATGTGTCTAAGCTCATAACTATAATTGATATGTACTTGACCCGAGAGTAGAGAGATCCTTTTGGGCTGCCTTCACCAGAACAATCTGATAGGATGGATATTTGTTAGGGTGCAAAGTCATGCTTGGATGTAATGTTTTAGGCTTTCCTCTTTGTATGTGTAAATGGGTTGAGTCTTTTCCTATAAATAGGAAGTGAGTGACTCCCATTATGTAAGAGTCCATTTTGGAGTGTTAGACTAGAGAGAGAAATTGTATACAAACCCATTTGTATAATCTTTCTAGATCTAATAAGAGCTTACAAAGATTTATTTACTCATTGTGTTCTTGAATTTGTATTATGAATCACTAGATCTTTCTAATTCCGCACATGCCATCATAATCAACACCACTTCAATATTTGAGAAAGAGGTTACTTGTGATTTGTTAATATATTATAAGTATAATATATTAATATGAAATCATATTATTTAATTAGTATTGATGAATACTTAATTTGGAATTAATTTAGTGATCAAAAGAGACTAATTAAACTAACGGGGGCTGATTATGAAAATCAATGATATATATATATATATATATATATATATATATATATATATATATATATATATATATATATATATATTGTTGGTGGTGTTTGTGACTTATTAGAGGCATCGCATTTGAGGTGCTAATTTCTTAAAGGCGAATGACAACAAGCTACAAGGAAGAGGTAATCTATCTAACTAGTTTTATGATTCAAATATCAAATTTTGTATGCTAGTTTAGACTTCATGTTTTGGAAAACAATTTTACATGTATAACTATAGAAAACATAGATCAAAAGCATTAATGTTGTATGTGCACCTTAAGGTTGTTATAGAGCTCAAAAACCTTCAGTAATAATCTAGTGAATAAGGAGGCGGTAAGTAAAAAAGGTAGAGGAGGTGGTTTATGATGGTGGAAAGCAGAGCGAGATGGCAAATAAGCAGATCTGGAGATACTGGAGATGTGTTGGTCCGGTGGTTACGAAGGCAGTGTTACGGTGATTCCAGCGGCGGAGTTATTGAGCTTCCGGCAGTCGTCCGATAATCATGATTATGGTTCATAATTGAGCTTCAAGATATGAGAGAGAGAGAGGGAGAGGAAGAGTAGAGCAAGAAAGTGTGTGTGTGGTATATTAGATCTTAGAAAAAATAAGGACATAAAATATTAAAAAAGATATAATGGCATAATTATAAATAAAAACAAATCTTAGCCTAGTTTCAAAAAAATCAACATCTCCTTCCCTCATTCCTTTTACCACCAGTAGCCTCTTGTTGATGTCCGACCCCACCACTGAGTAATCAGCACCCCAGCTACCATCTAGGTCCTTTATTTCAGCTCCTCATCCACTAGATCCACCGCTACCGTTGTCCTTCCACGTCTCATAATCTAGATCGGTGATTTAGGCTATCTCCAACGATTTTCACCATTGACCGTCAAGAAGACACAACCCTAAAACCACCAGAACCGTTGCTGCATTAGAAGTCTCCTCCCAGTGTTGCATCCCTACGATCGCGCTACTTTCGTCGACCACCGAATTATACTGTTATCTCTTCCGCCACTACAAAATATGACTGTTGTCTTTGGTGAGTTGAAAACATCGATGATAAGTTAATGTGATGCTATAGTTGCAAAAGGAAAATGGAGGTCAGATGTGTGTTTATGCAAGTAATTCCTGAGATCGAAATGATCTCTACTCTAATTGTTTCATATTTTGATTACTAAACAGATTCTGGTGAGCATGTCGAACAGAGAAAGCAATTGGAGATCTTATTTTGTTGGTACATCTGCAAACAAGCATTTGCAAAAACAAATCTTATTGAGAGTGTAGAGAGAGCGATAAGCATTTCTTGATATTTAGTTTCCCATGCATAAAGAATTTGATGGAGATGCATCTGATGTTTCCGATAGAGTAATGGAGAAGGTTGAAGAAAATAAAAGGTAACATATAATTAATCATTTTTTTCCTTTGCTGAAATGTAACTTTTGTTTCATTTGTTTAGATCGAGATTTTTGAAGTACTTTTCTTATTGCTTGCTGCCATATATGTTCTATACATTTAATGAGTCTGACATGTTCATAATTATCAAATTTTACATATTGGATGGAATAGATATATGAATTGTTATTCTTCGATGGGCACTACTATTCTTCAACCCTTATCACTATTATTCTTCAACCACTATTGTTATCTATAAAGACTGACATGATTTAATAAATAAATAAATAAATTAGTTGTTGGAACATTTTGAATATATATATATATATATATATATATATATATATATATATATATATATATATATATATATATATATTACTAGGTTATATTGCTAGAATGATAGGTTCTTATAATAAAAGTTATTTATACACTATACATGTCATTTTCAGTCACGATTTTTTGTTAATTATTTTAGCGTACATTATTTATTATACTATTAAAATAACATTATCTCTCTCTCTCTCTCTCTCTCTCTCTCTCTCTCTCTCTATATATATATATATATATATATATATATATATATATATATATATATATATATATATATATATTAAATTCACATGTTCAAACTATTTTTACTATCACAATAAAGAATAACAAATAGTTGAAATATGTATGCGTTGATATAAAACTTATTTAACCATTTGCTTTTCTCTTATATAATAAAAATATATCTTTAAGTTATAATAAAATAAAATATTATAATTACGTATTTAGTTACACTTTCACAGAAATGGTTATTAGATTTTTTGTAGACTATTAAAATTTCGAACAAGTCAAATAGCTTGAAAATATTAGTAATTAACACAAATATAGATCATTGAAATTTTAAATAATACAAGCTTTAAATTAATAATCAATTCCATATTAATATATATAGTAAATGGATTTTTACTGAGATTGATTATCTGAACCTTAACGATAAAATACTACGTAGCCTTTTAAATTTTAATTTAATGATCTATTTCATATTAATAAATATAGTTAGTGAAGTTTTTAATGTGGTATTAATTATGTGGAACAACGACCAAAATACTATATAGCCCTAAAACATAGTACACAAGATGTTTAATGAAATTTCTTAGTTGATTAGTAGATGTCTTTACACTTGTGAATGAGTATCTGAGTTCTAGTATTAAACTGTGGATGACTGTTTGGATTAGTGTATTAATTGTGAATGAGTGTCTAAAATGTGGTATTAAATTGTGAGTTTATTGTATTAAGCTGTGAATTTTATGTATTAAACTGTGAATTGATTGTATTAAGCTGTAAATTTTGTGTATTAAACTGCGAATTGATTGTATTAAGTTGTGAATTGACTGTATTAAGCTATGATTTTTTATTTTTTATTTTTTATTTTTTATATAAATTTTGTATTTGCTTTTGAAATATGGGATGAAAGAAATTTTTGAAGAGAGAAAAATGTATTTGTCATGGCATAATTCTACTTTTCAATTAAATATTGTGTATTTGGTTGCAAAAATGAAATGATATGCATCTAAGAGTATTACCAACGAAAATTGAAGCTACAATATTTTTTATATTAAATTGTGAATATAACCAAAAATATGCTATACTATCACACCCCCAAACCGAGATGGCGAAAACATTCGGGAGTGGTGGACGTCATGTACAGTATCATAACAATTCATAATAGTAAAACAAGCAATAACATCCATTGCATTAATAAAATAGTTAATACATGTGTGTTCTCTGCAAAGTAGTATGACACCAAAAATATAAAGCAAAATAATAGTCGAGTCTGAACATGCTCCGTCTTCACAAAACCTGTGTTCGTGTACCTGTCTACTAGTTTCCTAAAAAAACAAGTTATTTTGAAAGAGAGTATCAACATTTAAGTTGGTGAGTGCATAAGTACTTCAGTGTCAAGTGTTTGTATTTGTTTCATGAAAATGTTTGTATTTGTTTAGTAAAAATGTTTGTATCTGACTAGTGAAAATGTTTGTATCCTTCCCGGAAAATCCTGTATTTTCTACATTAAATGAAAAGTAGTCTTCTACCAAGACTCAACTATTTGTATAATCTGTTTTCTTGAAAATGGTGTAAAATGTAAGTTTGTTCTTGAAATAGTATAAATGTATGTTTCTCATATTTGTAAATCTATCTTTACTTGAAAATAGTATGCAATTCTCATGCGAGAATGTCACTGAATGAACGTAATGGAAAAATGAAGATTTAAAGTAGTATGGTATAAAATACACTACTGATGCATTAACTAGCTTGAAAACCAACTGGTTAACTAATATTAAAATGTGATTAGGTTATAACCATGATCGATAGACTAGTATAAAACATGACGTTCTTCAGACGTCGAAACTGGTATGACATTTGACACCCGTAGACCTGCAGGTCCCACTATAGCTAGTTGTAAGGTGCGGGATGGTCAATCCCGTAGAGATCTATACACAAACTCATGCTCTCCCTCCAGGAGATTCTTGTTTCAAAACGTGACATAGCAAGAGTATTGCTATGTCATGAAATAGTATCTCACATTTTAGTTATCTTGTTCTTGTTATAGTATGTAAGTTTCTTCTTGTTCTTGTAAATGAATAGTATGCTTTGTAATTAATAGTAATAGTATGTATGTATTGACTCATGTACTGTTTCTCTGTTCTAGCAATAGTATGTAGTAATCCTCTAAGCTATACATATTATAGTTTACTTGTATGTTTGTTAAATTGTTACTGATTTGTAGAAAAGACTCAATTGTCCAACATATACAATTGAGTTAAGTATATTCCTTGAAAATAATGAGTTTTAATATTTAGGCATATATTTTGTAAGCACAACTATGATTTAACCGACAGTCGGACTAGAGATCCTACCCTAAGCCCACAACTAAACAAGGAACAAGAGTTACGGTATTTAGCAATAGTCTTAAGTCTGTTAAAGCATACTTATACATAAATATGTATACGAATATGATTTTGATATAAACAGAAATCTAAAAAAGTTTAAAAGACTTTTTAAAATGGTTTTAACAACATTTGAGTATAAAAAATTGTTTTTGTTTGTTTGTTTCCACATGTAAATGAATAACACAAATATATTGTTTTCTACTTGTATTCTCCTCCTAAAAGCATTTAAAAGAGTAAATTGTAGGGGTATGAACTCACATTTTGGGAGTAATTCGATAGACAGTTCGATATAGGATGATTGATCCCACAAGCTAGCTCCCGAGACAAAACAAGTCCTAAATAGCAATTCATGCGATATATAGGCATGCAATTAGTGAATATAACATCTAAGGCATTAAGGAAACCTAGGATGTAAGAACTACTTACAATAGAAGAGTTAGAACCTAAATTAAGTGGTTGCTGGGTGTTTATGGCCAACCTTCGGTGTTCACAGCCGCAAAGGTTTTTCAGCCTCTGAAAATCAAGTGTTTTCGGCAGTAAATTCAGGAATGAAGAGTGATTGATTGCGAAGAGAAGAACAATAGATGTTCTTAATAAGGTCCTGAGGTGGATTGGATGATCTTCGGATGATAGATGAGAGAAAAACTTGGTTTTCGGTTGAAGACTTTGAGAGAAAAGGACTTGAGTTTTTGGCCAGAAGAGTAGAAGTGATCAGATTTCCGATCAAATATATATATATATATATATATATATATATATATATATATATATATATATATATATATATATAAGGGAGGTTTTGTGGTCCGAAGGAGTTCACGACCCGAAGGAGTTTACAGCCGAGAATGAGGGACGTTTACGGCCCGAAGGCTCATTTGTGGTCCGAGAGTTTATTGCCTAGCGAAGGTTTGCAGCTCATGTGAAGGTTCTTGGTTCGAAATGATTTTCCCTCCAAAACACATATCACACTTGAATACAAGGTTTATACACCTATAATTCATTAATCTAACTCTATTTTAAGATAAATAAAGAAATAAGTTTGACCTTCATTTGATCCTCCTGCTCCCAAGTGAATTCGGGTCCCCGTTTTGCATTACAGCTAACCTTCACTATCGAAACACGGCTTTGCATGGTTTGTTTGAAATCCCTATCCATGATTTCTATGGGTTCTTCCTAGAAGTTGAGGCTCTCATTAATCTTGATTTCCTAGAGTGGGATAACAAGATTCTCGTCAGATAGACACTTCTTTAGGTTCGACACGTGGAATGTAGGGTGTACGTTGTTAAGTTCTTGAGGTAGTTTGAGTTTGTAAGTTACGGGGCCGATTCGTGCGAGAATCTCGAAAGGCCCTATGTACCTTGGATTCAGTTTTACATGCTTTCCAAAGCGTATCACGCCCTTCCAAGGTGAGACCTTCAGTAGGACACGGTCGCCAACCTGGAATTCCAAGGGTTTTCGTCGTTTATCTGCGTAGCTTTTTTGTCTGTCTCGTGAGGCTTTCAGTCGCTCCTTAATTTGTACGATCTTCTCTATAGTTTCCCAAATGATTTCTGGACTGGTGAGAGTGTTGTTAGGGACTTGCCCTTTAGCTAACTGAGTGTCACCCACTTCAGCCCAACATAGAGGTGAACTGCACTTGTGTGACAACTGTCAATTTCCAGTCAAGTCAAAGTCAACTAAAGTCACCGCTCAACTCATCTAACCCTTGTATACTAGGGTTTTTAGTATGTTTCTTAGTAAAAAACTCGCACTCTTAATGCAAAGTATCACTTAGAGTTTTCACGTGTTCGGAAACTCTAAACCCTAATCAGGGCAAGTGATGAAACTACTCGATAAAACATTATTCCTTAACCCTCGGGGGCATATGACAATCATAACAAGACTTAACGAGGTTTACAAACCTTGAATTACAGAGCCAAACACTCAAAAAGGTCTTAAAAGAAGTCTCTCTTAACCTCTTTCACTCTATCTCTCCAAGAATGTGAAATCTCTCCCAAATCTCTTCAAGTATGTCAAATCTCTCCAAAATCTTTCTCTGTATGAGAAATCTCTCCAAGAATGTGAAATCTCTCCCAAATCTCTCCAAGAATGTGAAATCTCTCCCAAATCTCTCTCTGTATGAGAAATCTCTCCAAGAATGTGAAATCTCTCCCAAATCTCTCTAAGTATGTGAAATCTCTCCCAAATCTCTCTCTGTATGAGAAATGTCTCCAAGAATGTGAAATCTCTCCCAAATCTCTCCAAGTATGTCAAATCTCTCTCAAAACCCCTTTTGATTTATTTTGATCATTTGGGGCATCCCGACACTTGACTTGGTGAAAAACCACTCGAAGCGGGAAGATACATTGGAAATTAGCCTTCTAGGTCCGAAGTCCCTTCATAAGGACCAAACTCTTCTTGAGCCGAAGCCCCAAGGATCAAGACCGAAGTCCCCTTGTCTAGCCGCAGCAAGCTAGCCGCAGCCAGCGAGCTGCAGCCTCCGAATCGTAGTCATCAAACCTGGAGCACCGCATCCGAACTCGCCTCCGGTCCTTCCTGACGAACCTGCCTACGGTTGCTGCTCGGACCGCAGTCCGTTACCCTTCGGATCCACTTCAGCGACCAAACCCCACTTCGGACCTAAGGCTGTTAAGATCGGAATCACCCTTCTGACTTCGGATTTCCCCATTTTTCACCCAGTTTTCGACCACGACTCCGTTTTAAGTCCGTTTTTAATTATTTTAACGGGGGATTTTCACCCAAACTCATATTTTGACATATAAGGTCCCATATATATTTATAAATTCAACATATTTGAAAGGAAATCCTTATTTAAGAATAAAATTCATTAAGTAAGATCTTGTGGTGGAGTGTTGACTTTGCCATAGTGTTAGACACAAGCAACCACCCCCATACCCACTCCATGACTAACCCACACCCCTCCCCACCATACATGGTCATTCAAGAGTAATTTTCCCACTCATACTCACGTCCTAAGAGCTGGACAACCCCTCTCTCTCCTCACACTTCCTTCATTCTCTGATTTTTCCTCCAAGGATCACACTCCAAATTCTCTCATCTTTCTCTCTCAATTTTGATAACTTCAAGGCATACTCCAAGGCTGATCATCAAGCTTTCTTTCACTCTTGGTAGGTATAATTCATTCATCTTATGATTATTACACATCCTTCTACTCAAAATCATAAGAATCTTACACAAACATCGTCACTTTTGATGTTAGGTTCTCGGTTCTTCAAGGCATCTCCTAAGTGTTCTTGAGTTGAACACTTCCCTTCTTCAACATCCATCCACTGAAATCACATAAGGTGAGTTCATACCCCTGTCTTTTCATGTTTTCTTAAGTTTTAAGGGGGGGGGGGGATACAAGTTAAAACAACAAGAACACAACTAAACTCTTCCAACAGCTTTCATCAGAAAATTTGGACTCCATTCACGGACTGTTTTGGGAAACTTAAACATTTTATTTTTCAAAACTGTATTAGGTGCAAATATTTCAAGTTCTTAACTTTAAAATTACTACTTTCACATCTCCATACGATTTTTCTACGATATATGGTGATTTTTACAAAATAGCCTATCATTTCAAGAACAAATCCGGACTAGTCTGTGAATATGGACATTTTAACACAAGTTAAAGACTTCTAAAAATCATAATAAAAATTATGGATAAACTAGACACATTTTATGAACTCTCAAAATTTACGGATTTATTTTTCGACATCTTATGATTTTTCTAAAACATTGCAGAAAGGCTAAAAACTAATTAACAGCTTATAACTTTCATAACACTTTGTATTATGTTGAGCAAAGTGTATAACAATACGAACTAAATATTGAATGTGTTTTCTTGTTAGTTTATCATCATAAACTGAAATTTAGTCATTCATAATGAGATTCTTCATTCATTTAGAACACATATAACAAACTATAATAATCATAGTTTATGGATTCATAGCTCTAATGAATTTTCATAAAAGGGTTCTTTTACAATACAAACGTTTTGGATAAACTATAATAGGTATAGTTTATATATTATTTACATTTCAAACTTATCTACCAAAGGTTTTCATTTCCGTTCACGTAAATATGTTAATGAATAAATTTGTGAGACATTCCCTTCGTGTTACCTTCATGGTAACAAAGTCAAAAGTCCTGTAAATTATAACCAGAGTCTCTTGTAGGGAGAGCGTGATAGTTGTGTATAGATCTATATTGGGTCTAACAAACCCACACCAGAGTTGCATGCAACAGCTAGACCGGTAAGTCTAAGGTGACAAGTGTCATTTAACTTGTGATGCCTGAAGAATATTGTATTACGAGGCCGTCTGAGTCTTAGCATGGTTATAATAACTCACATATGGTATTAACAAATCGTAAGATTTACGGGTTCTACTTTTTAATTAGCGAGTTATGTCGATTTAATTCACAGAAACTACTTTAAGTATGGACAAATACTTGTACACTTATATATCAAAAAGGGTTTTATGCCGATTTAAAACCACTTTTATATCTTTAAGTATGGCAAATACTTGTTTATTTTCGGTCCTGGGATTTAGGACCACATAAATTTTATAAGGAAAATATAGGATTTTCTTTGGAAGCATATATCCGTTAAAACTATATTTCATCTAGAATTGTTAGACTTCAGCTATAATTGCTAAGTGTATATGCTAGAGTTATATAAGAATTTAGTCATAATCGACTTAGAATTGGTAGGCCCACCTTATCTCATGTTCCTTGTTTGGTTGTGGACCTAGGGCAGACCTATTATATTCAACGGTTTATTTAACTTACTTTTTATATAACTTATATACACTGAGTGATTATAGAAGGAATCTTTGGGTTCTTCTAGAGTGCGTTATCGCATAACATAGGAACATTCATTTTACACGTGAAAAAGAAAATATTGGATTTTTCTGGAAACATACTTGTCGCTTTTTCAAGGAAAACGGTCTCTTTCTCAAACAAAACTCTTATGAACTCACCAACTTAATTGTTGAAACTTTTTTTTTTCAAAACTACTTGTATTCTCAGGAAATAAGTGAAATAGGAAAACAACAACATTTTGAGGATGAGACGTTAAATCGTCAAACAGTTCATTTTTTCATCATAATGTAATTGAATTTTCAAACATGTAAACTTACTATGATGTAACTTTTTCAGCTATATTTATGATGGTTGTATTTACTTTGAGCACTATTATACTCATTGTTGTGATACTATACATGAAGTCCTCCACCCCCGAACGTTTCCGCCATCCTTGGTTGGGGGGGTGTGATAACTTGCAGTCATAGAGGGCTTTGTATGGAGCAGCCTTTATGCTAGTGTGATAATTGTTATTGTAGGAG
Source organism: Lactuca serriola (assembly GCF_051521515.1). Lineage (NCBI taxonomy): Eukaryota > Viridiplantae > Streptophyta > Magnoliopsida > Asterales > Asteraceae > Lactuca > Lactuca serriola. Next base: position 75,326,266 of record NC_136412.1, read on the forward strand.
AACTCGAAAAGGGGTAAATGAGTATCCCATGCATTTCCAAAGTCTATCACACAGGCTCACAACATATCTTTAGAGTTTGAATAGTCCTCTCACTCTGTCCGTCAGTTTGTGGATGGTAGGTTGTACTCATATCCAGCCTAGTTCCTAGTGCCTTCCGTAGTGACTGCCAGAACCTCGAGGTGAATCTATTGTCTCTATCCGAGATAATAGATATGGGCACACCATGCAGTCACCCTATCTCTCTAAGGTAGGCTCTGGTCAATTTCTCTATTTTGTCAATTTCCTTAGTTGGTAGGAAGTGCGCGGATTTGGTTAACCGGTCCACGATCACCCAAATGGTATCGAGTACACCCTTTGTCTTAGGAAGCTTGACTATGAAGTCCATTGTAATCCGCTCCCACTTCCACTCAGGTATCTCCGGTTGTTTTAGTAAACGTGAGGGCTTTTGGTATTCGACCTTAACCTTGGCGCAAGTAAGAAACTTGCCCACGAAGGTAGCAATCTCTGCTTTCATGTTAGGCTACCAATATAACTTTTTGAGATCCAGATACATCTTAACTAAACCTGTATGAATGGAGTATCAAGTATTGTGAGCTTCGTTCATGACCACGTCTCTGAATCCACTGGATTTTGGTGTCCAGATCCAATCCATGAGGTATAAGGCTCTGTCTGTTGGGTTATGAGCATTCTAACACTCCTAAGTGTACATGCAACCCTAAATACCTTGAATCTATGTTTTCTCTATTATACATGCAAATAAGAACTTCCAAGGTATTATCCTAATCTAGCATACAAAACAATGAGTGTAACAAGATAGAATACATACCTCTTAGATGTAGAAAGTCTTCATGAAGCTTGAGTGCCTAGTGCCCCAAGTGTGACACCTCAAATGGTTCACACAACACCAAATACACTTGGAATAACTTGAGAGAATTCTACACTTCATGAAAATCGGCTAGCCCCTTCTTACTCTCACTAGTGGCCGGTTTTGGTCAAGAATAAGATGCTTATATAGTTAGGGTTACACCATGTAAACCCTAATTGACATGGCCTTTCATTTCCATGATCCATGGGTACAAATACACCATGGAGCATCCATGGACCATCCTATGGGTTTTAGCCCAACTTGATTACCCATGGAGCATTAGCCCACTATACAAGTATGGATGATTTACACAATCAACCCATATATTTAATTAGTCTTCTTTTGATCACTTAATTAATCCTAGATTAATTCTTGATCAATACTAATTAAATAATCTTATTATTCTTATTATTAATATACTAGAACTTATAATATATTAATAACCATAAGTGTCTTATTTCTCTCATTATAGTCTATCCAAGTGCATGATGCCATGCAACCCAAATGGACCATGCCGAGTCGGGTCAAGTCATACCAATTATAGTTATGGACTTAGACATTAATCCAACAGTCTCCCACTTGGATAAGTCTAAAACTATTATTGCGTATGACTTCAGGAACCAACTGGCAATCGTAGCTCTCAAAAGCTTCTGTCGAACTCTGACCTTGTCGATGAACTCTGACCTTTGTCAGTGACTTGTCCATTAGATAAGGGATCATATATTCCTCCATTCTAGATATCATATGGACTGAGACATGGATTATAATCATTCTTTCTGTCCATTTGTTGTTTCCCGATTTCCGATTTATGATGACTGACTAATTGAACAAATCAAATCAGTCCTGGCCCGGCCGAGCACTTCCATTTGTCATCATCAAATCATCGAGGGGCCCACATATATCGCTTTTATCCCGAAGGTAAAAGGAATGGATAAACTTCGACTCATATGGCTTGTTCTACTACTTGTTGAATCATACACAAAGGCACGTTTTATAGCACCGAGTTACCAAATGCGTTTTCGTGCAATCAATGTACAACCAACTCATGGTAACAACTCATATCTCTACGTTTGAATAATATAAGATATTATCGTCTCATTATCACTCGTGATAAAATCCATGAAGTGATTCCAATGAGCGCGGGTTGAATCCAATACTCAGAACTTATGAGCACTCATGAGTGTTGTAGCCCTTTGTCCAACACCTTAGACCTCTACAAGCCAACCCATGACAGTCTTAATTCATATCTACTTCCAACATATGACCGACTGTGGATGGTTTGAATAACTTAGTCATTCCGGAAGAATAACCTAGTTTATTCTGGAAGTTAAAACATGCAAAATGAAACACAATAATAATTGAATCCAATATGGTATCAAAACCTATGAACATAAATAAAACACCTTTTATTTATCACCATATGATTACACATTATTCATTGTATACTGTTTCAGCTATCAACTTTATTCTTGAATTTAAAACAATAGTTGTCCCATGCTCCAAGCATGTACACTATGTTTTTCTAAACACTAGTCATGCCATATACCAAGTATGTATACTATGTTTGTCTATGATCTTTACTTTGCGAACTAGATCCATTGAACATAACTTCAATGATTCTCTTTTCACACTCCCAAATCCTTACTGCAAATACACAAACTCCAAATTCATGTCATTTACTGAAATCTGTTAGATTCTAAACTTATATGCATTGATCCTCTTGTAATGATTATGCACAAAGTCAGAAAGACTTGACAACAATCATTACAGAGTATTCCAAAGGAGATCAGCTCCTTGGAAACATCCTTCTTGCATTAAGTTTCCTAATCTTAAACAGATTGAAAATTCTAACTTTGAAACATTTCCAGATTCCATTTTGACTATCACTTCTGAACAAGAGTTGCCTCCTTACAGATTATGTCAATATGGTCCTTCCAGAATTATCACTATACTTCCAACTGTCCATGAGCAACCAATCTTTGGTAAACCTTAGATTCTCCTCGACAATTGTTTAATCCTTTTAGTCATATCCAGTTCTAAACCTTTTCCCTTCTTAATGCCCTAGGCATTTGGAAAATTTTAGAAAGGATGAATATAGCACATGTAATCGATCCTATATCCGAAACATATGGGACACGATTCATGATGTCTCACATAAAGACTAAACCAATCTTTTTCTATAACATTTCCATTTCAATTTGCCAAGTTCTCATAATTCAGATTATGAAAAGGGATGCCGTAATCATAATCGAATTTTAGAACGCAAATAATGGACTCATATACAAAATTTCCTTATGTTGAGACATTCCAACATGAAATTCATATATATCCTTGACTAAATGGTTAAAACCTCACGATCTAAGCTTATAGATTTGAGATGAAGTATAATTTCCTCTCCCTTAATTATAGCAAAACAACACTTTCCCAATTGAAACTTTTGTTTTCTATAATTAACATTGCTAGCTTGCAATACTTATCATAATTATCATGCTCCCACTAACATGATGATTATTAGCATAACACTTATGCTCCCACTAGCTTTGACATGTAGTCAGAAATTAGCTGGACTTTTAGAAATCAATACTTCATTGACTTTCTTACCAGAGTTCAGACTTCTGATACTAGATTGTTTTGATAAGACTTTATCAAAATCATACACCTTCCCTTAGATAGCATACTTGTGTGTCCAAACAATTATGAAGAGGGATGCCGTAATCATAATTGTTAGACCTTTTTGCCACTTCTCACAAGTCCAGGTTAGTGTGCCGGTAAACCACACACGCTCCACTAACGACTTTGAGAATGCAAATATCACAATTGCTATCTAGCTAAAATCTACTTAGTGAAAGTGTTTCCTCACCATCATTTTTCATGAATCGGATAGAAACCTTATGACACTTAGATTTAATGGTGTATGAGTTCCTACCCATATGAATTTGTCAAAACCATAATCACAAGACAAGGATAATGACAAATCCAAACTCATATGGATTGAACTCAATCTTAAATTCTTGCCACCTGGCAGCTCAAGGGCCTGCCATTGCTTCCAAGTTGTTGTGCAACAAATTGAGAACTCTAAGAACTCATATGCAAAGCCAACTTTAACTGGAATGGGCACAGAATATGTCAACACGATAGGTTATAAACCTCAAGTCGTGTGCTAGTGAAGAACTTCAGGTTTTATTCTTGATTAGTTCTTGAAACTTTCAAGACCTTTAAGACTCCCACTGTCCTCTTGACATATAAGACTTTCTTGTCAGATATTCAAGAGATAGTGTGGATTCTAATCAAGACAAACACTTCACAAAATTGGCCTAAGTTGGTCTTTGTTTTATCCAAAACATCACAACTTACCAATTTCAAATGTACAAGAGTAGAAATCGTTTACTCTCACATTTGAAAAGTGTTTTAAACCTTCTTTAAGACATGTCACTCAAGTTACAATCTTGGAGTATGACTCTAAGACTTGTATTGGAACGAAGTATGACTCATCTTCTTGATTTAACCACTTCAACAATTCAAGTTCCTCTTCTTAGTCATAAGAATGCACTAAGATTTCCTTAGAGAACTAATTGTGCTATGGTTTCTTAATCATTAAGATGATCAAAAAAACTGATACTAAAGTACTCTCCCATCTTTTCTGATTTGAGAAACTTTTATCCTTTTGCCTAATTTGATTCTTCTTATTCGTTCTGCCTTACATTGGAACCATTTCCAATGTCTCAGAATTACACTTAAGCTTGTAAGTATAACCATATTTACTGAGCTTTAGTAAACTATGATGAATAGTCTTATCAATCTTTTGTGGTGGACTTAATCAGTGCACAAGAATGTGTACTCGATCCCTTAGTCCTTCACTTGACTCACACATCCATGTGAACAAGTAATTAGTCTTAATTTTTCCAATACTTGAAAGTTCTCATTCATCATGCTATACAACTTGCATGATTCCAAGTTCCGGTCCAATTGAAACTTGGGTGATGAGAATCTTTCCTTATTTGGTAAATTTAGACATTACCACAAATGAGAGAATCAATTTCATATTTCCAATCTTGCTATTAATGGAATCATATAAGCAACAATTTTTCCTCAAATGCCATTGTAAGGATATTTTAAAATAAATAAAATCAAAAAATTTCTTTTATTTTAAAACTTTGCGGAAAAACTTATCCTTACAATCCATATGAGAACTTGTTGTTATCTATTCCTAAGCAATATCTCATAACTCCTAAGAAGTAGCTCAAGAATCCGATCTTCAAACTATGCAATAGAAATCCATCTACGCCTTCAGATTCAGCATGTTCTTTCTTTAAGTTTCTTCAATTTTCTTTGATTCTTAAAACATTACCATGTGACCCAGTCACATCATGTATCAAGAATCTCATAATAGAAACTTAACATAGTTAGATAGTGGACTTTACCTAAAGTAGAGTCAAACTTAATGACTTTAACATCCTTAGGTAAATTTGGCAGCTTCGCAACCAATGCCCCTTTCTTTGGCAATATAAACATATGGACCCTTTGATAATGGTACACGGGACTATCACAGACTTAACTTTTCTCTTTACCATTCGGTCAACCGAGTTGACTATGGCCGATCCCTTTCCATTGGGAAGAGAATGCTTTTCTGGATTTCCTGTGTCACTATTGTCAATGTCCATCAAGTTTTAAGGAAGTTGATCTTAACAAATAGATAAGATCATTAAGGGTCTTGTCATAGTCTGTTTCATAGGTGTCCCCAAGGAACTCACTATGTGACTTAGAAAGTGATTGAACCACCAACTTTCTCAAGACTTTGACTCCCAACTCTCCTGGCTTGTCAATATGTGACTACATCTCCAAGACGTGACCATACCTAGACCTTGCCTTGCCAATTGGGCTTGAGTGACCTTAAACTTTTCAAGAACTTGTGGGTTGGGGAGAATAATTGGAGGAGGTGAATGAAGTATGATTTCCAAGGGACATCATTTTCATTTAGGAAAGCTTGTTTCAAGAGATTTGGGAAGATCATAAATGTCTAAACCAGACATGTTTTTGGGAGATATTCAAGATAGTTGATTTAAAGTCCTTAATATGACACCCAATATGAAATATTAAGGCTAGGACCCAACAAACTATTTTATAACTTAGAAGAGGAATGTCGTAATCCAAGCTATAAAATATTTGAAGGTAGGTGAATGACGATTCACCAATTTCCACCAAGATAAACGAAATGTATTATTAGGTTTTAATTGGATTTGAAACTCCTAGATCTTTGAGATTCATTGAACTGTTCAATGGCATGTTTCAATCTCGAGTGTGCCCTTCAGGTTTTGTGACTGGGATGCCGAGGATCACAAAACAAGGTGTGAAGTAACCATGCAAATTACTTGGTACCCTTAAGTGTTTACCCCTTAATCGATGTGCCGGTAAACCACACACGCTCCATCGATACTATGATAAATATTAAGTCACCCTTTACCTACCTTGTTAAGTCCAGGTTAGTGTGCCGGTTAACCACACACGCTCCACTAACGACTTAGACAAAGTGTAAAGTGTAATTTCATGGATTAGCACCTTATTCACATTTTCCTAAGTAACTAAGATTGGGTATTATTAAGAGTTTAGTTACTTAGTATTTATCATTAATACTTTTAATGAAGGGAGAATTATAGTCCTGTCAAACCCGTTCGACTAACGACCCTCCACCAGTCAAGCAAGCGGTGGGTGAGAGTGGACACCCATTAAGTTGCCATTTTATAGGCAACAACCTTATACCCACCTTATAGACGGGCTTCGTGAATGAGGCGTACTAGCGGTAAGACTGACTTTACTCTTATACATACGTATATATATATATATATATATATATATATATATATATATATATATATATATATTATTAACTTATAATATTATAAAGTATAAGGGTTGAATTTTAACTCTTTAAAATTCTAAGGGCTAACTTGGAATTAAAGTATTCATAAGAGAAAACTTTACAAATTCCAAAACTTGAGGGCAAGTTTTGAAACTATTCAAAACTAATTAATTCCATAACTTATGTGTTTAAAGTAGTTTTAATCCAAAAACTCTTCAAGTTCCATAACTTGAGGACAAGTTATGGAAGACTTTAAACTAATTAAAGAATTAACTTTTCTTTATTTTATAACTTATGGAATTAATTAAGGTTACACTTTATTTATTTATTTATTAATAAAGTGACTCTTGAACCTCCATAACTTAAGGACAAGACTCTTCACCTTTTGTAACCATTGCCAACTTTTATGAGTTTTATGAAACTTGAATGTGACTTTTCTTATAACTTGAGGACAAGTTACAAAAACACATTTTAGAATCAACTCTTAGATTAATTTGGATTGAAAACAACTATTTCACTCAAATTTTCTATTAATCTAAGCAACTCATAAGAACAAGATAATTCAAATCAAACTTTTTCATGTAATTAGTCTAAACCTTAACCTAATACAAAACATGAATCTATTGACAATTATCTTTGAAATTGGATTAGCATGAACATTACCACATCAAAAACAAGTTTATAAGTCCAAAAACATCTTAGGGTAATGTTCCTAGTCCAATTCCAGCCAAAAAAGTAGAATTTATGCTGTCTGGGGGTCCAACTCGTCGAGTGCACGAACCAACTCGGCGAGTTGGATGCTTTTTGCCTTGGACTCGACGAGTCCATTCATGGACTCGGCGAGTCTGCTGGGCAGACAGCATCAAAACTTGATTTTTCAGCTCCATTTGCAAGTATAACAAGAAAACAAGCCTAGTCTCTGATACCACTGTTGGGTTATGAGCATTCTAACACTCCTAAGTGTACATGCAACCCTAAATACCTTGGATCTATGTTTTCTCTATTATACATGCAAATAAGAACTTAGCATACAAAACAATGAGTGTAACAAGATAGAATACATACCTCTTAGATGTAGAAAGTCTTCATGAAGCTTGAGTGCCTAGTGCCCCAAGTGTGACACCTCAAATGGTTCACACAACACCAAATACACTTGGAATAACTTGAGAGAATTCTACACTTCATGAAAATCGGCTAGCCCCTTCTTACTCTCACTAGTGGCCGATTTTGGTCAAGAATAAGATGCTTATATAGTTAGGGTTACACCATGTAAACCCTAATTGACATGGCCTTTCATTTCCATGATCCATGGGTACAAATACACCATGGAGCATCCATGGACCATCCTATGGGTTTTAGCCCAACTTGATTATCCATGGAGCATTAGCCCACTATACAAGTATGGATGATTTACACAATCAACCCATATATTTAATTAGTCTTCTTTTGATCACTTAATTAATCCTAGATTAATTCTTGATCAATACTAATTAAATAATCTTATTATTCTTATTATTAATATACTAGAACTTATAATATATTAATAACCATAAGTGTCTTATTTCTCTCATTATAGTCTATCCAAGTGCATGATGCCATGCAACCCAAATGGACCATGCCGAGTTGGGTCAAGTCTTACCAATTATAGTTATGGACTTAGACATTAATCCAACACTGTCACCCTTAGCTTCTAAGTTCTTATCCATCCCTCTTAGGGATTCACCTGTCACATTATCAGGTTTTAAGGCTTCCTGCTGAGCCTCCTTAATTTTCATGGACAGATGGGAATGGATTGTCATAGTCAATGACTTGACTCTACAACCTGAGTACTCTTTACGACTTAGGGCGTCAGCTAGCACATTGGCTTTACTGTGATGATAACGAATTTCGCATTTGTAGTAATTTAGTAGCTCGACCCACTGTCATTGTCTCATGTTGAGCTCCTTCTGATCGAATATATGTTGAAGGCTTTTGTGATCTATAAAGATAGTGATTTTCATACCATACAAGTAGTGTCTCCAGATCTTCAAACCAAATACCATTGCTCCTAACTCAAGATCATGTGTAGTGTAGTTGACATCGTGTGTCTTAAGTTGTCTTGAGGCATAGGTTGTTGGGCTTATAAGTGTTGCGTCATGGGCTTGGTCCTTAGCCTAGTTTTGGTTGCCGGTTTGGGCCTGTCCAACCGTGCATGTTTTATTCTAGGGTTTAGTATTTAAGTTGCATGCATGCAGTCTTTGTAGTTAACGCTTCCATTATTTTTCTCATTGAGTTTTTGTAAACCCTAGTTCGCCTCTATAGTGGAAGTTCTTCATCGAGCTCTACTGAGGCGTGACTATATTTGAATCATAAGCACAACATTGATTGCATTCTGTGTTCATATTATTATTCTGTTTGTTTTGTTTGATCTTCATCTTTTTACCTGTGAAAGATCTAATCGATCTAAGATTTATTCTCATCAATTGGTATCAGAGCAGGAAACTGTGTAATTCATACACATCTCTTCTGTCGAAGAAGTTATTAGGGTTTTATTCCGCATTGATTGATATTAATTGAGCCGTCATTCCATATTGACGTATCTCATTAATCATCGATCTAACTCTAACGATAAATTACAGGTCTGATCTTAAACAAGTAATCGATCAAACGTCATCACGATGTCCATGGATGATTCTCAACCAATCCAATCAACATCTCCAACAGCATCGGTTCTACGAAAAGGATTCCAATCTTGTATACTCAAGATTACGAAGTTTGGACGCATCACTTTGAAGATTATGTGATTGGATCGGAAGATAATGGGTACTTGATCTGGGAAGCTATCACTGTAGGCCCATTCGCTCACTCAAGCACCTCAAAGATTGTCAAAACTCAGAAGGAGTACAATCAGCTTGTGAATGATGTAAATGTTATTCCTCAAGACGAGAAGGAAAAGTTTCAATGCAACATCAAGGCCTTGAGGATGATTAGGTTTGCTTTCCAGTCAGATACGTTCTGCTTGGTAAGTTCTTGTGCTACTGCTAAAGAGATATGGGACATGCTAAAAGAATTGTATTCCACTGATGAAGATATGGAACATTCGATTCAAACTCTTTTGCTTTCTGAATTTGGTGATTTCCAGAAGCCCGAAGAGAAACTGGTTCAGGCTTTTGATCGCTTTAATCATCTCTTAAGTAAAATTATAAAGCATGGGATCGAAAGGAAGGTTGAATAGAAGGTTACATTCATGAACGGTCTAAGACCTAAATGGATGGTTGTAGTATCCACTGTTAAAGCACATGAATAGTTTAAATCGTATTCTCTGGCGAACCTGGTGGGAATTTTGAAATCCCATGAAAGTGCATTGTCTAAGGAAACGAATGTGGTTTCTAGTTTGGGTTCGTTAGCCCTTGTTTCTAAAGGAAAAAGTTATGTTGAAGAAGAAGATGAATTGGATCTTGCCGACTATGATCTAACTGGTGAAGAGTATGCCCTGATGGTGTCTAATCCTAGAAAGTTCATTAAAAGAAAGTTCCCAGCCAACAAGAACCGAAATTGGCAGGGAAGTTACAGCACTGAAAAGGTTAAGGAGGAACCGAATATAGGGTCGAAGTTAGAAGAGTCCAAGAAAGAAGTGAAAATTGGTGGAGACTCAGGATTTGATTGCCATTACTATGGAGGCAAGAATCACTTCGCCAAAGACTGTATGCTGAAAAAGACGGCAGAAAAGACAGATGAGGATGATGAGAAAGCGAGCCTCCTGAGACGACTGGAGGAAATCAAGAAAAGAAAGTCGGCTACTAACAATAAAACTATGAACGCTTTGATTATACATGATACTGGCAACCGTGATGAATTCGGTGGTGTGGAAGTATGGTCCACGGATTCAGAGGATGAAGAAGTCAGAAAACCCACTTATGGCAAGGCGATGCTGGTGAAAGAAGAACCTGTTGCAGGAAGGTGTTTAATGGTGACCGAAGGTGTATCTTAGATAAGAGGATACACAACTGATGGTGGGATAGAAGGCGAGAAGGAGCGAGAGGACATGTGTCTTGCTGCGAAACCTGTTAGTATATAGATCAACAAATGTGATGAGTTGATCAAGAAGGTACAAAATATTCTTGTTTCTCTAAATATACCTGTTACTAACTATGAAAAGGAATTGAATAACTTAAAATCTAAATTTTCAAGTATAAGTAGCAGTCTTTCCTAAACCTATGTAACAAACTCTAACCTGACTGATCAAATTAGCAGGATATCGTCGAAGAGTGAGGAAAGGATGATGTGGATTGATTAGAAGGAGAAAGAGTTGATTAGGTCTAAGGATGAATTGATTTATTTACAACGAGACAATCTTAAAATTTTAAAACAACGAAATGTTTTTTGTTCGATTGCTAAAAGACTTTATTTTAATATCACTTAGTTGCACCTCGATTGTGAAATAGGAAAGAAGATACATCACATGATTTTACCCTTCCTTGAGTTAAAGGAGGATGAAGTCGATGCCGAAGCTTACAATTGTGAAAACCTTGTATCTTCTGATGAGGTCTCACCTGCATACAAAATTGGCCTTCACAAAATTGAGTCCTACATAAAGTCCAAAGACCATAAGGACATGCTCAAAAATATGTTAGATGAGAATGACAAATTAAAGTTAAGAACCGAAACCATACAAAAATTTGACTCATTAAATGCCAAATTAAGTTCAGATAATAAAATTGATGTTGAAAATGCATCTGAACTTAATGAGGATGATGATCTGAGTGAAATCTATGTAGAGGATTTAGTGGATTGTTCAGAATTTGTCAAAAACGAACCTGAGACTCACAAAAATCTGATTTCTGAAAATTATGTTGAGTTCGCTCGCTCATCAACAGACAAGACCAAAATTCTCAAAGCAAAAGTTGTTGTGTATCAAAAGGTACAAACCACTCCAAATCAAGTCTACACAGTTCCATGTGTAATTCCACAACAAACCGCAGAATTGACAGCTATGTTGGAAGAAGATAATGCAACTGGATGTGACGTTTTCTTCTGGTCAGCACCAATAGACAACGCTGATGAGACGAAAGGCCTATCTCAGAAGACCTCATGGAGAGTGAAAGGTAGATACGTGCCAGAACCACTAAATGAGCCTGCAAGATATGATGTGCCAAGCACAAGTGGAACCAAAACATCATTGGGCGAACTGGTGCAAACTACCAGTGAAATATCCTCAACAAAGAGCGACAACTATACTCGTGCTTCAAAGAAAAAGGCTCACATCCACAGAAATCGAAAATAGGTGGCAGATCGAAAACACCAACGAAATCTGAGGTACATGAAGAATCTCTCAGAAAGAAAATAGTTTTGGAGATCACAAAATCCTCACTATGCCAGGAACGAAAGGAAGCATAAGTCACAAGAGGAATCAAGGAACCGAAAGGGTAGTTTCGGTCCCACGACTAAAAGGAACCGAAAGGGTAGTTTCGGTCCTACGACTGAAAGGAACCGAAAGGGTAGTTTTGGTCCCTCGACTGAAAGGAACCGAAAGGAGAGTTTCGGTCCTCAGAACAACATCAACCTAAAGGAGAGTTTCTGTCCTCAAAACAAAGACAACCGAAAGGGTAGTTTTTGTCCCTCGACCGAAAGGAACCGAAAGGAGAGTTTCGGTCCTCAGAGCAGCATCAACCGAAAGAGCGGTTTCGGTCCTCCACCCAATAGCAACCGAAAGAGCAGTTTCGGTCCTCAACCCTACAAGTTCAATCAGACGCACAGAAGATCCAATGTCACTTCTGAACCCAACTCTTCTCATTATAATTCTCGTCCTTCAAGAGATTTAAAGGGGAAAGGAAAGCTCTTTCCAGAAGATAACAGATGTCCAAAAGAGATCCAAAAGAATGCAGACGTCAACACCTCAAATCCTACACCTACTGAAACTAAGTCAAACAAAATTAAAGTTTTCACTATAAAAAGAAAAGATGAAACAACTTTGATTAAACGTACTTACTTGGTTGATATCTCTCTTACTATTCCCTATCCTGTAAAAGGCTCACAAGGACCCAAGAAACTTTAGGTTCCTAAATCTGCTTGATATTTTGCAGGTTATCCATGACGAGCAGTTTGACGAAGAATGGTATATTGATAGTGGCTGCTCGCATCACATGACAGGTAGGAAGGAAGAACTGGGAGAGTTTCGGTCTCTCAAGGATGGTGGTATGGTGAAGTATGGCAACAACTCATATGGAACTATCAAAGGCTATGGAATGATTACGAATGGTTATTTCTCGATAAGAAAAGGTTCATATGTTGAAGGACTGCAACACAACCTTATCAACGTATCATAGCTGGTAGTTGGAACTGGATTGAATGTATCGTTTGATGATGAAGGCTCAGAAATAGTTGAGAAGAAGTCTAATAACATTCTGTTGAAATCGAAGCGAAAGGGGGAAATGTATCCTTTGAACCTCAACCCAATTCGAGGTAAACCAGCAGTTTGCTTACTCACGAAGGCTCACTCAGATGAAAGTTGGTTATGGCATCGAAGACTTTCTCATCTTAATTTCAAAGATATCAACAAGCTGGTTTTAGGAGATCATGTTCGAGGTCTTCCAGTTCTCAAATTTGACAAAGAACATCTATGCGCAGCCTGTGAAACGGGAAAGCGGAGTAGACAAAGTCATTCCTCTATTATCAACACTAAGGTGATAGAACCATTAGAGCTGTTAGATATTGATTTGTGTGGTCCCTCTTCCATTGAAAGCATTGGTGGAAACAAGTACATTCTGGTTATAGTGGACGATTTCTCTCGATTCACATGGGTGTTCTTCTTGAAGCAAAAATATAAGGCTGCTCCGAAGCTCAAGCTCTTCATAAAACAGGTAGAAATTTAACTGAGGAAAGTTGTTCATAACGTAAGAAGCAACAACGGCTTGGAATTCAAGAACAAAGATTTTGAAGATTTTGTTGCTGAGAAGGGAACGACTCATAATTTCTTAGCCCCATACACTCCACATCAGAATGGTATCGTTGAAAGGCGAAACCGATCTCTGTGTGAAGCAGCTCGAACGATGTTATGCTTCGCATCCTTGCCTTTATATTTCTGGGCTGATGCAATTGCTGCTGCTTGTTATACTCAGAATAGATCATATCTAAACAAGCGATTCTCTATCACTCCTTACGAGATCTTGAATAATCGCAAACCGAATGTGAACTTATTCCATGTGTTCGGTTCAAGATGCTTCGTCTTCAACTCTAAAGAGAATTGAAACAAGTTTGATGCTAAGGCTGATGAAGGAATATTCTTAGGTTACTCCCTGAATTCTAAGGCATATAGAGTTCTAAATAAGTGCTCTAAGAAGATTAAAGAAACATACTATGTCACTTTTGACGAAAGCTATGTTAAGAAGATGAAGTCAACCGAAGGTGCAATGTAGGAAATCTTTCTAAAGACTGGTCAGGTTACTTCCTCTATTTCAAATCTTTTCGAGAAATATATGCTTCTTTTTGATGAGCCTCAAACGGCAATTGATTCTGAATCAACGGCGAAAGACAACAAGGTTGATAATCTAAAATAAATCATCGACGATGCTGCTCAAAAGATGGTTGCTGATCAACCCAAAGCAACCGAGAGGCCATAAGTAAGCGAACCTTCGAATGACTGTCCTGATGTCCAGGGGGAGGGTCCGTCTCTACAACACGATCAAGGTTCTTCATTCTAGGGGGATAATATAACGTCGCAATCATCAAGCTCTTCTGAAAGTCCAAACGAAGGAGAAAATACTGATCCAGATTCTAAATATGCGTCATCCTTCGAGGGGGAGAACACCAACGTCAATGATGATGACATACTATCAAAATTGGAAGAAGAAATCAATGCAGAATTGGATCCCTCTTGTGATCCAAATTACCCACCTCTTATTAAATGGACCAAAGATCATCCACAAAGTCAAATCATTGGGGAATCCTCAGAAAAGGTGTTAACTCGATCACAGATCAAAGCGAAACAAGCTGGATTCTTTTCTCAAGTAGATTTTTTCATGTTCAACTCCTTTGTTTCCAAAGTTAAACCGAACACTGTTAATTCTGCACTTGATCATTCAGACTGGGTTCAAGCCATGCAAGATGAGTTAAATGAATTTGAAAGAAACAAAGTATGGCGTCTTATTCCAACTCCAAAGGATGCTTCGGTTGTTGGTCTCAAATGGGTATTCAGAAATAAAATGGATAAGGAGGGGAACGTGATTCGTAACAAAGCTCGGTTGGTTGTGAAAGGCTACTTTCAGGAAGAAGTTATCGATTATGAAGAGACCTTCGCTCCTGTTGCAAGATTAGAGTCTGTTCATTTCTTTCTTGCCTATGCTGCACACAAAAACATTGAAGTCTATTAGATGGACGTCAAGTGTGCCTTTCTCAATGGAGAACTTGAAAAGACTGTGGATGTTGAGCAACCTCCAGGTTTCGTGAATGAGAAGTATCCAGATCACTGTTACATACTTGACAAAGCAGTATATAGCCTAAAGCAGGCTCCCAGAGCATGGTATGAAACTCTAACTCGATTCTTAGAAATGTCTAAATTCAAACAAGGTTCGGTTGACCCAACCTTATTTCGTACGAGAGAGGGTAACCACCTTATGATAGTCCAAATTTATATTGATGATATCATCTTCGGCTCCATGAATCCCAACTTAATAGCTGAATTCAGGAAGTTGATGCAAACTAAATTTGAGATGAGCTCAATGGGTCCAATTAACTTTTTCCTTGGCTTAGACATTAGACAGGGACCCGAAGGCATTTTTATCAATCAGGAGGCATACACCAAGACATTGTTAGCTAAGTTTGGTATGATGGGAGACTCCAAAGTTAAAGTTCCAATGGCTTTTAGGACAAATCTTACACCCTCTTTGGAGAAGCCAGCCGCTGACATGACACTCTATCGTCAAATGATTGGGTCTTTAATGTATCTCACAGCTAGTAGACCTGACATCATGTTTTCAGTCTGCTATTGTGCCATATTCCAAGCTAACCCACGCAAACCTCATTTGCAAGCTGTGAAAAACATCTTTCGCTATCTGAAGCGAGCCTCCTCTCTCGGTCTATGGTATCCAACCAACTCAAGATTCTTTCTCCAAGCGTTCTCAGACGCTGACTTAGGTGGCTGTGGATTAGATTGTAAAAGCACCACTGGAGGATGCCAGTTTCTCGACGGTAAATTGGTTAGTTGGCAATCGAAGAAACAAACTTGTGTTTCTCTCTCCATTGCAGAAGCTGAATACATCGCTGCAACATCATTCACATCTCAAGTTGTATGGATACAAAGTCAGCTTAGAGATTACGAGCTGAACATGAAAAAAATCCCACTATATTGCGACTCTGAGAGTGCAATTAGGATTTGTCACAACCCAGTGCAACACTCAAAGACTAAACATATAGCACTAAGGTATCACTTCATCAAAGATCACATGGAAGATGGCAACGTGGAAATTTATTTCGTAAGGACAACTGATCAACTGGCAGATATATTCACTAAGGCTTTACCTGAAGCAAGCTTCAACAAGATTTTGCAAGGTCTAGGAATGATGGAAGTAGAATCAATACCAAAATCGCCTTCGCTTCAATAAAGGTAAGAAGCGAAATAGAGCGAACCGAAATGAACCGAACGTTCGGTCTATTTCGGGTTCGGTCTATTTTAGGTGAAGCTCGACCAAGAACCGAAATAAAACGAACGTTCGGTCTATTTCGGGTTCGGTCCATCTGAACTTAATCGCTTCTTTTTCTTATCAAGGCATTTTGACTGTATTCCTTTGTACACTCTTTTAAATACTTCTTTTTATATTCATAAAATCCAGAAATATTTTTCTCTTTCGTTCAATTGAACTACTCTCACAAAATACAAAAATATTTTTTTTATTTTATTTTCATCTAATGTTTTTTCTTTGTATAAGAGTTATTCTCGATGGTGAAGCTAAAGTAGGTATATTTTTTTTTAAATTAGTTAGGTGTCCCTAGAAGCATGCTGCTGCATGTTGACTAAAGCCTCTACGGATTTTGAGTGAAGCCTTAATAACATGATATATACAAATCATGTTTTCCCAAACTAGGCTGTCATATTCACTCTAATCATGAGCTACCTTACTCTTCTCAAATTGAGCTTAAAGTTTTCAGCTTGGTCCTTCTTTTTATAGCTGAGGTACATTTGCTTCTTATACCACCTACAACATTCTTCTTCATCACACTTCATCTCACCAATATAACCCTTGAGACTCTCAGCATTTACCACTGAGGTTTTGGTTATACAAAATCTGTGTTAAAGATCGTAGTTTCGTGCCATTATGTACTAAGTGAAACCTACCATTCAACACCATTAATGAATTGACGGTCAATGCTCACTATGTTACAAATTTTAAAAGAAATCTCTTTTTTTATTATGAGTGATTCTTCTGAAAATTTCTATTACCAAGAATTTTTCTTCCCCAAGGATCCAGTTAAATTTTTTTTGGGATTTCTCACCTATCCACATGTCACTAAAAAAAATCTTCCCTACCTACTTGTTCAACAGATCTCATTGATCTCACAAGTACTTCGTTCAGTTTCGGTCTTATATCAAGTATCGAAATCATGAATTGAAGCGAAAGCCACCCTTTATAAGCTTTAACTAAAAAAGATGCCTTTCAATACTTATTAACAAGTTATTGATCGTTATTTAATGGGAAACCCCACAAGCACTTTAAAGTCTCTCTTGAATTTGAAGGAAGAGATTCGTGCCTAGAATCAGCCGTTTTATGTCTTTTTAAGACATCACAAATTATCACAAAAAGTTTGCTTTATTTCTTTATCTTTTACACTCTACGCACGAAACTTTTTGATTTTCCAAAATCTGGTTCTATTAATGGTACTCTAATAGTTTCAGCTTCGTTTCTTTAAGTATTACAATGCTCGATAAAGTTAAAAGGTAATGACGATTCATAAATATGGGGTGATAATTGGGATAAAGTTAAGGATGACTCAACAGATATCCAATCGTTTCGACGATTTGAAAAAGCACTTTTTATAGAATGGCGTGTAAAAAGGAAACGTCCTTTCTCTTTCCTGCGTCATCATCGTGTATGACAACTATTCATCCGTCAAATCAAGCGTTGTTTTCGAATTAATCCAAGATATGAGCCGAATTTTTCTCTCTCCTCCTTGTACGTATAAAAGGGTTTGGCACGCTAATCTTTACCCTTTTATCACTTACAAAACTCTCTCAAAAGAACAAAGGCGATTCATCTTACTTCTCATCATCCTCTCCAAGCTTCAACAATGGCAGACACCTCTTCAGTTCACGACACATCTGTTCGCCAAACCCTTCTCACCATCAAACCTCAACAAAAGCTGATCATCGATCTCACTCCTTTTGTCTATGAACCATACATGTTGTATGTCGTCGAGTGTCTCAAATACTCACCTCTTGTCGAAGCTCTGTCAAAAGTTGAAATTGTTCCCATGTCCTACCTCTCACTCATCTATTCAACTACCTACTATGACTAGGTTCATGAACGGATTCGCTTTGAAATACATAATGAGAAGACTTCCATCTCCAAGCACCGCTTCTATTCCCTAATTGGTGTCTCTCAAGAACCAACTTTGGTAAACCCTGAATCGATCACTACTGGTCAACTGTTCTCAATGTTTTATCAAATGGGGTACACTGAAAGCCTAACCACCATTACCAAGTTCAAGAAGTCCTGCCTTCCTCCTCAATGGAATGGCCTATTCACTCTACTATTCAAAGGACGCTCTGAGCGAAGCGCCGGCTCAGATGGAGCAAGCAAGTCATTTATGACTGTGCTTTATGGTCTATATCACGGGATAGAATTGGATTATGGAACCATCATCTGGCAACAACTGATTCAAAGCTTGGTATCTTCATCAAGACACACAGAGATCTCCTGTGGGAGGTATTGGTCCGTCATCACTAAGTGAGCAATGGATCGTCTTCACATTCCAATAATGGCGGACTCTCTTCTCTCCTCCATCGCCACCTTTCACACAACCAAGATTATCGTTACAGATCCCACTAAGTTCTCCTTCATTGGATCCATCCCTGATACCATGCTTGCTCGTGTGTCTGCATCAAGCGATGTTCTGCAACAATACATAAAGATTCTTTCTTCGGGTCAAAGGGAGCTTACACCGGCCATGTTTCGCTTCATTGAAGAGGCTGATAAGCCAGCAAAGAGGGGAAAGAGAACTGAAACCCAAAAAGAAGGGAATGTCGCTAAACCCACCAAGGGTCAAACCCCCAAGAAGCGAAAGTCAGACAAGGCTGCTCCTTCACAGCCTAAGAAGAAGCAACAAAAGAAGCCCGCTCGGAGACTCATACTCCAATCCTCAAGCGATTCAGACTCCGAGTATGTTCCTCCTCAAACCAAATCTACTGCTCCTTCAAATTCTGATAGCGACAACTCTGATGATGAGGCTTCGGGTCGTGGTGATACCACGCCTCGCTCGCCTACCCCAGAAATTACAGTTCACTCCCAATCTCCTTCTCCTCCACCTGTAACCATCCCAATATCCGACCCTCCAATATTTCCTATCCCTACCACTCAACCATCAACCACTATTCCCATTCCTACTCCAATCTTCACAGACACTACCACTACTACAGGGGCTCATTCTACAGCTCCCACCCCACCTGTTACAACCGAACCACCAGTAACAACCGAACCTCCTACCACTACCAAACCCTTATCCCCTACTCCATCTACTAACACCACCCCAGTTCTAGGAGGTGAGGACTTGGAATTCGATTCCACTTATTTCAGTCCTTACCGTGTACAAAGTGATGAAGACGATGATGAACCTATTACAAAGCGTCATCTCAAAGCAGTCAACGACAAACTTGATCAACTGCTTTCCTCCTCTTCCTCCGGGGCTTATTCAGATGTTGCTCTCAAGGCATTGTTCTCCTCTGTTGTCCAAGAACATAATGCCTCCCTTACTGCTGCAGCAAAGGCTATAGACGCCTCAACTTCCTAATGCCAGAAAGCATCCCTCGCTGTTGACGCTTCCACCAAGGAGCGCAAAGAAGCGACCACAAAAGTCGATAAACTAATTTTTGAGGCTCACTTATTTTTAGATTCTTCGCAGGCGGCTGCTTAGAAGAATTCTCAAACTGTGAACGCTTCGTTAGATAACCTTCAGCGTTCTCTTCAAGTTGAACGACCCCACGTTGAAGCTGCACGACAAGCAATCAAAGCTGCCAATGCCACTCTGCATAATAATGTCAATGATAGGTTGACCCAACTGGAGGCAGAGTTGGTTGTAGAGAATCGTATCATGGATGAACTTGATAGAAGAACCTCTCAGCTGAAGATGCAGAACCTCAAGCTTCGCACTGCCACTGCTGAGCTCAATCATGTGAAATCTGAGAGAAAGGTTATATGAAGCTTTGCTGGCGATGTTCACTCCATTTTACTTCACCTCCTTGAAGCCCATGATCCAATCATCACCATTACCATCCGCAGGCATTTGGCTGACAAACTCGGGCCTGGATTGGACATCCTTAGTCGTATTGATGGTGTTCTGGTGATTGGTGTCCAGCCGAAACAAGGGGGAGAGAAGGTATCAAAAACTCAACCTCCTCCTGAACCGAAATCAACTGCTGAACTGAAGGGTAATGAAGCTTCGGTCAGTAATAGAGACAAAAAGAAGAAGAAAATAGGAGAAGATGACACTGATAGTGAAGAATATGTTTATGAAAAGGATCCTGCTAAGCCTTTTCAGAAAACAAAACCTTCTGATAAAGAGCTCGAAGAAAGGTTTAAGAAACAAACGGTTGAACTTGAGCAGAAGCAAAAGGAAAAGGAGCTCCTGGAAAAAGAAGAAGTCCGTTTTTCCTGAGTGGACTCTTGATTCAATCCAAAGGTGTGCTATTGATGAGCCAAGTACACTTTGGCTTGAACCTATGATCTCGTTCGGGCTTGCAAACTCTAAGGATGAGCAGTTTTATATGCCAATCACACGAAAGGCGTTCATCTTTCACTGCTTCAACTCGACTATTTCCATCCCATCTCCAGACCCGAAGGTGGATCGGGAAGTTTTGGAATTCTATATGGAGTTTGCTAAGCCTCATTACTTGACATGGAGTTCGCAAAAAATCACAACTGTCAAGGTACTGAAGCCTTATACAACATGGAAGTTTGTGAACATGAAATTCAAAGTGACTCAAGGATCTGAAGGCTCGGTTCACAACTTCACTCTTGCTGATCTACCGAACCTCAATCCCCACGATTGGATACTCCTCAACAACATCATACTGTCAAATCCTCAGGAGTATCAGCTGATCGTCAATCATATCAAGCGAAAGCTTGTCTGTTACATTCATGAAGTAGCAAAAATGGATCAAGAAATCACCTCAGCAATTCACAAGTGAACAACGATCAAACCAATGGGAAGAGCTGGCGATGTTAACTCGATGATCAAAGGGAAAATTGATTCGAAGTACCACAATGTGATGTTCATCAGAGGCGAATGTCAGAAATGTCTGTTCGCTCTTGTTGACAAACACTTGTTGTCAACCTCTTGCTTGGAGCACATTTTGGAGATTACCCAGAGGTGTAATCAAAACACAGCAGCCGACAAGAAGATGTTCACTGATATGCTGAGATGGTACATTCAATTTCCGCAGACGCTTCTTGCTATCATCCCTTGGCTGTTCAAGGTGGTAAAGACTGTGAAGCCAATGCAGAAGAAATAATCTCTCGCCTCATATGACACAAAGGGGGAGATTGTTGGGCTTATAAGTGTTGCGTCATTGGCTCGGTCCTTAGCCCAATTTTGGCTGCTGGTTTGGGCCTGTCCAACCATGCATGTTTTATTCTAGGGTTTAGTATTTAAGCTGCATGTATGCAGTCTTTGTAGTTAACGTTTCCATTATTTTTCTCATTGAGTTTTTGTAAACCCTAGTTCGCCTCTACAGTGGAAGTTCTTCATAAAGCACTGCTGAGGTGTGACTATATTTGAATCATAAGCACAACGTTGATTCCATTCTTTGTTCATATTATTATTCTGTTTGTTTTGCTTGATCTTCATCTTTTTACTTGTGAAAGATCTAATCGATCTGAGATTTATTCTCATCATATGCGATGACCTTTCCCCATTGCATAAGCACACAACCAATCCCTTGGTTGGATGCATCGCAGTATACCATGAAATCCTCTATCCCTTCTGGGAGGGATAATATCGATGCATTGCATAAGGCTTGCTTCAAAGTTTGGAATGCCTTTTCTTGCTTCTCTTCCCAGTCAAAGGTCACACCTTTTTGGGTCAAGGTGGTAAGTGGTTTCGCGATCCTCGAGAAGTTCTGAATAAATATGCAACATTAGCCAACGAGGGCTAAGAATTGACGGATTTCTGTAGGCGTCCTCGGTGGTGACGAGTTCTTGATGGCCTTGATTTTGGAAGGGTCCACGTGAATTCCCTCTTCGCTGACCACGTGACCCAAGAATTCGACTCTACGAATCCAAAATTTGCATTTAGAGAATTTTGCATAAAGCTTCTCTACTCGTAGTCTTTCCAATACATGTTGTAAGTGTTGACTATGCTCCTCCTTACTATGTGAGTAGATAAGTATGTCATCAATGAACACTATCATGAAATTATCTAAGTAAGGACGGCACACCCGGTTCATCAAGTCCATGAACATTGTGGGCGCATTGGTTAATCCGAAAGGCATCACTACGAACTCGTAGTGACCGTAATGACTTCGAAAGGCTATTTCAAGAACATCTTCCTTTAAAACTCGTAGCTGGTGATACCCAGATCTTAAATCAATCTTCGAAAAGTAGTTGGCTCCTTGAAGTTGGTCGAACAAGTCGTCTATCCGCGATAGAGGGAATTGGTTCTTAACGGTCAATTTGTTTAGCTCATGATAGTCCATGCACATACGGAACGATCCATCTTTCTTCTTCACGAATAAGACCGACTCTCCCCGGGGTGAGAAGCTTGGTCTAATGAATCCTTTGCTGAGTAGTTCGTTCAGTTGACTGAATAGCTCCTGCATCTCAGCTGGTGCTAGTCGGTAAGGAGATTTTGCTGCAGGAGTAGCTCCTGGGATTAGGTCGATTCTAAACTCGACTTGATGTTGTGGAGGTAATCCTAGCAAATCTTCGAGAAAGATGTCGGGAAAGTCACGGACTTTAGGGATATCATTAATATCAATCGCCTTTTGGTTCACATCGCCTTTTGGTTCACATCACCATAGATAACTAGGGTTTCGCTATTCGGTAGATTAAGACGAAAGGCTTTCTCAAAACAAAGGATCTCAGCACGATGAAGACTCAACCAATCCATGCCAATAATGACATCGAAACTTTTAATTGATACATGCATGAGGTCGATTTGAAATGAGTAGCTATCTAGAGAGAGGGTACATCCTATGTATATATCGTTAGAGCTCTCAGTTTTCCTGTTAGCCATTTCTACAGTGAACGTTTCTTTTAGAGATTGAGGTTGTTGTTTAAGTAAGTGTGTAAATTTTTGATTTACAAAAATCCTCTCCGCTCCACTATCAAATAGTATGCATTTATATAAGTTATTGAGGAGAAACGTACCCGTGACCACCATAGGGTCTGCCATAGCTTCTTCATGACCAATGGCGAGCAATCTCCCTACTCCACCAGTGTTCCCTGCCTTGGGCAGTTCCAATTGTAGTGACCCACTTCGCCACAACCGTTGCAGGCCTGGACTGCTCCAGTACTAGGGACCTAGGATATTGGTCTTGTCGGTGCCTTACAAAATCGAGCATTGTGCCCCGTCCTGTTGCAGTTAGCACAGTGCATCTCCCAGTAGGCTCCATTATGATGGAAGTTGCACTTGCTGCATTTTGGCAGACTTCCCGCATATTGCTTTGCTGGCGTAAGAACAGTAGGGGTTGTTGCGGCATGAACAACAACAACCTACTGTTTCTTGGTAGAGTTTTGCGCTGATTGGTTCTTCTTCTTGTCCCAAAACTTCCTCTTGTTATTGTTTGTTTCGGTCGGTTCTAGGACAGCAGTAGTTGGTGCTTGTGGATGGACTCCATGGTCGATAAGTCTCTATGCCAATCGCTTGGCACTGTCGAACGTAGAGGGGTTCGAAGAAAATACGTTCCCCTGAAATGGAGGTACTGTTGGATTAGTGTCTAAGGCTGTAACTATATTTGGTAAGTACTTGACCCGGTTGTGCATGGTCCTTTTGGGTTGCCTTCACCATAGCAACTTGACAGGATGATCTGTTAAGAGAGAAGAGATATTATTGTTAATATATTATGAGAATAATATGTTAAAGGAATAATAATGTTATTTGATTAATATAAGTCATATATTAATTAAAAATTAATTTGGTGACTTAAAGAGATTAATTGAATAAAAGGGCATAAACTATCAAATGTGTGATAGTTGTGTTTTGGGCTATGTATCCTTATGGATATAAGGGTGGATGGATTTTAGGGTTAGGAGACCATAAAATCGTCTAAGCCTAATATCTAGGAGGATATTGGATTGCTTAGGGCCTAAGTTATTCAATTAGGGTTAAAGGTGAAACCCTAGTAGCTCATAGTATAAATAGATCCCTAGGGTGAGGGAAATCGGCACTCATGCAAGGCAAGAAACCCTAGAGCCGATTTATAACCCTCCCCTCTCTCTCTCTCTCTCTCTCTCAAGATCATCCTCTTGCTAGTTGGTGTTTGTAATCCATTATAGGAGTGACAATTGTGACTCTAAGCTCCAAGAAGAAGAAGTATCAATCAAGTAACTCAAGGTATTGTTCTAGATCCGATTTCATATGATTAGATTCAATTGTTTTCATTAGATCTAGAATTGTAAGTCTTGGATACAATGCATGTTCAATTAGAGAAACCTAGATCCAAGCAATTAGGGTTTGCATGTGCATATAGGAAAGTTCTTATGGATCAAACACATCAGTGGTATCAGAGCTTTGATTGATTTCTATTGAATTGATGCATTGATTGATTGCTTGTTGCTTAAAAAATTTGATTTTTGTGATTCTACCTGATGAACTCGGCGAGTTCCACTGTGGACTCGGCGAGTAGCTCCAACTCGGCGAGTCCATAGTGGAACTCGGCGAGTTCGAGCTTCAGAAGGAGTCAGTTTCAGGATTTCTTGCTGTTTTACTTGAGGATACTTTCCTTAACTATTTTGGGTCATTAAAATCCGATTTTAATCAAATATATGAGTATACTCTTGACCAAACAAAAGATAATTACCAATTAGTTGAATAATAATTTCCTTATATGATAATAATTGATTATTTGAATTAAATTGGTGAATTGTCTTGCAAGTAATATTGAATAAGATCAAATTTAGATAATCTAATTAGTTGATTTGTATTATTTGCTATTTGACCCTTATGGTTTTGAAAAGTTTAAAACTTGTCCTCAAGTTTTTGAAATTTAAGTTTTGTGATTAAAAGTTTAATTTGAATAATTTAAATTTCAAACCCTAGAATTTTACAAGTTTAAAATTCAACACTATACTAATATATTATTACAAGCTTAATATATATATATATATATATATATATATATATATATATATATATATATATATATATATGATTAAAAAAATGCTAGTCTTACCATTAGTAGGCCTCATTCACGAAGCCGGTCTATAAGGTGGGTATAAGGTTGCTGCCTATAAAATGGCGCTTAATGGGTGTACACTCACACCCACTGCTTGCTTGACTGGTGGAGGGTCGTTAGCCGAATGGGTAGGATAGGGCCAACCTCCTCTCATTAATAAGTATAATGAATCTATATAAAGTAACTAAACGTGTTTCATAAAATTCCCAATCTTAGTTACTTTAGGAAAAGTGAATTGATGCAATCCCATGAAATTACACTTTCCACCCTTGCTAAGAAGTTAGTGGTGATGGGTTTTGAGCATTCTAACACTTCCTAAGTGTACATGCAACCCAAATAACCTTGGATCTATGTTTGTCTAATAATCATGCAAAGTTGTGTTTCCAAGGTTATGAACCTATCTAGCATACATGGGGTACAATTTTCTTTATATAAAAGATAGAACTACATACCTTGTTGTTGAAAGTGTTCCTTGAAACCTTGTGAGCCTAGCACCTCAAGTGTGATGCCTCAAATGCTTCACACAACACCAAATGCAAAGTATAAACTTGAGAGAATACTCTAACACACTCAAAATCGGCCAAGCCCTCTTGTTTCTCTTGTGTAGCACTAGTGTCACCGATTTTAGGGAGAGACATGGTCCTTATATAGTGTGTTGAATTTGGTAAAACCCTAATGTAACATGACTCTTCATTTCTCAATCCATGGGTTAACTCCATGGAGCATCCATGGAGCATCCTATGGGTGGAACCCAACTTGATAATCCATGGAGCCTTTTAGCCCACTATATAAGATATGGAAGATTTACATAATCTACCCATATATTTAATTAGTTATTCTTTTGATCACTCAATTAATTCTAAATTAGTTCTAGATCAAAACTAATTAAATAATATTATTAATATATTAGAACATATAATATATTAATAAACCATATGTGTTATTTCTCTCATTTAGTTTATCCAATTGAATGGTGCCATGCAACCTAAATGGACCATGCCGGGTCGGGTCAAGTATTTACTAGAAATAGTTAGGGACTTAGACACCTTATCCAACAGTCTCCCACTTGGATAAGTCTAATAACTATAACTGCAATACTTCAGGAACCGATCGGCAATCGTAGCTCTTTCAAGGTCTCTCGAAACTGAGAAGATGTTGATATGCCATTTAAGATAAGGGATCATATACTCCTCTATTCTAGATATCAGCTGGACAAATACATGGAACAATGTCTTACTTATTGTCCAGCAGTTTGTTTCCCGATTTCTGATTTGTTTGACAAAGAACTTAATTGAACACATCAACTTAGTTTTGACCGAGCCTGGTACATAGGTCAAAACAAAATCATCGAGGGGCCCAAATATCAGCTTCTAATCCAAGAAGGAACAGATAAACTTCAACTCATATGCTTGTTCTACCACTCATTGAATTACACACAAAAGCACGTTTTATAACATCGAGTTACCAATGTGTTTTCGTACAATCAATGCATAACCAACTTGTAAGTAACAAATCATATCTCTAGGTTTGAAGACTTATATGATATTACCATCTCACAATCACTCGAGATAAAATTCCATGAAGTGATTCCAGTGACCGTGGGTTGATTCCAGTGACCGTGGGTTGTAGCCATGTCCAACACCTTAGATCTCTGCAAACAATCATGACAGTCTTGATTCATACCTACTTTCGACATATGACCGACTGTGGAGGTTTGAATAATATGATATACCAAACATAATTATTCTGGAAGTCAAAACATGCAAAAGAAATATAGTAAACGATTGACAAAAGATAGTAACACTTTACTCATAAATAAACACAACTTTTATTCATCATCTAATGTCAATTACACTTTACAAATTTCATAATTTATCTAACTACTAAACCTAATATCATCCTTCAGCCCTATGCTGCGAGCATGCTGGAGATGCTTAACCCTACTCAGTCCCTTCGTGAGGGGATCTGCTGGGTTCTCATCCAATGATACCCTCTTTGCCACGAGGATGCCTTCTTCTATGCGATGTCTGATAAAATGATATTTTCTGTCGATGTGTCTGGATCTTCCGTGATCCCTTGGTTCCTTGGCTAAGGCAACAACACTTTCACTATCACAGAAAATTTCCATGGGCTCCTTTATAGCTGGTACAACTCCAAGGTCTCCAATGAAGTTCTTTAGCCATATTGCCTCCTTTGCTGCCTCGCTCGCTGCTATATACTCTGATTCACAAGTGGAATCAGCCACTGTCTCCTGCTTGGAACTCTTCCAAGTGATTGCTCCTCCATTTAAGGTAAAGACCCAGCCCGACTGAGAGCGGAAATTATCCCTATCAGTTTGGAAGCTAGCATCACTATACCCTACAACTCTCAAGTCATCACTCCCACCGGGGGTAAGGACCCAGTCCTTAGTCCTCTGTAGGTACTTGAGGATA
Source organism: Lactuca serriola (assembly GCF_051521515.1). Classification (NCBI taxonomy): domain Eukaryota; kingdom Viridiplantae; phylum Streptophyta; class Magnoliopsida; order Asterales; family Asteraceae; genus Lactuca; species Lactuca serriola. The sequence continues at coordinate 75,354,000 of NC_136412.1, forward strand.
TTCTTTACCGCAGCCCATTGTGCCTTGCCAGGATTCCCCTGATACCTGCTAACCATGCTCAAGGCAAAGGCTACATCAGGTCGAGTACACGTCATAGCATACATGATCGAGCCTACTGCTGAAGCAAAAGGTACTTGACTCATTTCTGTTATCTCAGCTTCGATACTTGGGCTTTGTGTCTTACTCAATCTGGCGTCACTCTGGATGGGTAACTCTCCTTTCTTGGAGTTCTGCATGCTGAATCTCTTCAACACCTTGTCCAAGTATGTACTTTGACTAAGTCCAATTAGTTTTTTACTCCGGTTTCTCAAAATCCTTATCCCTAGAATATAGGTAGCTTCTCCTAGGTCCTTCATAGCAAAACACTTCCCAAGCCAGGACTTAACTTCCTGTAGAGTTGGGATGTCATTTCCTATGAGTAGTATGTCATCCACATACAATACCAAAGAGCTAACTATACTCCCACTAGCCCTGACATATACACAAGATTCATCTTCACTCCTAGAGAAGCCAAACTCTTTGAGCTTCTCATCAAAGCAAAGATTCCATCTACAACGTGCTTGCTTTAATCCATAGATGGATTTCTCAAGCTTACACACTCTATTCTGTGCTGACAAAACCCTCTGGCTGATTCATGTAAACATCCTCTGCCAACTTTCCATTAAGGAAAGCGGTTTTGACATCCATTTGCCAAATTTCATAGTCATGAAATGTAGCTATGGCTAACATAACCCTAACAGACTTAATCTTGGCTACTGAGGAAAAGGTTTCATCATAATCCACTCCAGGAATTTGAGAGAAGCTCTTTTCAACTAGTCGAGCCTTATAAATGTGTACATTACCATCCATGTTGGTCTTCTTCTTGAAGATCCATTTGCACCCTACAATCTTACGACCTGGTACATTGTCAACCAAGTTCCAAACTTGATTGTCATACATGGATTGTATCTCGCTATCCATTGCCTCTTTCCATTTAGCAGACTCAGGGCCTGCCATGGCTTCCATGTAGTTGTTAGGTCCATCCAAACCTATTAGTGTCTCATCACTAATAAGTGTCTCACCTTCTGCAGTAATATGGAAACCATAGTAATGCTCAAGTGCATTCTTAACTCTCGTGGAACGCCTCAGAGGTACATACTTGTCAATTGGCTCAACAGGAGTTTCCTCCTCAAGTTGAGGGCTAGGGTTTGAAGTTCCTTCACCGCTTGACTCTTGTAGTTCTTCAAGGTCAATTTGCCTCCCACTGTCTCCTTGGCTTATAAACTCTCTCTATCTCGAAAGACTCATATTCTTGCTACAAAGACCACATTATCACTAGGTCTGTAGAAGAGGTAACCAAAGGATCTTTGTGGGTAGCCGATGAAAATACACCTCTCGCTTCGGGGTTCTAGCTTATCATGAGACTCGCGCCTCACAAAAGCCTCGCAACCCCAAATCTTGATGTGATCTAGTTTGGGTACTTTACCAGTCCACATCTCATGAGGAGTTTTGGCAACTTTCTTTGTAGGGACTAGATTAAGAATATGGGCGGCAGTCTCTAAGGCATACCCCTAGAATGAGATTGGTAGCGTAGCTCGACTCATCATGGAACAAACCATATCCAACAAGGTTTGATTACGCCTCTCAGCCACACCATTCAATTGTGGTGTCCTGGGAGGTGTCAATTATAAGACAATCCCACATTCCCTAAGATAGTCGAGGAGCTCTGAACAAAGATACTCACCACCTCGATCGGATCGAAGCATCTTAATGTTCCTGCCCAATTGATTCTCGACTTCCTATTTAAATTCCTTAAACCTTTCGAAAGTCTCTGAATTATGCTTGATTAAGTAGACATACCCATATCTACTATAATCATCAGTAAAAGTCAAATAATAACGATTAGCATCCCTTGTGGCATGTTTGAATGGTCCACACACATCCATGTGTACGAGGTCCAACAAACCTTCACCCCTCTCACAAGAACCTGTGAAGGGTGACTTTGTCATTTTTCCAAGTAAGCATGATTCACAACTATCATCCGACTTTAGGTCAAATGACTCCAAGACTCCATCCTTTTGGAGTTGGCCTATGCGTTTCTTTCTTATATGTCCAAGACGACAATGTCATAGTGATGCTTTATCCAAGTTATTATTATTATTAACAGAATTAATACACAACACATTATTTCCTAAGTTATCAACAACAGATACAGTTTCATACACGCCATCACAAGGTATTGCTTTAAAATAAAGAACATTATTAAAGAAAGCATTAATCGAACCAACTTCATTATCAAATGAAAAGGTGAAACCTTGTTTATACAATGCATGAAAGGAGATAATATTTCTTGCCATTTCTGGCGAATAACAACATTTATTCAAATCTAAACTAAACCCACTACTTAGCGATAAAGTGTAAACTCCAATCTTGGTGACAGGTGAAGCTTTCCTGTTTCCCATGATCAAGTTTATTCTTCCTTGCTCCACATTCTCACTTCTTCTTAGTCCTTGCAAATCAGAAGAGATATGAATACCACAACCGGTATCAAGGACCCATGAGTTAGAATGGGGTGAGTTATTAGATAAGATAGTGTAAATACCTGCATGGTTGGGTTTAACTTTCCCATCCTTCACATCTTGCTGCTACTATGGGCAGTTCTGCTTCCAATGTGCCTTTTCATGGCAATAGAAGCATTCAGCCTCTTTTGGGTCAGAAGAAGGAGTAATGAAACCTTTCTTGGTTCCACTTGAAGAAGAGCCATCAAGGGTCCTAACCTTGGTACCCTTCGAAGAACTCTTTCTCTTCTTCCCTCGTCCTTTCCCGATTGCCAAGACAGGGGCAGAGTTGGTAGGAGTAGGAGTGGTAACAATCACCTTACCCTTAAGACCACTTTCCGCGGTCTTTAAGAGTCCTTGAAGTTTGCTGAGTGTGACCTCTTCCTTGTTCATGTGGTTTGTCATGCAGAATTGATCATAACATGAAGGTAAGGAGTGCAAAATGATATCTATTGGAAGCTCCTCAGGGAAGTTCACATTTAGCTTCAGCAAACGGTCCACAAATCTTTGCATTTTCTGCTTGTGGCCCGTGATGGGTTCACCATCCTTCATGCGAGTTGTTATCATGGAGGAGATGATTTCATACCTCTCTTGACGAGCACTTTGATGGTATCTTTCCATCAAATCTTAGTGCATTTCAAAAGGGTAGTAGTCCTTGTAGGACTTTTGGAGGTCAGCTGTCATAGTGGCCATCATGATGCACGCCACCTTGGTGGCATCCCTTTCATGTGCCCTAAAGTCAGCGATCTCTTGAGGAGTAGCAACTGTCTCATCAATCTCCTTAAGCTCCATATCGAGGACATATTCTTTGTCCTCGTAGCGGGTAATCATTAGGATGTTTATGATCCATTCATTAAAGTTGGATCCATCAAAAGTGACTTACCCACACAAGTTCATAAGAGAAAAGGAGCCATTATGATTAGAGCCAGAAGCAGCAGTGTTTGCAGACATCTGAAAAGAAGAAAAGTTTAGTTTAGAAATAGAGATAGTCCTTAATAAGACACCCAAATCAAGTATTAAGGCTAGGACCTAATCACAATATATTATACTTAGAAGAGGTATGTCATAATCTAAGTAATAACATATTTGAAAGGTAAGTGAATGACGATTCACCAATTTCCACCAAAGTTGAAATATTAAAATATTTAATTTGGTTCTTAGAAACTCCTAGATTCTTTTGAGATTCAATGAACTTTTCAAAGGCATGTTTCAATCTCGAGTGTGCCCTCCAAGTTTTGTGACTGGGATGCCGAGGATCACAAAACGAGGTGTGAAGTAACCATGCAAATTACTTGGTACCCTTAATAAATTACCCCTCAATCGATGTGCTGGTTATCCACACACACTCCATCGATACTATGATAAATATTAAGTCACCATTTACCTACCTTGTTAAGTCCAAGTTAGTGTGCCGGTTAACCACACACGCTCCACTAACGACTTAGATAAAGTGTAAAGCGTAATTTCATGGATTAGCACCTTATTCACATTTTCCTAAAGTAACTAAGATTGGGAATTTAATAAAACATTTAGTTACTTTATAATATTCATCATACTTTTAATGAGAATTTATAAGTCCTTGTCTTACCCATTCGGCTAACGACCCTCCACCAGTCAAGCAAGCTGTGGGTGAGAGTGGACACCCATTAAGTTGCCATTTTATAGGCAACAACCTTATACCCACCTTATAGACCGGCTTCGTGAATGAGGCGTACTAGTGGTAAGACGACTTTGTTCTTATATATATATATATATATATATATATATATATATATATAATTATTAAATCATAATACTATAAGTATAAGGGTTGAATTTTAACTTTTAAAATTCTAAGGGTTGGAACTAAAGTTGTTAATATGACTTTACTTATTCCAAAACTTGAGGGCAAGTTTTGTAAACTTTCAAAACTTTTCATTTCTTGTAACTTATGAGTTAAATAGAGTAATAAAATGAAGACTCTTCATTTTTCTAACTCTTGTGTTTTTTTAATGGTTTTAATTCAAGTGTGACTCTTGGTTTTCCATAACTTGAGGACAAGTTATGGACTCCATTAAAACACATTATGATAAAGAACTAATCTACCACATAGGTTACAAATAATTGCTATGATCATCTAAACATCATAAGATCAAGAACATGAATATGAACACTTTCATGAATCAAAAATTACACTTAAAAACTTGTAATTTTGATAACTTGTTGTTGTAAATGATTAACATGAACATTACACCAACTAAAAAAAGTTTTAAAACACCAAAACAATTTAGGGTAATATTCCTAGTCCATTTCCAGCAACAAGAACCGAAATTCTAAAAACTGCAGCCTCTACTCGTCGAGTGCATGAACTGACTCGTTGAGTAGCTTGCATTTGGTCATGGACTCGTCGAGTCCCCCCATGGACTCGGCGAGTTCATACGGGCAGAAAGCGGAAAACTCGATTTTTCAAGCAGTTTGCACAAAAATCAAACAAGCAAGCCTAGGCTCTGATACCACTGATGGGTTTTGAGCATTCTAACACTTCCTAAGTGTACATGCAACCCAAATAACCTTGGATCTATGTTTGTCTAATAATCATGTAAAGTTGTGTTTCCAAGGTTATGAACCTATCTAGCATACATGGGGTACAATTTTCTTTGTATAAAAGATAGAACTACATACCTTGTTGTTGAAAGTGTTCCTTGAAACCTTGTGAGCCTAGCACCTCAAGTGTGATGCCTCAAATTCTTCACACAACACCAAATGCAAAGTATAAAATCGAGAGAATACTCTAACACACTCAAAATCGGCCAAGCCCTCTTGTTTCTCTTGTGTAGCACTAGTGTCACCGATTTTGGGGAGAGACATGGTCCTTATATAGTGTGTTGCATTAGGTAAAACCCTAATGTAACATGACTCTTCATTTCTCAATCCATGGGTTAACTCCATGGAGCATCCTATGGGTGGAACCCAACTTGATAATCCATGGAGCCTTTTAGCCCACTATATAAGATATGGAAGATTTACATAATCTACCCATATATTTAATTAGTTATTCTTTTGATCACTTAATTAATTCTAAATTAATTCTAGATCAAAACTAATTAAATAATATTATTAATATATTAGAACTTATAATATATTAATAAACCATATGTGTTATTTCTCTCATTTAGTTTATCCAATTGCATGGTTCCATGCAACCCAAATGGACCATGCCGGGTCGGGTCAAGTATTTACCAGAAATAGTTATGGACTTAGACACCTTATCCAACAAGTGGAGCGTGTGTGGTTAACCAGCACACTAATTGGTTCTACGCAAAGGTGGCAAAGGGTGATTCTTTGTTTTTCATAGTTCGGTGGAGTGTGTGTGGTTTTCCGGCACAACGAATAGGTGATTGTAACAAAGAAGGCACCATGTAGATTTGCATGGTTATTCACACCCGCTTTGTGATCCTCGGCATCCCAGTCACAAACTAGAGGGGCATATCAAGATTTTAAACATGCCATTGAAAGGTTCAATGAATCTCAAAGAAATCTAGGAATTCTCAATACATTTAAAACTTAAGCTTATGTTTTTCATGGTGAAGAATTAGTGAATCGTCATTCACTTACCTCCAAATTATTTGCATGTTGGATCATGGCATCCCTTTTCTAATGTGTAAATAATGTTGTTGGGCCCTAGCCCTAAATTTTCATTTTGGGTGTTAATTAGGGACTTAATTCTAATCAACTTTGTTCCTTTCTATTTGTAGATGTCTAACGTAAACAACGTTGATGCTAGCTCATTCACGCTAATGTGCCTTTGTCAAAAAGTGACTTTCAATGGATGCACGATCGCGCATTATGAGGACAAAGAGTATGTTCTCAATGAGAAGCTCGAGAAGATCAATCCAGAAACTGCTACTCCCGAAGAAATGGTTGTCTTTGAGACGCATGAACGTGATGCAATGAAAGTCCATTGCATCATGGTAGCCACAATGAACTCCGAATTCCAAAAGTCCTATAAGGACATGTATCCTTATGAGATGCATCTAGACTTGATGGAGAGATATCACCAAAGCGCGAGGCAAGAGCGCTATGAGATCATAACGAATATGATCACTGCTAAAATGGGAAGTGAAGAGTCTCTAACCATGCACTTGCAAAAGAAGCAAAGATATGTTGATCATCTTAGCAAGTTGAATGTCAACTTTGGGGAAGATTTGGCTATCGACATTGTTCTTCACTCCTTGCCCTCATGCTACAACCAATTTAGGATGACCTACCACATGAACAAGGAAGAGGTCACCCTAAGCAAACTCCAAGGGCTTCTAAGGACTGCTGAGAGCAACCTCAAGGACAAGTCTGTTGCGCCAACTCCCAATCCATCCGCTGCTCCTGTTTTGGCTATTGGGCAGGGAAGGGGCAAGAAGGGGAAGGCTTATTCGAAGAACCACCGCAAGGGAAAGTCCCAAGATGGTTCCTCTTCTAGTGGGATCAAGGTTGATCCTGCTAAGCCCAACCCAAACCCAAAGGAGGCAGAGTGCCATCATTGCCACAAAATAGGGCATTGGAAGAGAAGCTGCCCGGAATATCTGCAAGCCATCAAGGATGGAAAGATCAAGCCATCTTTCATAGGTATTTACACAATTAAATCTAATGATTCATCTCATGCTATTTCTTGGGTTCTTGATACAGGGTGTGGTTACCACATTTGTTCTGATTTGCAGGGACTAGGAAGAAATAGGGATGTGGAGCTTGGAAGAATAAATCTAATCATGGGGAACAGAAGATTGTCGCCTGTTACCAAGATTGGAGTGTATTCTTTAATGCTTAGTAATGGACTGAATTTAGATTTAAATAATTGTTGCTACTCGCCAGATATGGCAAGAAACATCATTTCTTTTCATGGTTTATTTAGACAAGGATTTATTTATTCGTTTAATAATGAGAATGGTTCAATTTATGCTTATCTAAATGGTGTTTTATATTTTCAAGCAATGCCTTGTAATGGAATTTATGAAACTGTTATGGTTGTAGATAACCTTGGAAATGATGTGTTGTGTATGGATTCTTCCAATAGTATGGATAGAACATCCTTGTGGCATTATCTTCTTGGACAAGTCAACAAGAAGCGCATAGCCCAACTCCAAAAGGATGGAGTGTTGGAGTCATTCGACCTTAGGGAAGATGACACGTGCAAATCTTGTTTACTTGGAAAGATGACCAAGTCACCCTTCACTAGTACTTGTGAGAGGGGTGAGGGTTTATTGCATCTCATACACACCGATGTGTGTGGGCCCTTTAGATCCACCACAAAGGATGGGAACTGCTTCTACGTGACTTTCACCGACGATTATAATAAATATGGGTATATTTACTTAATCAAGAACAAGTCAGAAACGTTTGAAAAGTTCAAAGAGTTCAAACATGAAGTGGAGAATCAATTGGGCAGGAAAATCAAGATGCTTCGATCTGATTGAGGAGGAGAGTACCTAAGTCTTGAATTCCACGACTATCTCAAGGAATGCAGAATACTTTCGCAATTGACGCCACCTAGGACACCGTAATTGAATGGTGTGGTAGAAAGGCGTAATCGAACCCTGTTAGACATGGTTCGTTCTACGATGAGTCGTGCTTCACTACCTATCTCATTCTGGGGGTATGCCTTAGAGACTTCCGCCCATATCCTTAACCAAGTCCCTACAAAGAAGGTTAACAAAACACCTCATGAGATGTGGACAAGGAAAGCTCCCTCGTTGGCATATATCAAGGTTTGAGGCTGTGAAGTTTTCGTAAGACGAGAAACTCACGACAAGCTCGAAACTCGTAGTGAGCGATGTATTTTCATCGGCTATCTGCAGAAATCCTTTGGATATCTCTTCTATAGACCGAGTGACAATGTTGTCTTCGTTGCAAGGAGAAGAGTTTTCCGAGAGCAAGAACTCATAAGCCAAGGGGAAAGTGGGAGGCAAATCGATCTTGAAGAGATTCAAGAGTCGAGCGATGAAGGAACCTCTAACGCTGGCGCTCAACCCAAGGAGGAAACTCAAGTTGAACCGATTGACGAGTCCTTGCCTCTTAGACGTTCCGAAAGAGTTAGAGTTCAACCCCTGTTTTATGGTTTTCATATTACCACCGAAGGGGACATGTATATTAGTGATGGTACACTAATAAATCTAGATGAACCTAATAGCTATAAGGAAGCCATGGCAGGCCTAGAGTCTGTAAAATGGAAAGAGGTGATGGACAGCGAGATTCAGTCCATGTATGACAACAAAGTTTGGAATTTGGTTGACAGTGTGCCCGGGCGTAAGACGGTTGGGTGCAAATGGATCTTCAAGAAGAAGACCGATGTGGATCGGAATGTGCATACGTATAAGGCACGATTGGTGGCGAAGGGCTTTACTCAAACTCCCGGAGTTGACTATGATGAGACCTTCTCACTAGTTGCTAAGATAAAGTCTATTAGGGTGATGCTAGCCATTGCTGCATTTCATGATTATGAGATATGGCAGATGGATGTCAAGATCGCTTTCCTTAATGGGAAGTTGGCTGAGGATGTTTACATGGCTCAGCCAGAGGGCTTTGTCGATCTGAAGCATCCCAATAGAGTGTGCAAGCTTGAGAAGTCCATTTATGGACTTAAGCAAGCATCTCGCAGATGGAATCTTTGCTTCGATGAGAAAGTCAAAGAGTTTGGATTTGTACGAAGTGAAGATGAATCATGTGTATATGTCAAGACCAGTGGGAGTATAGTTAGCTTCCTCGTTTTGTATGTTGATGACATACTGCTCATAGGTAACGACGTCTCGACTTTGCAGGAGGTTAAGTTCTGGCTCGGGAAGTGCTTCGCTATGAAGGACCTCGGAGGAGGCTTCCTATATTTTGGGAATAAGGATAGTGAGAGAACGAAGTAAGAGACTAATAGGACTTAGTCAAAATACTTACTTGGATAAAGTACTAAAACGTTTTAGTATGGAAAACTCAAAGAAGGGAGAACTATCGATACAGAGTAATGCCAAATTGAGTAAGACTCAAAGTTCGAGTACAGAAGTCGAGATAGCTGAGATGAGCCGAGTACCCTATGCTTCCACAGTTGGCTCAATCATGTACGCTATGACTTGTACTCACCGTGATGTGGCCTTTGCTTTGAGCATGGTCATTAGATATCAAGGGAACCCTGGCAGGGCTCATTGGATTGCGGTTAAGAATATACTTAAGTACCTTCGGAGGACCAATGAATGGTTCTTAGTCCTCGGAGGGAGTGATGACTTAAAGGTGCGAGGGTATAGTGATGCAAGCTTCCAGACCGACAGGGACAACTACCGTTCGCAGTCGGGCTAGGTCTTTACCCTTAATGGAGGAGCAGTAACTTGGAAAAGTTCCAAACAGGAAACCGTAGCTGATTCAACATGCGAATTAGAGTACATTGCAACGAGCGAAGCGTCAAAGGAGGCGATGTGGTTGAAGAACTTCATTGGTGATCTTGGAGTTGTGCCTACCATAAAGGAGCCTATGGAAATTTTCTGTGATAATGAAGGAGCAGTTGCCTTGACCAAGGAACCGAGGGATCATGGTAGATCTCGGCATATCGACAGAAAATATCACTTTATTAGACATCGAGTAGAAGAAGGACACCTCGTAGTAAATAGGGTATCGTTAGAGGATAACCCAGCAGATCCGCTTACGAAGGGACTGAGTAGGGTTAAGCATTTGCAGCACGCTAGGAGCATTGGGTTGAAAGACGATATTAGTTTAGATTAGATAGTTTTTGAAACATGTAATAGATAAATGTAATTGACATTTGATGATTAAATAATGGAGTATTATTTATAAGTAAAGCTACTGTCTTATGTTAATTGTTTAACTATTGTTTCACTTTGCATGTTTTGACTTCCTGAATAATTGAGTTATTAAGAATAGTCAAATTATTCGAATGGTCCACAATCGTTCATATGTTGGAAGTACGTATGAATGAAGATTGTCATGAATTGGTGTGTAGATTGTCTAAAAGGTATTAGACATAGCAAAGGTTTGTTGCAACGTTCATGAGTGCTTATGAATAAGTTTTGAGCATTGGAATAAACCCGCGCTTGCTGGAATCACTTTATGGAATGAGACACAAGTGATCGCAAGACGATAATATCATATGGTCTTAAAACCAAGATATATGGTTTATTGTTTATTAATTGGTTGTGCATTGATAATGAGAAACCGCATCGGTAAATTGATGTCATAAAATGCATTGTTGTGTATGATTGATTAGTAAATAATAAATGCATATAAGTCAAAGTTTATCTGTTACTTTTATCCTAAGAGGGTAAAAGCGATATCAGGGCCGCTCGATGATTTGATTTGACTTATGTGCCGGGCCCGGTCAGGACTGAATTGATGTGTTCAATTAAGTTCTATGTCAAAATGAATCTGAGATCGAGAAACCAAATGTTGGATAATGAATTCCATAAGATTGTCCGCATAATATCTAAACAGAGGATTGTACGATCCCTTATCTAAAGGACATGATACTAATAAGATCAGTGTTTGACAGCGTCTTTGGGAGCTACGATTGCTAATCGGATTGTGTTTGCATATATAGTTACTAGACTTATCCAAGTGGGAGACTGTTGGATTAGTGTCTAAGGCTGTAACTATATTTGGTAAGTACTTGACCCGGTTGTGCATGGTCCTTTTGGGTTGCCTTCACCAAAGCAACTTGACAAGATGATTTGTTAAGAGAGAAGAGATATTATTGTTAATATATTATGAGAATAATATATTAAAGGAATAATAATGTTATTTGATTAATATAAGTCATATATTAATTAAAAATTAATTTGGTGACTTAAAGAGATTAACTGAATAAAAGGGCATAAACTATCAAATGTGTGATAGTTGTGTTTTGGGCTATGTATCCTTATGGATATAAGAGTGGACAGATTTTAGGGTTAGGAGACCATAAAATCGTCCAAGCCTAATATCTATGAGGATCTTGGATTGCTTAGGGCCTAAGTTATTCAATTGGGGTTAAAGGTGAAACACTAGTAGCTCTTAGTATAAATAGATCCCTAGGGTGAGGGAAATCGGCACTCATGCAAGGCAAGGAACCCTAGAGCCGATTTCTCACCCTCCTCTCTCTCTCTCTCTCAAGATCATCCTCTTGCTAGTTGGTGTTTGTAAGCCATTAGAGGAGTGACAATTGTGACTCTAAGCTCCAAGAAGAAGAAGTATCAAGCAAGTAACTCAAGGTATTATTCTAGATCTGATTTCATATGATTAGATTCAATTGTTTTCATTAGATCTAGAATTATATGTCTTGGATACAATGCATGTTCATTTAGAGAAACCTAGATCCAAGCAATTAGGGTTTGCATGTGCACATAGGAAAGTTCTTATGGATCAAACCCATCAGGTACCAGTCCCCAGATGTACCTCTCGATCAGTTTGCTCTCCGTGGGGACCATTCCTGGACATAAAGCTACAAGATCACAAAACATAGTCGTATAGGATACTATGTTAGAACCTTTCATTTTAAGGCTCCAAAGTTCTTGTTCAAGTTTCTGAACTTCGCCCCCCCCCCCCCCCCCGGGCAGTACTCCCCTGTCATAAGATCCTTCAATGTATCCCAGCCAATCGCGTTAGCCACTACGAGAGTAAGTGACTTAACATGGCCATTACACCATGTGAGGGCTCTATTGGAGAAGGTGCAAGCAACAAATTTTATTTTACTTGCTTCTAGGCAGGAGCAGATCTCGAAGATCGACTCCGTTTTCTCAAACCATTGCAACAGAGCGATGATTCCCCCGGTTCCATTAAAGGCTTTGGGTTTGCAGTTGGTGAAATCCTTGTATGAATACTCCCTAGGGTGTCCATGACTATCACCTTGGGTAGAGTAAATACCTGCTCCGCTCCTGCTAGTACCGCTAGCGTTGATTTGGGTTAAGGTTGTCGTTACAACCATGGTCACTGTAGCTTAAAACACCACAAGATCGAATTGAGGTGGAGGTGGTGGTTGCGTTGAAGTTATTGGAAGATTATGCCTGTTTGATTTATGGGGATGCATCTTCCAACTAAAAGTTTACAAAGATGAAGAAAATTGTAAGAATTCAATAATGAGTATAATGAGAGTGTTCCATGAACTAATTCACCATAGTCCAACATATATGAGGAAGTACTTGCAATAGAGATCTAACACTATAAACATGAAAGCATTTGGATAGAGGTTTCCCAAGACGATTAGTTTCAAGTCAATATCGTTGGTATTATAGATGCATAGAGTTCAGGAAAATTGACCTTGTAATAGCTCTTACATCATACCAATAAAGAGAAATTTTTGACAACACAAAGACCTAACGAACTGAAAGTTCAAGGTCTTAACATAATTAAGAAAATAATATTAGAGTTTATAAGTAGACCTAATCTATATCCGAAAGAGAGAGTGGAGAAGGCTCTACTCGCGAGGCGTGTTGTTCTTGTTAGTACTTGATTCTACCCTGGAATCAACCAATTGGCGCTCTGTTTCCCACACACGCCATTCCTTTTGTCGAAGTTCTCTAACTTCAGCTCGGCTGGCATCTAGTTCCATTTGTAGGACATCAGTATGAGTCCTTGTTAACTCCTGGTCATCGGTCAGATGGCGGAGGCGAACTATGTTGACTCTGGAGTTAGCCCTGATTTCCATGACTTGGTTAATGGTTGTCCTTCCATGTTCGGTGTTGCGAGCAACACGACAAACCAAGATAGGGAGGATTCTGTCAGCTAAGCCTCCCTTGCTCAAGTTGTAGAAGCTTCGGTCTCCATTATAAGGAAGTGGTTGTCCCTGCTTGTGGCTCCACCTTCCTAAGTTTACTGCCCACAGAGGCATCGGGCCTTGAAATGTCGGTCAAGGGTTAGGATTTTGGGCAACTAGAGGTGGATTATAGACCTCGGGTTCCGATTCAAAGTCTTCTTGAACTTCCTCCTCGTTCTCATCTTCATAACTCTCCTTGGGGTCTTCCTATTCTGGGACTATCGGGTTATCTTCTTCTTCTTCAGCATCGAGCCATCCAATGCTCCCATGATTGGCAAAGTACGGGTCACCCGACAGATGAAATCCAACCATGCTATCTAAGTAATAAATAGGGGTGTAAGAAACATATAATATTTGTAATACTAAGGATAATTATAAGATGATCCTTACTAGTTAATTCTATACTTACGTAGTGCATACCAACTATATATAACAGAAGATAGAATAGACCTTCGAATAAGTGATCCAACTGTCAGACCATAACCAAACAAGGAACATGAAGTAAAGCGAAGATCATAGATTCTAAGTCTATAACATCTTGGTCACATATAACCTAAGTGTATCCACTCAGTAACTATAGGCCTACTAGTAAGGGTCGTTTTTAGTTTTCACATAAGCAATTAGCATAACAAAATACTCCTATAGTATTTTAAGTTTAAGTTATGTTCTAGTATTTCTTTGTAGAAGAGTTGGTAAGTTTTTAGACTTGTTGCAACACCACAACCATTCCTAGGCATATGTTAATCACTTCTCGGATAGATATAGTTGATCAGGCTATATCAATCCCAGACCTGATCATATATCCCTAAGCCTACTTGCGTTGTTCAACAATCGTAATACTTTTGTTCTGTTCTAGTATAGCACTGATCTTAGTATGAATGCATGTATGTATACTTTAGTAAAATATTTTTTTATTTAAAAAGTATAACTCTTGGTCAGAGTTTTTTAATCTCGTAGTGTTTACAATTGTATATCTTTTATGGGTTGATATACTTAGTTGACTATAAACAATGCTTTGATACCAATCTGTCACACCCCCAAACCGAGATGGCGGAAACATTCGGGGGTGGAGGACATCATGTATTATATCATAACAATGCATAATTGTAAAACAAGTAACAACATCCATTGCATTAATAAAATAGTTAATACATGTGTGTTCTTTGCAAAGTAGTATGACACCAAAAATTTAAAGCAAAATAAAAGACAAGTCTGAACATGCTCCGCCTTGACAAAACCTGTGCTCATCTACCTGTCTACTGGTTTCTTGAGAAAACAAGTTATTTTGAAAGAGAGTATCAACATTTAAGTTGGTGAGTGCATAAGTATTTTAGTGTCAAGTGTTTGAATTTGTTTCATGAAAATGTTTGTATTTGTTTAGTAAAAATGTTTGTATCTGACTAGTGAAAATGTTTGTATCTTTCCCTGAAAATCCTATATTCTCTATATTAAATGAAAAGTAATCTTCTACCAAGACTCTACTATTTGTATGATATGTTTCTTGAAAATGGTGTAAAATGTAAGTTTGTACTTGAAATAGTATAAATGTATGTTTTCCATATTTGTAAAGCTATCTTTACTTGAAAATTATATGCAATTCTCATGCGAGAATGTCATTAAATGAATGTAATGGAAAAATGATGATTTATAGTAGTATGGTATAAAATCCACTACAGATACGTTAACTACCTTGAAACCCAACTGGTTAATTAAGGTTAAAATGTGATTAGGTTATAACCATGCTCGATAGACTAGTATAAAACATGACGTTCTTCAGACGTCGAAACTGGTATGACATTTGTCACCCGTAGACCTGCAAGTCCCACTGTAGCTAGCAGCAAGGTGCGGGATGGTCAATCGCGTATGGATCTATACACAAACTCACGCTCTCCCTCCAAGAGATTTTGGTTATAAAACGTGACATAGAAAGAGTATCGTTATGTTATGAAATAGTATCTCACATTTTAGTTATCTTGTTCTTGTTATAGTATGTAAGTTCCTTCTTGTTCTTATAAATGAATAGTATGCTTTGTAATGAATCGTAATAGTTTGTATGTATTGACTCATGTATTGTTTCTTTGTTCTAGCAATAGTATGTAGTGATCCTCTAAGCTTTACCTATTATAGTTTACTAGTATGTTTGTTTAAACTGTTACTGATTTGTAGAAAACACTCAATTGTCCAACATATGCAATTGAGTTAAGTATATTCCTTGAAAATAATGAGTTTTAATATTTAGGCATATATTTAGTAAGCATAACTATGATTTAACCGACAGTCGGACTAGTGATCCTACCCTAAGCCCACAACCAAACAAGGATCATGAGTTACGGTATTTAGCAATAGTCCTAAGTCCGTTAAAGCATACTTATGCATAAATATGTACACAAATATTATTTTGATATAAACAAAAATTTAAAAATAGTTTAAAAGAGTTTTTAAAATGATTTTAACAACATTTGAGTATAAGAAATCCTTCTTGTTTGTTTGTTTCCACATGTAAGTGAATAACACAAATATATTGTTTTCTACTTGTATTCTCCCCCTAAAATCATTTAAAAGAGTAAATTGTAGGGGTATGAACTCACATTTTGGGAGTAATTCGATAGACGGTTCGATATAGGGTGATTGATTCCACAAGCTAGCTCCCCGGACAAAACAAGTCCTAAATAGCAATTCATGCGATATATATGCATGCAATTAGTGAATATAACCTCTAAGGCATTAAGGAAACAACCTAGGATGTAGGAACTACTTACAATAAAAGAGTTAGAATCGAAATCAAGTGGTTGCTGGGTGTTTACGGCCAACCTTCGGTGTTCATGGCCGCAAAGGGTGTTCGGCCTCTGAAGATCAAGTGTTTTCAGCCGTAAATTCAGGAATCAAGAGTGATTGATTTCGAAGAGAAGAACACTAGGTGTTCTTAATAAGGTCCGAAGGTGGATTGGATGAGCTTCGGATGATAGATGAGAGAAAAACTTGGTTTTCTGTTGAAGACTTTGAGAGAAAAGGGCTTGAGTTTTCAGCCAATATAGTAGAAGTGATCAGATTTCTGGTCAAACATATATATATATATATATATATATATATATATATATATATATATATATATATATATATATATATATATATATTAGGGAGGGTTTGCAGTCTGAAGGAGTTCATGGCCCGAAGGAGTTCAAGGCCGAGAATGAGGGACGTTTAAGGCCCGAAGGCTCGTTTTCGGTCCAAGAGTTTGCTGCCCAGCGAAGGTTTGTGGCTCATGCAAAGGTTCTCGACTCATGCGAAGGTTCTTGGTTCCAAATGATTTTCCCTCCAAAACACATATCACACTTGAATACAAGGTTTATACACCTATAATTCATTAATCTAACTCTATTTTAAGATAAATAAAGAAATAAGTTTGACCTTGATTAGATAAGTTGGACTTTAGTTGGCCAAATTTGTCTTTTACAAAATATAAATTATCACATACACCTATGTCACACCCCCAAACCTAAACGGCGGAAACATTCGGCGGCGGAGGACGTCAGGTACAGTATCATAACAATTGAATAGTAAAGAAAGTACACACAACCATCATATACATAATAGAAAAGTTTACATGATTGTAAGTGTTATATGTTTCAAAAGTCAATTACAATATGATGTCCAAAAGATTTTATTAACGCCTGAGCGTCAATGTTCAAAAGTAGCTGGTAACCTAATTTAACGATTCCCTGAGAATACAAGTTATTTTAAAGAAAAAGTATCAACAATTAAGTTGGTGAGTTCATAACTAGTTATTTGAATAAATGCATGCCATGCGTATGTTCACATTTGTTTCCAGAAAATCCGATATTTTCTTTAAAAAGAGTTATGATTTGTATCTGTATAAAATGGATGTATTGAACCAGGAAAATCCTATATTTTCCCAAAGTTGAAAATCAGTCTTAATGTTCCAAGACAGTAACTTGTAAGTAAATATGTCATACTTAAAAATGATAATGTATAATTTTGTTAGGGAGAAAAACTATAGGAAGCTTGTACTTTTACGTAAAAATAGTTGTAATATTACTTTTCCCGTAAAACATAATACCATAATAATTGTCTATCTTGTGAGTTTCCATAACTGTATTATGATGGAGTTGCCTGTAGTGACGTTCTTCAGGAATGGAAATGTTATGACACTTGTCACCCTTAACCTGTCGGTCCGGCTGTAGCTAATAGCCAGGATGCGGGATCATCAGTCCCGTATAGATCTATACACACTTATCACATTCTCCGGAAGGAGACTTTGGTTATAAAACAGGGCTTTCTTGTATACCTTGATAGGTACGATGAAGACGAATGACTCACATGTTCTCAATTAAGTCACGTATTTTTAAATGAATGTGTTTATGTCCAAAATAATTACCCTTTTTAGTATGTTGATAAAGGCATAAAAATGACTTGTATCTTCTTATATATAAGTAATGTTATAGTTGAAATGTTTACCCTTGCCAAGATGTGTTATGAAAACATATAAATAAAGCATATTTTTATTTACAAACATATTTCATCCCCAGAGGGTAAAGTGGTATCATAAGATGTTTTGCATGCTAACCTTTTCGTATGATAGTTATAACAACATCAAGGAATATATAGTAAAAGATTGATGTTTTCACATGATTTTAACCGTTTGTTTACTTGTACCCCCCCCCCCCCCGCCCACCCCCTAAAGGTGTTTAAAAAGCGTTTGAAAAGCATTTAAAAGTGTAGTGATAAGGGTATGAACTCACTTGGTAAGAGTGACGGTTTAATGAAGACGATGTTTAACTCGGGCAGCACTTCGACTGGAAAGAAGCAAGTTTGTCGGGAACTTTGGGACTTTGGGCTTCCATCATGTCACAACTAGAAATTTTGTGTCTTGTAATCTCTAAACTTAAGTAAGATGTTGAATCAAAAACTTAAGAACTTGTGAGATACCTATTATTATGACATCAAAAACTTCAACCAAATACATCATACAAATACTACAAATAGTCATCAAGCCATTGGAAACCCTAGAAGTTCTTGTTTAGGTCCATTTTGGACTAGGACTTCCTTATTGGACCCATTGGGCCAATAAGTCTCCAATTTGACTATCATGGAATTAGAACCTTTAAATGGGCTCTAATTGGACCCACATTCATTCATTTCAAGATTTTGGGCCATATTGGGCCTAGAATGAAATAAATTAAATATTATGAATCATAATTAACTCAAACTAGCCCAACAAAGTGTAAAAATCATATTATAGTTTTTTTTGGGTCAAAAATCATCCAACCTAACTCTAATATTGGGCTTAGTGGCATTAAAGCCCAATACTCTCTTTTCTTTCAAAATCTCAGCCCAACAACCCAACATGGAAGAGGGTTGACTTGCAATTGACACCTCATTTTTATCTTTGGGTTCTCCATGCAACCCATCCCATGTTTCCATGCATATCACCTCAAGGTCTATTTCTCCCTCTCTCTCTCTTGCTCTCGGCCATTTTCAAACACACTCACACCTCACAAACTCTCTCTAGATTACTCAAGAAATCATCCTTCCTCTCCATTCAAAAATCTCGAAAATTAGGAGGTTTTCAAGAGGATATTTCCACAAACTCTTCATCTAAGGTAAGGTTATGCTTGGATCTATGACTTAGATTCTTTGTTTTATCAAAAATCTCTTCCTAATCCATGCAAAAATCGTGATCTTGCATCCTAGAAAACTCCATAAACTCGAGATCTTCATCAAGGGAAGCTAGGGCCAAAAATCACCAAGTTTTCTTCCATCTTTTCTTCAAAAACCAAAACTACACCCTAAGGTGAGCTTCATACTCCCTATTTTTCTGTTTTATAAGTTTTATAGGGGGGGGGGAGGAATACAAGTGAAAGTGTAGATCTATATGTATTTGTATGCCTTGTATGATTTCTATGCTTATATGTGTGTTTTTGTGTGATTATGATGTTGGATCTAGTCATAAGCCCTTAAAAATCGAGATATAATTTATGTTAAATGATACTAGCATCAATTATATTTCTACATACAAAGTATTTCAAGAAAAATAGCTAAGTGGCTTAATAACATATTCTTTGGGCTAAAAACTCAATTTTTGGACACAAAATGTTAAAAATATAAAGTTAAAGGGCCCAAAATGACATATTACGAATTCTGATGGGTGAGATGAGTCAAAACAGTCTGAATAAAGTGTTTTCTGGAAATACATTCTTTTGGAGGATAAAAAATATAAATTTCAAGCTTAATGGGCTAAAAATGGCATTTTTGGCCCAATAGGGCCCAATATGCGAAATTTTCTGTTTTGAAGGGCTAAAACTGTGTTTTTCTATAAAACAGTGGACTACTAGTGTTCCAAGTCCTTTTCTAAGGTTTAAAATGCTTTTCAAAATTAAAAAGGACCAAAGTTGCAAAAATTTTCCAATATGGGCCAAAATTGTAAAAACTGCGAAAAAGAGGGGTTACAACCGAGAAAACTGTATTTTCAGGGAACAAAACTGTTTTCAACTAAGAATATGCTGAAAAATATCAATTTCGATAAGTTTTGGTGTTAAAATGACAAGAAAAATGGTTTAAGGACTAAACCGGAAATTTATTTATCTAAAGGGTCGAAAAAGTAAATTTACAAATTAAAGAGGGGCTGTAAACAGAAAATTTTCAATGCTAATTCAATACACCCATCGTGATCAAATATTGGCACCGCGACTACCGACGAAATACAATACACAACAATACCAAAAATCGTTGTTAAACGAATTGATTCGGTCTCGAATCAATAACAACCCGAAACTACTAACACGACGATAACTCGATTCATACAAGTAACATTTGGGAATTCAATACACATGTGAGAGTGCACAGACGTCGACGCACCATCTTTGGGCCCCAAAGTGTAAAATCTTGTTTGTTGGGCCTAGCTAGCCCAATGACCTGATCTTTAGGCCCGAAGACTTCAACCTTACGAGTTGTTGGGTCTTACATGATCCAACACAGCGTAAAAGGACTTTCAATGGCTTTTATACTATTGGTCCCCAAGGGTCCTTTGGTACTGCTAGTAAAGTCGATTATTCTAATGCGAGTCAGGTCAAGGGCCCTTCGCACTCTTTTTATCCCCAACCGACTAACGGAGTTATCGAGGTCTTCGTGCCCTCTTTCTCTTCGGATGTGGGACTACAAGAAGTCAGGGCGGTTGGATTACGTGAATAGCACGGACGACGCCTACGGGATCATTAGTATAGTTGTAAACTGGTCGTTTGCGTAACGCGTGTTTATAGCAATTCACCATGCGCAATAATCTGACGTCGCCTGGAATCAATGACTTCACACGCCGCGATGGGACAACAACTACATGGAATTCAAAGTGTTAGGAAAACATCGGGTTTTCCTAGGGTTTTTCAATACATACGGTTTCGAAATGTATACAAGTTTAATGAACAATTTTTTTACAACTATAGAAACAAACAAGCATACTTATGGATCTTCACAAACTTTTTCATAAACTCTTTTCAGAAAATATCGGATTTTCTGGTAGTTTTTCAAAGCAATACAAAACGTTGTTTTTCAAATACCGCTTATGAACTCACCAACATTTCATATGTTAACGTTTTTCAAAATACTTGTATTCTCAGGTAACAAGTAAACCGAAGGAAAAATGTACTCAGTGATAGCTTGCAGTTTGTTTATCTATGAACCGAACAATTTATTTTTGGGAATGTAATGCTAAGACAATGTACTCAGTGTAAACTTTATCAGTTGTACTATATTAATGCATGGTGACGAATGATGTTATGTTTCATATATATTCAATGTTATGGTATTCAATGAAGTCACGACAGCCCCCAGACGTTTCCGCCGTCTGGTTCGGGGGTGTGACAGGTTGGTACCAGAGCTTTGTTTATAGTGAACTAGCATATCTAGCCACACATTGATATGCAAATATAAACCAAAAAGAGGGACTAACATAACTCTGAACAAAACGAGTAAATAAAACACCCTTTCTTGCCTTAGGAATAAGAACATAATGCCGAACCAGACAAAATAATGCTAGTATCTCGGTTAATTCAGGACTGTTCTTAGTGGTACCAAGGAGTGGATGTAGCCTGATCAACTACATTCTCTCCAAAGTACAACAAACACACGTTTTGATGAGATCGGAATAGCTAGGGAACCTAAAAACAAACCCCTTTATCACCAAAAAGAGAACGTCTGTTTAGTCTGCAATAGTGGAAGAGGCATAGGATAATATTAGTGAACTTTTATGTGTTTTGCTATGTGTTGCGAATCTATGATTGTATGCTAAACGATAGAAGTACTTAAGTTCGTGCCATACACCTAGTCAGTAGGACCACAACCTCACGGAAACCACGTACACTCAACATCTTTCCGTTTTGTGACAAGAAGATGCCTCGCCGACCTACTCGCGGAAACCCTGGACCAACCCCACCCGAAGTTGACTCCACTGCATTTCAGGCAGCCGTGTCTGATGCGGTCACCGTAACTATGGCACAACTCCATCAGGGGAATAACGGAGGAGGCAACGGGCAAGGGGCAGGGAGTTCGAACAATGGGATGAATCAAGGACCTACTAAAACATGTACCTACAAGGACTTTACGAACGCCAAACCATGAACTTTTAACGGCACTGTAGGAGTGATCACTCTGAAGCGATGGATCGAGAAGGTGGAGTCGGTATTCGGGATATGCGATTGCCCTGAGCAGATGAAAGTGAAGTTTGCGGCTTGCACTTTTGTGGATCAAGCACTCACCTGGTGGAACGGACATGTGGAAGCCATGACGCTCCCTGTAGCCAACTCTATGCTGTGGGCAGAGATGAAAGAAATGTTAATGGTTGAGTACTGCCCACGAGGGGAGATACAGAAGATGGAGAAAGAGCTATGGAACCTCACTGTGCAGAATGCGAATATCGATGCCTACATATCAAGATTTAGTGAACTATCTCTGTTGTGCCCGGGTATGATCACCTCGGAAGGAAAGAAGATTGAGCGATTCATCTGGGGACTAACATCACCAATTCAAGGGAATGTGATAGTTGCAAACCCCGAAACATTTGACAGTGCAAAAAGATTGGCAAAGAAGTTGTATGACCATAACAACAAGAAGGGCGAGAAGCCAGTGGAGGCTGAGAAAAAGAAGGTAGGTGATGGCAAGAAGGGATAGAACAATAAGAGGAAGGGGCGTCAGGGCCCCGAGACCTCTAAAAAGCAGCAGACAGTGGCGGTTAACGCTGTCACCGCACCGGTTCCAGCCGCACCACATGCTCCAGCCTCAGCTGCTTCAAATGCTTCAAGACCTTATTCCGGTAATCTTCCCCAGTGCAATAAGTGCGGTCTCCATCATAATGGAGAATGCAAGGATTTTTAGTGCACCAGTTGCAATCGAAGGGGACACACTGCAAGGTACTGCAGGACTTACCCTCCCCATAACCAAAATCAGGGAAACAACAATAACAACCATCGCAACAACAACATCATCATCACCGGCGGCAGCAATGCAGGACCTAGCCACACCTGCTATGGGTGTGGAAGGATGGGGCATTTCCGCCGAGACTGCCCTAACAACAACAATTCAGGAAACATAGGAACAGGAAGGATGCTGACCATGGGTCAGGGTGAGGCTATTCAGGACCCCTCTGTTGTTACCGGTACGTTTCCCCTAAACCACACTTATGCATGCATCTTATTTGACACCGGAGCGGAGCGAAGTTTCGTAAGCGATAAGTTTAAGCATTTATTAAAACAATAGCCCCAAAAGCTAAATGAAACCTTTACGGTGGAAATGGCCAATGGGAAAACCGAATCCACTGGGGAAATCTACATCGGATGTACCCTAACCCTTAATCAACGCGTCTTTCGAATAGACTTAATGCTTGTATCAATTAGGAGTTTCGATGTGATTATTGGCATGGACTGGTTAAGCCCCCACCATGCTGAAATTATGTGTCACGAGAAGGCCGTTCACCTTCGCCTTCCCAATCACGAAACCCTAGTAATTTACGGAGACAAACCTAGCATGAACCTTCGTCTCATCTCATGCATCAAGGCACAAAAACACCTACGAAAGAAGGATTCGGAATTTCTGGCTCACATAGTGGATAAAACCAAGGAAGAAACTAACATTCAAGATATTCCGGTAGCATGTGAATTTCCAGACGTGTTTCCTGAAGATCTTCCGGGAGTACCCCTAGAGAGACAAGTGGAGTTTCGAATCGACCTCGTTCCAGGAGCAACTCCTCTCGCTAAATCACCCTATCGGCTGGCTCCTGCTGAAATGCAAGAATTGTCCAGCCAACTCAGTGAACTTCTGGACAAGGGATTTATCCGACCTAGTTACTCGCCATGGGGAGCTCCAGTCCTTTTTGTCAAAAAGAAGGACGGATCTGTTAGAATGTGCATCGACTACAGAGAGTTAAATAAACTCACTGTTAAAAATCGCTACCCACTCCCACGAATCGATGATCTATTCGACCAGCTCCAAGGAGCTAGTTATTTTTCTAAAATAGATCTATGGTCCGGATACCACCAACTCAAAGTCCGGGAAGAGGATATTCCAAAAACCGCTTTCCGAACCCGCTACAGACATTATGAATTTGTTGTAATGCCCTTCGGTCTAACAAATGCTCCTGCCGCATTTATGGACCTAATGAATCGAATCTGTCGACCATTCCTCGACAACTTTGTCATTATCTTCATTGATGACATTCTCGTTTATTCTCGAAGCGAAGAAGAGCATGGCCGACATCTCCGACAAATCCTAGAAACGCTGCGATTGGAGAAGCTATATGCAAAACTCTCCAAGTGTGAGTTCTGGCTCCAGAATGTGAACTTCCTAGGTCACGTAGTTAGCCAAGATGGAATTCATGTGGATCCCTCTAAGGTCAAAGCCGTGGAAGGATGGGCAACCCCGATAACGCCCACAGAAATTCGTCAATTCTTAGGTCTAGCAGGCTACAATAGGAGATTCATTCAGAACTTCTCTAAGATCGCCAAACCACTTACCTCGCTTACACAAAAGGGTGTACCATTCAAATGGACGGACAAACAAGAAGTCGCATTCCGAACCTTGAAACAAGCTCTCTGTAGCGCCCCGGTGCTATCTCTACCTGAAGGAACGGAAGATTTTGTAGTCTACTGTGACGCGTCAAATCAGGTCTTAGGTTGCGTTCTCATGCAGCGTGGAAGGGTGATAGCTTACGCATCTCGCCAACTAAATACGGACAAAGTAAATTATACGACCCATGATTTGGAATTGGGAGCCATGGTCTTCGCTCTGAAAATTTGGAGGCACTACCTATATGGTACGAAGTGCACCATCTTCACGGACCACAAGAGTCTCCAACACATCCTGAACCAGAAGGAGCTGAACATGAGGCAACGAAGATGGGTTGAATTGCTAAACGATTATGAGTGCGAGATCAAGTACCACCCAGGCAAGGCCAACGTGGTAGCTGACGCATTAAGTCGGAAGGAGTACTCTAATCGCCGTGCGAAAACCCTCTCGGTAACCGTTCAATCTCATCTGGCCACCCAAATTGCAGCAGTCCAGTCAGAGGCCATGAAGACGGAAAATAGAGCAAGCGAAGCATTGTGCGGGATGGAGAAGAACCTAGAGGCAAAGGAGAATGGAGTATACTACTTCATGAACCGTATTTGGGTCCCAAAAATCGGAGGATTTAGGGAGGTTGTTATGAAGGAAGCCCACAAGACACGATACTCCATTCATCCGGGTTCAGACAAGATGTATTTGGATATTAAACAACACTATTGGTGGCCCAACATGAAGGCGGAAATTGCGACCTATGTGAGTAAGTGCCTTACGTGCGCCAAGGTAAAGGTGGAGTACCAGAAACCCTCAGGATTATTACAGCAACCAATAATCCCTGAGTGGAAATGGCAGAGGATTTCTATGGACTTCGTGACCAAGCTACCCAAGACGTCGGACGGACTGGACACCATATGGGTAATAGTCGACCGACTGACGAATTCTGCCCATTTCCTGCCCATAAAAGAATCCTACAAGATGGAAAGATTGACACGTTTGTACATTTGAGAGATCGTAAGACTCCACGGAGTACCAGTGTCTATTATCTCGGATAGGGACAGTAGATTCACTTCGCGTTTTTGGCAATCTCTCCATAAGGCACTAGGAACTCATCTCGACATGAGCACCGCCTATCATCCGCAAACGGATGGTCAAAGTGAACGAACCATTCAAACGCTTGAAGACATGCTTCGCGCATGTGTGATAGACTTTGGGAAGTCAGGGGAAACCCATTTACCTTTAGTCGAATTCTCGTATAACAACAGTTATCATTCAAGCATTAAGGTCGCTCCTTTCGAAGCACTGTACGGGCGTAAGTGTAGATCACCGTTATGTTGGGCTGAAGTAGGTGACATCTAGCTAGCAAAAGCACTCACGTCGGATCAGACGCTAACGGGACCGGAAATCATTCGTGAAACCACGGAAAAGATCATTCAAATCAGAGCTCGATTGCAAGCATCGCGCGAGTCGACAAAAGAGCTATGCCGATAAACGGCGAAAGCCCTTAGAATTTCAAGTCGGAGATCGAGTACTGTTAAAAGTCTCGCCCTGGAAAGGAGTTATTCGTTTTAGGAAGCGGAGAAAACTGAACCCACGATACATTGGACCTTTCGAAATCGTCGCCCGAATAGGTCCGGTAGCATACAAACTGCAACTACCCGCAGAGCTAAGCAGTGTACACCCCGTGTTCCATGTCTCTAATCTAAAGAAGTGCCTATCAGATGAAACACTCGTCATTCCCCTTGACGAGATCGAAATCAATGAGAATCTCCTGTTCGTTGAAGAACCAATTGAAATCATGGACAGGGAGGTGAAGCGTACTAAGCAAAGTCGCATCCCGATCGTGAAAGTACGGTGGAACGCAAAGCGTGGGCCAGAATTCACGTGGGAACGCGAAGACCAAATGAAGCAAAAGTACCCTCACCTATTCTAGCATTCTCAAATCTAGCTTTCAAATAGAATTTCGGGATGAAATTCCCTCTAACGGGGGGATGATGTCACAACTAGAAATTTTGTGTCTTGTAATCACTAAACTTAAGTAAGATGTTGAATCAAAAACTTAAGAACTTGTGAGATACCTATTATTATGACATCAAAAACTTCAACCAAATACATCATACAAATACTACAAATAGTCATCAAGCCATTGGAAACCCTAGAAGTTCTTGTTTAGGTCCATTTTGGACTAGGACTTCCTTATTGGACCCATTGGGCCAATAAGTCTCCAATTTGACTATCATGGAATTAGAACCTTTAAATGGGCTCTAATTGGACCCACATTCATTCATTTCAACATTTTGGGCCATATTGGGCCTAGAATGAAATAAATTAAATATTATGAATCATAATTAACTCAAACTAGCCCAACAAAGTGTAAAAATCATATTATATTTTTTTTTGGGTCAAAAATCATCCAACCTAACTCTAATATTGGGCTTAGGGGCATTAAAGCCCAATACTCTCTTTTCTTTCAAAATCTCAGCCCAACAACCCAACATGGAAGAGGGTTGACTTGCAATTGACACCTCATTTTTATCTTTGGGTTCTCCATGCAACCCATCCCATGTTTCCATGCATATCACCTCAAGGTCTATTTCTCCCTCTCTCTCTCTTGCTCTCGGCCATTTTCAAACACACTCACACCTCACAAACTCTCTCTAGATTACTCAAGAAATCATCCTTCCTCTCCATTCAAAAATCTCAAAAATTAGGAGGTTTTCAAGAGGATATTTCCACAAACTCTTCATCTAAGGTAAGGTTATGCTTGGATCTATGACTTAGATTCTTTGTTTTATCAAAAATCTCTTCCTAATCCATGCAAAAATCTTGATCTTGCATCCTAGAAAACTCCATAAACTCGAGATCTTCATTAAGGGAAGCTAGGGCCAAAAATCACCAAGTTTTCTTCCATCTTTTCTTCAAAAACCGAAACTACACCCTAAGGTGAGCTTCATACTCCCTATTTTTCTGTTTTATAAGTTTTATGGGGGGGGAGGAATACAAGTGAAAGTGTAGATCTATATGTATTTGTATGCCTTGTATGATTTCTATGCTTATATGTGTGTTTTTGTGTGATTATGATGTTGGATCTAGTCATAAGCCCCTAAAAATCAAGATATACTTTATGTTAAATGATACTAGCATCAATTATATTTCTACATACAAAGTATTTCAAGAAAAATAGCTAAGTGGCTTAATAACATCTTCTTTGGGCTAAAAACTCAATTTTTGGACACAAAATGTTAAAAATATAAAGTTAAAGGGCCCAAAATGACATATTACGAATTCTGATGGCTGAGATGAGTCAAAACAGTCTCAATAAAGTGTTTTCTGGAAATACATTCTTTTGGAGGATTAAAAATATAAATTTCAAGCTTAATGGACTAAAAATGGCATTTTTGGCTCAATAGGGCCCAATATGCGAAATTTTCTGTTTTGAAGGGCTAAAACTGTGTTTTTCTATAAAACAGTGGACTACTAGTGTTCCAAGTCCTTTTCTAAGGTTTAAAATGATTTTCAAAATTAAAAAGGACCAAAGTTGCAAAAATTTTCCAATATGGGCCAAAATTGTAAAAACTGCAAAAAAGAGGGGTTACAACCAAGAAAACTGTATTTTCAGGGAACAAAACTGTTTTCAACTAAGAATATGCTGAAAAATATCAATTTCGATAAGTTTTGGTGTTAAAATGACAAGAAAAATGGTTTAAGGACTAAACCGAAAATTTATTTATCTAAAGGGTCGAAAAAGTAAATTTACAAATTAAAGAGGGGCTGTAAACAGAAAATTTTCAATGCTAATTCAATACACCCATCGTGATCAAATATTGGCACCGCGACTACCGACGAAATACAATACACAACAATACCAAAAATCGTTGTTAAACGAATTGATTCGGTCTCGAATCAATAACAACCCGAAACTACTAACACGACGATAACTCGATTCATACAAGTAACATTTGGGAATTCAATACACACGTGAGAGTGCACAGACGTCGACGCACCATCTTTGGGCCCCAAAGTGTAAAATCTTGTTTGTTGGGCCTAGCTAGCCCAATGACCTGATCTTTAGGCCCGAAGACTTCAACTTTACGAGTTGTTGGGTCTTACATGATCCAACACAGCGTAAAAGGACTTTCAATGGCTTTTATACTATTGGTCCCCAAGGGTCCTTTGGTACTGCTAGTAAAGTCGGTTATTCTAATACGAGTCGGGTCAAGGGCCCTTCGCACTCTTTTTATCCCCAACCGACTAACAGAGTTATCGAGGTCTTCGTGCCCTCTTTCTCTTCGGATGTGGGACTACAAGAAGTCAGGGCGGTTGGATTACGTGAATATTACGGACGACGCCTACGGGATCGTTAGTATAGTTGTAAACTGGTCGTTTGCGTAATGCGTGTTTATAGCAATTCACCATGCGCAATAATCTGACGTCGCCTGGAATCAATGACTTCACACACCGCGATGGTACAACAACTACATGGAATTCAAAGTGTTAGGAATACATCGGGTTTTCCTAGGGTTTTTCAATACATACGGTTTCGAAATGTATACAAGTTTAATGAACAATTTTTTTACAACTATAGAAACAAACAAGCATACTTATGGATCTTCACAAACTTTTTCATAAACTCTTTTCAGAAAATATCGGATTTTCTGGTAGTTTTTCAAAGCAATACAAAACGTTGTTTTTCAAATACCGCTTATGAACTCACCAACATTTCATATGTTGATGTTTTTCAAAATACTTGTATTCTCAGGTAACAAGTAAACCGAAAGGAAAAATGTACTCAGTGATGGCTTGTAGTTTGTTTATCTATGAACCGAACAATTTATTTTTGGGAATGTAATGCTAAGACAATGTACTCAGTGTAAACTTTATCAGTTGTACTATATTAATGCATGGTGACGAATGATGTTATGTTTCATATATATTCAATGTTATGGTATTCAATGAAGTCACGACAGCCCCCGGACGTTTCCACTGTCTGGTTCGGGGGTGTGACACATCAGGCTTTGGACACATAACCGGGGCGTTGGGGTAGTCTCGGGATGCTTAACACATAGTAAAAGTAGGAGAGGGGATAGAAATGAGCAGACAAAACCGAAGCCCTCAGTTTCTCTTTATAGGGTGGATTTTTGGAGTTCACGTCGTGAACTTGGGGTGGTTCACAATGTGATTTTTGATCTTATCCGTTCCATAGACTCGACGTCTGATAGCCCATCTCTGGCACACATCAATCACTAGCTCACATCGTGAGCTTCTTGCTCATGTCGCGAGTTTTCTAATAGTGTGGGGTTTCGTGTCCCGAACTTCAGAAATTTATATCTCTCGCATACGAGTTCCGATTTTGATGTTCTTTATATCCACGCATAAGTGAGATTTTTCTCTACAACTTTCGTTTAGACTCCGTCGGCTAATTTTAACTTTATTTTTAATATTATATTTTTAATACGTCGGGACTGGAAAAGTCCGTTAAAAATCCATAACTTCTTCGTCCGACGTCCGTTTTCGTCTGTCTTTTTACCATTGCACTACTATTGTCGAGATCTTCGATTCTCATTTAGGTTGTGTCGACTAAAAGTCGCTCGATCTCCATTTCGAGTTTTTAGTTGTCTAATGTTATATCCCAAACTTAGAAAAATCATAGATTCCACATAGGAAGTCAGATTTGGACATTCTTTTTATGTACGTTTATGGTTTAATGATATCTACGAATTTCATTTAGATACCTAAGGCTAAAAAGTATTTTATTCAAATTTCACGTTTTATGCTTAACAGTGATTTACCGGTTTTGTTGCGGATCTTCGATTGGTCATAAGTTATTCGTTATAACTCATATTTTAGTGTTCTCTATATTTTTGAAAACCTTGTTACGATATCTACCACTTAGTATATTCGAATTGAGATTTTTGAACATTTCATTTTTGACGCTATTTTTATTATCTCAAAAATAGGATACAATATTTGACTTTAATTCATTACATTGACCTGAAATATCGGGTTGTTACAACCTACTCCCACCCACTATCAAAATCAGATGTTTCTTTCTACTGTCACGATTGAAGTTGGACCACCACTGACCATCAAAAAACCACCATCGGAGTCATCAGACCCCCATCGTAGTCATTAGAATG
This sequence comes from Lactuca serriola, assembly GCF_051521515.1. NCBI lineage: Eukaryota > Viridiplantae > Streptophyta > Magnoliopsida > Asterales > Asteraceae > Lactuca > Lactuca serriola. The sequence continues at coordinate 75,384,485 of NC_136412.1, forward strand.
CCATCAAGATTACATGTCGTTGCCTCTCCACTTCCCCCTAATTATTCACCTCATCCCTCCACCTTTCCTCTTCGCACTGTCAGACACCATGTCCATACATCTCTTCTGTCCAGCAAAAAGGTTTCTGATGTGATTTCTGACCGGCCACCTCTTCAGTCCCTCTAGATCTGATGTTCACTATAATATCCGAAAATAAGGAATTGTAGTCCCCTCATATCTGATGTTACCATCAATCACATACTACCATATATTACTTCTGCTGCAATGGATCCTCAAGTTCAACAACCACAACTAGCGGCAATACTAGGAGCCGATTTGCCGCCATTCGAAGCCCTAATATCTCACCTGATGAATTCATCGAATGAGCAACGATCGTAAGAGAACTTATATTCATCCTATACAAAAACTAATCTGAACCCCTATTTCTTAAACTCGGGCATTTGCTACAACTGTTGCTCAAAATTTGCTTCTACCGATGATGACGACGTTGACGAGCTTTACGGCAGATGTGGTCTGACCTGGTGAACATGATAGATTTCTAGCGACAAAGGTCGCTCTAAGGTGGAGAGGCTTTACAATTATATATCTAGTTATCCGAAAAACTGGAAGAACGTTGTCGTCGCCTGAAAGTTTTGTGGTTGAGTTTTCGTTACGAAAAAGATCTTCGGTGAGTTCTGCAACTTAGGTTAGTTTTTTTAATTTCAGTCTCTCCATCTCCGTGAACTCATATTATTTGAAAATGAAATTTGAATTTAAGAATAGGAAACATATTCCAAGAGAAATACAAAACAAATGGGCTCACTATTCACTTTCACTTTCAGTGGGTTAAATCATAAAACATTCCTTACTAGTTGTTACATTTTAAAAATATATAATCATTTGTGTTCGGGACTTCCCATAAATCATTTAAATAATTAAGAGGACACTTTGTTGTCATATTTAATAATTATTCTATATAAATCATTTAAAGTTAATAACATACTTCACTATTATTGTTATACTTAATAACCTTCTTATATAAATCACTAAAAGTTAATATCACAATCTATTATCATATTTAATAATGTTTATATAAATATTTAATCACATGTGAATAAATACGTATAATCATATGTGATTGAATAAACGATAAAATATTATATATGATTAAATATATAAAATTACAAAAGATTAAATACATAAACATATGTTTCTGAATTCGACAAATCATATATGTTTATGTATTTAATCATATATGATTTTATATATCTAATCACAAATGATTTAATCACACTGGATTTAATAACATATGATTTCTCATGTATTTCCTTACATATGACATTATATATTTATTTAACCATATATGATTTATATGGATAATTCACGAAAACAGATTTTATCCACATAAATCATATGAGATTAAACATATAAAATCACACGTGATTAAATACACGAAAACAAATCTTGTCTATATAAATCATATTTAATTAAATACATATAATAAGATTTGGTTAAATACACGAGAGCAACTACTGAATCGAAAACGTAAAAATGAAGATTGTCCATATAAGTCATATCTGATTAAATATATAATCACATTTGATTATATGTATCTAATCACATATGATTTATATGGACAATATTAATTTTTGAATTCTCGATTCAATAGTTGTTCTCGTATATTTAATTAGATGTAATTATACATATTAAATACATATAATCACATGTGATTATATGTATCCAATCACATATGATTTATGTGAACAATATTCATTTTTGCGTTCTCGATTCATTAATTATTCTTTATCGACTGTAATCCTATGTGATTAAATACATTTAATCAAGTGTGATTACATATATCTAATTACATATGATTTTATTTGGATAAAATAAATATTGTCTATAAAAACTATATGTGATTAGATACACACAATCACATGTGGTTATACACATGAGAACAAATATTGAATCAAAGGACGCAAAAACAGATATTATCCATACAAATCATACGTAATTAAATACATATAATAATATGTGATTAAATACATGAGACTAATTAAAAAATCGAAACCGTGAAAATAAATATTTTGCACATAAATTATATTTGATCAAATATATATAATCACATGGGAATATACATATCCAATCACATATAAGTTATATGGACAGGATTCATTATCGTGTTCTCAGTTTAATAATTGTTCTTGTTCAACTTTAATCATATGTGATTAAATACATCTAATCACATGTGATTATATACAAGAGAACAACCGTTGAATCAAAATTGTGAAAACAAATCTTTGTCCACATTAATCATATATTATTAAAAACATATAATCAGATATGATTAAATACATGAGAAAAAATATTGAATAGAAAACATGAAAATAAATATTGTTTATGTAAATCATATGTGATTAGATACAAATAATCATATGTGATTATATATTTAATCACATATTGTCACACCCCGCTAAAGCGGAAATACGAGGCGTGGCAGTATAAAGGGTTTCATAGCAAAAGTTAAAAGACAACACCAACCATAGTATTAAAAATCATTACAAATTTGCAATGGGTTTGAACAACTTTTACAAGAAATTACAATGAAAATAGAAATACTACACATGCGAATGCTCCTAAAAGTGAAGTGTCCCTAAGTGCCACTTACTCGATAATTCCTGAAAAAGCATGTAAAACGAGCGTCAACTATAAAAATAGTTGGTGAGTACTCACAAACAAAATAATCTTGGTTTCATGGGTTGAAATCAATGTTTTGATAAAAGTTTCCAATAATACAAGTATATTATTAAAATGAGTAAATAAGTTTGTAAAAGCAAAGTTCTTTGTCATCATGAGAGATAAAGTATATTGCCCGAATAAGATGCAACATTCATATTCTCATGGAAGATAAAGTTTGTCACTCAAACGAGTAAACAAGTTTCATTGCTAAAAATGAGCAATTAATTTCATTGCTACAATGAGCAAACAATTTCATTGCTAAAACATGTATATCAGTTTTCAGTAATAAAAGTGCGTTGTTGTAATGAGAAACAAAGTTCATTGCTATAATTAATAAACAGGTTTATTGCTATATTGAGAAACCAGTTGATTGCTATTATTGATAACAAGTTTATTGCTATAACGAGAAACGAGTTTGTATGTGTATGAGCAAACAATGAGTCTCAACCAAACCTATGACTAAAGCCCTATCAAGATCTATGCTTATCGTTCCATAGATGAATATGGTATCATGCACTCCAACAATAGGGCGAGTGAGGAGTTGTCAATTCCTAATAGCGCTATCCATAATGACCATTGGCTCAAAGAGTTAATGGTTAGAGATAAGGGAAGGGCCTTAGTACGATAAGTTCTCATGTTCCGTGTTGCATAGACATACATAGAGAGACATAGCAATACAATAGCAATCATGTTTGATAAAATCAATTTAAATACAACATGCAAATAATAGTTTTTCTGGACATGCTTTTCCAACCCAAAACATAAAAACTGAAAATAGGGGAGTGCATGAATACTCACAATATACAAAATATAGCAACCAAGTTTATATGAGTCAAATAATTACAACGAATATAAATAGTTTAGGACATGCTTTTCCACCCCAAAACATTTAAAAACCGAAAATAAGGGAGTGGTGAATACTCACAATATGCAAAATATAGCAAACAAGTTTATACGAGTCAAATAAATACAACGAATATAAATAGTTTAGGACATTCTTTTCCACCCCAAAACATTTAAAAACCGAAAATAAGGGAGTGGTGAATACTCACAATATGCAAAATATAGTAATCAAGTTTATACGAGTCAATTAAATACAACAAACATAAATAGTTTTTCGGACATGCTTTTCCACCCCAAAACATTTAAAAACCGAAAATAAGGGAGTGGTGAATACTCACAATACATTGAGATGATGCAAATGGTGCCTTGACTATGTTCCACGTGTACCACTACCGATTCCTACAATATTGGTATTCACTAGTAAGTCTCTAATCGAAATGTAACACTAGTAAACTTACTACTACAATAGAATTATGCCAATACTGAGTCACAATTGAATATTGATAAATTATAAATATTTTTATGTGGAAATTAAGTTTCAAAGAATCAATTGTTATATAACAATTTAAGCGGAAAATTTCTATTATTGAAATGTTAATATTTAACATTTTAGAGGTGTTCCAATGATTAAATATTCAAAAATAAATCAATTTAGTTCTAAACTTTTCATTTTAGTTTTAATTGAATTCAAAGACCTCAAGATAAATTTTCTTGAATTTTTTATTTGTCTAACTATTTTTCACCACTTTAGTTTCTTGAATAACCATAAAATTATGAAAAATACTAAACAGTTAATAAAAATTACCAAACTTCAGATTTTGGTTCTAAATTTGTTAAAAGACTACTAGATAATTTTTCATGGATTATGGATATGCATAACCATTTTTCATATATCTAATTCTCTAAATATATAAAAAATCATGAAATATAGAAATCAGTTACGAAAATGCCCCAAACTTTTTATAGTAATGTAATTACACATAATTAATCTGTGAAAAATATAAAAATGGGTTTCTAAACTGTTTTACCAATTTTTATGATTTTTATGCATTTATTCTAATAAAACTTTAAATAAATAGAAAACAGTTTCCAAAATTACCCAAACTTTTTGTATTACTGTTATTAAACATTATTTAGCTGGGAAAAATATAAAAATCGATTTCTAAACTTTTTAACCCAGTTTTATGATTTTTGAGCATTTATTCTAATAAAAATTGAAATAAATAGAAAAAAAGTTTCCAAAATTATCCAACCTTTTTATTTAACTTTTGTTATACATAAATAGGCTGGTAAAAATATAAAAGATATTTTTCAGTGGGTATTTCTATTTTTCCTTGTTTTATCCCCTTAAATAATCATTAATTGAAGAATAAATAATAAACAGTTAAAATAAATTACCAAAAATTTTTTTAACATCCTTTGCAGTGTAAGTAATCTGGGAAAAATACCAAAAGTGGTTTTCATATTGTATAATCCGGTATTTGGTATTTATGTGTATTTAAGTGTATTTAACCTTAGAAAATAGGAGAAAAATAGTATACAGTAGGGAAAAATCATCAAAGTTTTTATGTAACCTCCTACTGTAAAACATGATGTTCTGGTAAAATTTCATGAATTTTGGATAAACAGAGCTATTTTTCCTATTTTTAGGCCATTATAATTACCAAAAATTGGGAAAAATAGGATGAAATGATGAAAAATTCTTAAATTATTTTTCTGAGTCGCCCACCACAAGTAAAAGCTGCGAAAATTGTTAGATACAATTTTCACACTTCCTAAAGTGTTTTTGTAATTTTTTTTATACCCAAACAAAAAGAAAATGGAAAATCATACTAAACAGCAATATAAATCGATGAAAGTTAACGAGAGGTCATTATTCTCCGTAGGGTCATCCACGAATTTATTCCGGATTTATAGACCTCTGGAAGTATTTTATATGATTTATTGCCCTGTTTTATTGCATTAATTATAGTAATTCAAGAAAAATGAATTATCTTCTGGAAATTTACAGAGCATCTTATTTTGTTGATGAGAATCTGGGAAAAATAGGATTTGGTCAGAAAATGATTTTTAGATATTTATTTGGAAATAAATCTTTCATTAACATATTTGAAAGCTTTTTAACAACAACTTTGATCATCAAGCATCTAAGCTTGAAGATCATCACATGCATGTTGTTTTGAAGACCATTCATGAGTTTGAAATGTTCAAAAATTGTTTTTTGATAGAAAACTTTGGATGCATGTGGTGATTTTTACCCAAAACTTGTATAAAAGGGCATTAAGTTGATTTTGACTTAGGTTTTGGTCCTTGGATTTCACCATTAACAACATGCATGTTGTTTTTGGGTGAAATCCTACCACCATCATCATCAAAACCGTGATTTTGTGTGTGTGTATGTTTATGTGTTCATGATCTTTCATTAGAATGGTGTAGAAGAACAAAGAAATGCAAGAAAATCCATGAAAACTTGAAGGAAAATGAAAGGAAATCGTGTTCTACCTTAATGAACACCATTAGATGATGAAGATTTTGAGTATCTTGAGTGTTCTTGGACATGTTGGCTGTAAATTTCGTGGTTCATAGTGGAAGGAAGAGAGAAAATGTGTGTGAGAGTGTGAGAGAGAAATGAGAGAAAATGAGGGAAGATGGAGTGTGAGAGAGAAGAAGAATCATTTTGTGTTGGGAAGAGGAGAGGCATCTTGGGAGGAGGGAGTCCGACTTTGGAGTGGAGAGAGGGTCTCCCTCTCTTAAATTTTATAAAATTATAACTTTATTTTATAAAAATATCAAGTTTTTATAAAATATGCACCTTATTTTAATTTTCATTCACAAAACCTTGATTTTTGGCTTAGAAAATAAGGTTAAATACTAATGACTTAATTTTTTTTTCCTTGGTTATATTTTACTAAATTGAGTTATTTTAAATTGATATTTTATAGTCCATACCAAATTTATGGATTTTTAGGTGTTAAAGTTTATAAATTTGAGTTTTTAGGGCATTTAGGGATTTTGAGAGTTTGTAAGTCTTTGGATATCAAAATTAATTAAATTTTGAGACTTCAAACTATTTTAGAGTTTCATAACTCTTATTCAAGTTAGAAATAATGTTTGTAATATTTTTTTATCGGTTTATTGGCATTCTATGTAGTGATTCCGAGATTTAAGCGAAATTGAGGAATCAAGTATACTAGTCCTACTCTTCAACTTTGACTTAAGTTTCTATGAGACTCTGACCTAACTTTTACTTCTAGGTCAAGTACATGATGTGTGTATATGATTCATGAAATGGTGTTCAAGTCAAAGAGTGACCCTAATATAGATAGTCACTAAAGTTAAGTAGTAATAAAATTCACATATCAATGTGAAATTTAAGTACACTATCCATTGATTCTAATTGTTTCCAAGTTTCTAGTAGGTTATAACTTAGCTTCTAGTTACTAAGTCTAGTACGTGTAGTGCCTATATGTGCAACTAAGTCTAGTCAAATCTAGAACTGACTCGAATTTTGACGGTTGTCACACATATGATATATGTGATTAAATAAATATAATCACACATGATTTATATGATTATATGCATTTAATCACACATGGTGTTGGTGGTTGTTAGAAATGGGTGGTGGTGATGTAGATGTGTGATGGTGGGTGGTGGCTAGTAGTGGTGGTAGAGGTAGGGAGGCTAGTAGGGTAGTGGGTGGTGGTGGATGCTAGGTGATGGGGGTCTTGGGTGATAGTTTCTTTGTGGTGGTGATGGTGGTATGTGGTGGTGATGTTGGTAGGCGGTGGTTGGTGGTAAGGGTGATGGTGGTGGGTAGTGGTGATAGTGGTGGGTGGGTCGTAGTGACAAGTAGTGGAGGTTGGTAGCGGTGATGAGTTGTGATGGTGGTGGGTGGTGGTTGGTGGAGGTGGCGTTGGTGGTGGAGGTGATGGTGGTGGTGGTGGTGGTGGTGGGTGATGGATGGGGTAATGGTGGCGGGTGGTGGTAATAGGCGGTGAATGTGATAGGGTGTGGTGGTGGGTGGTGGTTGTGGTGGGCGGTGGTTGACGATGGTTAGTGGTGTTGGCGGGTGGTGGTGGCGAGTGGTGATGTGTGGTTCGTAGTGATGGTAGGTGGTGGGTGGATGGTGGTGGTGCTTGTGAAATATTCCAAAAATACACTCCACAATTTTCATTTTAATTTATTAATATAAGTATCAAAAATCCATAACTCGTGTATCTTAAAAATGTCATAACATCTTTCAATATAACAAAATCCTATGTTAAATCATCAGAGTGAATCCTCCCATGCTAAAAGTTATGGTGTGTGCAATGCAGTCATCCCGAACACTTCCCCTTACTAGCGGAAGTACCCGAAACCAAAACTGAAAACTGTAAGCACGAAGCTTAGTGAGTCTCCCCAAACTACCACATACCATACACATAAACACATATAACATACATTGGGTCCTGCCCTGCTATATCGGGCACTGCCCGACATCAGCTTGTCCGGCATCCGACCCTGCTTGACATCAGACCACATCCGGCATCGGGCCCCGGCCAACATCGAGCAATGCTCAGCCTAAACAGGAGCATAACTACTAACACACATAACATGAGCATAATCACCTAATCGTAGACATATAAACATTCCTCGGGCCCCGTACGAAATCAGACCGAAATCCAGAAGCATAGAAACATTCATCGGGAACCACCTCGGCATCAGACCGTAGTCCGGAAAGAAGCAAATACAAACAAACGCAAGAATCACAAAGACATCAAGCATACTAACATTCTTCGAGTTCCTCCCCGGCGTCGGGTCGAGACCCGACAAACATATAATCCTACATCAGGCCTCATCCGACATCGAACCTTAATCTGAAACATACTAACATACATTGAAGGGCTAGTCTTGGTGCCTTCGACCCGTTCCTACTGGAGGAAATCTCACCTCACAAAGTTGGTTGTTGAATCCTCGGTAAGAGGTCTCTATCGGATGCTTCCGCGACTCCCTAGCAAACATCATCACAATAACACTCAATCAATATCTAAAATCTTTCTTAGGGTAGAATGACTACATTACCCTTGGTCAAAGTCAACATTCTGGGTTGACTTAACTCACTGAGTTGACCCATCAACTCGCCAAGTTCTATAAATCAAAAGTCTTGAATTCGTGATCCAACTTGTCGAGTCATCCCCCTGAATCGCCGAATTCCCTGGCTACTCATAGTCGCGATAAAGCGAGTCAGCTCCTCGAGTCCCTTCACAGACTCGTCAAGTTCTACCTAGGGATGAGCATTAGAACCGCCGAAACCAAAACCAGACCGAAACCAAACCGGAACCGGAATTGGTAACATGGTCCGGTTACTGGTTCTCCATTTTTATGAAAACCGGTCCCGGTTCTAAAAACCAGAACCGGTTTGACATTTTTTTCGTTTTTTAAAATAAGCATATACACTCATATGAAGTCGGAATTATTTGATTTTTTTCCAACATGTAATTTGGAGTTTGTAGTTCATTTTTTATTGTACAAACATATGTTTTTGTTAGATATTGAATCAGACACATGCCCCGAAAGAAAGAATATCGATGTTGCGTTTTTTCTATTTCAACATTTTTTTGTTTTTTTGAATTTGTCATATTTTTTTAAATGAGCCTAACTCATTCATATAACGTCAGAATTACTTAATTTTTTTCTAGCATATAATTTGGTGTTTGTATTTCATTTTAGACTATACAAACACATATTTTGGTTAATTATTGAATCAGTTATAGATCTCGGAAGACAACATATCAATGATGCATATTTTCGGTTTCAGCATTTGTTTTTTAAATCTGTCCCGCTTTTAAAATACGCATAACTCACTTATATGAAGTCGAAATTACTTGATTATTTTTTCGCCATGTAATTTAGTGTTTGTACTTCAAGTTAGAATTTAAAAAGTCATAATTTGGTTAAATATTGAATCATTTACAAGCTCCGTAAGATAACATATCATCTATAATATTTTGAACCGGTTCTATTTTTAAAAATAACTGAAAAAGCGGGACCGGAATCGGAACCGACGCTAGAACCGGCGGTCTAGTTCCCGGTTCTTATAATATTTGAAAACCGATTCCGGTTCCAAACCGTTCTGGTTCTAAAGCTCATCCCTAGTTCTACCTTAAACTGAATCGAGACATAACGACTCAACTCGTTGAGTCTTTCTCTGGACTCGCCGAGTTTCTCAATCTGTTTGGGCCATCTTAAGGGATCAAGCGCCTACTCTTCATATCCAAGCTTCTTGTTTCACCTATACACTGAATATGTCCTTTTAGGGGTAAAGCTTCCAACTTTACCCATTAATAGTCCTTCCTCAAGGGTTTAGCCCAAACTCTACCCCTTTAGGACCTAGATCTTGGTCCACAAGCTATCCATACTCCAACTAAGGCATATTCACTAAGATCCAGACTCTAAGCACTCCATGAACACGTAAAGTTCCTAACTTTCTTCCCATGCATGGTATTTTGAAGCTTAAAAGGATAAAATGGCAACTTATAGCTTACATGGGACTTCCATAGCCATAAAGTTTGCACCTTTATGCCATATGAGCTCTACAAGGTCATAGATCTGAAGGTATATCCACTTGGGACGTCCATGTCCCAAAGATTATGTTTCTTGGACCAAAAAAACCCATAAAATGATAAGAAGGAGATCTAACAAGCTACTAAGCAAGGTTGGGACTTTCTTACCAGAAAATGAAGAGGATGAGATGTTGTTTTCGAATCTACTAGCTTCCTTCTGAATCCTCAAGCATCTTTTCTTCTTCACAAGCTTCAAGTACACAAAGTTCACTAAAAAAAATGGATCATAAACTCACAAAAGGGCTCTAGAGTTTCATGAATTAGGGTTTGGGACTTAGAGGCTAGAAATGAGGCCAGCAAGTGAGGATTATGACGCTTAAATAGGGTACACAACCCCGAAATTAGGATTTCATCCTGGCAGCCCTACTCATCGAGTTGAGGCTCTCAACTCGTCGAGTAGGCGGCTTAAAATCCCACGACCAATCTTGTTTCTACTCGACGAGTCTATGGCTCCCTACTCGTCGAGTAGCTCTTCAAAAGTGAATAAATTATAATTAAATACATATTAGGAACCAGGTGTTACAGATTCGTGGTGGGTGGATTGAGTGGTGGTGGTTGGTGGGTGGTGGTTGGTGGGTGGTGGGTTGTAGGTTGTCACACCCCAAAACCACGAACGGCGGAAACGTTCAGGGGTGGAGGACATCATGTACAGTATCACAACAGTGTAATATAATAAACAAGCAACAACATCATCCATTGCATTATAAGTAAAGTTTTATACATGTGTGTTCTTTATATGTAATAAGACACCAAAAATATACAATCAAAATAAAAGACGAGACTTGACTGCTCCGTCTTCACCAAAACCTGGCCTCCGTACCTGTCTACTGGCGACCTGAGAATACAAGTTATTTTGAAAGCGAGTATCAGCTTTAAAGCTAGTGAGTTCATAAGTATATAAGTGTCATTGCTTTGTTTGTGAAAACCTGCTATGAATGCCATGAAAACCTTTAAGTGAAAATGTTGAGGTAAGTATGAAATCCCTAGAAAAACCCTTATTTTCTATAAGTATGAATTGTAGTCTTCTACCAAGACTCGAATGTTTTGTATAAGTGAAGTGTAGTCTTCTACCAAGACTCGGATGTTTTGTATGAATGAAGTGTAGTCTTCTACCAAGACTCGAATGTTTTGTATGTATGAAGTGTAGTCTTCTACCAAGACTCGAATGTTTTGTATGTATGAAGTGTAGTCTTCTACCAAGACTCGAATGTTTTGTATGTATGATGTGTAGTCTTCTACCAAGACCTGAATGTTTTGTATGTATGAAGTGTAGTCTTCTACCAAGACTCGAATGTTCTGTATGTATGAAGTGTAGTCTTCTACCAAGACTCGAATGTTTTGTATGTATGATGATAGTTTTTCCTTTGTGTAGACTAGTACTAAAAGTGCTTAGTCTAACTCATCGTTTATGTGAATGTGTCACAGAATAAAGTAAACAGGAAAAATATAATATTGTAAGTGTTGTCACTGGGTACTAGGACCAACACTACATCGCATGAAGCGAAAGATAGACCCTAAGGAACATCCGAAGAGTGTCCCCTCATCCTCTGTAGCAGCAGTAGGATGGAAGGAGGGTTAGTCCCTGCATCGATCTCTTGATGTAGATCGTCAACCTAATGATCCTCCGAAGATTCACATCTCGTCCACTGTTGCAACAGCGGGCGGAGGGATAGTTAGTCCCGTCACTGACCACAAATCAAGTGACTACCTTAGACATCCGTAGACGTCATCGATCACTGGTGCTAATTAGTGAGATTCGGAATGGTAAGTCCCGTTGAAACATCCCATTGAACGGGGATAGGAAAGACAATTTATACAGTAAATACTAATAAATCATCGTCTTAGATCTAAATTCAAGTATCCAAGGTAAGTAAGTACAGAATAATGTACCTATGAAGAAGTGTCCCTGTATAGAATTCATGTAGGTGTGTTCATGTAACAAGTAAGTATATGTAAACATATTCATGTATCATATAATCCTAAGTACGTGTACTCATGTATCATGTAAGGCATTAGTATAGACTCATGAATGAACTGACTCTTGTTTGATATCTTCTAACTATCCCTATGATAGCTAACTGGAAAGTATGTGATTGATCAAGTTGGTTTATGAAAGATATCTAAGAGCTTTGAACAATAATTTAAAGTGACTTGAAGTCATTATACAATTCAAAACTAATACTTCTGTTGTCCAAGTATTTTAAGATAGAAAACCATTTCATGTGACTCCTTTTGAAATATGTGAAATCTACTAAGTGAAAACATAGTTATAAAATACATGAAACTGATTTAATAACGTGTTTGTTTCTACTTGTATCCCCCCCCCCATTAAAGCATTTAAAATCCTTTAAAACATTGATTTCGGGGTATGAACTCACCTGTAGTTGGTGATTGGAATGAACTGAATGGTATCGGATTGCTAGGTGCCAAGCGAGGACTTGTGCACACACTACGATCCTAATGAACATATAATCACACATATATGCACTCAATTAGACACAAAAGACTAATTGATAATGTTTAAGACATCCTAGACATAGATAACACTTTATGTAAGTGTTTTAAGCCGTAAGGACTTCATCTAAGCTATTGTGGGAGAGGGTACTTGAGTTTAGGGTTTCCAAAGGACCTTACAAGAGAGTTTACTCCCCATAATCCATCACACATGGAGTTTACGGTTGTAAACTCTTGAGTTTACGGCCGTAAACTCCCAAACATGTGTGTTTGGTGTGTTTTGAAGTCCAATATGCTTTCTAGAATTATTCTAACCTAGTGGCTATGTTCATGGAAGGGTTTAAGGCCTAGAAGTACTCCAAATAGGAGTTTACGGCCTCAAGGACATTTCCCCTTGGAGTTTACGGCCGTAAACTCCCTTGGGGTGATTCCTTGGTTGTTTTCAAGCCTCTTGTACTAGTGGGATGTGTTCTAGACTTTTAATCCTAGCATATGAAGGCATTAGGCACCACTTAGTGCCCTTTTTAGGAGTTTACGGCCCAAGAACCATGTCTTGGCCGTAAACTCACTTGTTTAAGTGATTTTGGTGTGGTTTGGTCCTTCCATTTAGTGGGTACAATTCCTTGTGAAGGACTAGGGCCTTAGGTGTCATGAAAACACCCTTTGTGACCATTTACATGGAGTTTACGGCCTAGGAGAGTTCTGGGCCGTAAACTCACTTTCATTTAAGTCATTTGATGTGTTTAAGACCTTAAGCTACCTGGGAGAACAACCTAGATGCAAGCCTTAAAGTCCTTAAGTCCTTAAATCACCCTTTAGGGCTATGATATGGAGTTTACGGCCTAAGAGAGTTATGGGCCGTAAACTCCCAATCTTGGGTGGTTTTGTGTGTGATTTCATGTCCCTAATGTGTTTACCTAATGTCCTAAGGCCTTATCCTAGCACCAATGTCAATTTTGGCTTCGTTTCGGGAGTTTACCGCCCAAGAACACCTTGGGGAGTAAACTCCTAGATCTCATGATTTAGCCATCTAAATCATATTTTAAGCATCTAATATGTATTCTAACACTACTAGAAAGAGTTACTCACAATCTGGGATAAAAACCCGAAGATCTGTCAGAGAGAAAATGGCTTTTCTCTAGCTGGAATTGTGAATAATGAATTAATTTAATTCAGAAAACTATTTATAGTCCTGAAATATTTTGACAGAAAATATTTTTATTCTGGAATTAGGACTATAACATTATGAAACTTGAAATGTCCAAATTTCACAAACTCAGGAGCATCCATTATCCTGATATCTCCTAAAGTGTAACCCTAATGTACAGTAACTTGTTCGGAAAAGTCTGAAAATCACTGAAATTGGACTGACTTCTATTGAATAGATATTGTTCGTACAAATAGAAATTTCGGGTTGTCACATCATTCCCCCGTTAGAAGGAATTTCGTCCCGAAATTAGAATGTAAGCAAATAAGAAATTACAAATAACTAAGCAAAAAGGTGAGGGTATTTTAGTTTCATCTGATCCTCACGTTCCCAAGTGAATTCCGGTCCACGCTTTGCGTTCCAGCGCACCTTCACTATCGGGATACGACTTTGCTTTGTTTGCTTGACCTCTCGGTCCATGATTTCTACTGGTTCCTCCACGAAGTTGAGGCTCTCGTTGATATCGATCTCGTCGAGTAGAATAACAAGAGTCTCGTCGGATAGGCACTTTTCCAAGTTTGACACGTGGAAGGTAGGATGCACATTACTGAGTTCTTTCAGTAGATTGAGCTTGTAAGCCACAGGGCCGATTCTTGCAAGAATCTCAAAAGGCCCTATGTATCTTGGATTGAGCTTCCCACGCTTTCCAAAGCGTATCAAGCCCTTCCAGGGTGAGACCTTCAGTAGGACTCGGTCGCCCACCTGGAACTCCAATGGTTTCCTACGCTTATCGGCATAGCTTTTCTGTCGGTCTCTAGAGGCTTTTAATCGTTCACGAATTTGAACGATCTTCTCTGTCGTTTCCCGAATGATCTCGGGACCCGTGAGAGTGCTTTCGGGAACTCGTCCCTTAGCTAACTGGGTATCACCCACTTCAGCCCAGCACAGAGGGGATCTGCACTTTCGGCCATAGAGGGCCTCGAATGGAGCTGCCTTGATGCTCATGTGATAATTTTTGTTGTAGGAAAATTCAACAAGGGGTAAATGAGTATCCCAAGCTTTTCCAAACTCTATCGCACAGGCGCGCAACATATCTTCTAAGGTTTGGATAGTTCTCTCACCTTTCCCGTCGGTCTGTGGATGATAGGCTGTACTCATGTCCAGCCTAGTTCCTAGGGAACTTTGTAATGACTGTTAGAACCTCGAAGTGAATCTACTATCTCGGTCTGAGATGATAGATAAAGGAACACCGTGCAGTCTTACAATCTCCCTAATGTAAGTTCTAGTAAGTTTCTCCATCTTGTCTGTTTCTTTGATCGGTAGGAAGTGTGCAGACTTGGTCAGTCTATCGACAATGACCCATATGGAATCAAGTCCACCCGTCGTCTTGGGCAACTTGGTTATGAAGTCCATAGTGATCCGCTCCCACTTCCATTCCGGTATCTCCGGTTGTTGTAGAAGGCCGGAGGGGTTCTGGTATTCGACCTTGACCTTTGCGCAAGTAAGGCATTTACTCACGAAGGTAGCAATATCTGCTTTCATGTTAGGCCACCAGTAAAGCTTTTTAAGATCCAGATACATCTTATCTGAACCCGGGTGGACGGAATAACGAGTGTTGTGAGCTTCAGTCATGACCAAGTCTCTGAAGCCACCGTGTTTCGGTGTCCAGATCCGATCCATGAGGTATAAGGCTCCGCCACCCTTGACTTCCAAGTTTTTATCCATTCCTCTAAGGGATTCACCCGCCACGTTTTCAGGTCTCAAAGCGTCGAGCTGAGCCTCCTTTATTTGTGTGGACAAGTGTGAATGGATAGTTAGAGTCAAAGATTTGACCCTACGACCAGTATATTCTTTCCGACTTAGGGCGTCGGCTACTACATTGGCTTTACCCGGATGATAACGAATTTCGCATTCGTAATCATTAAGTAGCTCGACCCACCATCGTTGCCTCATGTTGAGCTCTTTCTGGTCGAAAATGTGCTGTAGACTCTTATGGTCTGTAAAGATCGTGCTTTTGGTACCGTATAGGTAATGTCGCCAGATCTTCAGAGCAAACACAACTGCTCCTAGCTCGAGATCGTGGGTTGTGTAGTTAACCTCATGTGTCTTCAGCTGTCTCGAGGCATAGGCTATGACTTTACCTCGTTGCATCAGAACACATCCGTGTCCTTGATTGGATGCATCGCAATAGACAATGAAGTCTTCTATTCCTTCGGGAAGGGATAGTATCGGGGCGGTGCACAAGGCTCGTTTGAGCGTTTGGAACGCTTTTTCCTGTTTCTCCTCCCAGTCGAAGGCCATGCCTTTCTGGGTCAGGGTTGTAAGAGGTTTCGCTATGCTGGAGAAGTTCTGAATGAACCTGCGATAGTAGCTAGCTAGACCTAGAAATTGACGAATTTCAGTAGGTGTCTTTGGTGCTGACTAGTTCTCGATGGCCTTAATTTTGGAAGGGTCCACATGTATACCTTCTTCGCTAACCACATGGCCCAAAAATTCGACTCGCCGAATCCAAAATTCGCACTTTGAGAACTTTGCGTAGAGCTTCTCCGTTCGCAATGTTTCTAAGATTTTACGGAGATGTTGACCATGCTCCTCCTTACTTCGAGAGTAGATGAGTATGTCATCAATGAAGACGATGACGAACTGATCCAAGTAAGGACGACACACCCTATTCATCAGATCCATGAATACTGCGGGTGCGTTAGTTAATCCGAATGGCATCACTACAAACTCGTAGTGCCCGTAACGAGTTCGGAAGGCTGTCTTGGGAACATCCTCCTCTAACACTCGTAGTTGGTGGTATCCGGATCGCAGATCTATCTTCGAGAAGTAGTTGGCTCCTTGAAGTTGATCAAATAAATCGTCAATGCGGGGCAAGGGATAACGAGTTTTAATGGTAAGTTTGTTGAGTTCTCTATAGTCTATGCACATGCGAAATGATCCATCTTTCTTCTTGACGAACAAGACCGGTGCTCCCCATGGTGAGAAGCTTGGTCGAATGAATCCCTTCTTGAGAAGTTCGTTAAGTTGACTGGAAAGTTCCTGCATTTCAGCCGGTGCAAGACGATAAGGAGATTTGGCTACGGGGGTAGCCCCTGACACTAAGTCGATTTTGAACTCGACTTGGCGTTGTGGTGGTAAACTGGGAAGTTCTTCTGGGAATATGTCGGGAAAGTCGCGTACTTCTGGGATTTTCTGGATGTCTTTCTGTTCTTGGCTGGTATCGACGACGTGTGCGAGAAATGCATGGTACTCCTTCCGCAAACACTTTTGTGCTTGAATGCACGAAATGATGCGAAGGCTGGTACTAGGTTTGTCGCCGTAGATAATTAAAGTTTCGTTGTTAGGGAGGTTAAGACGAACTGCTTTTTCGAAGCACATAATGTCGGCACGCAGAAGACTCAACCAATCCATACCGATGATAACGTCGAAACATTTAATGGTAACTGGCATAAGATCTATCTTGAAAGCATGACTATCTAAAGTTAAAGTACAACCTATGTATATGCAGTTTGTACTCTCTGTTTTCCCGTTAGCCATTTCTACCGTGAATGAACTATCTAATGCACATGGTTTTTGTTTAAGCAGGTGTGCAAATTTGTGACTTACAAAACTTTTCTCGGCTCCACTATCGAAAAGTATGCAAGCATAAGAGTTATCAAGGAGGAACGTACCAGTAACTATCGTTGGATCAGCTACTGCTTCCTCGTGGCCTAGAGCCATAACTCTTCCCACTCCTCCAGCCATCCCTGCTTTAGGGCAGTTCCTCTTGTAATGGCCCACTTCGCCACATCCGTAGCAAGCTTGGCCCATACCGGCGTTAGGAACTTGAGCAGCTTGAGCTGTTGGAGTTTTGCAGAAGCGGACGGTGTGTCCCTTCTTGTTGCAGTTAGAGCAATGCATCTCCCTGCAAGGTCCGTTGTGATGGAAGTTGCACTTGGTGCACTTCGGGAGGGTTCCAACATATGCCCTTGCTGGTAAGAGGTTGGCAGGGGCAACAGGAGTAACTATGGCAGCATTGATTGCCACATATTGTTGTTTCTTGGAGGACCCTTGTGGAGCCCCTCCTTTCCTCTTATTCCACCCCTTCTTGTGGTAGTCGGGGTTGGACTTTTGTGGTACAGGGGTAGGGATTGTTATGTTCTGAGGTTTTCGGTGATCGATAAGAGACTGTGCCAGTTCCTTGGCACTATCGAAGGTAATAGGCCTGGAAGCGATCACACTTGACTGGATCTGGGGCGACAGTCCCCAGATATACCTCTCGATCTTTTTGCTCTGGAGAGCAACCATGTCGGGGCATAAGTTTGCCAAATCACAAAACCTATTTGTGTAGGTAGTGATGTCGGATCCAACCATTTGAAGACCCCAGAATTCCTGCTCGAGTTTTTGTACTTCGCCTCGAGGACAGTATTCTTTCATGAGCATCTCTTTCAATTTCTCCCAGCTGATGGAATAAGCCACCACCAGAGTTAAATAGTTGACATGGCTGTTCCACCATGTTAGTGCTCGGTCAGAGAAGGTACAAGTTGCGAACTTGACCTTGCTGCCTTCTTGGCATGCGCAGATCTCGAAGACAGATTCCATCTTCTCGATCCATTGTCTCAACACCATTACACCCCCAGTTCCGTTGAAGCTGCGGGGTTTGGCGTTAGTAAAATCCTTGTAGGTGCATTCCCGAGGGTGTCCATGGCTTTCGCCGTGGTTCGAGGGTAGTGCACCTGTTCCTGATCCACTAGGGGCAGGAGCATTGATTGCTGACACAGCAGCCGCAACTGCTGCTGTGAAGGCTGCCTGGAACATAGTGGCATCAAAAGGATTTGGTGTTTGAAGAGGTACAGGTGGTGGTGGTATTGGTGCTTCGTTGTTTGGGTTCCTCCTTGGATTCCTGCGTGGCGGCATCTTTAACTATACGTTTAAAAGATGACGACATGGATAAGAATAAATGATAAATGAATGTGTCTCATGGACTAAATCACCATAGTCCAACAACAAAAGGAATAGTATGACTAAATGAAGAGGATAGCATTTGGATAATAATTTCCATAAGATTAGATATCTGTCAATAATACTGGAATTACAGATGTAACGAGTTCGGTAAAAATGGCCTAAGAGTAGGCCTTACATCAACCAAGATGGAAAATTCTGACAGACTTAACATCAGATAAAGACCTAACAAGTCTAAGATTTATATAGACAGGAAATTAGACCAAAGTTTTACATAAACTAGGTTATATCCAAAAGATGAGATGACGATATTCTATCGGCGACAAGAACTACTAGCATGAGTCCTTGATCCCAACAGTAGACGTTCGATGTCCCTTATACGCCTGTCCGACCTTGCTTGTTGAGCTCGAAGTTCTCTAACCTCAGCTCGGGTTTCAGCAAGTTCTCTTTGCAGATTTGCATTACGGACCAGAGTCCTTTCATGAGCAGACTCTAGTTGGCGAATGTGGACAGTGTTAACCCCAGAGTTGGCGTCAACTTCCAAGACTTGATTGATAGTCGCCTGAGCCATTACCGTGTTCCGAGAAATCCTACGCACCATGATGGGTAGGACTCTATCAGCAGAACCTCCTTCAGTGAGGTTGTAGAAACTTCGGTCGCCATTGTAAGGAATGGGCTGACCTTGTTCCTGATTCCATTCAGTCAAGTTAATGGCCCACAAGGGTGTGGGTCCTTGAAACACAGGGCGAGGGTTCAGGTTTGGGTTTTGTGCAACTGGGGGTAGGTTGTTGACTTCTGGCTCCGAGTCGGAACTATCGGAAAAGCCCTCAGCATGGTGATCATCCAAAGGGATTGGGTGATCATCTTCTGGCTCTGCCTCTAGCCAACCCGCATTGCCTTGGTTCGGGAAGTACGGATCGCCATGGTGAAATCCAACCATCTTAATCTACGCGAGAAAAGGGATGTAAGAAATAGCTAAATTAGACGAACTAACTAAGATAATTACTGTAAGACCAAATACCCATATGGTATTTCTCTATGGTTGTGTTGGTAAGTTTTTAGACTTGTTGCCATATCACAACCATTCTTGAGCATATTCTAATCACTCCTCGGACCAACATAGTTGATTAGGCTATGCCATTCCCAAGACTGACTATATATGCCCAGGCTTACTTGTGATATTCAACAATCGTAATACTTTTGTTCTTGTCGTTGTGACACAGATTTTAGTATGAATGCAGACACGTATACTTTGTTAAATATTTTATTATTTAAAAGTATAACTCTTAGACAGAGTGTTTTAATCCCATGTATTTATAGTTAGTATATCTTTTATGGGTTGATATACTATATTCACTATAAACAAAGCTCTGATACCAATCTGTCACACCCCAAAACCACGAACGGCGGAAACGTTCAGGGGTGGAGGACGTCATATACAGTATCACAACAGTGTAATATAATAAACAAGCAACAACATCATCCATTGCATTATAAGTAAAGTTTTATACATGTGTGTTCTTTATATGTAATAAGACACCAAAAATATACAATCAAAATAAAAGACGAGACTTGACTGCTCCGTCTTCACCAAAACCTGGCCTCCGTACCTGTCTACTGGCGACCTGAGAATAAAAGTTATTTTGAAAGCGAGTATCAGCTTTAAAGCTGGTGAGTTCATAAGTATATAAGTGTCATTGCTTTGTTTGTGAAAACCTGCTATGAATGCCATGAAAACCTTTAAGTGAAAATGTTGAGGTAAGTATGAAATCCCTAGAAAAACCCTTATTTTCTATAAGTATGAATTGTAGTCTTCTACCAAGACTCGAATGTTTTGTATAAGTGAAGTGTAGTCTTCTACCAAGACTTGGATGTTTTGTATGAATGAAGTGTAGTCTTCTACCAAGACTCGAATGTTTTGTATGTATGAAGTGTAGTCTTCTACCAAGACTCGAATGTTTTGTATGTATGAAGTGTAGTCTTCTACCAAGACTCGAATGTTTTGTATGTATGATGTGTAGTCTTCTACCAAGACCCGAATGTTTTGTATGTATGAAGTGTAGTCTTCTACCAAGACTCGAATGTTTTGTATGTATGAAGTGTAGTCTTCTACCAAGACTCGAATGTTTTGTATGTATGATGATAGTTTTTCCTTTGTGTAGACTAGTACTAAAAGTGCTTAGTCTAACTCATCGTTTATGTGAATGTGTCACAGAATAAAGTAAACAAGAAAAAGTATAATATTGTAAGTTTTGTCACTGGGTACTAGGACCAACACTACATCGCATGAAGCGAAAGATAGACCCTAAGGAACATCCGAAGAGTGTCCCCTCATCCTCTGTAGCAGCAGCAGGATGGAAGGAGGGTTAGTCCCTGCATCGATCTCTTAACGTAGATCGTCAACCTAATGATCCTCCGAAGATTCACATCTCGTCCACTATTGCAACAGCGGGCGGAGGGATAGTTTGTCCCGTCACTGACCACAAATCAAGTGACTACCTTAGACATCCGTAGACGTCATCGATCACTGGTGCTAATCAGTGAGATTCGGAATGGTAAGTCCCGCCGAAACATCCCATTGAACGGGGATAGGAAAGACAATTTATACAGTAAATACTAATAAATCATCCTCTTAGATCTAAATTCAAGTATCGAAGGTAAGTGAGTACAGAATAATGTACCTATGAAGAAGTGTCCCTGTATAGAATTCATGTAGGTGTGTTCATGTAACAAGTAAGTATATGTAAACATATTCATGTATCATATAATCCTAAGTACGTGTACTCATGTATCATGTAAGGCATTAGTATAGACTCATGAATGAACTGACTCTTGTTTGATATCTTCTAACTATCCCTATGATAGCTAACTGGAAAGTATGTGATTGATCAAGTAGGTTTATGAAAGATATCTAAGAGCTTTGAACAATAAATATAAAGTGAGTTGTCCAAGTATTTTAAGATAGAAAACCCATTTCACGTGACTCCTTTTGAAATATGTGAAATCTACTAAGTGAAAACATAGTTATAAAATACATGAAACTAATTTAATAACATGTTTGTTTCTACTTGTATCCCCCCCATTAAAGCATTTAAAATCCTTTAAAACATTGATTTCGGGGTATGAACTCACCTGTAGTTGGTGATTGGAATGAACTGAACGGTATCGGATTGCTAGGTGCCAAGCGAGGACTTGTGCACACACTACGATCCTAATGAACATATAATCACACATATATGCACTCAATTAGACACAAAAGACTAATTGATAATGTTTAAGACATCCTAGACATAGATAACACTTTATGTAAGTGTTTTAAGCCGTAAGGACTTCATCTAAGCTATTGTGGGAGAGGGTACTTGAGTTTAGGGTTTCCAAAGGACCTTACAAGAGAGTTTACTCCCCATAATCCATCACACATGGAGTTTACGGTTGTAAACTCTTGAGTTTACGGCCGTAAACTCCCAAACATGTGTGTTTGGTGTGTTTTGAAGTCCAATATGCTTTCTAGAATTATTCTAACCTAGTGGCTATGTTCATGGAAGGGTTTAAGGCCTAGAAGTACTCCAAATAGGAGTTTACGGCCGTAAACTCCCTTGGGGTGATTCCTTGGTTGTTTTCAAGCCTCTTGTACTAGTGGGATGTGTTCTAGACTTTTAATCCTAGCATATGAAGGCATTAGGCACCACTTAGTGCCCTTTTTAGGAGTTTACGGCCCAAGAACCATGTCTTGGCCGTAAACTCACTTGTTTAATTGATTTTGGTGTTGTTTGGTCCTTCCATTTAGTGGGTACAATTCCTTGTAAAGGACTAGGGCCTTAGGTGTCATGAAAACACCATTTGTGACCATTTACATGGAGTTTAAGGCCTAGGAGAGTTCTGGGCCGTAAACTCACTTTCATTTGAGTCATTTGATGTGTTTAAGACCTTAAGCTACTTGGGAGAACAACCTAGATGCAAGCCTTAAAGTCCTTAAGTCCTTAAATCACCCTTTAGGGCTATGATATGGAGTTTACGGCCTAAGAGAGTTATGGGCCGTAAACTCCCAATCTTGGGTGGTTTTGTGTGGGATTTCATGTCCCTAATGTGTTTACCTAATGTCCTAAGGCCTTATCCTAGCACCAATGTCAATTTTGGCTTCGTTTCGGGAGTTTACCGCCCAAGAACACCTTGGGGAGTAAACTCCTAGATCTCATGATTTAGCCATCTAAATCATATTTTAAGCATCTAATATGTATTCTAACACTACTAGAAAGAGTTACTCACAATCTGGGGTAAAAACCCGAAGATCTGTCAGAGAGAAAATGGCTTTTCTCTAGCTGGAATTGTGAATAATGAATTAATTTAATTAAGAAAACTATTTATAGTCCTGAAATATTTTGACAGAAAATATTTTTATTCTGGAATTAGGACTATAACATTATGAAACTTGAAATGTCCAAATTTCACAAACTCAGGAGCATCCATTCTCTTGATATCTCCTAAAGTGTAAACCGTAATGTACACTAACTTGTTCGGAAAAGTCTGAAAATCACTGAAATTGGACTGACTTCTATTGAATAGATATTGTTCGTACAAATGGAAATTTCGGGTTGTCACATCGGTGAAGGTGGGTTAGACCTGATCCCACATCGGCTTGGAAGGAGAACGAAACATTCCTTATAAGGGGTGTGGATACCTTCCTTATCACAACGCGTTTTAAAGCCGTGAGGGCAGCAGATCCCATAAGAACTCTGCAGTTAAGCGTGCTCGGACGGGAGTAGTACCAGGATGGGTGACCCCCTGGGAAGTCCTCGCGCCGAGTGGCCCAAAGCGGACAATATTGTGATACGTGCGAGAGGGGGATGTTACAAATGGTATCAGAGCTAGGGCACTGGTCGATGTGTTCGACGGGGACGTCGAACCCTATAATGGGGGGTGAAGGTGGGTTAGACCTGATCCCACATCGGCTTGGAAGGAGAACGAAACATTCCTTATAAGGGGTGTGGATACCTTCCTTATCACAACGCGTTTTAAAGCCGTGAGGGCAGCAGATCCCATAAGAACTCTGCAGTTAAGCGTGCTCGGACGGGAGGAGTACCAGGATGGGTGACCCCCTGGGAAGTCCTCGCGCCGAGTGGCCCAAAGCGGACAATATCGTGATACGTGCGAGAGGGGGATGTTACATAGGTGGTGGGTAGTGTTGTTCGGTGGTCAGTGGTGTTGATTATGGATGAGGATGATGGGTAGTGGAGGCGAGTGATGGTGGTGGGTTGGTGGGTGGCAGTGCTTGTGGCAAGGGTGATGGTGGTGGGTGGTGGTGCAGGTGGGTGGTTTGTGGTGGTGGTGGATATGGGTCGTGGTAATGGTGGTGGGTGGTGATGACAGGTGGTGGCGGGTGGTGGGTAATGGGTGGTGGAGGTGGGTGGTTTTGGTGGGTGGTAGTAGTGGGTTGTAGGTTGTGGTGATGGTTGGTTGGTAGTAGTGGTGGGTGGTAGTAGCATGTGGTGGAGGTGGGTGGTGGTAGTGGGTTGTAGTGATGGCCAATTGCTAATGGTGTTGGGTGGTGGTAGTGGGTGATGGCAGTGGGTTGTAGGTTGTGATGATGGGTGGATTGCAATCGTGATTGGTGGTGGTGAGTGGTGGTAGTTGGTGGGTTGTAGGTGGTGATGATAGGTGGTGGGTGGTCGGTGGTAAGTAATGGTAGTGGTTGGTTTTGGTTTGGTGGTGACTGGTGTTGGTTAATGAGTTTTTAATTGTTTGTAAGTATTTTTTAAATTATATGAATATGATTTTATAATTTTAATTAAAAAAATTATGTGGTTTAAATTTCTTCTCAATTGTTCTCATAATAAGAAATGTTCTCGATTGAATGCTTCCACATATATATATATATATATATATATATATATATATATATATATATATATATATATATATATATATATATACATATAGGTTCAAATGTTTCTAAGAACTATTGTGTGCCTCTTAGGACCAATCAAAATTTAGGAAATTTTAAATAATTAATAAATTGTTTTGGGTGTATAATAGTAGTCTTTACTAATTTAATTTTAGTAATCACTGAAAACATTTAATACCCATTTTAAATAAGGAAATCAATTTAAAACCCTACAAATCACCCCTCGGTTCATTACATCGACATACCTCCAACTCATCCATTTGTCGACTCTTTCCTGTCCACGACAACCACCCTTCGTCGTTGCCTCGTTTCCATCGGTTCACCACCATTCTCGCTACCTTGTAAAAACTCTATCGCACAAACATCCATTCTTAATGGAATAGTTCTTCAATTGGTTTTTCTTAAATTACATGTAATTTTGATTATTCGGTATTTGATTTGGAAAAATGCGATTCTATAGTTTTGGTGTTTGTTGAAAATGGTTTAATAATTTAAACATTTTGGGAAATTAACAAATTGTTGCTATGCATTTTATGTAATCGAAGATTGGTCGTGAGAATTCAAGAACCCAACATTGCGATTATCAAGTTTAGTCTAATATTTTACTCAGTTTTTTGTTCTTGCATTCAAATTTAATTAGGGATTTTAGTTGTAATCTTGATTCTATTTATAGCTATTGTTTTTATCTTCGTATGTTTTTATTTTATTTTAATTTTTTTTTATCAAATTCCATATTGTAGTTTTTTTAAATAAAAGGAATTATTAATTTTTTCCACCATTATTTTGACAGAATTTGTATGGTGTCAAGACTCTCGGAATGCCTATTATTCTTATGGAATTCAATTTTTAATCTCTTTATTTTTCAAGACATGAAAATGTTAGAGTAAATGGTAATTGTATTTTAGATTTATTGATTCTTTTAGAATCTTTGCTTTCCTATTATATATATATATATATATATATATATATATATATACTTTGTAATAGATGTTGCTCTCGAAATGTCACTTATTCTGACATAATTCAATTTTAATCTCTTTATTTGTCAATATAGGAAAAGTAAAAACATTCTGCTATGATTAAAGATTGTTTTATTTTTTTTTTCAAATAAAAGAAAAGACTATGATTTAAGTGCATTGTGTAGTGTATTCGGTCAAAATTTATCTATATAAATACAATACGTCAAAATGTATTTAAGAATGTTTGTTAACAACACATATATTTTCTTAATTGGTAATACTAACGAGTAATGCATGTTATTCTTTCAAAATGACTTGAAGAAAATCAAATATTGATCATACAAGAGAAAGACTTGGAATCGAGTTCAACAAGTACATTTGCGAAAAATTACGTTATTACGATATTACATCATATTTAAGTAAGAATAGTTGGAATCAAGTGGATTATTTGGACCATTGAAGAAAATCAAGTGTATTCGTTCAATAATTGTATATTTAAGAATGCTATTTTTTAAGAATATTATTTATTTAATAATGATGATATTCTATTAGAATATGTATAACTATAATAAAATGTATAAGGCTACTAGTCTGTAAGAATATGTATGAATTTGTATTTAAGTTTGGATGTATATGATGAATAAAGTCATAGACTGACTTGGATGTATATGAAGAATATGTAGAATTCTTAATTCAGGTTAAATATCAAAAGTATCTGAATTGGAACTATATTCTATAAAAATAAAATCAGAAATATATTTACTAGGTTATGGCCGACATTCTATCATTTTGACAGAATAAAATCGATTATTAATAAAAATTATATTAAAAATAATTTTAATTAATTTAAAATTTTAGATTTTTAAAAATAAGAGAATTAATGATTCCTTAAAATCCGAAAATTTCCTTTTCTAATATAGGTTAATTAACAAAAATACCCTTATACTAAAATTTGTGTGATTATATGATACATATTACCCTATTGTAATATCATAGACCTTCAGATCATGACCATTGATTATATTCATCTGTGGGTCCAGGATTGTCCTTAGAAGCACATAATAGATGTAAGAAACACAATAACCTAACTCTCTATATATAGAGAGTTAGGTTCAAATGTTTTCACTATCTATTGTGTGCATGTATGATTGATTCAAGACCAATCATTTTAGTTATTTTAAGAAAGTAATTAATGCATATTAAATGCTAAAAATGTAATTAATATCCATTATATCTTCAACATGTAATATGCATTAATTACTTTCTTAAAATAATTAAAATGATTGGTCAAGAATCAATCATACATGCACACAATAGATAGTGAAAACAAAATAACCTAACCCTATATATATATATATATATATATATACATATATATATATATATATATATATATATATTTATATATATATATATATATATATATATATATATATATATATATATATATATGGGTGAGATTTGTTGAGAACTCATAGTTTCTCGAGAACCTGAGAACTAAAGGTGGAACGTTAGACCAAAATTAAATCATTAAGGGCATGATCGTAATCTTACTGATATCATGTAATGTTTATTTTTTGTGTTATTTGACAAAATTAACATGATAAATCAAATTTTGGATTTTTTTATAAAAATAAATTTTTATTTTTTTTAAATAGAGATTTTTTAATTTTTTTTTATCGAAAACACGATTTTTTAAAAACAATTGAAAAAAAAATAATTTTTTAAAAAAACTGTAATTCTTTTAAAAAACTCCTTTTTTATTAAAATCAACTGCATTTTTTTTTTTTAAAAACTGCAATTTAAAAAAAAACTCCAGTATTTAAAAAAACTATATTTTATTTTTAAATTGCATTTTTTTCAAAAAGTTGCAATTTTTTTAAAAGAAACTGTATTTTTTCCAAAAAAACAAACATCAATTTTTTTTTAAAAAAAATCTATATATATTTTCTTCAAAAAAACAACAATTTTTTCAAAAAAAAACTCAAATTTTAAAAAAAACCTAGAATGTTTTAAAAAAAAAAACCCTAATTTTTTAACAAAAAAAATAGACGTTTTAGGTGTATATATGCATATTTTTTCAAAGCATATATGCATATTTCTTATACTATAATATTCGTAAATAATCATAAAAAATATTAGTTTTATTAATCAGTCTATAAACATAATAGGACACTTATTTTATTCGATACAAAATAAATTATAAAAAATAAAAAAAGAATCAAAGATTCACAATGTTATCATTTCTTCATATCAGGATTTTCATATTCTCTTCAATTTATCACTTTTTATATCTTCAAAATTTTCCATAAATTCTTTCAAATCTATAAGAAAATTAAAAAAAAAATGATTAATGCAAGAACACTCACAAAAATGCATATGTATATATCATGTATGATTCACATGCGATAATATAATGTGATATTCACTTGTGAATGTAACTTTTAAGATTCAAATGTGAAATTCACAAGAAAATAAAACAACAAACACTCACACAAAATGCATGTGTGCATATACACGTAATTCATATGTGATTCACTCGTGACTTACTAATGAATTACATGTGATTCATATGTGCATTATATGTGAATCACAAGCGAATTATATGTGAATCACATGTGATTTATATACGAATCACATGTAATTCGTATTTGATTCACTTGTGAATTACATGTGATTCATATGTAAATTACATGTGAAATATATGTAAATCACATGTAATTCATATTTCATATGTGATTCACTTGTGAATTACATGTGATTCATATGTGAATTACATGCGATTTATATGTGAATCACATGTAATTCATATGGGATTCACTTGTGAATTACATGTGATTCTGTAACACCCTATACTAGGTTTGACTTGTGTGACAACTGTCAAATTCAGGTCATTCTTGGACTCATGCATCTTTATAAAAACCATTCATGCACAGCATGCCATGGCCTAGTAGTGTAGATTAGGTCAAAATCTTGCATAAACTAGGATCCAACTAGGATCTAGGACTAATATACTCGACACTTACGATTCTAGTAAGTTGCTTAACTACAATAGGAAATGTCAATACTATAATTAGAATGAAACTTCAAACTTTGTTACAATTGAAAAAAGGTGTAAAACCCTAAAAATAAATTAAAATATTCTAATTATATTTCAATATGATGGTGAATATCAAACAATATTCGAAAAACCCTAAAGAGCCAAAAATCCAAATTTATAAATCTTAAAGCTTAAAAACTTTATAAAATTTGGCTATAAACTTCCTAATATCAAATTTTTATTAATCAAATTATGGATTATAACCAATGAAATAGAAATTTAAATTATCATACATTAATCATAATTTATTAGATAAAAACAAGATCTTTAAATAAATAGAGAATTACATAAAGAATCATTTTTATAAAAATTATGGTTTTATAAAAATTGAAGAGGGAAATTATTTAATTTGAATTAGGAGAGAGAGGGCACTTTAATACCCTCAAAAATCCGGCACCCCCTCTCCCCCCATGCTTTCATCTTCCCAAAAATTCAATCATTAAACTCAAACCCTCACTCTTCCACTTCTCTCTTCACTCTCTATCACACTCCACCCATCTAACACTCAAACTCTCTTCCTCTCTCTCTAACTCACGGAAATCCTCCATTCTCTGCCATAATTTCGAAATTGAGAAGGCCTTGAAGTGTTCTTGCTTCTCTCAAGATCAAAACCAAGGTAAACAACACAATCCTCCCTCATAGTTTCATGATTTTACTTCCTCTTCTTCATGGTTCTTCTCTACTCTTCGGATTCTATGCCCTTCCATGGCTAGAAATCCTTACTTTTTCCCTTGTGGTTTGTATATTCTCACCATAACACAATGCATGTGTTTGAGATGGTGAAAATCCGGGATCAAACCCATGCAACGAGTGAAAAAGATGCACATGTGTTCATGTGACTTCAAAACCGAGTATTACATCTTCTTCTCCATTTCTTTTGTGTTCTTGCATGAACAAAAGCATTTAAACCATTTCTAGTACATCTTGGATGCTCATTCACTCCATGCATGTGCTAGAAATTGGACCTTAGCAGAAGCATGCATGTTGTTCTTGTCAAAATGCCCTAAGAATGCACTCAAAGCAAACATGCAATCTGCCAGACTACTTTGTTCAGCTTTGAACGGCCATAACTCGGTCATTTCTTAACCAAATCCTGATATTCTTTTGGTGTTCGATATTTCCGCGAATTAAATTTCAAACCCAACTGGTCTCACTGTAAAATATTAAATATCGGATTTTTGGCAATTTTTACAAAATGGTTGCGCGAACAGCTCTTTTTCTGTGATCACCATTTTTGCCTTGCGTGATCAGTGGCCTTAAACCCAGCCATAAATCTGGGGAAATATAATTTAGAAACTTAACATATCCAGTGAATGATGGCTGAAATTTCGTGGCTTAAAACCCCATAGAATGTGCTACTCAAATTCATGAACTTCAGCCACATTTACATCTCATGCACTATAATGTGCAACATTTCTTAACTTGTTTGGGTTCAATACCCCTATTTTCCCTTCTGAATAAATTTTGAAAATTTTCCTTTTGAAATCCGTCACATGCATATGATAATCTATAAAATACCAAGAGCTTTTATCATTTCTTTGATTTATTAAAAATTATTGCAAGAAAACAAGGGCATAAATCACATAAAATACTTCCATAGGTCTATAAATCCGGAATAAATTCATGGATGACCCTTATGGTGAATAATGACCCGTCACTAAATTTAATCGATATTTGTTGCGGTTTGGTATGATTTTCGATTTTCTTTTTGTTTGGGTATAATAAATCCCAAAACCACTTTAGAGAGTGTCAAAATTCATTATAAAAATTTTCGCAGCCCTTACTTGTGGTGGGTGATTCAGAAAAATAATTTCAAAAATTTTCATCATGCCTTACTATTTTTCCCAATTTTTGGTAATTATAATGGCCTAAAAATAGGAAAAATAGTTCTGATTATCCAAAATTCATGAAAATTTACCAGAACATCATGTTGTACAGTAGGAGGTTATATAAAAATGTTGATTATTTTTCTCTACTGTAAACTATTTTTCTCCTATTTTCTAAAGTTAAATACACTTAAATACACCTAAATACACATAAATACCCAAAACCGGATTATACAATATGAAAACCACTTTTGGTATTTTTCACAGATTAATTACACTGTAAATGATGTTACAAAAATTTTTGGTAGTTTATTTTAACTGTTTAATATTCATTCTTCAATTAATGATTATTTAAAGGAATAAAACAAGGAAAAATAGAAATACCCACTGCAAAATATCTTTTATATTTTTCCCAGCCTAGTTATGTATAATAACAGTTAAATAAAAATTTTGGGTAATTTTGGAAACTGTTTTCTATTTATTTCAATTTTTATTGGAATAAATGCTCAAAAATCATAAAATATAATTAAACAGCTTGGAAATCCATTTTTATATTTTTCCCAGCTTAGTATTGTGTAATAACAGTTAAATAAAAAGTTTGAGAATTTTTATCATTTGAATGCTATTTTTCGTGAATTTATGTTGTTATAAAGACTTAAAATTTTGAAAAAGTGTAACCAATTAATATAATATCCAATACTAAAACATAAATTGGCATTTCACTATATGTAGAGTTTAGTATATTAGCATTAGATTTCAACATGGAAACTCACTAGTGTGTGTTTGATGTCGTAGGATCCCGGTAGTAAGACGTTGGTGCATCCCGAGGCACTACTTGTACCTACACGAAACATTGTGAGTATTCACGCACTCCCCTATTTTCAGTTTTTATGTTTTGGGGTGGAAAAGCATGTCCAGAAAACTATTATTTGCATGTTGTATTTAAATTGATTTGTATCAAACATGATTGCTATTGTATTGCTATGTCTCTCTATGTATGTCTATGCAACACAGAACATGAGAACTTATCGTACTAAGGCCCTTCCGTTATCTCTAACCATTAACTCTTTGAGCCAATGGTCATTATGGATAGCGCTATTAGGAATTGACAACTCCTCACTCGCCCTATTGCTGGAGTGCATGATACCATATTCATCTATGGAACGATAAGCATAGATCTTGATAGGGCTTCAGTGATAGGTTTGGTTGAGACTCATTGTTTGCTCATACACATACAAACTTGTTTCTCGTTATAGCAATAAACTTGTTATCAATAATAGCAATCAACTGGTTTCTCATTATAGCAATAAACTTGTATTCATTAATAGCAATCAATTTTGTTTCTCATTAAAGCAATGTACTTGTATTTACGAAAAGCCTTATTTCAAGCTCGATTTTATAAACTTGTGAACTCACCAACTATTTTCATAGTTGACACTCGTTTTACATGCTTTTTCAGGAAATAATTAGTAAGTGGATGTAAAGATTCATCATCATAGAGCATGCTGCATCGTGTTGAAGCTATTATGAAGTTATATTTTGAACAATGTTGTTTTGGAAAAACTTGTACTTTGTTTCTTTTTAAGCT
Source organism: Lactuca serriola (assembly GCF_051521515.1). Taxonomy (NCBI): domain Eukaryota; kingdom Viridiplantae; phylum Streptophyta; class Magnoliopsida; order Asterales; family Asteraceae; genus Lactuca; species Lactuca serriola. The sequence goes on from NC_136412.1 coordinate 75,416,568, forward strand.
ATGGGTTGTAAACTTTTAAATACTGCTATGGTGATGTATCTTTATCTTTTGCAATGAAACCGTTATCGTTGTCATACCTTGCGTTTCCGCTTTAGCGGGGTGTGACAACTTGAAACCCTTAAAGAAATTACATTTCTATATATATATATAGCCCCATGAGTACGATGTGCGTACTTATGTGCACGCTTAACGTCCTCTCACTACTAGAAAAACAGCCTTTTACGATGCTCATTGCGCGTCGTAAAAGGCTCAGACGACGCGCAAATGCGCGTCAAGGAAGCCCCTGTCATAAAGAGAGACGACGCTCATTTACGACGCGCAATTACGACGCACGTTTACGACACGCAATGCGTATCAAGGAAGGCCCTGTCATAAAAGAAGACGACGCGCATTCGCGTGTCGTAACCTTACGACGCGCGTGTTAATGACACGCAATGCGTATCAAGAAATACCCTGTCAAGAAAGGCCATGTCATAAATTAAGATGACACACATTTTTGCGTATCATAATTTTAAATGTTTAAAAAAACATTATTTATAGGTTTACTAATTTTCAAATTAAATTTGTATTTAATGTCTCATAATAGAAAATAAATATCATATACAAAAAATACAATCCATTGCATAAAATTTAATGTCATACAAATAAAATACCATAAATAAGAGGTTTTCCCTAACTATATAACCTAATGCTACAATGCTATAAAGGGGCACCTTCTTGTTTTAGTAACTCATCATTAAGCGATCTAAAGAAGCTCTGAAACCCTTCATGTATCCAACCAATCATCATGTCTCTTAGCTTCAATATCTATCCCAACTCTTGATCAAAAACAACACGGAAATCCTACACAATAAACATATATGTCAGTTGTACAATATCAATATCAACTAATTAACAATACACATGGTATGTATGAGAGTGGAGTCAAAATGATCTACCATTAAGTCACGTTTCCATTAAAGGTATCTTTAGCAACTGCAAGTTTCTAGTGATCAAGAATATACAAAATGTCAAGGAAGTATAATTGATTGTAAGACAACTCTGCAGTAATTATATTTGTACTTGAAACACCAAGCAAGGAAATTAGGAAACAACAAAGATAAGAAGCTTTACCGGTTCAACTTGACTAGTGATGCGATTCTCAAACTCTTCCATGACCTTACTTAGCACAGATTCTACAAGCTGCATAAGCAGAATAGTATCATAGCAAACATGAGAAATCAGTTGTTGTGGTGACACAAAACTGCAAAACACCAAATTACACTTACCATGGGAACCTCATCAGGTTTTTTATCCAATAGAACTGCGTGGACAAGTATGTTTAATGAGAAAAACATTTTCGCGATGATTTTTCAGCACATACATTTTTGTGATGATTTTGAACAAGATCCACATAACATTAAAATAACAAACTGACATACATACCCTTTGTTCATTTATTTAGTCTCCATTTATTTTCTAAACTTACTGATAAATGAGAAATAAAAAGAGACAAACCTTTGTTCATCTTCACCTTCAACTAAAACCATATAACCTAACCTAGTAATAAATGAGAAATAAAATGGATGAATATTGAAAATTGTTTGTTGGAATGTAAGGGTAATATGATCATTTAGTTTCATTTGGAAGGTTTATTCAGTCTAGGAAAAAAAAGACTTTATATATGCAACACTTTATCCAGATATGCAACATTAAGTCACTATACACATATAGAACTTAATGGGGGAAAAAGAAACAACCCTTAAGTGATTTTAATTTTTACCAAACGATATTCCATGTTAGCATGCTTGGTAATTGCTTCTAGAAGACAAGGAGATAACTCACTATGAACAAGTTGATAGGATGCCCGAGCACATGTTGAAAAAAAAGGCTCACTTGAACATTTCTTGAACATCAGCTTCATGCAAAGTTCGTGAAAGCATACGTTGAAGATATCCAACTTCCTAAAAATCAATTACATATTTACCAATAAAGAAGTAACATTATTATAAAAAAATGAAATGAAAAAAATACATGTATATTTATTACCTTGGTGAGTGATTTAGCAAATTGACTGGGTTGTACATCAGTTTCATCTGATCAATTCCATGTTTCAATGATTTGAGGTAATCCACGAAGATGAACTAACAGCCTTTCCCTCATTATTTGCACCAGTTTTGTATGTATCTCATCTCTATGCACTTTATAATCGTAAAAAAATTATTATTTCACACTTTTTAATTTAATATTTATACTCTCAATAATACCCAAGAATGGGAGAAAATTTGTAAAAGAGTTTATTTATTACCTATGATACCCGTTCAATTTCTGATAACAGCATTACTTTTCATGTCTCAGGTACTTTCAGGAAAATAATCCTCCTACTTTCTTACATACATACATACACACATGTGAACAAGTTATTATTATGTGGAATGTAAGGATAAAATGGTCATTTAGTTTCATTCAGACGTTTTATTAAGTCTATAAATAAAAGCAAAAAGCACCTACCAGGGATAATAGCATGTACAAAACTGACAACTTGACTTGCCAATGCCAAATGTTTTGATGTTATTGACTTTAAACCAGACACCTGGAAAATGCCAATTAAACAGGATTTAATATATTTTTTAACAAAAAAAATTAAAAAAAAAAAGAGTTACCTGCATGGCACCAACACCAAGAACAAGTTGACAAGCCCTTGTGTTGAAAATTTTCAACATTTCAAGAACAAAATTTGAGGTTCTAATCCGTATGCCAGATTCCAGTTCTTTCCAAAATATCCTGCAAACCAAACTCCTTAAGTTCATATTATGTTCAATCTTAAAAGTTTTAAACTGAAGTTAGTTTTTTCAGTCTCCTTTTCTAACGTATTAAAATATAACAAAAGTCAGTCATACATGACATACACATTAATTAATATTCTTCATATGAGGAGTTGCTATTTTAGGAAAAATTGTTATGCCACCAGCTATACAATAAAATTATACATATATATATATATATATATATATATATATATATATATATATATATATATATATATATATATATGTAAGAGGAAAGTTCAACAAAGTGTCTTTTGTGTACTGAGTCACCCCTTTTACAATTTTAAACAAATACATGAAAAGCCAACATGCTTAATTTTAAACAAAGTGTCTTTTGTGTACTGAGTCACCCCTATTCTTCCATCCCAATCATCCTAAGTGTCATGAAACAGAGCCAGGGAATGGAATCGGTCACTAAATTGTAATTTAACTTAAATCATGTTTCGTTAAAAATTTCATCATTAAAATTACAAAAATAAATTCTAATTTAATTATATCATGAAATTTTTCATTGCATTGAGAGAAAAAAAAACACCCTCTGGCAAATGAAAGCTAACAAAATGTAAGGAATTACGTTCCAATTCCATTCCATAGAACAAACAAGAATGTGTTTTTCATTCCAGTGGAATAAACTATTCCTTTCTTGATTCCATCATACCAAAGGAGGGAGGGGGTATAAGTGGCATGCCATAGACTAAAGATTCCAAGCTAAAAAGGGAATCCACAATGCCCTGGAATTCATTAGGCACATCTACTTCAACCCATTTTTCTTGATCAAGCACTGCTTTCAGTTTTATCATCTATAACAACAATAATAATATTATTAATCAAACAAATTGTTGTTTACCTTCTCTGTTGCAGTTATAAATTCTTGTGATACGTTATATATTTGTAAAAAGTCTTGAAACCTTAGTCTTGGATGCAAAAGAGCATGAACACCAAGAAGTTTTGCCCATCTTCCATGAGCTGCATCACAAGCTGCAAACACTACTTCTGTGTTTTCTCTCAATACATCAATTCTATTAAATGACACAGTTGCCCCTGTTAGAAAATTTCTAACAAATAAGCAACATATATATATATATATATATATATATATATATATATATATATATAACAGATCACCTGAAATTTTTTGATAAATTTGATGGACTTGTGGCATCGTTAGATTTTGGTTGGATTGGGGACACCTTGATAGAATTCCTAGGAAAGGATCCAGACTGAGAATCACCTAGAGGGGCATTTGGTGATGGAAACATAAAAAAGAAAGAGAAATAGTAAACGAAAGTGAAGCAAATAGGTAGTAGATTTCAAGTTCACATCTTCCAAGTTCCAACTATAACACAAATTCGTCAGTACCTGCTTAGATTCTTTAGGGGTTCAGGTTAAATTCGCTCACATCTCCCTTGTTGAAATCCCTCAAACAACTAGCACCATTGTAATGATTTGATTTTGTGTTAAAATAAAGAGGTTCCGGTTATAATAAAATATTGAATTACCTATGTAGCCTTTGGTTGAAATGGCTATTTCTAATCCGTTGACTTGGCTTAGGAGAACTAGTGTCCATGGACAGTAGAGAGAAATCCCAATTTCCTGCACGCCAAGCAGCTTCAAACTACAAACAGAGAAAAAATCAAGCATATGAAGTGTGACAACCCCAAATCTATTCCCGTTACAAATCCCGTTTTCACTAACGGAACGTGTCACTATACGTTGTTTCATGTAACATTTGGAATAGTCAATATCCGAATATCTAAATTTATGCATGGCTTGATATTATCATGGGAAATATAACTCGTATGTGTTAACCTCGTTTAACCTAATAGAGTTGTATTACATTTTCAACCACTTCACCCGGGTAAAAAGTTTTAACCCAGTTAACTTTAAACATCGGGTAGCCGTGTATCGGGTGCGAAACCCGAGGCATATGAGATGGGTATGCACAACATTTGAATACTCTTTTACCACACACCCACTCTCTCTCTACTTTCTCTCTTTAGACTCGAAATCGACCCCGATTCCGCTAATTTCCGACTTCCAAACGTAAGTACTCATCCTCTATCTTAATCTAGTAATGTTTCATTGAATTTAGGGGCCAAAATCATGGAAATCAAGGACCATAAAGGAGTTTACGGCCTAAGAAGCTCCTTAGGCCGTAAACCCCCAAAATCATGCCAAAGACCATGTTTTTCCTTCCTTTAAGCTAGTACACTAATTAAGGCATATATCTAGAAGGGTTTGGACACTAAAACACAAGATATTGATGCTTAAAAAGGAGTTTACGGCCCAAGCTTGTGCTTAGGCCGTAAACACCTCAAACACCCCATAAATCTATGTTTAAAGCCCCAAAAACTCTTCTAGGTTGTTTGGTAATTTAGACTTGACAACAAGGAAGGCTTAAAGGCATTAAACAACATCATTTGAACACAAAAAGAGGAGTTTACGGCCAAGGCTAAGCTTGGGCCATAAACACCCAAGTTTTTGTGTCAAACAAGTCCCAAAACTACTCAAATGCACATAAGGAATTTAGCTAAGGCCTTTGGAAGTGTGTTGTACCATTAAACACCTCATTTTGATACCAAATGAAGAGTTTACGGCCAAGGATGTTCTTGGGCCGTAAACTCCCCAAAAATTCATGCCAAATTGTTCCAAACTCACTATAGGGCCTTCTAGGATTTATCTAAGGCATATGAGACCATGTTGTACAAGTAAAACCTACATCTTGAAGGATCTATAGGATTTTACGGCCCAAGAACAAGTCTTGGCCGTAAACTCCCCAAAAATGTCACAAATTTCGATGTTTAATCCTTCCCCTTAGTCCATAACACATACCATTAAAGTAAGGAAGTGATATAAGGCCCTAAACATACATTTTGGAGTGTCACAAGAGTTTACGGCCAAGCCTAAGGGGCTTACGGCCGTAAACTCCCAAAGGATGGCCTTTGGGCCATAAACTCTAAGAGAGTGAACTCATGGACCCTCCCGTAAATCATCCATGGCCTTGTACCACTCCCGGGAACCCTCTCTAGGCCTAAAAACCCCCCAAAACGATGCTAGAGTGTCCAAATACTATAATGTAAAGCATAAGATGATTAACTTCTTGTAAAATACATATTTCATATGACATTAGGGTCCTAAAAGGTGCTCAAGTGGTTATTTGGTACCAAACGCTCAATCGACACTTTTACCCGATTTACCCGATTCACCCGATTTCCGCGCTTTCAGGTGAGTTCATACCCCTTAATGAACCTTTCAAATGTTTTAAATGTTTTAGGGGGGAGATAGAAGTTGCTTATAAATGTTTATGTAATGTTTTACAGAACGAACTCCGCGTTACAAGGATTAACCACATGTGATTCACTACCTTTAGTTCAAATCACATGTGATTTGTCCCTATGCTTTATAAACGGGTTTTACTCTTTTCAAACTATTTTTTAAACAGTGAATCATATTTTAAACGTTCTTTTGGAAAAATACTTTTATTTAATCAATTTACTTATAAAATGTAACCACTCTGATATATTTATATAAGTAAGACTTGGAGGACTTAGGACCGATATCTCGCCTTATTTCCTGTTCTTGTTTGATTGTGGGCTTAGGGTAGTAGTTATCCGTCCGACTGTCGTTGATTTCTTAGTTATATAATATGTATATCAGTGTGGGATACGAATGTTACTGCTTTCACTTAATACTAAAGTCACTAACATGCCAAGAACCGTCCTCACTAAGATAACTATAATAGGTATAGTTACGGTTGCTACAGCTACCTACTTGCTAAAGTCATTTCTATCTACACTATAATACTCAGTATTACTAGACGATACACTAGTAAGAGAATACACTATGATCAATACTAAAAGATTACTACACTATAAAAGTAGAGAAAACACTAAACAAACAATAATACACTAACCCACTACGAGATACTCTATTCGCTATCCACTACGCCCGGAGTTTTCCAGCAGGGAGACGACTCTACATGTATAGATCTATACGGGGCAGACGCTATTACATCCCGACTGTTAACTCAGTCCGCGCCGTGCAGGCCCAGGGATGCCACTACTTCACTATACTGTGCATGACCGGGAAGGTCATGGGATCCTCTATTATCCTCACTATTAGTAATATACATGGAATACACTCCAACTACTCTAAAATACTACACTAAATGCTAAACTGCATCCCGAAGTAAGTAAGTATCTATCACTAAAGGAAGCTTGCACCTCTATCATTGATCACAGGCTTAACTTATTCCATCACAATTGTTATTTGGAGATTTGCCAATATATTTTTACAATAAACTGTTTCAAAGAAATAAAGAATGCATACTTTTCACAGATTGTCACTTACAAGGTATTTTCTGGAAAATATGGGATTTTCTAAGTTTCTACTACTTATGAACATAAATGATACATTTTTAGCACTAATGCTTGGTATACAAAAACTCACACTAAACTCTTATGAACTCACCAGCTTTATGCTGATATTCGTTTTCAAAATAACTTGTATCTTCAGGTTAAAGATAGACAGGTACAGACGCGGCATTTTTGGAGAAGGTGGAGCACACAAGACCTATCTCTTATTTTTGATTTACTTTTGGGTGATTGTTAAACATTACAAAACACGCTTGTAATTAAATTCACTATGTAATGCTATGGTTGTATGTTTCTTGTTTCTACTATTATGCAATTGTGATGATACTGTTCACTACGTCATCCACCCCGAAACGTATTCCGCCGTTATCGGTTTTGGGGTTTGACAGATTGGTATCAGAGCATTGTTTATAGTGAATCAAGTATATCAACCTATAAAATATATACGAACTATAAACACTTCGGGACTAAAACACTCTGACTAAAAATATATACTGTTAAGTATCTAAAAGATCTAACTAAGTATATATATACACACATCACTATGAAACACAGGAATCAGTATCGTCCTAGAACAAAACGAAAGTATTAAGATTGTTGGGCAGCGCAATTGGGTTTAGAGACATATAGTCACATTCAGGATGATGTAGCCTGATCAACTACGTTTTCCTGAGAGTGACTAGCATGTGCCTAAGTTCGGTTGTGATGTTGCAACAAGTCTAAAACTTACCAACAATACCACAATAACGCTAACATAAGAATACTATAGGAGTATTTTGTATCTCTAGATTATACGTATGTGTTAACAAAAAGGGTCGTTACTAGTAGGACAATAGTTGCTAAGTGGATACACCACGATTACATGTGATTAGGGCGCTATAGACTCAGAATCTGCAGCCTTTGCTTCATTCCCTGTTCTTGTTTGATTGGGGGTCTGAAGTTAGGGTGGTTTATTCGAAGGACTATCTTGCTTCGGTTACATGTAATCGGTATGCACTATGCAAGTATTGGGTCAACTGGTAATGATTCCTCCTATAAGTATCTTAGAATAGTGCGTCTGTTAATCCTCTTTCCCCCCTTTCTCGCGTAGATAGCATGGCTGGCTTCCACCTACCCGGTGATCCGTACTTTCCGAACCAGGGCAATGGAGGATGGCTCGAAGAGGAGTCAGACGACGATCACCCTATTCCTTTGGATGACCATCATGCTGAGGGCTTCTCGGATAGCTCGAGCTCCGAGCCAGAAGTCAACAACCAACCTCCTGAAGCCCCGAACCCTAACCCCCGACCGGCATTTCAGGGCCCCACTCCTATGTGGGCAATATCCTTGCATCGATGGAGCGAGGAGCAGGGTCAGCCCTTGCCTTACAATGGAGACCGAAGCTTCTACAACATAAGCGAAGGAGGATCGGCGGATTGGGTTCTGCCCATCATGATCCGAAGGATTGCCAGGAATGTTGAGCACGGTCAAGCTGCTATTGGTCGAGTTGTAGAAGTGGATGCCAACTCAAACCTCAATACTGTTCGCATTCGCCAACTCGAGGAAGCCGTGGACAGGACAAGGAGGACCAACGAGGCTCTGCAGCATCAGCTGGCTGCATCCCGAGCTGAAGTTAGGGAACTCCGAGCACGCCAAAGGACTCATGACCAACACCTTCAAGAAGTTATGCGTCAACTAGCGGATCTGAGGATTCGCCCAACAAGCAACCGTCGCCAGTAGAAGACGTCTAATTACCTCACTCTTTTGTTTAAAGGACTAGCCTTTTATCTCTATGTTCCGTAGGTCTCTTGTCTGTAAACATTCCTAGTTTAAATGTACTCTAGCTGAACCTCTAAACTGCCAACATTTTCTCTATGGTATGATGTAAGACCTACTGCTAGGTCAATTTTCATGAACTTCTGTTGCATCATTAATACCAGTGTATTGGCAGATGATTTCTCTATTACTATAACTCTTACCCTGATCTTGGATTATGTCGATTTAATCCACGAAACACTCTATTCATATTCGCAATAGGCTCTTACTATTGCTATCATTTTTATGATCTTCCAGTGAAGGATGCCTCCACGAAAGCGTCCCAGCAGAGGAAGACCCGCAACTCAAACCCCTCCTCCACCACCTCCTCCTCCGCAGTTCGATCCGGTGTTGTTCCAAACGGCTGTGACTGCGGCTGTAACAGCGGTCATGGCCCAAATGAACTCGGGTGATGCGAGCGGTGGAAATTCTAGATTTGGTGAAGTCCACCAGTGAGTGCAGGGATGTACTTATAAGGACTTCATGAATTGTAAACCTGCTTTCTTCGATGGTACCGGAGGAATTCTGGCATTGTCCCAATGGTTCGAAAGAACCGAAGCTGTATTCGAGATGTGCTCTTGTCCCGAAGAGAGCAAAATCAAGTTCGCTACTGCTACCCTCACTAACAGGGCCTTGTCATGGTGGAACGGCCATGTCAGTGCACTCTCCTTGGTCACAGCCAATGCCATGGGCTGGGACACTCTAAAGGACCTCATGAGAGGAGAGTATTGCCCTAGGGGCGAAGTTCAGAAGCTTGAGGAAGAACTCTGGAACCTCAAAATGAAGGGGACTGACATAGCATCTTACACTGCCAGGTTTTGCGATTTGGCAGCTATGTGTCCTAATATGATCCCGTCTGAAAGCAAGAAAATTGAACGGTACATCTGGGGTTTAATGCCCCCGTATCGAGGAAATGTTCTGGCTTCACGCCCTACCACTTTTGACAGCGCCAAGGAATTGGCCAAGAGTCTGATCAATCACGAAATCTCCTCCACTCCAGCAACAACAACCATAACAACCACTGCACCATCCGGATCATCTGACAGAAAAAGGAAACGATGGGATAAAAATAAAGGCAAGAAGACTCAAACTAACTCCAAGGATCAGCAAATTGTGGCGGTCCATGCTGCCACCATCCCAGCCACACCAGCTGCTCCAGCCCCGCCAAAGGCTTACAGTAGAAACTTGCCTAAGTGTCCCAAGTGCCCTTTTCACCACAAAGGTCCTTGCCGTGAATTGCAGTGCTCCAACTGCGGGCGAAAGGGCCATACTGTCCGATTTTGCAAGGCCCCTCCCAAACCTATCACACAGGTTCCTGGTACGGGAGTGACCCCAACTTGTTATGGCTGCGGTGAAGCGGGCCATTTTAAGAAGAACTGTCCGAAGGCTGCAAATGCTGGGGGAACTGGAAGGTTACTTGCTATTGGTCACAATGAAGCGGTAGCCGATCCCATGGTGGTCACGGGTACGTTTCTTCTCAACAACTCTTATGCCTGTGTCTTATTCGATAGTGGTGCAGAAAGAAGCTTCATAAATCAAAACTTTAAACACTTGCTCAAACAAACCCCTCAACCACTAAAAGAAACATTCGTCGTAGAAATGGCTAATGGGAAGACAGAAAGCTCTAATGAAATCTATATAGGTTGTACTCTCACGTTAGATGATCACCCCTTTTTAATCGACCTTATACCAGTCTCAATCAAAAATTTCGATGTCATTGTTGGAATGGATTGGCTAAGCCTTCACTACGCAGACATCCTATGCTCCGAGAAAGCCATTCGCCTGAACTTTCCGAATCGAGAGACCCTATTGATATACGGAGATAAGCCAAGTACAAACCTTCGTATCATCTCTAGTATCCAGGCTCAGAAATACTTGCGCAAGGAATATCGCGCCTTTCTTGCTCACGTCGTCGACACTAACCAGAAATCGACAGATCCAAAAGACATTCCTGTAGTATGCGATTTTCCTGATGTCTTCCCGGAGGATCTTCCAGGCCTAACTCCTAAACGACAGGTTGAATTCAGAATCGACCTAATCCCAGGAGCTACCCCCGTAGCTAAGTCGCCTTACCGTCTAGCGCCCGCCGAAATGCAAGAACTATCCGGTCAACTCAACGAGCTGCTCAGCAAGGGCTTTATAAGACCGAGCTTCTCACCCTGGGGAGCTCCGGTCTTGTTTATGAAGAAGAAGGATGGGTCGTTTCAGATGTGCATCGATTATAGGGAACTCAATAAACTCACGATCAAAAATCGCTATCCTCTCCCTCGTATCGACGACCTATTCGACCAACTCCAAGGAGCAAGTTACTTCTCCAAGATTGATCTTAGATCGGGGTACCATCAGTTACGGGTGCTCGAGGAAGATGTTCCAAAGACAGCTTTCCGAACCCGCTACGGGCATTTTGAGTTCGTAGTGATGCCCTTTGGACTGACTAACGCCCCCGCAGTATTCATGGACTTGATGAATAGGGTATGTCGTCCATATCTAGATCAGTTCGTCATCGTCTTTATTGACGACATTCTCGTCTACTCTCGAAGCGAGGAAGAGCACAGAAATCATTTACGATTAGTCCTGGAAACCCTGCGAACCGAGAAGTTGTATGCGAAGTTCTCTAAGTGCGAGTTTTGGATCCGGAGAGTTGAATTCTTAGGGCACGTGGTCAGTGAAGACGGAATCCACGTGGACCCCTCCAAAATCAAAGCTATTGAGAACTGGTCAGCACCAAAGACGCCTACGGAAATTCGTCAATTTCTAGGCCTCGCTGGCTACTACCATCGATTCATCCAAAATTTCTCTCGGATTGCGAAACCTCTCACCATGTTAACACAGAAGGGAGCACCATTCGACTGGGAGGAGAAACAGGAGAAGGCATTCCAGACCCTGAAGCAAGCCCTATGCACCGCACCAGTATTATCCCTTCCCGAAGGGACAAAAGATTTCGTCGTATACTGTGATGCATCCAATCAGGGGCTCGGTTGTGTCTTGATGCAACGAGGCAAAGTTATCGCCTATGCCTCGAGACAGCTAAAGAACCATGAAGTGAACTACACTACTCACGACCTTGAGTTGGGAGCGGTCGTCTTCGCACTAAAAATTTGGAGACACTACTTGTATGGGACGAAGAGCGTGGTGTACACTGATCATAAAAGCCTCCAACATATACTAAACCAAAAAGAACTCAACATGAGACAGCGTCGATGGGTCGAGTTACTTAACGATTACGACTGCGAAATTCGATATCATCCGGGGAAAGCCAACGTAGTAGCGGACGCCCTGAGCAGGAAAGAATATTCCGGACGAAGGACCAAGGCGTTGACAATGACTATACATTCACATCTATCCACGCAGATCAAGGAGGCTCAGCTGGAAGCCTTAAAGCCTGGAAACGTGACGGGAGAATCCCTGCGCGGAATGGATAAAAATCTGGAGGTTAAGGGTGACAGAGCCTATTACTTTATGGGCCGAATCTGGACTCCACGCCATGGAGGTTTCAGGGATTTGGTTATGAGGGAAGCACACAACACTCGTTACTCCGTCCACCCGGGTTCAGATAAGATGTATCTGGATCTCAAAAAGCTATACTAGTGGCCGAACATGAAAGCGGAGATCGCTACCTTTGTAAGTAAGTGCCTTACTTGCGCGAAGGTCAAAGTAGAATGTCAAAAGCCATCAGGACTCCTCCAACAACTGGAAATACCAGAATGGAAGTGGGAGCGAATCACAATGGACTTTATCACCAAGCTGCCCAAGACAGCAGGTGGATTAGATACCATTTGGGTCATCGTTGACAGGTTGACCAAGTCTGCCCACTTTCTACCCATCAAGGAGACGGACAAGATGGAAAAGCTCACTAGGACTTATATAAAAGAAATAGTGCGATTGCATGGCGTCCCTATATCTATTATATCAGACAGAGATAGTAGATTCACCTCTAGGTTTTGGCAATCATTACAAAAGGCACTAGGGACGAGGCTGGACATGAGTACAGCCTACCATCCGCAGACTGACGGACAAAGTGAGAGGACGATCCAAACGTTAGAAGACATGCTGCGAGCTTGTGTGATCGACTTCGGGAAATCGTGGGATACACACTTACCTCTTGTGGAGTTTTCCTACAATAATAGTTATCATACGAGCATCAGGGCAGCTCCCTTCGAAGCCCTCTACGGCCGGAAGTGCAGATCCCCTTTGTGCTGGGCCGAGGTGGGAGACACTCAGTTAGCTAAAGGACGAGTTCCTGACAGCGCCCTCACTGGTCCAGAGATCATTCAAGAGACGACCGAGAAGATTGTACAAATACGTGAACGACTAAAAGCCACTAGGGATCGACAGAAAAGCTACGCCGACAAACGAAGAAAACCCTTGGAATTCCAGGTGGGAGACCGGGTCCTTCTGAAGGTCTCGCCCTGGAAAGGCACGATACGCTTCGGAAAGCGTGGAAAGTTAAACCCAAGGTACATAGGGCCTTTTGAGATTCTTGCCAGAATCGGCCCTGTAGCTTACAAACTAAACTTACCCCGCGAGCTAGGTAACATACATCCTACTTTCCATGTCTCAAACTTGAAGAAATGTCTATCTGATGAGACTCTCGTGATTCCCCTCGACGAGATCGAGATCAATGAGAGCCTCAACTTCGTGGAAGAACCCGCGGAGGTTTTGGATCGTGAAGTAAAACGGACGAAGCAAAGCCGCATCCCAATTGTGAAGGTTCGGTGGAACGCCAAGCGAGGACCGGAATTCACTTGGGAGCGCGAGGATCAAATGAAACTCAAATACCCTCATCTCTTCGCTTAGTAGTATTGTAATAACCTATCTATTTGAATTCTAAATTTCGGGACGAAATTCCCCTAACGGGGGGATGATGTGACAACCCCAAATCTATTCCCGTTACAAATCCCGTTTTCACTAAAGGAACGTGTCACTATACGTTGTTTCATGTAACATTTGGAATCGTCAATATCCGAATATCTAAATTTATGCATGGCTTGATATTATCATGGGAAATATAACTCGTATGTGTTAACCCCGTTTAACCTAATAGAGTTGTATTACATTTTCAACCACTTCACCCGGGTAAAAAGTTTTAACCCAGTTAACTTTAAACATCGGGTAGCCGTGTATCGGGTGCGAAACCCGAGGCATATGAGATGGGTATGCACAACATTTGAATACTCTTTTACCACACACCCACTCTCTCTACTTTCTCTCTCTAGACTCGAAATCGACCCCGATTCCGCTAATTTCCGACTTCCAAACGTAAGTACTCATCCTTTATCTTAATCTAGTAATGTTTCATTGAATTTAGGGGCCAAAATCATGGAAATCAAGGACCATAAAGGAGTTTACGGCCTAAGAAGCTCCTTAGGCCGTAAACCCCCAAAATCATGCCAAAGACCATGTTTTTCCTTCCTTTAAGCTAGTACACTAATTAAGGCATATATCTAGAAGGGTTTGGACACTAAAACACAAGATATTGATGCTTAAAAAGGAGTTTACGGCCCAAGCTTGTGCTTAGGCCGTAAACACCTCAAACACCCCATAAATCTATGTTTAAAGCCCCAAAAACTCTTCTAGGGTGTTTGGTAATTTAGACTTGACAACAAGGAAGGCTTAAAGGCATTAAACAACATCATTTGAACACAAAAAGAGGAGTTTACGGCCAAGGCTAAGCTTGGGCCGTAAACACCCAAGTTTTTGTGTCAAACAAGTCCCAAAACTACTCAAATGCACATAAGGAATTTAGCTAAGGCCTTTGGAAGTGTGTTGTACCATTAAACACCTCATTTTGATACCAAATGAAGAGTTTACGGCCAAGGATGTTCTTGGGCCGTAAACTCCCCAAACATTCATGCCAAATTGTTCCAAACTCACTATAGGGCCTTCTAGGATTTATCTAAGGCATATGAGACCATGTTGTACAAGTAAAACCTACATCTTGAAGGATCTATAGGAGTTTACGGCCCAAGAACAAGTCTTGGCCGTAAACTCCCCAAAAATGTCACAAATTTCGATGTTTAATCCTTCCCCTTAGTCCATAACACATACCATTAAAGTAAGGAAGTGATATAAGGCCCTAAACATACATTTTGGAGTGTCACAAGAGTTTACGGCCAAGCCTAAGGGGCTTACGGCCGTAAACTCCCAAAGGATGGCCTTTGGGCCATAAACTCTAAGAGAGTGAACTCATGGACCCTTCCGTAAATCATCCATGGCCTTGTACCACTCCCGGGAACCCTCTCTAGGCCTAAAAACCCCGAAAACGATGCTAGAGTGTCCAAATACTATAATGTAAAGCATAAGATGATTAACTTCTTGTAAAATACATATTTCATATGACATTAGGGTCCTAAAAGGTGCTCAAGTGGTTATTTGGTACCAAACGCTCAATCGACACTTTTACCCGATTTACCCGATTCACCCGATTTCCGCGCTTTCAGGTGACTTCATACCCCTTAATGAACCTTTCAAATGTTTTAAATGTTTTAGGGGGGAGATACAAGTTGCTTATAAATGTTTATGTAAAGTTTTACAGAATGAACTCCGCGTTACAAGGATTAACCACATGTGATTCACTACCTTTAGTTCAAATCACATGTGATTTGTCCCTAAGCTTTATAAACGGGTTTTACTCTTTTCAAACTATTTTTAAACAGTGAATCAGATTTTAAACGTTCTTTTGGAAAAATACTTTTATTTAATCAATTTACTTATAAAATGTAACCACTCTGATATATTTATATAAGTAAGACTTGGAGGACTTAGGACCGATATCTCGCCTTATTTCCTGTTCTTGTTTGATTGTGGGCTTAGGGTAGTAGTTATCCGTCCGACTGTCGTTGATTTCTTAGTTATATAATATGTATATCAGTGTGGGATACGAATGTTACTGCTTTCACTTAATACTAAAGTCACTAACATGCCAAGAACCGTCCTCACTAAGATAACTATAATAGGTATAGTTACGGTTGCTACAGCTACCTACTCGCTAAAGTCATTTCTATCTACACTATAATACTCACTATTACTAGACGATACACTAGTAAGAGAATACACTATGATCAATACTAAAAGATTACTACACTATAAAAGTAGAGAAAACACTAAACAAACAATAATACACTAACCCACTACGAGATACTCTATTCGCTATCCACTACGCCCGGAGTTTTCCAGCAGGGAGACGACTCTACATGTATAGATCTATACGGGGCAGACGCTATTACATCCTGACTGTTAACTCAGTCCGCGCCGTGCAGGCCCAGGGATGCCACTACTTCACTATACTGTGCATGACCGGGAAGGTCATGGGATCCTCTATTATCCTCACTATTAGTAATATACATGGAATACACTCCAACTACTCTAAAATACTACACTAAATGCTAAACTGCATCCCGAAGTAAGTAAGTATCTATCACTAAAGGAAGCTTGCACCTCTATCATTGATCACAGGCTTAACTTATTCCATCACAATTGTTATTTGGAGATTTGCCAATATATTTTTACAATAAACTGTTTCAAAGAAATAAAGAATGCATACTTTTCACAGATTGTCACTTACAAGGTATTTTCTGGAAAATATGGGATTTTCTAAGTTTCTACTACTTATGAACATAAATGATACATTTTTAGCACTAATGCTTGGTATACAAAAACTCACACTAAACTCTTATGAACTCACCAGCTTTATGCTGATATTCGTTTTCAAAATAACTTGTATCTTCAGGTCAAAGATAGACAGGTACAGACGCGACATTTTTGGAGAAGGTGGAGCACACAAGACCTATCTCTTATTTTTGATTTACTTTTGGGTGATTGTTAAACATTACAAAACACGCTTGTAATTAAATTCACTATGTAATGCTATGGTTGTATGTTTCTTGTTTCTACTATTATGCAATTGTGATGATACTGTTCACTACGTCATCCACCCCGAAACGTATTCCACCGTTATCGGTTTTGGGGTGTGACATGAAGTTACAGTTGTAGCCCTTCCTTCCAAATGTTTCCGCTTCTTCATATCTAAAATTAATTACTATAAACTATTAATTAAATTCAATAAAAAAATATTGGGGATTCAATAAAAAAATACTTCTCGAGAACTACTATTGAATAAATTTTTAGGGATCGATGTATAAACAATTTATATATCAAATTACAGTGTAAAAAAATAAAAAATTTCTAAAATTCACAATGTCAAGGATCCATTTAGAACAAGTTAAATTAACATACTTGAATAAACATACATTCTCATGGTTGAAAAAAAAACTAAGAAAACGTATTACCATTTCTCATGGTTGAAAATCGAAGAGTTACAAGCAAAAGATAAAATATAACATGACCAATGGGCACACTAATTCATCATCAAGAATTATTCAAAACACAAAATCACTACAACTCCTTTTAGTGGTGTGCCTTGCCTGCAGCTTTTCTTTGCGAATTTACCTTTGACTGAAAAATCATTTGCACAAAAAATAGTTAATTTAAGATTTTTGGTTAATCGTTATACATACGAAGGGGTATTTTGGTCTTTTAAAGGATTGCAATGGAACTAAATTCCATCCATTAGTTAAACACAAACCAAATGTGCCCTAAATTTGACAAAATAAAAACATCTTTGGGCATCAACCATTAAATTAACATGAAAAAATGTAACAATGGATTAAAATTTCAAGAATATCTTATCATTGAGTGCAGCAACACCCGCAATTGAATGCATATAGTTAAATCACACATGTAGTCATATAGTGGCACAGAGCACAAATTATTAAAAACATAAAAATACATGTGAATATGACCAAATGAAGCATTTCTCACTTCATAAAATATATGTAAGAGGTGCTAAAGACTTAATGATATCTGGGGAATTTAATCGAACACTTGGTGTTCGTCTAAACACCATGGAAAGACAAAGGTAAATTGCATAAATCAAACACATAAATCACAAAAATGGAGTATAGGAGTTGATAATTCATTGAAATATGAACAAAAACAGAAACAATAGAGATGCACAATGGATTAACAAAATAAATCGAGAAGTAAAAAAAACAGAACATAATTCAATTTAGGGATGGAAGTTACCACAATGAAGGCCTGAACATCTTTATTCCTCTCTCTCTCTCTCTCTCTCTCTCTCTCTCTCTCTCTTTAAGCTACTGGCGAGACTTGGTTGGCGACCCCTTTGGCGGAAGATAGCAGGCGGTGTTTTGCACCCTTAGCGACCCATGATGACCTTCCTAACGACGCCCACTCCTTTGAGCCTGATAATCATATCGAGAGACGAGAGTGCTAGATTCAGATTCGCTTTCTATTCAAATATGCCCAATTTTTTTGCAGGATAAGGTCCAAATTTTTACATAGGAACCACCAAATCATTCAAAACTAGAAAAAGATATGTGAAGAAATGAAAAATAAATTGATTACCTGGGTCTCTGACGCATAAGTTTCAAAGGTGATGACGAGATGCAATCGGGAAGCTAATGGAGCAAAGTTACGCTTCTTAGTGTGTGTGTTTTTCGATTTATCTACGGGGAATATGAAACAAACGATAATCAAGATTCACATTCCTAAATTGAGACTTGAGAGTATAATTAGGGCTTTTTCTAACAATTTCAATATCGAGTGGGAGATATGGTGGTTCTAGTGGGTAGAAGTAAGTGGGGGAAGAAGTAGGTGGCAGTAAGTAAGGAGCGTTCATAATTTGGGCAAGAGGGAAAGGAGAAAAAGGAAGGCGGGTTTTTAATTTTTTCAGAATTTCATTTCCCCCTTTTCCCCACTATTAAAGGATGGAACGTGCCTTCCATTAAAAAATATAAAGCGACATCCTTAGACGACGCGCATTTTATTATAGGTGCCCTCCGTGTTTTTTTAGACACTAATTTAAGGGCACGCAATAATGCGTGTCTTCTATCCTTAAATTTTTTGAAGAGGTGACATTTTTTTAATGTCACTCTCCTTTGCGTAACTTAAATCAACGAGTGTCGTGGTTTGCGCGTCGTAAAAGGGTCTTTTTCTTGTAGTGTCTGTATGGTTGGTCGCGGAGGAGTTGGGCGTACGTGTCGCGAGTGCAAACCCTAAATTTTGGACTTGTGACCTATTTAAACGTCCTTAAACCACTTGATCCTCACCCTCATCAGCTCTATTCACCTTCAAATGTTCCTGGAAGCCCTAATAGCCTTTACGAGTGCTTTTTGAGCCTTAAGAGTGCATTGTGGTCCTTTTTAGAGTTCATCCCAAGAAGAAGAAGTGGTCAAGCAAGCTTGGGTGAAAGGCCCAAGTTAGTGGTTTGGTCTAGGCTTTACAATGTAATAGTAGGGAGTATGTTAGTAGTGTCTTTTGTGGTTAGTTTACGGTTGTAATGAGTTTATGGCTGTAAACACCTTACGGCCGTAAACTCTTCTCGGTTGTGGTCCCTATATATATAGAGGGTTAGTCAGACGTTGTGGTTGTTGATGCCTTTAGTGTTCACGGTTCTCCATCGAGTTGTACCAGACGTTTATTGATATAAAACGTGTGCAAGCTCGGTTTATTCTTTTTCATTTCTATTATTGCCTTGTTTGTTTTGTGTTTGCTATTGATCTCTGGTAAGATCCTTTATTTGGACTTTACAATTGGTATCAGAGCAGAACCAGTGTCAAAGCATTCTACAATCGATTTTGGAGCGAGTTCTTATTGGCTTGAGACTGTGTTAGCGTTTTTCTGCGAAAAGGGTTTTTGGTTTCATCGAGAAACTGAAAAAATCATTGATTACGGCTTAAGCTTACGGCCGTAATCTCTGTTTACGGTCACAATCCCATCAAAGTTCTTGGGCCGTATACTTCAACCGTAAAGCTTTGGACCGTGAATCTTCAACCACATTCTTGAACCGGAAATTTTGGACCGTATTCCATCTCGACCGCAAACCTCGAGTTTACGGCCGCAAACGTCGGGTTTACGGCCGCAAACCTAAATTGGGCAGTAATCTCACTTTAACAGCAAATCAACTTTTATTTTAATCTTAATTAATTTATTTCACATTTTTTTCAACAATAAAAATGGAATCTCAAAGTCAAACTCATTTTCAAGAACTTGATGCTGTTATGGGCACCACTACACGAATTTCAAGGTTAATGTCTGCTGATGGGTTTCCCGAGTGGAAGTACAGAATAGAGAAGTACATAAAAATGAAAGATTTCAAGTTGTGGAAATGCGTCATCAAGAATCCAGTCAGAGTAACCACTACAGTTTCGGGACAAGTGGTTGATAAGAAAATAGAAAATTACACTGATGAAGACTTTGAGAGTGTGGAGGAGCAGGAAAAGGCGTTGGCCATCTTGACCATGGCCTTGTCACCAGACATTGCTCAAGGGTTCAGAGAGTATACGTCGGCTAAAGCTTTGTGGGAAGCCCTAATTGAGGTGTATGAAGGGAACGAAGATATGCGAGAGTGTCGCCAGGACATGCTGCGACAACATTTTAATATGTTTAATTATGTTCCTGGAGAGACTCTTGAAACACAGCTGCAGCGGTTCACAACTCTCAATATAAAAATGACTGTGGCTGGGATTTTCTACACAAAGTCAGAAGTAAACAAGAAGCTGCTGAATGCTCTCCCAAAATATTGGGACATGAATGTAGTTGTCATTAAGAAAACTAAGGATCTCAGCTGCCTCTCTCTCGATGAAGTGATGGCAGTCATCAAGGCGTGTGATATTGATGACAAGCAGCGGGAAATTAACCATGTGAGCTCATACTCAGCTGTGAATCTTGGAATCTCCTCTAACAATGCTCTTTCATCCTTTTCTGTTTCTCTTCCCTCTGCAGGTTCATCCTTTAATCAGCTTCCTTCGCAAGCTCAGATTCAAACTTTTCAAACTCCATCGGCTTCCTCTACTTCAGCCATGCCCCTCTCGCAGAATCAATCATTTATGGCTGCTCAAGCTGCTTCATCCTCAACTGGAGCTTCTTCTTCAAAGGGAAAGGAGGGCGATGAGAATCTTGCACTTGCTTCGAGGCTTGTCAATTGCTACAATGCGCTTGTAGTCGTGGATCTTCCACCTCAATTGTCATTTGCAGATCTTGATCAGATTCACCCTGAAGACGTTGAGGAGATGGATATTACATGGAAAATTGCCATGGCAGTCTTTAGGGCAAAACAATTTGCCAAAAAGACTGGAAAGAATAACTAGGGAATGAGTGCTGACATGAAGGTTGGGTTCAGCAAGGGAAAGCTACGATGTTTCAACTGCCACGAGCCAGTGCATTTTGCTCGTGATTGTCCACAGCCAGACAAAAGACTAAATAATGATATGACAATGGTTACAGTTGGAAAAAATCGTAGTGGTAATCAAATAAACAACGAGAAGGCTATGGTCGCTCAGTCATTTGATTGGGAGGATCAGATGCAAGCCCTGAACCTGTGCGGACGTGAAACTGCCCACCTGGCACAAGTTTGTGATGATGCCCCAGCAGAGATTGTGGCAGCTGAAGATAAGATGATGGAGCTGCAGTTTGCATTGATGGTATCCTCTTCTCATGAACCTAATTCAGCCAAGGTAAGTCTTCCATCATGCTCTCAAGCCTGTATAGATTATGTTAAAACTCTGCATGAGAAAATTGAGACATTAGGCAGTGAAGTAGAAAATCTCAAGAATCTTCGTGAACTTAATGACAAATTAATAAGGGACGTAGAAGACCTTAGATATGAAGGGTACCAACTTAGAAAAGGTCAAAAACCACTCAAATCTCAATTGGACTAAAAAATTAAGGACTTTAGGAGACTTCAGGAAGACTACAGTAATAAATGTGAAGATTATGATTATGTAGTGAAATAGAACACTGAACTAGTGGTTGAAATTGAATTTTTAAAAGGAAAATTTGAAACCGCCAAGCTTGATGTTAGAAAATATGATTTTTCAAGTGAGGTAGTCGCAAATATGATAGACCAAGGTATGCAATTTAAGAAGAATCAATCAAAAGGTCTAGGGTATAACCATGTGCCCCCTCCCTTCAATCATTCATATCTGCACAAGCCTCTGTCCAAAGAAGAGATTGCCAATGAACCATTTATGGTTTATGGCAAGCCATTTGGTTTTATTTCGGGAGGATTTATTAATGTTGAAAGTACTAACATTTCTACTTCTCCTGCAGATCAATCCTTGAATCAGTCAAAGCACGAAACCGAACGTGGCCAAGCCAAGATCGGTTTCGTCAAGGGGCAGCAGTGAGTCTTCAACCAAATCTGGTAGAAAACCCACATGCCCTAAGCAAACTGATACTCATTCAATCTCAAAAACATCCGGGACAATTAGAAAACCCAATTATCAATGGCTGCCCAAACAAGTCTCCAATTCATCCTCCGTGTCCTCTAAAAATTCCAAAAATTATCAATCTGAAAAGGCATCGGGATCACCCAGGAAAATAATGACCTGGGTTCCCAAATCTAGTTAAACCCGCACATTTTGTAGGGACAATTGCAGGGAAATGTCGTCAGACCCTGGTTCGTCGACAGCGGCCGTTCCCAGCATATGACAGGAGATATCACCCAACTGCACAACATTCAATCATTTAATGGGGGATACATCTCTTTTGCGGGTGGAGAAGGTGGTACAATCACTCAACTAGGAACTGTCTTGAATGGGGTTTTAAAGTTTTGAAAATGTTAATTTTGCTCTGAGCTGAAGCATAGTTTGTTAAGTGTTTCTCAGATTTGTGACAAGGGCTATTCTATGCACTTTACTGATAAGGAATGCATGATTCTCAAGCCAGGTTTTGTCACCCCAGAGGAGTGGATTCTTGTAAAATCTAAAAGGGATGGGAATGCCTATATCATTGATATGAATAACAATCTTCTGGATCAAGTTACGTGCCTTTTCTCCAAGATCTCCGAACAAACTGCAATGTTGTGGCACAAAAGACTAGGTCATGCTAATGCCAAGAACTTGAATCGTCTTGTGAAGAATGAGATGGTCCGTGGATTGCCTGTCAAGGACTTTGTTACGTTTGAAAAATGTGTGTCATGTACCCAAGGAAAGCATCATAGAAAACCACACCTACCAAAACAGGTCAACTCAATTAACCAACTGCTTCAATTGATTCATATGGATCTGTTTGGACCAGTAAATGTTCTTAGCATCAACATAAATTTTTATTGCCTAGTTGTGATCGATGATTTCTCTCAATTTACGTGGGTTTTCTTTCTATCCAACAAAGTTGGAGTTGCTGATTTGATCAAGAAGTTTATTGTATTAGTTGAAAACCAAACTAACAATCAAGTGAAGGCGCTTCGTACTGACAACAGAACAAAGTTCAAGAACTCTGTACTCGATCATTTTTGTGCAGAAAAGGGTATCATGCATCAATTCAGTTCTACTCACACACCCTAACAAAATGGTGTTTCTGAAAGAAGGAACAGAACGTTAAAGGATGCTGCAAGGACGATGCTGTGTGATTCAAAGTTACTGGTTTTCTTTTGGGCCGAGGCGATAAACACTGCCTGTTATGTTTAGAATCGAGTGTTGATCAACAAAGCTCAAATGAAGACCCCGTATGAGCTTCTCTATGGTCACAAGCTATCAGTCAGTCCTTTCTGTGTGTTTGGCTGCCCTTGTACTCTTCTTCACTTAGATGCCAACCCAAAGTTTAATGCAAAGACCGATGATTGTTACTTCGTAGGATATGCTTCTCGCACTGCCTATAGAGTCTACAACAAGAAGACAAAGCAAATTGTGGAATCGTATGACGTGCGTTGGTTGGAAGAAAACGAGATGGACGCTAGAGTGGGTCCAGATTGGCTGTTTGATTACTCGTCCCTATTCAAATCAATAAATGTGTCTTAGAGTGGCTCATCTGGATCTGTTTTTGGTTTGAAGAAGACTTCTGAAGACGAAGACGAAGAAGTTCCCTACAGATCTCCATCTGAATCCCCTTCTTCATTCAAAGGGAAGTCTCCGGTTTCATCTGAGGGTGAGTCTTCTGCTACATCTGAGGGGGAGTCCTCTGTTATGCCTGAGGGAGAGTTCTCTGCTTCACCAGAGAAGGAGCCATCTGTGCATCTTGAGTGTCCTAAATCTCTAGTACAAAATGATACTCCTGATGCTGAAGCTACACTATCTACACTATGGAGAGAGAGTTCACGCCCAATGACGCTTCCGCAACCACATCAACCTTTATGGAACTACTCTTTCCTGAATTTATTTCTAATGAGTTCATGGCAGAGCCTTCTAGAGCAGATCAATCGGCAAATGAAGGAGGTATCAACATTCACACTCTTCCTGTCTCTCTCAATGATTTTAGCCAAGAGATACCCTCAAGAGTACAGCATGATCATCCGATCGATAACATCATTGGTCAGCTGGGTGACGGTGTTAAAACGAGAAGTCAGAGTGGAGATGTTAATACTTGTCTTTAATCGTGCTTCATTTCTCAAATAGAGCCTAAGAATGTTGAAATGGCTCTGAATGAGCCCAGCTGGGTATATGCAATGCATGAGAAACTGCATCAATTTGAAAAACTCGGTGTTTGGAAGTTAGTTGAGTTACCAAAGGGCAAGAAGTCACTTGACACAAGATGGGTTTATCACAATAAGCAGGATGATTCAGGGGTTATTGTGCGAAATAAAGCTCGATTGGTGGTTCGTGGGTTTCGACAAGTCAAGGGTCTTGACTACACTGAAGTCTATGCTCCAGTAGCTCACCTGGAGGCTATCCGTATTTTTCTAGCATATGCTTCTTACATGAACTTTACTGTGTATCAAATGGAAGTCAAGACTGCCTTCTTGTATGGCAAGGTGAAGGAAGAAATCTACGTTGATCAACCTCCTGGGTTCGTTGACTCAAAATTTCCTAATCATGTCTAAAAGTTAGACAAGGCATTGTATGGGTTACATCAAGCTCCACGAGCGTGGTACGTAACTCTAACAAAGCATTTGCTCGAGCATGGTTATTCACGTGGGACCATTGATCAGACTTTGTTTATCAAGCATGTTGGAGATGATCAAATTCTTGTGCAAATCTATGTTGACGATATCATCTTTGGGTCAACTAGTCCGCAGCTTTGCAAAGAATTCGAAGGTGTAATGAAGAAACGGTTCGAAATGAGTTTGTTGGGAGAAATGACCATGTTTTTGGGGCTTCAGGTCAAACAAAATTCAACCGGAATCCTGCTACATCAAGCCATGTATGTGGAGGATATTCTTGAGAATTTTGAGTTTCACGATGCTAAGTCTGCTTCAACACCAATGGCAGAACGACCTCTTCTGACTCCAGATCCTGAAGGCGAATCCGTAGATCAGACTCACTATCTATCGATGATCGGATCACTGATGTTTCTTACTGCAAGCCGACCGGATATCATGTTTATAGTTTGTCAATGCGCACGTTATCAGGCTAATCCTAAACTTTCACATCTTATTGCTGTCAAAAGAATTTTTCGGTATATCAAAGGGAGCCTAAAATTGGGTCTTTTGGTATCCGAAGAATTCTGAATTTGATCTTTATGCTTTTGCTGACAGTAATTATGGAGGCTGTGAGCTTGACAGGAAATCAACCTCAGGAGGATGTCAATACCTAGGTGACATACTAGTTTCGTGGCAATGCAAGAAGCAATACACTGTCTCAACTTCCACAGTGGAGGCAGAATATGTTGCTGCATCGGCTTGCTGCTCTCAAGTTATCTGGATCCAACATCAGCTGTTGGACTACGGTTTGAATTATCTAGAAACCCCTATTTATTGTGATAATGAAGCTGCTATCCAAATTGCCAAAAACCCAGTCCAACAATCTAAGACCAAGCACATCGACATTAAAATTCATTTCATCAGAGACTGTTACGAACGTTCGCTAATCCGGCTGGAACAGGTCCACACTGATAATAATGTGGCGGATTTGTTCACAAAGCCATTTAACAAAGCTCGCTTCGATGTGCTTGTAGGCTTTCTGAAAATGATTCGTTTTGAGGATTAAGTTTTTTATTTTATTTTTTCTTTTCTTCAACTCAATTTTCAATTTTTTTATTTTATTTAATTTTATTTTCAATTTTTTATTTTTCTTAGGATAGATTAAATTTGCGCATTTTTATTTATTTAATTTTATTTTTTATTTACCTTTATTCTCACCCATGCACAAATTTAGGGGGAGAAAAACTCAAAAATCCAAAAACAATAAAAAAATTCAAAAAATCCAAAAACAATAAAAAATTCAAAAATCCAGAAAATTAAAATCATTGTTGATGATTTTGTTTGTAGGTATTGTGATGGGAAATGAAATTAGCAAGTGATAACGGGCAATCTGAATCGGCGTAACATACCTAAGTTGAATCGTCTACGCTCTGTGTTCGATGCGCTGATAGGCACGCAAGATTTTAAATGGACTTGACTAGGGAAAGTTGAACCTAATGAATTTAAGGACTTGACAAACTCTGACCTAGTTAGATCCGTTTAACCTGATTTCACAACGCTCGAATAGGTTGAGCAGGGAGATATACATGGGAATCTACCGGTCACATTAAATAACCCGTATCTAGAACTGTGGATTCACTTTTCCTCGATGTGCGGATTCTGTCCTTAATTCTGGTTGGATGGGGCGACTGGTAAATTCCGATAAATTAGGTCTGTAGAAAATCGTTTTCTTTCTTTCTGTCTATTAGTCATATGTTGTCTCCTTTGCGTGACTTCCAATCCAACCTGGTACACAACATATGCAACTCTGTTTCTCTGCAGGTTATATATATGAAATTCCTCTTATCTGTTAGCCATATGTTGTCTCCTTTGCGTGACTTCCAATCCGACCTGGTACACAGCATATGCAACCTTCTACTTCTCAATCCCTCTGAAACAATAAGTAATAGAATTCTGAATCTATCCTCTCTTTGAATGATTGTCTGCTCACCCGGTGTAAGGAGTACTCTGGAAGTTCTTGATGGCTGGGGCATATCAGGAAGCGGGAAACACGTTCTAGTACACTTAAAATTGAACATATGCAGATTGTCTGTAGATCTCACTGCTTGATTTAGGTGGACAATAATATCCCTGGTTGTAGTCAGTTAAATGGTCTTAAGAAGAATTTATTTAAGAATTAGCGCCAATCATGATGATAAAATTACAATTAGGTATATGCATATGTCATGTCATTGGTAAACTGTCCAAAACTGTCACAAATTTTTCGTGTTTAAGTGAACCACAATATTGGCGATCGGTCAGACGAAGATGTGAAGATAAGGGTACCGACAAGTGGAATAAGATTGTCCAACAACTTTGATCCCAGCATCACAAGTTCAGTCACAGTAGTTAAATTTTTCAGACTATGTTTTACTTAAAGCTAAATTGTTTTATTCTAATTTCATTTTTATTTTTATTTTTATTTTTTAATTAATTTTGCTTCAATCTTTAGCTGTTAAAATTAATAAGTTTTATTTTTTATTTTATTTTTGATCATAATTAAGTTTTAATGTCATTTTAATTTTATTTTTAACTTTATTTTATTTTAATTTTACTTTAGTAAAAATCCTCAAAAAGAATTGTTTCTAAAATTTTTGACTGTGTTGGTGTTGGGTTTTGAGCAATCTAACACTTCCTAAGTGTGCATGCAACCCTAATAAACCTTGGATCTATGTTTGTCTAAATACATGCAAAATAATAATTTTCCAAGGTTCATAACCTATCTAACATGGCATGGGGAACATTTCAACATAAAAGAGTTAGATGAGATTACATACCTTTTTGATGAGTTTGATTCTTGAGGAGTTTGAGGGCCAAACACCAATAGTGTGAATGCCTCAAATGGAATCACAAATCACCACAAACTCTTGGAAAACTTTGAGAGAGTACACACACACTTATATTTTCGGCCACACACAAGCATACATACACTAGTGGCTATTTCATGCAACATAAACATGCTTATATAGTGTACATGGTTAGGGTGAAACCCTAATAACCCATGACCTTTCCTTTTCCAAGGATCCATGGGTTAAAAGCTCCATGGATCATCCATGGACTTCCATCCAAGCCTAGCCCATTAACAAATGAGTGTTAGCCTACACCATATAAAACCGATAGCCCATAATCTAATTAGTCTTCCTTTTAATCTCTAAATTAATTCATAATTAATTTAAGACTAAGACTAATTAAATAACATAACTTCATATTAATATATTATAACTTATAATATATTAATAAACATATGTGTATAACACTCACAAAATTATCCATAAATTGTTCGGGTAAAATGCAACCCAAATGCACCATGCCGGGTCGGGTCAAGTATATACCAAATAAGTTATGGACTTAGACACCTTATCCAACAGACTCCCACTTGGATAAGTCTAATAACTATATTTGCCTATATAACTTCAGGAACCAACCAGCAATCGTAGCTCTTGAAAACTCTGTTGAACTATGAAGCGTGATTTTAAGACAAGTGATCATATAATCCTCTGTTCTCATGATATTAGCCGGACAAACACATGGAACTATGTCTTGCTTATTGTCTGGCAGTTGTTTCTCGATTTCCGATTTGTTTGACAAAGAACTTTACTGAACACATCAGTTTAGTTCTGACCGGGCCCGGTACATGGGTCAACACAAAATCATCGAGGGGCCTAGATATCGCTTCTATTTCTAGAAGGAACAGATAAACTTCGACTCATATGCTTGTTCTACTACTTGTTGAATTGTACACAAAGGCACGTTTTATAACATCAAGTTACTGATGCGTTTACGTGCAATCAATGCACAACCAACTCATAGGTAACAACTCATATCTCTAGGTTTGTAGATTTATATGATATTATCGTCTCACGATCACTCGAGATAAATTCCATGAAGTGATACAAGTGAGCGTGGGTTTATACCAATACTCATAACTTATGAGTACTCATGAATGTTGCAGCAACCATTGCCATGTCTAAACACCTTTAGCCATCTACAAACCCAATTCATGACAATCTTGATTCATACCTACTTCCGACGTATGATCGATTGTGGAGGTTTGAATAAATTAATTATTCTGGAAGTCAAATGTAATAGCCCAAAATCTTAAGTATTGTTAAATTGCATTTTGGGGTGTTTTAAAAGGGGGACTCGGCGAGTTGGAGCCAGACTCGCCGAGTAGGGTCGCAGAGTTGGTCGCGGGTTCGCGACTGGACTCGACGAGTCCAGATATGGACTCGGCGAGTCGACGCTGTTCAGTGGAAAACCCTAGCCGTTCCGTATTGGGTCGTATTTAAGGGTTGTTATGTCGTCATTTCACGTCTTTTGGCCGATTGTGGAGATCCCTAGACGTCTGTGGCATCTAGAACAAGCTTGAAGACCATTATTGACCTTGAAGAAGTTGTTAGGCAAGAAGAAGAAGAGTTTTGGCCAAAGGAATATCAAGAGGATCGAGTTCTGTGGTTTGGAGACACAGAGAGGGTGTTATTCAGGTAATATTTCGAATTATCCTCTGCTTTGTTGATGTGTTGTGGAATTAGGGTTTATGAAACCCATTTGGTGATTTGATGGATTAGTATGTTGTTATACAAGAGTTTATACCCTAGTAATAGGATGATTAGAGGTCCAGAAGTCCCATTGGTGTGTTTTTCGGGAATAAACGTATCTCAGGAAGCAGTTGGATCGACTGCATGGCGTGGACTCGCCGAGTCGGATGATCAGACTCGGCGAGTAGCTTGAAGATTCACTAGGACTCGCCGAGTTGTTCTTCAGACTCGGCGAGTAGCTTGAAGATCTACTGGAACTCGTCGAGTCATTCTTCAGACTCGGCGAGTGGTGTCAGGATGCTTATACTCGTCGAGTTACCCTTTTACACTCGACGAGTCCAGTCAAGATTGACCGTTGACCTGTATATATATTAGAGGGGTCAGTTGCCTTGTTTGATAAGATCATTAACTAAGGCTGTGGTATTATAGGGAACCTGCGGAACTAGCGGATTGTGTGCGAGTAGCTCGAAGAGGTTATAACCTGCGTACTACGAGGTGAGTCTTCTCACTATACCTCACCCGGAAGGGTTTGATTGTGTGACCGGAAGGTCAAGTATGTTGTGTGTTATGTTTATATGCTATGAATGGGAAGTTAGCTGCTACGTGTGATATACATGTTTATATATGGGCCGGAAGGCAAGGTATTATGTGACAGAAAGGTCAGGTATGATATGTGATATATGTGCTTTATGTGTTAGAGTATTTGTATTATGTGTTATATATGTGTATGGGCCGGAAGGCGATTATCTTGTGGACCGAAAGGTCCGGGCCGGAAGGCAATGTTATGTGGATCGAAAGATCCGGGCCGGAAGGCGATATCATGTGGATCGAAAGATCCGGGCCGGAAGGCGATATTACGTGGATCGAAAGATCCGGGCCGGAAGGCGTATGTGCGTAAGGTATATTGGGGAACTCACTAAGCTTCGTGCTTACGTTGTTTATGTTACGTTGTTTTAGGTTCTTACAGTAACGCGGGATGGCAACGGTTCGATTGTACACACCGAAGAAAGAGTTGTGTTTTGGAGGATCCTGGTCTTCTTTTATAACGAAAATGAAACTACGTTTTGTAATTTGAATGTGAATAAGATTTTAAACAAGTGATATTTTATATTAAATTGATTAATTAAATGAAAATTTTATTTTTGGAAATCTGGGTGTTACAAATTGGTATCAGAGCCTTGGTTTGAGGGATTCGGACGCGCCTACGGGTAAATCTGGACTCAAACTGAGGAAGTAAGAAAAAGCTTTCCAAATAAATGGTTTTCTAAAAGTGAATAAGAGTTCAAAGGGAAGGCAAGAAAGAGCAGTGTGTACAATCAGCCAGAGCCAAACGGTGATTTCCCAAAATACCCTTACTTCTGTATTATGAAATATCTATTATGCACTTTATGAGATATTATTGCATGCTAGAGACAGGCTAGGTATTTCACATCTTAGGACTAGAGTGGCCTGACTTGTGATGCCTTAGTCTAGGGTTTGCTGTTATATGTGCGTTATGCTTTTATGTGTATGTGATGAGTGAGAGTATCTGGTTAGAACGCACAAGGGGTAAAGCTACGGAGTACAGAGGTACTTCCGAGGATGAGCCGAGAAGGTGGAGCTACCACAGATGGGGAGTCCTATGTATGCTTCAATGCTCGAATGCTGCTTGCTTTGTGCTTTGTGGAGGTATCGATGATGGGAGTCAGCTACCAAGTGAGTATGACGATACTCAGGAGGTAGAGGGCTGGCATCATTGGGAACTCTTCAGCAGCTGATAGCAAAGAAGTGGGAGGACAGCGGAAGGGACTAGGGAGTAAACCTAGCCAGATGAGTGCGCTGGTAGAGTAGAGGATTTCGCTGGAAAGCGAGCACGCGCGATGAGATTGGTGAAAGAGCAGGTTTATCAGCTACTTAGGAACTCTGGAATGGTCCGTGTGGAAAGTATGGGTAGATGTGGCAGGTAGTATGGGCCCGTACTACTGAAAGCAGAGGACCCATACTTGATACAGGGGGCATCCTAAAGGTTCTAAGGAACAGATTGAGGGGTGATGTTATGGTTCGGATACCATACATCGGAGCGGATACAGAGTGATGTTATGGTCCGGGCACCATACATCGGAACAGATTGAGATAGACGTTGTGGTCCGAGTGATATATATTGGAGTAGATAGAGGAGTGGTGCTATGGTTCAGGTACCATACACTGAAGCATGTTGAGGAGGGATGTCATGGGATGAGTACCATGGCTCGTAGTGGATGATGCTTGTGGCTATCTTGTTATCCGGTTATGACCGATGAGGTAGAGATTTGACGCTATGGGTTTCAGGCCTGTAGGCCATGATTGAGTACAGAGAGGCGTTCCTCGAGGGGAAAGGCGAGTGCCTATCAGAGTATTGTAGTAAGAGTCAAAGACAGGGGAGAATTTCAGTTGAGTCGAGCAATCAGACGACAAAGGAGAGGTCACCTTTTGGGTGGGTAGTGTCATTTATGCTCGTGTGCAAGACGCGAGAGGTCTGGTGTTCCAGTTCTGGATTTGGGAATACACCCTGCAGGTAGTTATCGATAATGACTTCCCTCAGAGCATCAGGTAGCGGGTGTACCGCGAGACAGAGATTTACCGTGAACGGACAGTCAGTTGGGGCTGAGGTAGTCGAGAACCACACCACACCTAATTGAGAATAACAGGTTGGGTTATAGTGGTAGCAGTGAAGAGTTCAGAAGAGTTTTGCAGTGCGGAGAGTTGTCGTCTATGTTGTGAGTAAGTCCCTGTCCTTGGGACAAACCCGGCGTTGGATACGGGTTGATGGGCTGAGAGGAGAGGAACGATGATGCTGCGGTGCAGTCTGCGAGCCAGATATGTTATCGAGCAGTACAGGTGCTTAGTATTAGATCAGTATGGGATTTGGAACGATTGGAGGCAGCCGTGATGAGAGGTAGTTTGATGAGCGATATGCGGCTTTCGTAGAGACGGCTGCCGCGGCGGTTGCAGCGGCTGTAGCAACGGCAAAGAAAGGGACTAGTCGGGGTTTTTAGTATCGGGACTTCTATTATGCGAAGCCTCCCACATTCGATGGAGTTCAGGACCCGATTGTTGCTATGAGATGGTTATCAGACATGGAGGGGTGTATCTCCACGAGTTTATGCCCTACTGATCAGAGGGTGGGGTGTGCTCTGAACCTGTGAGGCTCGGGGCGAAGGATTAGTGGAGATGGACCACGAGGTCATTTTCTGATGCGCAGAGGGCTGCGGTTTCATGGGATCAATTCAGAGGGATGTTCAGTACTCGCTATGTTCCGCGGGATGAACAGGAGAAATTGGCTCGGGAGTTCGTTAAGCTGAGGCAGGATTTGGAGTCGGTGACTGAGAGCACCGGGATGTTTGTTGAGAGGGCGATGTTTTGCTCTGAGTTCGTTCGGAGCAGGCTCAGATGCCCGATATTCGAGTAAGCTCAAGGGGGTATCAGGCAGTTCGTGTCTGCGCGGAGGTGCGAGACCCTGTTGGAGTTGCAGAAGGCCGCCATGTGGCGTGAGTTAGAGGTTAAGTTGCAGTTGCGTGAGCTGGGACAGGCCCCGATGCAGTCGCAGTCGGCGTCGAAACGGTTCAGAACCGTAGACGTTGAAATGGGGGATCGGAGCGGTCACACTTGTGGGAGGTGAGAGAGAGATGGCACCGGAGCTTGTTGGCCAATGGTGCATGCCGCGAGTGCGGAAAGGAGGGGCATGGTGCACGGGATTGTCGGCAGTCAGTGCCAATTCGGGATCCCAGGATTTGTTATCAGTGTCGGCAGGTTGGACATTTGAGGGTCAAATGTCCACAGCTTTTGCAGGATCGGTGCAGGCTCTAGCACCGGCCACCTTGAGGAGTTCAGGAGGAGGACAGGATGGAGTAGAGCCCAAGGGCTCAGGGTTGTGCTTATCGGCTTGCGGCAGAGGGAGACGGAGCAGTGCCGGGGGGCAGCTGCGGGTATGATGCTGTCTTGATGTCTTGATTAGCTTGCGTTGATTGTGGCGTATTGTTTGTGCTGGTAGTGTGGATTTCGATGCGGTATTCGTTGTTTCGCGGGGTTGGCATGATTATGGATTAGTGCTTCAGGTTTTGCTTCGGCATTCGTTGTTCCCTGATGGTTGGGTAAGGTTATAGTCGGGTGTTTTGTGTCGATAGCTTTGTGCGGTTTTCGATGTGGTATTCAACCTTTGGCAGGTTGTGGGTTTGGTTATGGGTTGTTGCTTGGGAATTCCGTTGGTCATCGTTGTGAGGGTTGATAGCGGAGGTGCGGCACTGGGTTGAATGACGGGTAGTATCTGCAGTTGTGGAGCGGATAATTGAAAGATCGGATTCTTTTGAGTGGATTGATCAGGAAGGAGATGTGTTTTGCTGAGGGTTGCTTACGCTTGTGGGAAGCAGTCAGTGGGTAAATGTTCTCTTTGCGCAGGATTGTTCTGAGAGGTCGTTAATGACGATCGGTGGCAGTTAGTCAGTGCTTTAGTGGGGGAGAATTAGAAAATTCTCCGGGAGATCGATAAGTATGTGAGGGTGCTTAGCTGCCGGGATTCAGCAGTGTTTGTCAGCGCAAAGTATAGGCTGACGAGAGCGAGTGTTGGATATGCAGGGCGAGATACAGACCTAGGGCATTGATTGTGGAGGCCTGAGAGGAGGTCGGGATCGAGCTTGAGTAAGTAAACGGAAGTTTGCGATCAGAGTATTGGTACGTTTGGGGTACGTGATGGTTGTACTGCATCAATCCCACGGGATTATGTTGTGCATGTTTCTAGAGCTGGAACCGGAAGGTTCCCAGAGTTAGAACCTGAGGGTTCGCAGAGTTGGGTGTACGGACCCACAGAGATATAGCCTCGAGTGGCTAGTATGTGTTATGAGAGTCGGTCCAGTCATACTGGAGACTCTGTTGGTATTGCTGGATTAGTTTGAGATTTGCGGATCACGTATGTTGCAGTGTGATTGCATTGGAAGGCCCTGGGTTGTTGATCTTGTTTAGCGGAGGCAGTGATTTCGATGAGTGAAGAGAGTGCATGGGATTGAGATTCCCTGCAATGAGAACCAGAGTATGTGAATAGTAGTTACGCAAAAAGGGTGGTGTCGCTTGGGGCGAGCACCGTGGAACTGGTTGGAGTGGCATTATGTTCAAGAGAGTTCCGTGGAAAAGGAAAAGAGGAGGGTATGTAACTCCGAAGGGGGTGCAAGTTCACGAAAGTGAAAGCTGCAGAGCAGAGTTATGGTTAGAATATTTCGAGTATGGTTTTGAGCATCGTGTTCGCGGCAGTGGAATAGGAACCCATCCGGTTGGGATGTCTGTGGAGGCTCAGAAGGGATGCATGGAGAGAGAAAATTTTAAATTTTTCAGTGTGAATCTGATCAGAGTGTAGGGTGGATGTAGTGGTTCATCTTGGGAGATGTTCGAAGATATCATCAGTGTATCGGGTCTTCCAACCTACGAGTGTTGGGGCTAGTTCAGCATGTGTATATGATGGCAAGAGAAGAATTTGTGAGAGTTACCCTGGGGGTGGGAATGGATCTATCAGTTGGTATGGGATGGACAAAGTGGGCTTTGGATCGGGGGCCCCGGTATGTTGGGACTTTTCGTGAAGGCGCGAGGGTAGGAGGGGTGGCCTATCGTTTGGAGCTGTTAACGGAATTGGGACAGATCCATGCCACTGGTAGGTGTCGCAGTTGAAGAGGTGTATAGCGGATGAGTCAGCAGTGGTTTTACTAGAGAACGATTAGGTGGATGTGAGCCTGTGTTACGTCGAGAGGCCAGTGGCCGTCGGAGATCGGAAGATCAAGATTCTGAGGAACAAGGAGATACCTCTAGTATTGATTCAGTGGCAACCTCGGAAGAGATCGAAAGTGTCTAGGGAAGCCGAAACGTGTGATGCAGGAGCAGCATCCAGAACTACTTTCAGAGTGAGACTTCGAGGGCGAAGTCTAATTCTAGTGGGGGAGAATTGTAACAGCCCAAAATCTTAAGTATTGTTAAATTGCATTTTGGGGTGTTTTAAAAGGGGGACTCGGCGAGTTGGAGCCAGACTCGCCGAGTAGGGTCGCAGAGTTGGTCGCGGGTTCGCGACTGGACTCGACGAGTCCAGATATGGACTCGGCGAGTCGACGCTGTTCAGTGGAAAACCCTAGCCGTTCCGTATTGGGTCGTATTTAAGGGTTGTTATGTCGTCATTTCACGTCTTTTGGCCGATTGTGGAGATCCCTAGACGTCTGTGGCATCTAGAACAAGCTTGAAGACCATTATTGACCTTGAAGAAGTTGTTAGGCAAGAAGAAGAAGAGTTTTGGCCAAAGGAATATCAAGAGGATCGAGTTCTGTGGTTTGGAGACACAGAGAGGGTGTTATTCAGGTAATATTTCGAATTATCCTCTGCTTTGTTGATGTGTTGTGGAATTAGGGTTTATGAAACCCATTTGGTGATTTGATGGATTAGTATGTTGTTATACAAGAGTTTATACCCTAGTAATAGGATGATTAGAGGTCCAGAAGTCCCATTGGTGTGTTTTTCGGGAATAAACGTATCTCAGGAAGCAGTTGGATCGACTGCATGGCGTGGACTCGCCGAGTCGGATGATCAGACTCGGCGAGTAGCTTGAAGATTCACTAGGACTCGCCGAGTTGTTCTTCAGACTCGGCGAGTAGCTTGAAGATCTACTGGAACTCGTCGAGTCGTTCTTCAGACTCGGCGAGTGGTGTCAGGATGCTTATACTCGTCGAGTTACCCTTTTACACTCGACGAGTCCAGTCAAGATTGACCGTTGACCTGTATATATATTAGAGGGGTCAGTTGCCTTGTTTGATAAGATCATTAACTAAGGCTGTGGTATTATAGGGAACCTGCGGAACTAGCGGATTGTGTGCGAGTAGCTCGAAGAGGTTATAACCTGCGTACTACGAGGTGAGTCTTCTCACTATACCTCACCCGGAAGGGTTTGATTGTGTGACCGGAAGGTCAAGTATGTTGTGTGTTATGTTTATATGCTATGAATGGGAAGTTAGCTGCTACGTGTGATATACATGTTTATATATGGGCCGGAAGGCAAGGTATTATGTGACAGAAAGGTCAGGTATGATATGTGATATATGTGCTTTATGTGTTAGAGTATTTGTATTATGTGTTATATATGTGTATGGGCCGGAAGGCGATTATCTTGTGGACCGAAAGGTCCGGGCCGGAAGGCAATGTTATGTGGATCGAAAGATCCGGGCCGGAAGGCGATATCATGTGGATCGAAAGATCCGGGCCGGAAGGCGATATTACGTGGATCGAAAGATCCGGGCCGGAAGGCGTATGTGCGTAAGGTATATTGGGGAACTCACTAAGCTTCGTGCTTACGTTGTTTATGTTACGTTGTTTCAGGTTCTTACAGTAACGCGGGATGGCAACGGTTCGATTGTACACACCGAAGAAAGAGTTGTGTTTTGGAGGATCCTGGTCTTCTTTTATAACGAAAATGAAACTACGTTTTGTAATTTGAATGTGAATAAGATTTTAAACAAGTGATATTTTATATTAAATTGATTAATTAAATGAAAATTTTATTTTTGGAAATCTGGGTGTTACATCAAAACATGCAAAACTGAAACAATAGTAAATAATTGACAATGACAGTAACACTTTACTCATAAATAAATCAAAAATTTTATTCATCATCAAACGTCGATTACATTTTACAAGTTTCAGGAAAACTATCTAATCTGTAAAACTAATATCGTCCCTCAGCCCGATGCGCCTCGCATGCTGAAAATGCTTAACCCTCGTCAGTCCCTTCATAAGGGGATCTGCAGGATTCTCATCCGACGATATCCTCCTTGTCACGAGGAGTCCTTCTTCAATCTTGTGTCTTATGAAGTGATATTTTCTGTCAATGTGTTGGGATCTGCCATGATCTCTTGGATCCTTGGCTAAGGCAACCGCACTATTGTTGTCACAGAAAATTTCCATAGGTTCCTTAATAGCTGGTACAACTCCAAGGTCTCCGATGAAGTTCTTTAGCCATATCGCCTCCTTCGCTGCTTCACTCGCTACTATATACTCTGATTCACAAGTCGAATCAGCGACTGTCTCCTGCTTGGAACTCTTCCAAGAAATTGCCCCTCCATTTAAGATAAAGACCCAGCCCGACTAAGAGCGGAAGTTATCCCTATCAGTCTGAAAACTAGCATCACTATACCCTAATACTCTCAAGTCATCACTCCCACCAAGGGTAAGGATCCAATCCTTAGTCCTCCGTAGGTACTTGAGAATGTTCTTTACCGCGGTCCAATGAGCCTTGCCAGGGTTCCCCTGATACCTGCTGACCATGCTCAAAGCAAAGGCCACATCAGGGCGGGTACAAGTCATAGCATACATGATCTAGCCAACAGCGGAAGCATACGGTAATTGGCTCATCTCAGCTATCTCTGCCTCTGTACTCGGACTCTGAGTCTTACTCAGTTTGGCATTGCTTTGGATCGGTAAATCTCCTTTCTTGGAATTCTGCATGTTGAGCCTTTTCAACACCTTATCCACGTAGGTACTCTGACTAAGTCCAATTAGTCTTTTACTCCTTTCTCTTAATATCCTTATCCCTAGGATATAGGCAGCCTCCCCTAGGTCCTTCATAGCAATGCACTTCCTAAGCCAGGACTTAACCTCCTGCATGGTTAGGATGTCATTTCCTATAAGTAGTATGTCATCCACATACAGTACCAAGAAGCTAACTATACTCCCACTAGTTCTGACATACACGCAAGACTCATCTTCACTTCTTGAG
Source organism: Lactuca serriola (assembly GCF_051521515.1). Lineage (NCBI taxonomy): Eukaryota > Viridiplantae > Streptophyta > Magnoliopsida > Asterales > Asteraceae > Lactuca > Lactuca serriola. The sequence goes on from NC_136412.1 coordinate 75,454,748, forward strand.
AAACCAAACTCTTTGACCTTCTCATCAAAACAAAGATTCCAGCTACGAGATGCTTGTTTTAATCCATAAATGGATTTCTCAAGCTTGCATACTCTATTAGGGTACTCTACACTGACAAAACCCTCTGGCTGATTCATGTACACATCCTCAGCCAACTTTCAATTAAGGAAAGCGGTTTTGACATCCATTTGCCATATTTCATAATCATGAAATGCAGCAATGGCTAGCATAACCCTAATGGACTTAATCTTTGCTACCGGCGAGAAGGTTTCATCATAATCAATACCCTGAGTCTGAGTAAAACCCTTCGCAACCAGTCGAGCCTTATAAGTGTGCACTTTTCCTTCCATGTCGGTCTTCTTCTTAAAGATCCATTTGCACCCGACTGTTTTACGCCCTGGTACATTGTCAACCAAGTTCCAAACTTGATTGTCATACATGGACTGTATCTCGCTGTCCATAGCCTCCTTCCATTTAGCAGATTCCGGGCCTGCCATGGCTTCCTTAACACTGCTAGGTTCATCCAAATTTACCAGTGTACTATCACTAATAAACGTATCACCTTCCATGGTAATATGAAAGCCATAATAAAACGAAGGTGTGTTCCTAACCCGTGTGGAACGCCTCGGAGGTACAGACATGTCAGCTTGCCCAACAGGAGTTTCCTCCTCAGGTTGATTGCTAGTGTCTGAGGTTCCTTCACCAATTGCTTCTTGAATTTCTTAAAGATCAATTTGCCTCCCACTCTCTCCTTGGCTTATAAATTCTCTCTCACGAAAGACCCCTCTTCTTGCTACAAAGACCACATTCTCACTGGGTCTGTAAAAGAGGTAACCGAAGGATTTCTGTGGGTAGCCGATGAAAATACACCTTTCACTTCGGGGTTCGAGCTTATCATGAGTCTCACGCCTCACGAAAGCCTTGCAACCCCAAATTTTGATGTGGTCCAAATTGGGAACCTTCCCAGTCCATATCTCATGAGGTGTTTTGGTAACCTTCTTTGTAGGGACTAAATTAAGGATATGGGCGGCAGTCTCTAAGGCATACCCCCAAAAAGAGATTGGTAGCGAAACTCGACTCATCATAGAGCGAACCATGTCCAACAAGGTCCGATTACGCCTCTCAGCTACACCATTCAGCTGTGATGTCCTGGGAGGAGTCAATTGTGAGACAATCCCACACTCCTTAAGATAGTCAAGGAACTCGGTACTAAGATACTCACCACCTCGATCGGATCGAAGCATCTTGATGTTCCTGCCCAATTGATTTTCTACTTCCTGTTTGAATTCCTTAAACCTTTCAAAGGTTTATGACTTATGTTTGATTAAGTAGACATACCCATATCTACTAAAATCATCAATAAAAGTCACATAATACCGATTAGCATCCCTTGTGGCGGTTTTGAATGGCCCACATACATCAGTATGTATTAGGTCTAACAAACCCTCACCCCTTTCACAAGTTCCAGTGAAGGGTGATTTTGTCATCTTTCCAAGTAGACAAGATTCACAACTATCATCCGATTTAAGGTCGAATGACTCCAAGACTCCACTCTTTTGGAGTTGGCCTATGCGTTTCTTGTTTACATGTCCAAGACGACAATGCCACAATGATGCTTTATCTAGGCTAGTAGAAGAATCAATATACAACACATTATTTCCTACGTTGTCTACAATCGACACAGTTTCATACACACCATCACAAGTGATAAGTTTAAAAACAAACTTGAAGATCGATTAGATCTATAAAACAGGTAGAGAAATAACCAGATAAACAATAAGAACAAGCAAATGGATCAAAAGGTGTCAAATGATTTAATAAACAATCCTCAGACGAGCTCGATAAAGAACATCAACTGTAGAGGATTTTAGGGTTTACAATAATCAATGAGAGTGACGACCGCCTCCTTATACGCATACATGCATGCATATATTTATAATAAAAACCTAACACTTTATCTAAGAAAAAGAAGACTAATCTAGATAACCACGGATTGACAAGCCCAATCCGGTTGTAAAACAAAAGGGCCCAAGACGCAACACAATAATCTTCAACAATCTCCCCCTTTGCGTCTTTGGCACAGAGGCTTCATTCCCTTTTAACAGCAGAAGGTTTCTTCACCGTCTCAAAAATCCTCGGTATAATGGCCAGAATGTGATGCCTGAAAGTGATATACCACCGAAGCATATCAGTGAAGTTCTTCTTGTCTGTTGTAGAGTTCTGCTTGCATCGATGAATGATGTTTATGATATGCTCCAGACAATCTGTTGAAAACAGATGCTTGTCTACCAAAGCAAACAGAAACTTGTGTCTATCGCCTCTTGTGAACACGACCGTCAGATTTGAAGAGTCAATTTGCCCTAACTTCATTTTGTGCACATCTCCTGTCTTGGAAGTAGGCTTGACGGTCGGTTTCTTGTTCATTATTTTTGCTATTTCCTGATCCATAGTGGCAAGCTCATGGATATAGGAAGCCAACATTCTCTTGAGATGTTTCAGAATCGGTTCATACTCTCTTTGATTGAAGAGAAGAATGTTGTATAGCAGAATCCAATCATGAGGATTCAGACTGGGAAGATCTGCCAGAGAAATAAAATGTTCTGTGCTGGCCGTTCCTCTGTTGACTTTGAAGTTAACGTTCACAAATTTCCCAGCCTGTGTTGGTTTCAGTACCTTGACCTTTATTATCTTCTGTGCACTCCATGTCAAGTACTGTGGTTGACCATACTTCAAATAAAAATCTATTAATTCTCTGTCAACCTTCAAGTTTGGATGAGGGACATCAGCAGTGACATCGAAGCAATGAAATGTAAAAGCCTTTCGTGTGATTGGCATGTCAAACTGTGAGTCTTTGGTATTCTCGCACTCAAAAGATGCAATCGGTTCCAACCAATACATGGAGGGAAACTCAATCGCTTGATTAATGAGTGTGTCTCTGTCCCATTCTGGGAACAGAGTCTTCTTGGCCTGTAGAGCATCCTCATCCTCCTTGATTCTTCTTTCTTTGGCCTCTGCCTCTCGAGCTATTTTCAGTGTCTCATCCAGCTCTTTGTCTCTTTTCTTTCGTTGAAGAGCTTCAGCAATAGTTTCATCAGTATCTGACTCGCTCTCAACAAGTAATTGTTTTCCAGAACCCGAAGCTAAATTAACCTTCGGTTCTGTCTTTGGTGTATCCTCCTCTCCCCCTTGTCTCGGAAGAACAAGCTTCTCCGAGACACCCTTCATTTCGCTCAAAATGTTAATCGCAGGAAGGAGTTTAGCCTGGAGATGTTGTCTGATGGTAAGGGTAAGAAAGGGATCATGAGTGTCAAGGACAGTTGTCAACATATTCTTGACATCACCAGCGCAACCTTGAAGAACAGCCCGCTGAGTTTTCAGCAAAGAGTTTTCTTGTTGTGCCTGGGCCAGTTGTATCTTCTGAAGGTCAATAGTTGCCTGATGCTTGACAAGATCTTCTTTTAAATTGCTCTCTGCTGCTAGAGAAGCAAAACGTGAATCCAAAGATTGGAGAAAAGAGGTGGATTCAGTTTTGAGATCAGCACGCAGAGCCTCAAACTTGGAGGTTTCACTCTGAAGGGTAGCCGAAAAGGAGTCCACAGACGTTTGATACTTGGCCGCATTAGCATCAGCATGTGCTTTGAGAGAATCGAGAAAAATCTGAGTTGTGTGAACAACCTCAGAGACTTCCTTTGTAGCTTTGGAGCATGAAGCAGCTGAGTTGTCAATGGCATCGGTAGAACGATCCAGAGCATCAGTATACGTCTTGATTGCAGACTCGATAAAGGCTTTCAGCACCACACCCCCATAGGCTTTATTATCAGCCAACAAACTATCGAGTTTGTCATGAATTTCTTGAAGCTGTTGACTGGTAATAGGGGTATCTGCATCAGTATCTGTGGGAATCCGGTATGGGCTATAATAAAGAGAATCGTACTCTTCATCATCACCGCCCAAAGTAGCACCGGAGGTTGAGGATGGAGAAGGTGATGGTGGGATGTTGATGACGGGGGTTTCAACCACAGTAGTAGCCCCTGTATCAGATACATTGACTGTTACTGGTGGTTGGGAAGAGGTGGTAGTAACGGATTCGGTGATGATTGGAGTGGGGATCGAAGATGTAGGAATAGTAACAGAGAAAGGAATGGTTGAAGTCGATAAAGAGGTTGTTCTTTTGTAGTGGGAGGGATGATGATAGGAACAGAAAGTGGGACCTTCTGTTTCGGTGATGGGGGTGGGGTAGGAATTTTAGGAGAAGGTGGAGGAGTGGGTGGTTTTGTAATTTTGGGAGATGCTGGTGGAGAGGGAAGATGAGTCTCTGTAGGAGAGGATGGTTGTTGAGGAGACTGAGCAGTAGTTGGCTCTGTTGGGGAAGCATGAGGAGCAGCAGCCTCTGCGTCTGATTGGTCATTTGGAGCAGAGCCAAGAGAAGGGGATCCTTTGGCCCTTTTAGCCATCTTCTTAACCTTCTTTGATTTTGACTGAGAAGGTTCATCTGCATCATGTTTTCGCTTGGAGGATCTTGGCTTTCTCTCCTTTTTTGGTTCAGATTCTTTCTTCTCTTGTTTTTCCTTTTTACCAGCCCTCTTGCCACGGTTGGCAGGTTGATCTAGGGCTTCCAAGGCGGCTTTCTGTTCGTCAGACAGAACCCTTGGAGGCAAGGGAGTTCTGGTGCTGTAGTCAGCCATGATCTTGCTATGAGGTGTGACACACCTGTACATGGATTCAGGAATTAATCCATAATGTAGAAACTTACTCGGATCAGAAACAATAATCTTCTTAGTGTGGAAAGAAGCTATTGAAGCCAGAAGAGCATCCTTCATCACAGGGATTTCTAGGGAATCCATGGCTTTCTTTGTGATGAGCGTCCAGAAACGTCCGCAAGAGATCTCGGAGTACCGGGTTGAGGTGTTTAGACTCTGAATGACTTTAGACCAGATTATGGAGCCATAATCTAGGTTGATGCCGTTGTAAAGACCATAGAGAATGGTGAGAAATCCTTTGCTCGTGGTGTCAGAACCACCACAGCGTTCCGCTAAACCCTTGATTAAAAGGGTAAGCAAGCCATTCCACTGAGAAGGAAGACAAGATTTCTTGACCTTTGCAATTGTCGTAAGAACATCGGTATAACCCATCTCGTACATCATCGAGAAAAGTTGGGTAGTGGTGACAAAATCCGGTGAGATGACGGAAGAATCAACGGCAAGCCCTAGAAGAGAGCAAAACTTGGTTTTTGAGACGGAAGTTTTCTTGTCATGGATGGTGAAGTAGATACGATCTTTGTGTTTGTCATAACTTGCTGATGTGTAAACTTGAGAAAGCAGGGACATCGGAACGGCTTCCACCTGCGTGAGAGCCAACAGCAATGGGGAATATTTCAGACATTCCACCACATGGAGCATGTACGCATCATATAAGAAAGGGGTCATCTCGATAATCATATTCTGATTAGGCTTGATGGAAAGCAAAGATGAAGATGCAGTTTGATCGTGCGCAGAAGAAGAAGTCGCCATTGTTGAATCGAAGAAGAAGAACAGTGGAAACTTTTTCAGAGAGAGAGGTTACGTGTGTGGTAAATGCCAAAGAACACGATCACCCCTTATTTATACCGTTCACTGGAGAGAGAAAATCATGATGATTATGGAACCAAAACGTCGCCTGAAAAAGCGCGATTGGATGTTATGGTGTATCCCAGGATAACGTCAGCACACGTGGGCGTGAAATGAATCAACTGCACGCGCCCAAATCATATTTTTTGTACCGTTTGAAATTCCTTGTGCCCTTGTTTGGTTACAACTGAAACGTAAAACCATATACCAAACAGCAATAAGAGTGTTGGAAAAATTAATTTTCATGCATAAGAGTGTGAAAGATAAAGAAATAAATCAAAGGTGTTTGAGATGTGAGTGTTGTCTATGAAGAAGACAGAAGGCGGAAGATTCCGGGCAAGAATCACTTCCTTCAAAGCCAAGAGAGACTTGAAGTGCTTGTATGGTTTCCCGAGAAATACGATCAATTGTCTGTCAATAAACAATGAAAGGCATCTTTTGATCATAGGCTGTGGGGTGGCTGTCCTCTAACCGAACATCAAGTCTCAACATAAAACTGAGTGTTGGCAGAGGTACCTGTGAGACCGATGTGATCTGTTGAACAGGTAGGTAGGAATTATCTTGTGACAAGCATGGGATAAACAGAAATCTCAAAAAAAAAAAAAAACTGGACCTCTTTGGGAAGAAATGTCTTAGGGAGAGACGATTTCATAAAAGATCACGCAAAAAGAAAATGAGATTTCCAAGTAACATCTTGAGTATATTACGCACCGTCAATTCATTTTAGGTATTGGATGTTGGGTTTCACTTGGAACGTGGTAAGCAAATCCAAGATCATAAACACAAATGTTGTGTAACCATAAGCTTCAGTGGTAAAGACCGAAAGCATCAAGGGTTACTTTAGGGAATCGAAGGTAAATGTAGAATTTGAGGAGGTGGTTAAGAGACCGAATGTACCTTCTGCTACAGAAGTGGGACAAAGCAGAGCAACTCATGTTTCAAATGAGAAGAGTAAGGTAGCTCTAGACCAAGTGTTGGAAAATAGCCTGATTGGGAATAAACGGTAAGTATTGATCGAATCATTAAGGCTTACTCAAGGTCATAGAGGCTTGTGACAACATACAGTAGCATGCTTCTAGGGACATCTAACTAGTCTGAGAGAAAAATGAAACATACCTGGGTGAACACTATCGAAGGTGATACTTGCATTTACCTGTGCAAAGCTTACACCAACCAGGACTTGCGAGTAGTGGAAATAAGTAAGAAACTAAATAAAAACAGAAAGATAAAATGTTTTTGTGATTTTGAAATTTTTCTGAAAAAGAAATAAAAACAGAAAGATAAAATATGTTTGTGATTTTGAAATTTTTCTGAAAAAGAAATAAAAACAGAAAGATAAAATGTTTTGTGATTTTGAAATTTTTCTGAAAAAGAAAAGATAAAATGTACAACAGAAAAAAAAATTGATGAAGCAGAGATAGACCGAGCGATCTGTGTATTTTGGTGACATTAAAATGTCAGAGCAGAGAGAGACCGAGCGGTCTGTCTATTTCGGTTCCATTAAATCTCCAGAGCAGAGAGAGACCGAGCGGTCTGTCTATTTCGGTTCCATTAAATCTCCAGAGCAGAGAGAGACCGAGCGGTCTGTCTATTTCAGTTCCTGATTCTTAGTTAGAGATTTGAGGATTCGGGACCGACTCTCCTACCATCATACCTAAGCCTTGTAGAATTTTGTTGAAAGTCGCTTCAGGAAGAGCTTTGGTAAAGACATCGGCCAACTGATCAGTGGTTCGAACAAAGTGTACTTCAACGTTTCCATCTTCCACGTGATCTTTGATGAAGTGATACCTCAGTGCTATGTGCTTGGTCTTGGAGTGTTGCACTGGGTTATGACAAATCCTAATTGCACTTTCAGAGTCACAATATAGTGGGATCTTTTTCATATTGAGTCCATAGTCTCGGAGTTGACTCTGGATCCAAATCACTTGAGAGGTACAGGAAGCAGCGGCAATGTATTCTGCTTCAGCAGTAGACAAAGACACGAACGTTTGTTTCTTTGACTGCCAGCTAACCAACTTCCCATCGAGGAATTGGTAGCCGCCAGTGGTGCTTTTCCTGTCGAGACCACAACCACCAAGGTCTGCATCTGAGTATGCTTGAACGAAGAAGCCTGAGTTAGAAGGGTACCACAAACCTAAAGAGGTAGTTCTCTTGAGATAACGTAATATGTTCTTCACTGAAAGCATGTGAGGCTCCCGTGGATTTGCCTGAAACCGAGCACAGTAACAAACAGAAAACATTATGTCAGGCCTGCTAGTAGTTAGATACATTAGAGAACCTATCATTTGACGATAAAGTGTAAGATCAACAGCCGGTTTATCCAGGGATGGAGTGAGCTTAGTGTCGAACGCCATTGGGACTTTGACCTTTGAATCTCCCATCATGCCAAATTTTGCTAAGAGAGTCTTTGTGTAAGCTTCCTGGTTGATAAAGATGCCTTCAGGTCCCTGTCTAATATTTAAACCAAGGAAAAAGTTAATGGGACCCATCGAGCTCATTTCAAATATAGTCTCCATCAGCTTTCTGAATTCAGCTGTTAGGCTAGGATTCGTGGAGCCAAAGATGATATCATCGACATAAATTTGAACGATCATAAGGTGGTTACCTTCCTTTTTGCGAAAGAAGGTTGGGTCAACCGAACCTTATTTGAATTTGGACATCTTTAAAAATTTAGTCAGCGTTTCATACCAGGCTCTCGGTGCTTGTTTCAGACCATACACGGCTTTATCCAAAATGTAACAATGATCGGGATACTTTTCATTCACAAATCCAGGAGGTTGCTCCACATACACAGTTTCTTCGAGATCGCCATTGAGAAATGCACACTTGACGTCCATTTGAAAGACCTCAAAGTTTTTGTGAGCAGCATAGGCAAGAAATATTCTCACTGATTCCAGCCTAGCTACAGAAGTGAAAGTCTCTTCATAGTCAATGCCTTCCTCTTGACATTATCCTTTTACGACCAGATGTGCTTTGTTTCTTATAACGTTCGCTTCCTTGTCAAGTTTGTTCCTAAAGACCCATTTGAGACCAGCAACCGAGGCATCTGGAGGAGTTGGAATAAGACGCCAGACTTTGTTCCTTTCAAATTCATTCAGTTCGTCTTGCATAGCTTGAACCCAATCGGAGTGATCAAGAGCAGTGTTAACTGTCTTTGGTTCAACTTTTGATACGAATGAGTTAAACATGCAGAATTCGACTTTTGAGAACAAGGATGCTTGTTTTGCCTTGAGTTGTGATCGAGTCAGAACTGTTTCTGAGATATTACCAACAACTTGAGAGACAGGATGATCTCTGGTCCATTTGGTGAGAGGAGGGAAGTTTGGATCAAAAGATGGATCTAATTCAACATTTATCATTTCTTCTGGTTCGGACAGACTGTCGAAGTCGTATGACATATCAGCATGCTCCTCCTCAACAAATGATCTTACAGGAATGTCTTGTGAATCTTGAGCTACAGTGGTTTCTTGTGGTGTTGAGCTTTCGGGCGTTGATGCACCTTCGGTTGGTGAGGCACGTTCGGATGGTGAGGCACTTTCGGTTGGTGAGGCACTTTCGGATGGCAATGTGCTTTCGGTTGAAGGTTGAGACCTTAGCTCCCCCTCAACTTGTGAACTTGGCTGGGATGAAGGTGGATCCTCCCCCTCGACTGATGGTGGACACTCCCCCTCGACTGATGGTGGACACTCCCCCTCGACTGACACATTGTGTTGGGGAGGGTCTTGTGAACCTGATTCTTCTTCATTCATTCTTCATGCAGCATCGTTAATAAGTTGCTTCAAGTGATCTACCCTGTTGTCTGCTGCACTGGCTTCAGAAAGAGTGGCCTTCTCTAGTTCATCAAAAAGCTCCATGAAGTTCTCGAATAGATTAGCGATCGAGGCTGTGACTTGGCCAGTTTGAGGAAAGATTTCTCCAGCTGTGTCTTCGTTGGCCTTTAGCTTTTTAACATAGCTATCATCAAAAGTCACGTAGTAAGTTTCTTCTATTTTCCTTGAACGCTTGTTTAACACCCTGTATGCTTTGGAAGTAAGAGAATAACCCAGAAATATCCCTTCGTCAGCTTTGACATCAAACTTGTTGCGGTGTTCTTTGGAATTGAAAATGAAACACCTGGAACCAAACACATGGAAAAACTTCACATTTGGCTTCCTGTTGTTGATGATCTCATAAAGAGTGAGAGTGAAGCGCTTGTTAAGATACGACCTGTTCTGTGTAAAACAAGCAGCAGAAATAGCATCAGCCCAAAAATATAAAGGTAAGGAAGCAAAACTTAGCATTGTTCGGGCAGCTTCACATAAGGATCGGTTTCGTCTTTCGACAATCCCATTCTGTTGAGGTGTGTAGGGAGCTGAGAAGTTGTGACTGATTCCCTTTTCTTCCAGGAATTCTTCAAATTCTTTATTTTTGAACTCCAACCCATTGTCGCTTCTGATATTGCGAACGACCTTCTTCAGCTGTACTTCAATCTGCTTGATGAACACTTTTAGCTTGTGAGTCGCTTCAGATTTAAGCTTCAGAAAGAACACCCATGTAAAACGTGAAAAGTCATCAACAATAACAAGAATATACTTGCTACCACCAATGCTTTCTATAGAAGATGGACCACATAAATCAATATGAAGTAATTCTAGTGGTTCAACAACTTTAGTGTTTATTATAGATGGATGACTTTGACGACTCTGCTTCCCCATTTCACATGCAGCACATAGATGATCTCTATCATACTTGAGCAATGGAAGACCTCTAACGTGACCTCCAGTGACAAGTTTGTTGATATCTTTGAAGTTGAGATGAGAGAGTCTTCGGTGCCAAAGCCAGCTTTCCTTAGATTTTGCTTTGGATAACAGGCAGATGGCTGGGTTTCCTTTGATTGGTTTGAGATTTAGGGGAAACATTTCACCTTTGCGCTCTGATTTGAGAATAACTTTGTTCGTCTTCTTCTCAATAATTTCCGAACCTTCATCATCGAACGAGACCTTGGGACCAGTACCTCCAACAAGCTGAGATACACTGATGAGATTATGTGGTAGTCCCTCTACATATGCAACTTTCCTGATTGAGAAATCACCGTTTGTTATCATCCCGTAGCCTTTGATGGTGCCGAAGGAGTTGTTCCCAAATTTGACATTTCCACTATTTGAAAGAGATCTGAATTCCCTTAGCTCTTCCTTCCTTCCTGTCATGTGACGCGAGCAGCCACTATCAATGTACCATTCTTCGTCAAACTGCTCGTCATTAATAACCTACAAAAATTAAGCAGATTTAGGAACCCAGAGCTTCTTGGGTCCACGTGAGCTTTTTACAGGAATTGGAATAGTAAGAGAGATGTCAACTAAATATGTTCTTTTTATTAGTGTTGTTTCATCTTTCCTTTTGATGGTGAAAACTTTGATTTTATTTGGATTTGATGTTTTTGGTATTGATTCTGGTTCAATATCTGAAATCTTCTGTTTTCCTTTTTGTTCAGCTGATGACTGAGATTTTTGAGAAGGAACAGAGTGGACTTTAGGACGAGAAGAGACAGAGGATTTTGAAGAGTTAGAAGAGTTAGAATGAGATAGCTCAGAACGGTATGACTTCTTGGTTGAAGATTCTAGGTGACTCTTTTGCTTTTGATTAACAGTAGGACCAACCCTAGAGTTTTGATCTCTTTTGATTTCCGAACCAAACCTGTGCTTTCGGTTGAAATCATTTTCTGAACCGAATCTATGCGTTCGGTTGTTGTTATGCTCTGAGCCGAACCTCTGCTTTCGGTTGTTGTTTTGCTCAGAACCGAGCCTCTGCTTTCGGTTGTTGTTTTGCTCAGAACCGAGCCTCTGCTTTCGGTTGTCATTGTGCTCTGAACCGAACCTCTGCTTTTGGTTGTTGTTTTGCTCAGAACCGAGCCTCTGCTTTCGGTTGTCATTGTGTTCTGAACCGAACTTCTACTTTCGGTTGTTATTACTCTCCATCGATCCAACAGGATTTTTCTCTGGTTTTAAATTCCTGTCTTAATGTGAGAAATAGGCATTTTGCGATTGCCAAAATTGTTTTCTTTCTGAGAGATTCTTCCTGTATCTCTGATTCCTTTCTCGTTTTTGATTTCTCATCTGCTTTGGTTGATGATGGATGTTAGCTTTATGTTTTTGATTTTCGTTGGCTGATCCACTCTGAACTGATGTAGTTTCACTTGGAGATGTGACTTCTTTTGCAGGAATTTCTTTCTCTTGAGGGACATCTTTTGTTCCACTGGTACTTGCCACGTTGAAGCCATCAGGTTTATTTAAAGGTTCTGGTACGTATCTGCCTTTGCTTTTCCATGAAGTCCTTTCAGACAGACCTACCGTTTCATCAGCATTGTCAATGGGAGCTGACCAGAAGAACTCGTCACATCCATCAGCATTGTCTTCGTTCACAATAGCTGTTAGTTCAGCAGTCTGATGTTCGGTTACACCTGTGACTTTGTACACCTGATTCGGAGTGGTTCTAACTCTTTGGTATACGACTGCCTTCTCTACAAGAATCGGGGACTTTTGTTGGGACAACCGAGCGAATTCCACAGAATTTTCTGAAATAAGATTTTTGTGGTTCTCGGGTTCATTCTTAACAAATTCTGAACAATCAATTGTGTCCTCTACAGAAATTTCACTCATATTATCGTCCTCATTAAGCTCAGATGCATTTTCAACATCAATCTTATTTTCTGAGCTTAAGTTGACATTCGGTGAGTCAAATTTTTGTATGGTTTCGGTTCTTAGCTTCAGTTTATCATTTTCATCCAAAAGATTTTTGAGCATGTTCTTGTGGTCCTTGGATTTTATGAAAGATTCTATTTTGTCCAGTCCATACAAATATGTCGGATTAACATCCTCAGACGAAATAATACTCTCACAATTATATGCATCAGCATCAATTTCATCTTCCTTAAACTCAAGAAAGGGTAAAATCATGTGATGAATCTTTGCCCTATTTCACAATTCAAATGAAGCTGAGTAATATTAGTATAAAGACGTTTGGCAATCAAATAAAAAACATTTCGCTGTTTCAAAAGCTTTAAATTGTCTCTTGGCAAATAAATGTTTTCATCTTTTATTTTGATTAACTCCGACTCCTTCAGTTCGATCCACATCCGTCGTTCCTCACTCTTCGATGACACCCTGCTTAATTGGTCAGTTAGGTTAGAATTGGTGACCCGAGTTTGAGTTAAACTACTATCTAGATGAGAAATTCTTGAATTAACGTTTTTTTAATTCCTTTTCATATGAGCATTGTGGGACTTTAAATGAGACAAAAACTGATTGTACCTTCTTGATCAGTTCATCAAGTTCGCTGAACTGCACGCTGAGTGGTTTGGCAGTAAAACACAGATTCTGTTGTTCCTTGTCATCATTTCCCCCATCAGTGTTGTATCCCCTCATCTGAGAAACGTTGGACACCATCAGGCATCTTCCTCTACTGCTCTCCTCTTTCGCTACATAAGCCTTTCCATGTGAAGGCTTTCTCACTTCATCATCTTCGGAGTCGGTTGACCATACCTCCACGCCACCGAACTCATCATCAGCTACCGAACCCTGCACAATTAAAGCATTCATGGAAGGGTTAGCAGCAGATTTCTTCTTCCTTAACTCATCAAGCTTTTTCATCAACGCGGCTTCTTCATCCTTTTCTGCCATCTTTTTGAGGACGCAATCTTTTGCATAGTGGTTCTTTCCTCCACAATAATAGCAGCTTACTCCAGAATCTCCTTCAGCCTTCGGTTCCTTCTTTGATTCTTCGGCTTTCGGTTCATCTTTGACCTTTTCAGAGCTATAGCTCCCTTGCCAGTTTCGGTTCCTGTTGGTGGGGAATCTCTTCTTGATGAATCTCTTGGGGTTTGACACCATCATAGCATAGTCCTCAGACATGAGATCATAATCATCCAAGTTGAGATCTTCGTCCTCTATCACCGCTTTGCTTTTCGACAGGAGGGCCAACGAACCTAGACTTGAAACCACGGTTTTTTCCTGTAATACGATCTTTTCTTGAGATTTTAGGATGCCCACCAGTTTCGCCAAAGAATAGGATTTGAATTGCTCGTGCGCTTTAACTGTGGACACGATTGCTCTCCACTCAGATCTGAGTCCGTTCAAAAACGTAACCTTCTGTTCAATAAGCTTCCTTTCGATGTCATGTTTGATCATCTTGCTAAGAAGATGATTGAAGCGATCGAACGTTTGAGTCACCGTTTCTTCTGCTCCTTGCTTGAACTCACCAAACTCAGACAAGAGTAAGGTTTGAATGGAGTGTTCAAGATCTTCGTCTGTAGAGTACAATTCACGTAGCCTGTCTCATATCTCTTTTGCAGTCGTGCATGAACTTACCAGCCTAAAAGTATCGGATTGAAGAGCAAATCTAATCAATCTTAGCGCTTTGATATTGCACTGAAATTTAACTTTTTCGTCTTGCGCTACATCTTTAACATCTTTCAGAAGATCGTTATACTCCTTTTGAGTTTTAATAATCCTTGAAGTTGCTGAATGAGAAAACGGTCCAGAGATGATTGCTTCCCAGATGAGGTATCCATTATCCTCAGATCCTATGATATAATCTTCAAAGTGATTCGCCCAGACTTCATAATCATGGGTGTACAGGATGGGAATCTTCGTTGTTGATCCAATGCTGTTTGAAATATTGATGGGATTGGATTGCGACTCGTCTATAATTGATCGAATAACCTGTTCAAAGATCAGACTTGTAATATATCAAATTAGGGCAAAAACAATAAATATTGAGATACGTCAATTATGAGATGACGGCTCAATAAATATCAATGAATGCGGAATAACCCTAATCGAAGCTTTTTCATAGAAAAGAAGTGTATCGATTACACAGCCTCCTGCTTTGATACCAATTGATAAGTTTAAAAACAAACTTGAAGATCGATTAGATCTATAAAATAGGTAGAGAAATAACCAGATAAACAATAAGAACAAGCAAATGGATCAAAAGGTGTCGAATGATTTAATAAACAATCCTCAGAAGAGCTCGATAAAGAACATCAACTGTAGAGGATTTTAGGGTTTACAATAATCAATGAGAGTGACGACCGCCTCCTTATACGCATACATGAATGCATATATTTATAATAAAACCCTAACACTTTATCTAAGAAAAAGAAGACTAATCTAGATAACCACGGATTGACAAGCCCAATCCGGTTGTAAAACAAAAGGGCCCAAGACGCAACACAATAATCTTCAACAACAAGGTAACACTTTAAAATAAAACACATTTTTAAAGAAAGCATTAATACCACCACATTCATTATCAAACGAAAAGGTAAAACCTTGTTTGTACAAAGCATGAAAAGAAATAATATTCCTCGCCATTTCAGACGAGTACACACATTTATTCAAATCTAATTTTAACCCATTATTAAGCAACAAAGTATAAACTCCAATCTTGGAAACAGGTGAAGCCTTCCTATTCCCCATGATCAAGTTTATCTTCCCATGCTCCACATCCTCACTTCTTCTTAGGCCCTGCAAATCAGAACATATGTGAATACCACATCCTGTATCAATCACCCAAGAGTTAGAATATGTTGAGTAATTAGACAATATAGTGTAAATACCTGCATGGGTGGGTTTCACTTTCCCATCCTTTAGATCCTGCAAGTACTTAGGGCAGTTTCGCTTCCAGTGTGCCTTTTCATGGCAATAAAAGCATTCAGCATCCTTGGGAATGGCAGAAGGAGTGACAGAACCGCTCTTGGTCTTCGATGAGGAGCCTTCAAGAGACTTTCCCTTGGTACCCTTCGAAGGGTGCTTCCTCTTTTTCCCTTTGCCTTGCCCGACAGCCAAAACAGGGGTAGATGTTGGAGTAGAAGTAGGAGAGGTAACAATCGCCTTGCACTTAAGACCGGTTTCAGCGGTCTTCAAGAGTCCTTGAAGCTTACTGAGGGTAACTTCCTCCTTGTTCATATGATATGTCATACGAAAATGGTCATAACAAGAAGGTAAGGAGTGCAAAATGATGTCAATTGCCAACTCCTTAGGGATGTTCACATTCAGCTTCAGCAAACGGTCCACATACCTTTGCATCTTTTGCATGTGAGCCATGACGGAATCACCGTCCTTCATGCGGGTAGTTATTATGGAGGAGATTATTTCATACCACTCCTGACGAGCACTCTGATGGTACCTTTCCATCAGGTTTTGGTGCATCTCAAAAGGGTAGAAATCTTCATATGACTTTTGGAGCTCGGTTGTCATCGTGGCCATCATGATACATGCCACCTTAGTAGCATCTCTCTCATGTGTCCTGAATTCAGCGATCTCCTCAGGAGTAGCAGTAGACTCATCAAGCTCTTTTAACTCCTTATCGAGGACATATTCCTTGTCCTCATAACGAGTAACCATCCTGATGTTCCTAATCCAATCCATGAAGTTGGAACCATCAAAGATGACCCTCCCACAAAGATTCATGAGAGAGAAAGAACCAGTTGGGTTAGAGCCTGAAGCATTAGTGTTGGAAGACATCTGAAAGAAGAAAGCAAGTTTAGATTAGATATATAGAATCCTTAATAAGACACCCAAATGTAATATTAAGGCTAGGACCCAATCACAATATATTATACTTAGAAGAGGGATGTCGTAATCTAAGTAATAATATATTTGAAAGGTAGGTGAATGAGGATTCACCAATTTCCACCATGAAAACAAAATGTATTATTAGGTTTTAATTGGATTTGAAATTCCTAGATTCTCTTGAGATTCATTGAACTTTTCAATGGCATGTTTCAATCTCGATTGTGCCCTTCATGTTTTGTGACTGGGATGCCGAGGATCACAAAACAAGGTGTGAATAACCATGCTAATTCACTTGGTACCCTTAATATTATCACCTAATCAATGTGCCGGTTAACCACACACGCTCCATCGATCTATGACAAACATTAAGTCACCCTTCGTGATCCTTACTAGTCGAAGTTAGTGTGCTGGTTAACCACACACGCTCCGCCAACGACTTGGTAAGGTACAAAGTGTGAATTCCATGGACTAGCACCATGTTCACATTTTTCCTAAAATAACTAAGATTGGGAATTAAAAGGTTTAGTTACTTTATAATAATCATTATACTTTTAATGAGGATTTAAAGTCATTGTCCTACCCGTTCGGCTAACGACCCTCCACCAGTCAAGCAAGCGGTGGGTGAGAGTGGACACCCATTAAATTGTCATTTTATAGGCAACAACCTTATACCCACCTTATAGACCGGCTTCGTGAATGAGGCCTACTAACGGTAGAACGACTTATTCTTATACATATATATATAATAATTAACCATTAATGTTATAAATAGTATAAGGGTTGAGTTTTAACTATTAAAACTCTAAGGGTTGGAATTAAAGTTTATTAAAGTGTGTGAAACTTTACAAATTCCAAAACTTAAGGGCAAGTTTTGTAACTATCCAAAACTTTTCATTTCATAACTTATGAATTAAAGGTTCATAAAAATGAAGACTCTTCATTTTCATGTAACTTATGTGTTTAAATGTGTGTGTTAAAGAAAGTGACATTTGGATATCCATAACTTGAGGACAAATTATGGACTCCATTAAAACACATAAATGATCAAGAATCAATTCTAAACAATTCAGCAAATAATTCCTATCATCTTCTAAATTCATAAGAACATGAACATGATCATCAAAACTTCAAGAATTATATGAACACATAAAAATCATGGAATTTTGATATATGCTATTGTAAATGGATTAGAACAACCATTACACCAACTAAAACAAGTTTTAAAACACCAAAACAGTTTAGGGTAATGTTTCTAGTCCATTTCCAGCAGCTAAAGTCGAAAATCTGCACTCTGTCGCTCCTACTCGTCGAGTGCATGAACCTACTCGGCGAGTAGGTTGAAGATACACATGGACTCGGCGAGTCCCCCCATGGACTCGGCGAGTTCATCAGGCAGACAGCAAGTTTTTCGACTTTTTCAACTATTTTGCATCAAGTATCAAACAAGCAAGCTCTGATACCACTGTTGGGTTTTGAGCAATCTAACACTTCCTAAGTGTGCATGCAACCCTAATAAACCTTGGATCTATGTTTGTCTAAATACATGCAAAATAATAATTTTCCAAGGTTCATAACCTATCTAACATGGCATGGGGAACATTTCAACATAAAAGAGTTAGATGAGATTACATACCTTTTTGATGAGTTTGATTCTTGAGGAGTTTGAGGGCCAAACACCAATAGTGTGAATGCCTCAAATGGAATCACAAATCACCACAAACTCTTGGAAAACTTTGAGAGAGTACACACACACTTATATTTTCGGCCACACACAAGCATACATACACTAGTGGCTATTTCATGCAACATAAGCATGCTTATATAGTGTACATGGTTAGGGTGAAACCCTAATAACCCATGACCTTTCCTTTTCCAAGGATCCATGGGTTAAAAGCTCCATGGATCATCCATGGACTTCCATCCAAGCCTAGCCCATTAACAAATGAGTGTTAGCCCACACCATATAAAACCGATAGCCCATAATCTAATTAGTCTTCCTTTTAATCTCTAAATTAATTCATAATTAATTTAAGACTAAGACTAATTAAATAACATAACTTCATATTAATATATTATAACTTATAATATATTAATAAACATATGTGTATAACACTCATAAAATTATCCATAAATTGTTCGGGTGAAATGCAACCCAAATGGACCATGTCGGGTCGGGTCAAGTATATACCAAATAAGTTATGGACTTAGACACCTTATCCAACAGTTGGACCCTGCTCAATACTGTGTAGTTATCAAGTAAATTGTAAAAGGGGGTATAAAAGGAGTTTACCGCCGGAATCTCCTTCACTTTCAAGATTCCGACCGCAAACCACTGTTCCTCTCTCTCTCTCTCTCTCTCTTCAAAAATTTTTTTGTCAAATCTTGAAAATCCAATCCGTTAATCTCGAAGGTAATGAGTTCTAGATCAGTAATATGTAGTTTATTGTGTGATTCATTGTGCCATTTGAGCAGAAATCGAGAAAAAGGAGTGCGACGGAGTTTACGGCCGCAAGCTTGGGCCGCAAACACCGTTCTTGAGCCGTAAACGCTTTTTGACCGCGAATTGCTTGCGGCCACAAACCTCGATTGATTATTGTGTTATTTTGGGACCGTATACTCTTAATTAAAAGCATTTTTAACATTTTGATCAAATTTCGTGTTCATCGGCCGTAAACACAGTTCTACGGCTATAAACCCTATTCTTGGGCCGTGAACTGCTGTTGACCGTGAACATGTGCTGACTGCCAAACTTGAATTTAACTTAAATAAATATTCATTTTATTTTTGAACCAAAATTTTAAATAAAATAATTAATATTATTTATGTTCAAAATAAAAAAAATTAATTAAATATTTTGGCTGTTCGTTTGGCATGTTTTCGTGTCTTACTTAGTATGGTTGAGTGGAGGAAAATGGCAAACCTGAAATTTGCAGATATGCACAGTCTCCCTATTGTTCTTGTGGATCCTCCAGCTGTTCATTCGGATCTCCAATCAATGATTCACAGACTTCGGGAGTGCTGTTTGGCGTCTGCTATTACAGCAAATCCTGTTGTCTATCAGAACTTAATCAGAGAATTTTGGGCGACTGCAAGCATGGATATGAGTGATGTTGGTCACTTCACTGTTAAAGCTATAGTTCAAGGTCGTGAAATTGTGATTAAGGAAAGCTTTATCAGAGAGACGCTGCTGATTGATGATCAACCTAATTACCCCACGGAGATTGGAATTGAAGACGCTCAAAAAAATTCTGAGGAGAATGAGTTATGAAGGTACTTCACCTCCAACATTAAAGAAACTTTTGCATCCGTATTGGAGATTGTTAGCACACTTATTTGTTAGCTGCATTTCTGGGAGGAGATCGGGAGTAGATGAGATTTCTCAAAGGAATACCGGTGCTATTGTCTCTCTCGCCTCAAGAATAAAGTTCAATTTCTTGAGATTCATTTTGGATGAGTTCGTCGTCAACATTCGAGCCTCAACTCGGGATACCTTCTTGTTGTATCCTAGGTTCATTCAGCTATTCATCGAGACTCAATTTTTGGATGTGCGAAAGGAAGGTGATGTTTTGGATATGAAATCATTGGGTCCACACACTGTAGGACTCATCAAACAGAATCGAAAAGGAAAGTTTATCTTTCAAGGAAAATATCCGCTCGAAAAGTTTGGAAAGTTCACTGAGATAGATGAGCCTACAGTATATTATGGTTCATCTGAACAAACCTCCTCTGAGCCAGCATCTTCTAAGAAGTCCACTCCAAACAACATTGTTATTGATGTATCTGAGGATGAAAGTACTGAGAAGGAAGATACTCCTACCCCTGACGCACATGTGGCTGAGGAACATGGCGAAATGTTTAATCCTGCTCAAGGCGATGATTCAGGAATGCACACGGAGTTTGCAAAAAATGTTGTTGGCTACAACAATGATTCCTTTGATGATCTTGATCTCTCTGGTTTTGATCATGATGACATTACAACTTCTCTAGCTAGCAGTGCTAACTTGGTGTCAAATGAGAATCTCGACACTATCTTTAACAATGTTGATGATGTTGTTCTTCCAACTACTAAGACAAGGGAGTCGAATGAAGTTTTTGAAACTGCAACCCCTACGTCAGGTCAAATGGCAAGTGTTTCCATTCCAATGGAGACAATTATGGGATGTTCTCCTCCTGTTTCTGTTCCTCCTACCTCAGAGCCATTTGTGAGTGATTTTGTAATGACACAATTTGATCAACCCATTGAAAAGACAAAGAAGGGATCCGAGGCAGGGTAAAGTAATTGCAAGACTCGTTAGCAGCCTCCCAGTACCACCTACTACTACTTCTTCTACCAGTCTCACCACAACCAAACTGTTTTCTATGGGTCCAGACATTACCTTTGAGGTTGGTGGTTCCTCTATTCCACCAGGGTTTACTCCTCCTCGATCTGATCGTGATGAAGATTCTGTGAGATTGGCTATGCATATGGCTGAGGAGCAACTCCTAATGTCATCTCCTCGAGGTAAAGGTATTGCTATAGGGGATGGTGGTTATGGAGGAGACAACTTAATTGTCTCAGGGCTACAGAAGGAGATATCAATGCTTAGTCAGAAAAACATTGAGCTTGATATTCAAGTGTCAGAACTTTGACCTGAAAATTCAAAGCTTAGTGTTCAAGTGTCTGAGCTTCAGTCTGATAAGTCAAACCTTGGTGTGCAAGTAGCTGATCTTACTAAGGATAAAGAGATAAAGTCAAATCAGATTTCCGATCTCCAAGATCACTTCAATCTATTGACTTCAAGCTATTTTGAGCTGAAAAGAAAAATTGAGGAAGACCTTGGTGATAAATACCAGACGTCAGCTGATGAATATAAGATTAATCTTCATGTTCAAGCTTTTCTAGTCTCTTTTCCAACTGGTCAAACGTCAAGAGCTGATGATCGTGTTGATGATGAGCCTCCTCAAGCTCCCCATGTTTTAGCAACCATTCGTGAATCACAAGAAGAAGCAGCTAAGAAAGGGCAACTGTTGTTCAAAAGAAATTCTAATCAGAATGCTTCTTGGGATGAACCTGCGATTACAATGACAGATCTTGAAGTTGTTCGATTCAGAGACACTTTCGGTGATAGGTCAGGGATTTCTTCATGGGGATTTCATGCTCCTCTCAACATGTGGATTGTGTTAAGGAAAAGTGGCAATTATGAACTTTATAGGGACAGTCATGACTTCAGTTCATGGACTAGAGTCGATTTGACTAAATTATCTCGAGCTCCTTTCTCCAATTTAACAAACAATCCTCAGGCGACTCAGTTTAAGCACTTCCTTGCTGAACAAGTCAAGAAAGGGTTTCCAGCCGTGAAAACTGCTGAGTCTATCATAGAAGAGCATCCTAATGTCCTTGATTATGAAACTGATAAGCCTTTGCAAGTCGTGATGTGGCCCGCAACCAAGCAGGTCAAACAGTTCCCTATTCTTCAACATTATCAAGATGGATCTCTAAGTTCTATGGAGTGTTGGGTCTTTGATGAAGTAACTTCCGCTACGGTTATCAAACTCAATAATGGGTGCATTCGACTCTACGACCAAAGAGATTTGTTACAATTTCGACAATGGGATATTCATCACCTAAGCAACTTTCAGATTTTGATTGCAGAGGATGTTTTTGAAGATGTTTCGAAGGTGTATACAACTATGGTTGCTGATATTCTTAACAAGCGGATGTGGAATGGAGCAATGGGTCAAGCGGACGTCATGGTAGTCACTAAAGGTTAATCTTGAGCTAGTCCAAAACAAGGGGGAGATTGAAAGGCCCAAGTTAGTGGTTTGGTCTAGGCTTTACAATGTAATAGTAGGGAGTATGTTAGTAGTGTGTTTTGTGGTTAGTTTACGGTTGTAATGAGTTTACAGCCATAAACACCTTACGGTCGTAAACTCTTCTCGGTCGTGATCCCTATATATATATATATATATATATATATATATATATATATATATATATAGAGAGAGAGAGAGAGAGAGGGTTAGTCAGACGTTGTGTTTGTTGATGCCTTTAGTGTTCATGGTTCTCCATCGAGTTGTACCAGACGTTTATTGATATAAAACGTGTGCAAGCTCGGTTTATTCTTTTTCGTTTCTATTATTTCCTTGTGTGTTTTGTGTTCGCTATTGATCTCTGGTAAGATCCTTTATTTGGACTTTACATTGGGACGAGTTGGTGCTTCAAGAATCTACATCTTGGTCATCTTGCAAAGCTTCTAGAGGTAAAAAGCTTGCACCTTTCCACTTAAATCTCTAGATCTAGCTAGTGTTTTCTACTTTTGTCCCTTTGGTTGATTTTGGACCTCTATTTGTGAGTTAAGCAACTCCAGAAGATGGGAATGACAGATCTGAGGTCCATTGGTCCTTTAGTATCATACACATAGAGTCTTGATGGGAGTTTTGGCCTCATGCATGGGTTAACGACCTTGGAAAGGTCTTAATGGAGGTGTTGGGTATATATGAGGCATGCAAAGGCATAAAGTTGCCAACTTTATGCCTTAGGACGTCTTAACAAACATAGATCTGGATTTTAGACGTAAAGGAACCAAGTATTAAGCACTTAATGGAGAAAGTGCTTCATCTGGTAGTACGTTGGCCGTAACCCAGTGTACGTTGCGCGTAGTCCTAAGACCCCAGTACGATGCGCGTACCAGGATGGTACACCAAGTGTACGCTTCACAGTGAGGCCCAAATCTATTTTAGGCCTTTAAGCTGTTAGGCCTCATTTGGTTATTGGGCATGGTTGTATTCTGGGAATTATGATTCATTTCATCTGTTATGGGCCATGGACATATTGATTAGGCCAAGAGGCCCATTAATAATTTTGGACATGGATTTTTTATGCCCATTAACAAGGGAAGGATAGTTGGGCCTCATGGAAGGGTTTGCATTTTGGGTTTTTTTTAATTAAGTAAGGTCCTAACATTGATTAATATTACTATTTAGCACGGGATGTTACGGACTGCTAGGAGAGCGGCTTTTGTATTCAGCAGACAGATGTGAGTCTTCTCACCATACCCATGAATCTAAGACACCAAGGCCGGCCCATTATGTGATTATGATATATGTGTTAGTCATTATATGATTTGATATGCTATGTTATTGTATGTTTTTGCATGGAAGACCTCGGGGGAGTTCGTGGCATTGGATATAAGACCATGTGGGGTAGCCCATGGCATTCTTAGGTAAAGACCATGTGGGGTAGCACATGGCATTGTATGTAAGATCATGTGGGGTAGCCCATGGCATTCCTAGGTGAAGACCGTGTAGGTTAGCCCATGACATTAGATGTAAGACCATGTGGGGTAGCCCATGGCATTCATAGGTAAAGACCATGTGGGGTAGCCCATGGCATTCTTCAGGTTTTATGTATGCATGGGTTATGTGATATGTGTCTAGCTTTAATAGCTAACAAGATATGTGTATGTGGATTGTGTGTGATATGCTCTGGGCAACTCACTAAGCATTTTGCTTACAGGTTGTTGATTTGTTTCAGGTACATCTGAGCCCAAGGGCAAGGGCAAGGCATGATGGTGCGGCGTGCACTCTATCTCCCTTTCACTTATATGGTTTGGGGACACTGATGTTTTAAAAATAAAATTATAATGAATGTGGATTTGAAAACAGTTGTGTTGGGATTTCATGATTATGCAAATGTGTTTGATTAATTAAAAATGAAAAAATTCTTTATAAAATTTAGGTCGTTACAAGTTGGTATCAGAGCCTTGGTTTGAGGGATTCGGGCACACTCTCGAGTGTGTTGGGACTCAAACTAAGGAAATGGTAAAATTGTTTTCAAAAGTAACATAAAAAAGGGGGTTTTCAAAAGGAAATGAAACGATGAGAGTGCAACGCGTGGGATCAGCCGAGCCAAGTAAGTAGTTTCCTAATATGTTAGCCATGTAAAATTGATATTTGCGCCTTGTTTATTATATGAAACTTGCTATGTGTATGCTTTTAAAATTGTATACGGTTAGGAGCTTATAGCCCCATAATGATTGATTTGGCCTTATTTCTTGTTCCTTGTTTGGTTGTGATCCTAGGGTAGAATTTTTTATTCAAAAGTCTTTGATCCTTTTCTGTGTACAATTTGCATGCATAAAGGCAACTTGTTATGATTGGTTTGATCGATATGATTAGAGTAAATCTTAGGACAACCTGAGATTGATGTATACGGCAGTTGTGGGATATGGTTTGGTTGTGGGACGAATTGGAGTTATCAGGTAGAGCAGTGGGGAAAGGTACAAGTAGGCGTGGAAGGTAGTATTGGGCCCGTACTACGGGAGGCACAAGACATGTACCAGAACCACTGTTGGATCTGACGACTTCAAGGAGGACCAGTGTAGGAAGATCCCTTATATGGAAATCCTGATTATTGTGATTTATGATATTTCAGTTCAGCATGGTGATGACACAATTTGGAGCAGGAGGATCAGGATCCAGGGCAGGATCAGGAGACACTACTGATATCATTGATGAGAGGTTGTACGTGCTCATTGCAGCCAAGGTTACCAAGGGCATCCTTGACGTGACCCCAATCATTTTCGGGACGGTCAAGGAGGGCATTATGGAGATCATGGAGGAGAGACTCAGATCATCACGGCTGAGATTGTTGCGGGCCAGGTTGGGGCCCGAACTCCCTCGTTTCCGGAGTTCAAGGCGTGTGGGGCGGCAGAGTTTTTCAGGGTCAGGGACCCCATTGACAGCCGACGTTGGGTGACGGATAGTGAGAATGCCCATCATACGAGTTCTTGCCCGGATGCGGCGAAAGTTGGGTTTGCTTCTTGTATGCTGACAGATAGGGCTCGGGATTGGTGGGGCAAGGTTACTAGTCAGGTGGGACCAACTGGGGTGGCTGAGATGACTTGGGCCGAGTATGTTCGGTGATTTGATTCAGAGTTTGCACCACCTATTGAGGTGCAACGACTAGTGAGGGAGTCTCATGACTTGCAGCAGACGACCGAGACTGTGGCAGAGATCACCGCCAAGTTTCGGGAACGAGCTTTGTTGATCCCGCAGTATGCTACTGATAAGGAGATGATGCGGACCAGATATCATTCCATGCTGAGCGATGATATTCGGTACTTTGTGATCTTTACGGGGTGCAAAACCCTGGATGAGATGGTGGAGAAGGCACGTGAGCGGGAGATGGAGTTGGACCTTCGCATGAAGTGGAAGCTTGAGCAGGTGCAGGCAGTCGAGGTCAGGCTAAGAAGCCTAAGACCTCTGATTCTTCGGGTATGGGCCAGCAGGGTCAGGGCCGATGTGCCAAGTATGGGAGGTTTCATAGTGGGGCATGTCGGACAGCTGGGATATCGGGATGTTACTCTTGTGGTCAGCAGGGCCACGTGAGCAGGGATTGCCCCAAGAAGGGCTTGATATGTTTCCACTACAACCAGACTGGCCATAAAAAGGTGGACTATCCGAGGTTGTAGGGAAGGGGAGGAGCAGTGGTGGTACCCGCACCCACCACACTAAGGATCACTGATGTCCGCCCTGCTAAGGCAGATGCCCCGACGGTGAGGAGCCGTGCGTTTTAGCTGACTACCGAGGTGGCTCGGGCCGCGCCAGATGTTGTGGCTGGTACGTGTCTATTATCCTCTACTCTTATTATTTTGTATGAATTATGTATATTTATGCTTATATAGGGACCTTTTTGGTCAATGGTATGTCTGCTCATGTCTTGTTTGATTCAGGTGCCACCTGATCGTTTCTGTCACTTAAGGTAGAGGTTGTAGACGACCGCACTACTAGTGCTGCGAGGGTATATTAGGAATGTGTCTTGAATATGTTGGGTGAGAGGTTCCACGTTGATCTGGTTCCAATAACGTTGTGAGGGTTGAAAGTAATTGTCGGGATGGACAAGTTGGGGGCCAATGGGGTCATGATTGATTGCAAGCACCAGTTGGTCAGGGTTCGAACCCTAAGTGGGGGAGAGCTGGTTATTCACGGTGAGAGGACCTCATAGGGACCGACCCTCTGTTCGGCTGCGAGGGCTAGGAGGTTTTTACAGCAGGGTTGCACGGGATTTCTGGCTTATGTCTCGGATATGAGAGTAAAGACCATGATGGATGTGGGCAGTGTGCGAGTGGTGCAGGATTTTTGGGATATTTTCCCCGAAGAGTTATCAGGGGTGCCTCCGAAGAGACAGGTGGAGTTTCATGTTGACTTGGTGTCGGGTGCCGCTCTGATAGCAAAGGCACCATATCGGTTATCACCACTGGAGATGCAGGAGTTATCTACGCAACTTTAAGAGATGCTAGATCGAGGGTTTATTCTTCTGAGTAGTTCCTCGTAGGGAGAATCGATCCTTTTCGTGAAAAAGAAGGATGGGTCCCATAGGATGTGCATCGATTATAGCGAACTGAACAAACTAATGGTGAATAACTGTTATCTGTTACCGAGGATCGATGATTTGTTTGACCAATTGCATGGTGCGTCATGGTTTTCCAAGATTGAACTTTGGTCTAGGTATCATCAAATGAGGATTCAGGATAAGGATATACTGAAGACGGCTTTCAGGACTCGGTATGGGCACTATGAGTTTGTGGTGATGCCGTTTGGGCTCACCAATTCCCCAACAACATTCATGGATCTCATGAACAGAGTGTGTAGACCGATGTCGGATCGGTCGGTGATTCTTTTTATCGATGATATTCTGGTCTATTCCAAGATCAGGGAGCAGCATGAGCAACATTTGAGGGAGGTACTAGAGACCCTGAGGGCGGTGAAACATTATGCAAAGTTTTCCAAATGTGATTTCTTGCTGCGGGAAGTACAATTTTTGGGGCATGTCACCAATCAGGAGGGTATCTCGGTTGATCCAGCCAAGGTTGAGGCTGTGATGCGGTGGGAAGTACCGAGGAATGCATCCGAGATTCATAGCTTCTTGGGTTTAGCAGGATATTAATAGAGGTTTATTCAATATTTATCCAAGATTGTTGTGCTATTAACCCGCTTGACCAAGAAGAATGTGACTTTTCGGTGGGGTGCGGATCAACAGATGGCTTTTGAGACCCTAAGACGGAGGTTATGCGAGGCTCCGATTCTAGTACTACCTGGGGGGTTGGATGATTTAGTGGTGTACTGGGACACATCGAGTTCAGGTTTAGGTATGGTATTGATGCAGAGGGGACATGTGATTGCTTACACCTCGAGGATGTTGAAGCCTCACGAGGCGAATTACCCCACACATGACCTAAAGCTGGGGGCAGTGGTGTTCACCCTCAAGATTTGGAGGCACTATTTATAAGGATTGCGGTTCACCATTTATACCGATCACAATATTTTAATGTATTTGATGGATCAGTAGAACCTCAACATGCGACAAAGGAGGTGGTTGGATGTGCTGAAGGATTATGATTGTGAAATCCTTTACCACCTGGGGAAGGCCAACGTGGTGGCCGATGCATTGAGCCGCAAGACGGCGGGGTCCCCAATTAGGGACATTTGTATGAGGATGATTGTGATTTTGTCTCTGTAAGATATGATCAGGGAGGCCCAAGTCGAGGGGGCGAAGAAAGAGAATTAGAAGATAGAGAAAATACAGGGACAATATCCTTTGTTTGTTAAGGATAGTCGCGGCCTTTTGATGCAATGTGGCCGAGTATGGGTACCATTGACAAGGGGAGTGAGGCAGAGGCTATTAGAGGAGGTGCACAAGACCAAGTTTTCTATACACCCAGGGGCTACGAAAATGTACAGGGACTTGAGGCTGAGTTATTGTTGGACTTACATGAAGCGGTAGATCGCTTGGTTCGTGGAACAGTGCCTGACCTGCAGGAAGGTCAAGGTCGAGCATTAGCGGCCTCATGGCAAGGTAGATCCACTCCCCATCCCCATGTGGAAGTGGGAAGAGATCTCTATGGACTTCATCATGAAGTTGCCTAGGATAACGATGGGTGTGGACGCTATATGGGTGATCGTAAACATATTGACGAAGAGTGTCCACTTTATTCCGATTTCCGAAAGTATATCCGCGGGGAAGTTGGCAGACACGTACGTTCAGGAGGTGGTGGATAGACACGGGGTTCCCATGTTTGTAGTCTCCGACAGGGATGTCTGGTTTACTTCCATGTTTTGGAAGAAGTTCCACGAGGAACTAGGCACTCAACTATATTTCAACACAGCGTACCACCCTCAGAATGACGGTCAAAGTGAGAGGAAGATCCAAACACTAGAGGACATCGTTACACCCCCAAACCAGAATGGCAGAAACATTCGGGGGTGGGTGACTTCACGTAGTACCTACCAGTTGACTATTGTAAAGAAAGTAACACAACCATCATAAATATAATAAAAACTTACATTGTTGCGTGTATTACATGTTTCAAAAGAATATTACAAATATGATGATTCAAAATGTTTTAATAATAGACGCCTTAGCGTTCCTTCTCCAAAAGCTGATGGTTACCTGTATTACTGATTCCCTGAGAAATACAAGTAGTTTCGAAAAAGTGTCAACAATAAAGTTGGTGCGTTCATAAGTGTTTTTGTACTGAAAAATGTATGTCTTTTAGAAGAAAATAGGTGAATGTGGTTTCCAGAAAATCCCATATTTTCTACATATAGTTTGAAAAAGTCCCAAAA
This sequence comes from Lactuca serriola, assembly GCF_051521515.1. Taxonomy (NCBI): domain Eukaryota; kingdom Viridiplantae; phylum Streptophyta; class Magnoliopsida; order Asterales; family Asteraceae; genus Lactuca; species Lactuca serriola. The sequence goes on from NC_136412.1 coordinate 75,483,513, forward strand.
GTTGGAAAGCGTTAGTATCTTTTGTGCTCAAATGATGAAGGTAAATTTATGCTCAAAATAATGTAAATACTGAATGCATTCATGAGCCTCGTAAATCAAACTTATTTTATACTTCTGTGTGATTTTTATAACCATGCTATTGACCCAGACTGTCTGTACCAACGTTCTTCAGGCGTTGTAGTGTTATGACGTTTGTCACCCCAGACCTGCCGGTCTAACTGTAGCTAACAGTTTAGGTGCGGGATTGTCAATCCCGTATAGATCTATACACAAGTATCACGCTCTCCCTCCAAGAGATTATGGTTGATAATACAGGACTTGAAATGCGTACTTATGAGTAAGTTGAAGTTGAATGTCTCACTACACTTAGTATTCATAGATTTACGAAAAGAAGAGTCTATATTTCATGTAGATGAAAATATTTCATTTTTCACAATGTTTACGTAAAGATGTATTGAATAACTCGTAAACTATACCCATTATAGTTTATTATAAGCGTGTTCCATTTGATAACATAAAATTTGTATAATATCAACTTTGCATGTGAAGTGTAACATTAGTATAAATGTTGTTTATCATCCAGAACAGAAATCTAGATAAAGTATTTTAAAAACATTTCTAACGACGTGTATTTTAAGTATGAGTTTATCTCGTGTTTCACTTGTATTTCCCCCCCCCCCCCTTAAAACATGAAAAATACGTGAAAATGTAGGGGTATAAACTCACTTGGAAAGTGTGAAGACTCGAAGAAAACGAGCTTTTTCTCGAGCGGCGCTCCGACCGGAAAGTGGCGAGATTCTCGAGAATCTCGGGGCTTCGGACCTTCGTCGGGGCTGGGGTATGAAACCGGGGTGTCGGGGTCGTCTCGGGATGCTAAAAGGGAAGTAAAAGTGAGAGAGAAGAGAGAAATGGGCAAAGAAAGTCGGAAGTCTCGCATCCTATTTATAGGTGAGGACCACAGCCCTCGTACACTGGGCGTACACCGAAGTACGTAGGGCGTACCTCGTACGCTGGGCGTACTCCGAAGTACCATGAGCGTACACGTGTGTCATGCGTGACCGCATCCTCGGATGAAGCATCAGAGTGACGTGGTTGATCTGAGGCCCTCCATTCAGTAAGCTGGGCATACTCCGAAGTACGCTAGGTGTACTCCTTCGGATAAGGCTTTGAAATGCGTGCCAAGAACTTCTAAAATGCGTAACTTTCACATACGAGCTCCTTTTTCGACATTCTTTATATCCACACGAAGTTGAGAAGATACTTTACAACTTTCATTTAGACTCCGTTGGCTAATTTTGATTTTATTTTTAATTATATATTAATTAGTAGGCCGGTAAACGATAATTTCGTTAAAAATCCCTAACTTCTTTATCCGATGTCCGTTTTTGTTTGTCTTTTTACCATTGAACTACTATTGTAGAGACCTTCAACTCTCGTTTAGGTTGTGTCGGCTAAAAATCGCTCGATCTTTATTTTGAGTTTTTAGCTGTCTACCGCTGTTACGAAACTTAGAAAATTCGTAACTTCTTCATACAAAGTCCGTTTTGGGCGTTCTTTTGATGCATGTTCACGGTTTAACGTTATCTACGACTTTCGTTTAGATGCCTAAGGCTAAAATTCACTTTATTGAAATTTCACTTTTTACGTTTAATAGTGTTCTACCGGGTGTGTCGTGGATTTTCGATTGGTCATAACTTCTTCGTTATAACTCGGATTTGAGTGTTCTTTATATTTTTGGAAACCTTGGCACAACATCTAACACTTTATGCATCCCAATTAAGATTTTAGAACATTTCATTTTTGAAGCTAATTTCGTTGATTCCAAATAGTTCGTTATTTTCGACTTTTTGAATGTTACATTGACTTGAGAAAAATATCGGGTTGTCACATCATCCCCCGTTAGAGGGAATTTTGTCCCGAAATTTAGTCTAAGACAGAGTTTATGGACTAGGAAAAAGATGCGCGTACTTTTGTTTCATCTGATCCTCGTGTTCCCAGGTGTATTCAGGTCCTCGCTTGGCGTTCCAGCGAACCTTCACAATGGGTATGCGGCTTTGTTTAGTTCTTTTAATTTCCCGATCCATGATCTCTACTGGTTCTTCTATGAATTGGAGATTCTCGTTGATTGCAATTTCGTCCAGAGGGATGACGAGGGTCTCATCGGACAAGCACTTCTTTAGGTTTGATACGTGTAAGGTAGGGTGTACGTTGTTGAGTTCCTGTGGTAATCGAAGTTTGTAAGCCACCGGACCGATCCTGGCAAGGATCTCGAATGGTCCGATGTACCTTGGGTTCAGCTTCCCACGCTTTCCGAAACGTATTAGACCCTTCTAGGGCGAGACTTTTAGTAGGACACTGTCTCCAACCTGGAATTCCAAAAGTTTCTGTCTTTTATCCGCATAACTCTTTTGTCTGTCTCTTGAAGCCTTTAGTCGCTCCCGGATCTGAACACTCTTTTCCGTAGTTTCTCTTATGATTTCTGGCCCAGTGAGAGTGTTGTCCATTGCTTGTCCTTTTGCTAGCTGTGTGTCACCCACTTTAGCCCAGCACAGAGGTGATCTGTACTTACGGCCGTAGAGGGCTTCGAATGGGGAAACCTTGATGCTAGTGTGGTAGCTATTGTTGTACAAAAACTCGACCAATGGTATATGGGTGTCCCATGCTTTGCCAAAATCGATTACGCAAGCTCTTAGCATATCTTCTAAGGTTTGTATGGTTCTCTCACTCTGGCCGTCGGTCTGCGGGTGATAAGCGATACTCATGTCCAACCTCGTTCCTAGAGATCTTTGTAGCGACTGCCAGAACCTCGAGGTGAATCTACTATCTCAGTCCGAGATAATGGATATTGGCACACCATGTAGTTGTACAATCTCCCTAATGTATGTTCTAGTTAGCTTCTCCAGTTTATCCGTTTCTTTGATTTGCAGGAAGTGCACGGATTTAGTTAACCTGTCGACGATCACCCAGATGGTGTCGAGTCCACTTGCCGTCTTGGGCAACTTGGCTATGAAGTCCATGCTAATTCGATCCGACTTCCATTCAAGTATTTCAGGTTGTTGCAACAGTCCCGAAGGCTTTTGGTATTCCACCTTGACCTTGGCGCAAGTCAGACATTTGCCTACGTAGGTAGCAATTTCAGCTTTCATGTTAGGCCACTAGTACAATTTCTTGAGGTCCAAATAAATCTTATCTGAACCGGGATGTATGGAGTATCGTGTCTTATGGGCTTCGTCCATGACGACTTTCTTTGAATCCGCCAAACTTCGGCGTCCAGATCCGATTCATGAAGTAACGAACTCCGTCATCCTTGACTTCAAGATTCTTATCCATTCCCCTTAAGGCTTCCCCTGCCACATTCTTGGAATTCAAGGCTTCTATTTGAGCTTCCTTGATTTGTGTGGACAGGTGTGAATGGATAGTCATGGTTAAGGATCTTACTCGGCAGCCCGAGTATTCCTTCCGGCTGAGTGCATTAGCTACCACATTAGCTTTTTTGTGATGATAACGAATTTTGCATTCGTAGTCGTTTAGTAGTTCTACCCACTGTCTTTGTTGCATGTTGAGTTCTCTTTGGTTGAGGATATGCTGGAGGCTTTTGTGATCGGTGAAGATTGTACATTTTGTGCCGTAGAGATAGTGTCTCCAAATCTTTAGAGCGAAAATGACTGCTCCTAGTTCGAGGTCATGCGTCGTGTAGTTTACTTCATGCGTCTTCAGTTGTCTTGAGGCATAGGCGATGACCTTCCCTCGCTGCATTAGAACACATCCAAGTCCATGGTTTGATGCATCACAGTAGACCACAAAGTCTTATGTTCCTTCTGGTAAGGTTAAAATAGGCGCAGTGCATAGGGCTCGCTTTAGTGTTTGGAACGCGATGTCTTGTTTTTCTCCCCAGTCAAAGGTTACACTCTTCTGAGTCCGGGTGGTAAGCAGCTTAGCAATCTTTGAGAAGTTTTGTATTAACCTTCGATAATACCCGTGAGAACCAAGAATTGCCGGATTTCCGTTGGAGTCCTTGGAGCTGTCCAGTTCTCAATTGCCTTGATTTTGGATGGGTCCACGTGTATCCCCTCCTAGCTGACTACGTGACCTAGGAAATTTACTTCCTGAATCCAAAATTCGCACTTTAATAATTTTGCGTATAATTTCTCTGCTCTTAATGTTTCCAAAACTTGGCGGAGGTGTTGGCTATGTTCCTCCTTGCTTCTTAAATAGATGAGTATATCATCTATGAATACGATCACAAATTTATCTAGAAAGGGACGACATACTCAGTTCATCAAGTCCATGAACACCGCTGGTGCATTTATCAATCCAAAGGGCATTACTACAAACTCGTAGTGACCATAACGAGTTTGGAATGCCGTTTTGGGGATGTCTCCTTCCAGGACTCGCAGCTGGTGATAACCAGATCTTAGATCGATCTTTGAGAAGTAGCTCGCTCCTTGTATTTGGTTGCATAGATCTTCTATGCGTGGTAAGGGATATCGGTTCTTGATCGTGAGTTTGTTCAGCTCCCGGTAATCGATGCACATGCAAAAAGATCCGTCCTTCTTCTTTACGAATAGGACCGGTGCTCCCCATGGTGAGAAGCTCGGTTTGATGAAGCCTTTGCTCAACAGTTTGTTTAGTTGACTGGAAAGTTCCTGCATCTCGGCTGGGGCTAGACGGTATGGCGATTTCTCTACTGGGGTAGCTCCGGGAATCAAGTCGATCCTGAACTCGATTTGGCGTTCCGGTGGGACTCCTGGAAGATCTTCTGGGAAGGCGTCTGGGAAATTGTAGACTTCCGGGATGTCTTTAATGTCTTTCGACTCTCGTTTCTTGTCTACCACGTGGGCTAGAAAGGCATGATATTCCTTGCGAAGATATTTTTGGGCTTTAACGCAGGAGATGATTTGTAAATTTGTACTGGGTTTGTCACCATAAATGACAAGAGTTTTGCCGCTTGGCAGATTGAGGCGAACGGCCCTTTCGTGACAAAGTATATCGGCATGGTGAAGGCTTAACCAGTCCATACGATGATGACATCAAAACTTCTTATATTAATTGGCATAAGATTGATTGGAAACAAGTGCTCATTTAAATTTAATGTACAACCTATGTACATATCGTTTGTGCTTTCCGTTTTACCATTTGCCATTTCTACTGTGAATATATTATTGAGTGCTTGGGGTTTTTGATTAATTAAGTGTTTGAATTTATGACTCACGAAACTCCTCTCCGCACCGCAGTCAAAGAGTATGCATGCATAAATGTCGTTGATGAGAAACATACCCGTAACCACTGTGGGATCAGCTATTGCTTCGTTCTGCCCTATTGCCAAAACTCTTCCTATACCGCCAGTATTCTTTGCCTTAGGAAAATCCCTCTTGAAGTGCCCAGTTTCCCCACACCCATAACATGCCTGGCTTACTCCAGTACCAGGAACTTGGGTGATTGGTCGTGCTGATACCTTACAGAAACGGGCAGTGTGTCCTTTCCTGTCATACTTTTTACAGTGCATCTCCCGGCAATTACCGTGGTGATGGTAATTGCATTTGTTGCACTTTGGCAAGTTCCTAGCATATTGCTTCGTTGGCGCGGGGATAGCGGGAATAGCAGTGGGGGCATTAGCGGCATGGACCACCACTATTTGTTTCTTTGAAGGTTCTTGCAAAGATTCACCCTTTCTCTTGTTCCAAAACTTCTTGTTATTGTTGTTGTTGGCATTGTTGTCATTGTTGTTGCTTCTTTTGGTTGGTTCTGGGACGACGGTTGTGACACCTTGGCAGACCCCATGATCAACGAGAGATTGCGCCAATTCCTTGGCGCTATCGAACGTTGTGGGTTTGGAACCTAGTACACTTCCTCGTAGCTGGGGTGACAGCCCCCAGATGTACCATTCCACCTACTGGCTTTCCAAAATCATCATTCCTGGACAAAGTATTGTCAAGTCACTGAATCTATTTGTATAGCTTGTGATGTTCGAGCCTACCATCGTAAGGCCTCAGAGCTCCTGTTCGAGCTTTTGAATCTCGCCCCTTGGGCAGTATTCTCGTAGTAGCATTCGTTTCAGGTTCTCCCAACCCATGGAGTTTGCCACCACTAGAGTTAGTGACTTGACATGGCCATTCCACCATGTTAGGGCTCGTTCGGAGAAAGTACAGGTGACAAATTTTACTTTGCTTTATTCGGGGCATGAGCATATCTCGAACACCGCTTCTGTTTTCTCTATCCATTGGGATAGAGCCATCACTCCCCCAGTCCCATTAAAGGGGATGGGTTTGCTGTTGGAGAAATCTTTGTAAGTAGATTCTCCGGTACGACCTTGGGTTTGGCCATTTGTAAAGCTGTTTATCCCTCCTCCTTATCCGTTGTTACTCAATTGTGCCATTGTTGCGGTTACGGCGGCTATTACAACAACCTGAAAGGTAGCAGCATCCATAGTTGGAGGGGGTGGTGGAGGTGGTGCTGGCGCTTCGTTTGTATTGAAACGTCAGGGATTCCTTCTTGGTGGCATGATTCTGCCACAAGTTTAAGAGACGAATGCTTGATAAGTCAGTTGAAATGGTTAAGGGAGGTTCATACATTTTAGTTCTGAACATTTCTGGTTTTTGTATGTTAACGAAAATTTTTCAAAAGAAAACAAGCGTATGAATAATCGTACACTCAAGGAAGTAATAAATGTGCGTCAATTTCATTGATATTAGTATATGATACAGCGATCAGGAAAATTTGACCTTTAATAGGTCTAGGTTACATCAATGAAAATGGGAAATTTTGACAGCATTCCGGCCTCCGAATTGTGTACCCACAATCCGTCAGGTTTACATTTATACAAGAAAAGGTAACACCAACATTTAGCCGATAGTTATAAATATAGCGTCAGAAGTACACGTTCTATTTCGAGCGTGTAGGACGTTGCGGACCATGGTAGGTAGTTGTGAAAGTCTTAGCTTGGGCTATTTTACGTTCAGCCTCGATGATACACCTTTCCATTGCGGCTTGTTGCTCACAGAACTCCCTTACTTCGGCTCTAGTAGCAGTGATGTCTTTCTGAAGGTAAAATGTGTGCTCTATGGTTCGATCGTGTTCTTCGTCCAGACAAAGAAGACGTACCACAGTGACAGCAGTGGTGGCCCCAATGTCCAAGAGTTGGTTGGCATTTGCTCTTGCTTGATCGCCTTGGTTGGTAATGTGACGAACCATGACAGGGAGTGCTCTGTCAGCCGAACCCCCGTTGCGGAGGTCATAAAAGCTTTGTGCCATGCCGTAGGGTGGGCGTTGCCCCTATTCCCTGCTCCATTGCTTCAGATCCATAGCCCAGCGGGGCGTCGGGCCCTGAAAGTCTGGTCGGGGAATAGCGGCTCCTCGGGGAGGGTTGTAGACCTCAGGCTCTGAGTCTATGCTCCCACCATCTCCTTCTTATTCTGATCCTTCGCCTGGGTCCTCCTCGGGATCCTCTTCGGATTCCTCTTCTGGTTCTTCCTCGGGAAATTCCTCTTCAGGATCTTCTTCTGGGTCGTCCTCGATCCAGCCTCCATTTCCTTGGTAGGGATAGTAAAGGTCCCCGGGAATGTGAAATCCTTCCATTTTGTCTGGTCGAGAAGTAGAGGTAAGAAAACTTGGGAGAAAGTAATTTTTGATAAGAAAATATTTATTTGACGATTTCTACATTTTAACTAAGTATTGAGGTTTGCACAATGTTTGAAGTTCTTATGGTTCTATAAAATACTCCTATAGTATTACAAACTTGAAAATTTGATTCTAGTAATTTCTTTGGTAAGTTTTTGACTTGTTACTTACTACAACCATTCCTCGACATACGTTGGTCAAGTCCAGGATAAATATAGTTGATCAGGCTATATTTATTCTCGATTTGATTACATATCCTGAGGCTTAGTCATAGTGTCGCAACTTGCCTTAATACCTTTTTTTAAAATTTTGCTATGATACGAGACCGATGCATGCATGTACTTATACTGTTAAATAAAAAGAAAAGTAAAAATGATATATCACTTTAATTTATTAAAAGTATCGTTTATGAAAACGTTTTTTCAGAGGGTTTTTGGTCCCTTTGCATTTATAGTTTGTATATCTTAAATGGTTTGATATACTTAGTTCACTATAAACAATGCTCTGATACCAATCTGTCACACCCCCAAACCAGAATGGCGGAAACATTCGGGGGTGAGTGACTTCACGCAGTACCATAACAGTTGAATATTGTAAAGAAAGTAACACAACCATCATAAATATAATAAAAACTTACATTGTTGCATGTATTACATGTTTCAAAAGAAAATTACAAATATGATGATTCAAAATGTTTTAATTATAGACGCCTTAGCGTTCCTTCTCCAAAAGCTGATGGTTACCTGTATTACTGATTCCCTGAGAAATACAAGTAGTTTCGAAAAAGTGTCAACAACAAAGTTGGTGAGTTCATAAGTGTTTTTGTAATGAAAAATGTATGTCTTTTAGAAGAAAATAGGTGAATGTGGTTTCCAGAAAATCCCATATTTTCTACATATAGTTTGAAAAAGTCCCAAAAGTTTGAAAGCGTTAGTATCTTTTGTGCGCAAATGATGAAGGTAAATTTCTGCTCAAAATAATGTAAAAACTGAATGCATTCATGAGCCTCGTAAATCAAACTTATTTTATACTTCCGTGTGAGTTTTATAACCATGATATTGACCCAGACTGCCTGTAGCAAAGTTCTTTAGGCGTTGTAGTGTTATGATGTTTGTCACCCCAGACCTGCCGGTCTAACTGTAGCTAACAGTTTAGGTGCGGGATTGTCAATCCCGTATAGATCTATACACAAGTATCACGCTCTCCCTCCAAGAGATTATGGTTGATAATACAGGACTTGAAATGCGTACTTATGAGTACGTTGAAGTTGAATGTCTCACTACACTTAGTATTCATAGATTTACGAAAAGAAGAGTCTATATTTCATGTAGATGAAAATATTTCATTTTTCACAATGTTTACATAAAGATGTATTGAATAACTCGTAAACTATACCCATTATAGTTTATTATAAGCGTGTTCCATTTGATAACATAAAATTTGTATAATATCAACTTTGCATGTGAAGTGTAACATTAGTATAAATGTTGTTTATCATCCATAACATAAATCTAGATAAAGTATTTTAAAAACATTTCTAACGACGTGTATTTTAAGTATGAGTTTATCTCGTGTTTCACTTGTATTCCCCCCCCCCCCCCCTAAAACATGAAAAATACGTGAAAATGTAGGGGTATAAACTCACTTGGAAAGTGTGACGACTCGAAGAAAACGAGCTTTTTCTCGGGCGGCGCTCCGACCGGAAAATGGCGAGATTCTCGGGAATCTCGGGGCTTCGGACCTTAGTCGGGGCTGGGGTATGAAACCGGGGTGTCGGGGTTGTCTCGGGACGCTAAACGGGAAGTAAAAGTGAGAGAGAAGAGAGAAATGGGGAAAGAAAGTCGGAAGTCTCGCATCCTATTTATAGGTGAGGACTACAGCCCTCGTACGATGGGCGTACACCGAAGTACCCGGGGCGTACCTCGTACACTGGGCGTACTCCGAAGCACGTTGGGCGTACACATGCGTCATGCATGACTGCATCCTCAGACGAAGCATCAGAGTGACGTGGTCGATCCGAGGCCCTCCATTCAGTACGCTGGGCGTACTCCTTCGGATAAGGCTTTGAAATGCGTGCCAAGAACTTCTAAAATGCGTAACTTTCGCATACGAGCTCCGTTTTCGACGTTCTTTATATCCACGCGAAGGTGAGAAAATACTATACAACTTTTATTTAGACTCCATCGGCTAATTTTGACTTTATTTTTAATTATATTTTAATTAATAGGACGGGACACGATAATTTCGTTAAAAATCCCTAACTTCTTTATCCGACGTCCGTTTTCATTTGTCTTTTTACCATTGAACTACTATTGTAGAGACCTTCAACTCTCGTTTAGGTTGTATAGGCTAAAAATCGCTCGATCTTTATTTCGAGTTTTTAGTTGTCTACCGCTATTACGAAATTTAGAAAATTCGTAACTTCTTCATACGAAGTCCGTTTTGGGCGTTCTTTTTATGCATGTTCATGGCTTAACGTTATCTACGACTTTTGTTTAGATACCTAAGGCTAAAATGCACGTTATTGAAATTTCACTTTTTACGTCTAGCATTGTTTTGCCGGGTGTGTTGTGGATTTTCGATTGGTCATAACTTCTTCGTTATAACTCGGATTTGAGTGTTCTATATATTTTTGGAAACCTTGGTACAACATCTAACACTTTATGCATCCGAATTAAGATTTTATAACATTTCATTTTTGAAGCTAATTCCGTTGGTTCCAAATTGTTCGTTATTTTCGACTTTTTGAATGTTACATTGACTTGAGAAAAATATCAGGTTGTCACAGACATGCTTCGTGCATGTGCGCTGGATTTTGGAGGGAGTTAGGATACATACCTCCCACTGGCAGAGTTCTCGCACAATAATAGTTATCATGCCAGTATTGACCGAGCTCCATTTGAGATGTTATATGGGCGGAGATGCAGAACTGCGGTGTGTTGGGACGAGGTCGGGCATCGGGTCATTGGGAGCACTAAATTAGTGCTCAAGACTACCAGACTGATTCAGTAGGTGTGCAACCGGTTGCGAGTCACGCAAAGCCGCAAGAAAAGTTATGTTGACTGACGGCGATCAGATATCAAGTTTCAGGTGGGGGATTTTGTATTGCTGAATGTGTCGCCCTGGAAAGGGATTATCAGGTTTCGGAAGAGGAGCAAGTTGGGGCCTCAGTTTATAGGCCCGTTCAGGATCTTGACCCGAGTGGGCAAGGTGGCATACCGCTTAGAGCTGCCAGATGAGCTTAGTCAGATTCACAACACCTTGTATGTGTCTCAGCTTCGGAAGTGTGTTGTTGATGAGTCCACGGTTATTTCCATGGATGACATTCAGGTGGATGGGGGTCTGAATTATGTCGAGAGGTCGGTCGCCATCTTAGAGAGGAAGACAAAGGGTCTTCAGAACAAGGAGGTGAAATTGGTAAAGGTGCAATGAAAGTCTAGTCCACAGCTACGGTCTTCAAGGACGAAGTCTAGTCCAAGTAGGGGAGAGTTGTAACACCCTAAACAAGGTTTGACTTGAAACCCTCAAAGAAGTTACATTTCTATATATATAGCCCCTTGAGTACGCTGGGCGTACTTATGTGTACACTTAGCGTACTCTATATGGTTGGATGCGGAGGAGCTGGACATATGCCGGGCGTACGTGTCACGGGTGCAAACCCTAAATTTCAGACTTGTGACCTATTTAAATGTCCTTAACCCACTTGAGCCTCATCCTCATCAGCTCTCTTCACCTTCAAACGTTCCTGGAAGCCCTAATAACCTTTGTGAGTTCTTTTTGAGCCTTAAGAGTGCATTGTGGTCCTTTTTAGTGTTCATCCCGAGAAGAAGAAGTGGTCAAGCAAGCTTGGGACGAGTTGGTGCTTCAAGAATCTGCATCTTAGTCATCTTGCAAAGCTTCTAGAGGTAGAAAGCTTGCACCTTTCCACTTAAATCTCTAGATCTAGCTAGGGTTTTCTAGTTTTGTCCCTTTGGTTGATTTTGGACCTCCATTTGTGAGTTAAGCAACTCCAGAAGGTGGGAATGAAAGATCTGAGGTCCATTGGTCCTTTAGTATCATAAAAATAGAGTCTTGATGTGAGTTTTGGCCTCATGCATGGGTTAAAGACCTTGGAAAAGTCTTAATGGAGGTGTTGGGTGTATATAAGGCATGCAAAGGCATAAAGTTGCCAACTTTATGCCTTAGGACGTCTTAACAAACTTAGATCTGCCTTTTGGACGTAAAGGAACCGAGTATTAAGTACTTAATGGAGAAAGTGCTTAATCTGGTAGTACGATGGGCGTAACCCAATGTACGTTACGCGTAATACTAAGACCCCAGTATGATACGCATACCAGGATGGTACGCCAAGCGTATGCTTCACAGTTGGGCCCGAATCTGGTTTGGGCCTTTGAGCTGTTGGGCCACATTTGGTTATCGGGAATGGTTGTATTCTGGGAATTATGAGTCATTTCATATGTTATGGACCATGGACATATTGATTGGGCATTATTAGGCCAAGAGGCCCATTAATAATTTTGGACATGGACTTTGGGCCCATTAACAAGGGAAAGATAGTTGGGCCTCATAGAGGGGTTTGGAGTTTGGGTTTCTTTTGATTAAGTAAGGTCCTAACATTGATTAATATTACTATTCAGCACGGGAGCTTACGGACTGCTAGAAGAGCGGCTTTTGTATTCAGTACACAAATGTGAGTCTTCTCACCATACCCATGGGTCTAAGGCACCAAGGCCGACCCATTATGTGATTATGATATATGTGTTAGTCATTATGTGATTTGATATGCTATGTGATTGTATGCTTTTGCATGGAAGACCTCGGGCGGAGCCCATGGCATTGGATATAAGACTATGTGGGGTAGCCCATAGCATTCCTAGGTAAAGACCATATGGGGTAGCCCATGACATTGGATGTAAGACCATGTGGGGTAGCCCATGGCATTCCTAGGTGTAGACCATGTGGGGTACCTATGACATTGGATTTAAGACCATGTGGGGTAGCCCATGACATTCCTAGGTAAAGACCATGTGGGGTAGCCCATGGCATTCTTACAGGTTTTATGTATGCATGGCTTATGTGATATGTGTGTAGCTTTAATAGCTAATAGGATATGTATATCTGGATTGTGTGTGGTATGCTCTAGGGAACTCACTAAGAATTTCACTTACAGGTTGTTGATTTGTTTCAGGTACATCTAAGCCCAAGGGCAAGGGCGCGACGTAATGGCGCGGCGTGCACTTTATCTCTCTTTCACTGATATGGTTTGGGGACACTCTGATGTTTTAAAAATTAAATTGTAACGAATGTGGATTTGAAAACAATTGTGTTGGAATTTCATGGTTATGAAAATGTGTTTGATTAATTAAAAATGAAAATTTTCTTTGTAAAATTTGGGTTGTTACAGATTCATATGTAAATTACATGTGAATCACATTATTTACTTGTGATTTACATGTGAATTACATGTGAATCACATGTAATTCATATGTGAATCACTTGTGATTTACTTGTGATTTACTTGTGATTTACATGTGAATTACATGTGAATCACTTATTATTTACTTGTGAATTACATATGATTCATATGTAAATTACATATGAATCAAATGTAACTCATGTGATTCATTTTTCATTTACATGTCCTGCATAAAATGAATGAAAATAAATGAAAATGTAAGATTCAAATGAAAAAGTTGGTAATCAGATTACCCAGAAAGTGATAATCTATTTATCTTTATATATCAATAATTAAGAAATATTATATTACATTACTGGTGTGAATTTCTAGGGAGCTTTGCAATAGGAGCCTTCGACATTCTAAGATCTCATATATATGAATACCAGATTCATCTACAACTGTTACCTGTATTTTATGTTACAATATTTAATTACCATAATATAATATTTTTTAAGCTAATGCACAAGCATTAGTTATGTATGATGAACTTGACTCAAAGAACTTACAAGCATATGTTTGTTCTTGATATCATAGTCTATATTACGGACATGGTAATATTCGATTGAATTTGTTTTCCTGAAAGTTGATAAACATGCATGTAATTAGTACTTCAAAACTCCCCAAAATCCATAATGAAATCAAAGAGAAAGTTGCATAATTTCATAGAACCCAGGAGATCCTTCAAAAAAGAGGGTATTGCTACCTGTAAAGAAACTCAGGAGATCCTTAGTTGAAAACAACAAATTTCATAGAACCCTTTATGGATTTATTGTTTTTTAAGTGGTGTAGAAAGATGTTCGTGGTGTCAATTATTTGAATGAATTGCGGGTATCTTCTTTACCTATTTCTATATTTTTTTTATGGAGGGAGATTTTTTAAGTGTGTTTATGCAATATGAGCAGACTGATACATGTCTTGCTTTAGATGCTAAATACATGAGACGATGGGAATTCAATAGTATAGCTCAAGCTGCTAAATGCATAACTTTATGGCTTCCTGGGACTCCATTTGAATGTCTTCTCTTGGAACAACATCTCAATTCTATGATAGGTAAACATTTATAATTCAATTCTATGACTTGGCACCAGTTAAATGTAAAGTAACCTTTTGCCCCTTCAATCATTCATAAGAGTATTTGTATGTATGTATGTATATAGAAAAAAAGTATTCATAATATTTACCACTTCCCCATACTCTTCAGATTTGGTTTATCAAAGGAAAGTGCTATATTTTATTTTTATATTCATCATAAACTGCGTTCCAGAATTCAAAGAATTCAAGCCACACGTTGTTACAAAAAAACCTAGTTAAATTCGCACATTGTTACAGAAACCTTAGTTAAATCAACCAAATCTGAAGAGTATCAGTTTAGATGAAAGAAGAGAGATAATTCTACAGATGAATTGATTTCATACCTAATTAAAAATTAAATAATACAAGTAGGTAAGTATTAATGATACATGGTGATCGAAGTTGAGTGAATCGACGAAGCAACTTTGATTAGATAATTTTGCCACCTCTATTCCAAATCTACTGAAATTGGTAAGGAATGAGAGACGTCGATTATGTTTTAGGTCAAATGAACAATTTAGGATTGTGGAGGAGCAGATGCGATACCGGTAGACTCCGACGATTGAAAACGATGGTGAGAATGGCGTGGCGATTGAAGACAACCACTTATATTCCAGATATACAATAGATAAGCAATCGGAGATATAACAAGTGTTTTAAAGTCAACGGCAATGAGACAATTGGTGATTCACAGGAGTGTGGATGAGCAAAGGTGGAGGTAATACGCTCTGGCGAATGAAGACGACAATAAGAATGCGACAAGATTCGACGATTTAATCTCAAAATCTGGGATGAAGAGGTGAGATTCGACAATTTCATTTCAAAATCTGGGATGAAGATGAACATGAGGGAGAGAGAAAGATAGTGAGAAAGAGTTGTATTTTCAAAATTAATTTTGATTAATTATTATGTATGTTAATTTTTATCCCTTAACTACCCTTATAATTTATTGTAAAAAGTCAATGTACCATTGAAATTGTTAATAATTACAAATATGCCATGTTTGATTTAGGCTATTAGAAGTTTTTATCTTACGTTTCATTTTTAGTTTTCGAAAAACCTTAGGTTCTCAAATGAATATATATATATATATATATATATATATATATATATATATATATATATATATATATATATATATATATATATGATATAGATCCGGTAAGAAATTTTTTTTGGTAGGAAGGTAAGAAGTTTTTTTTCTACATATTTTTTTGACGAACAAAATAAATGAATCACTAGATGATTCATTTGTAAGATGATTCACAAAAAAAAAATTCTCAAAAAAACATCTCGATGATTCATTTATATAATGATTGTGTTGTTATTCATTAAAATTGTCATAAAAGTGAATTTTTTCTTAATTCATTTAAAAATGAATCATCGAGATGTTTTTTTGAGAATTTTTTCTTATGAATCATCTTACAAATGAATCATCTACTGATTCATTTTATTTGTTTGCGAAAAAATATGTAGGAAAAAAACTTGTTACGTTCTTACAAAACATTTCCTTCTTATTTGATATTTCTTACAAAACATTTCCTTGATGACTGTGCCTTTGTATTCAAAGAAGTTGACTTTTGTGGGCAATTACGCTGCCGTTAGATTGCGTCTTTAGATAAATTATATTATATTTATCTTTGGTTGGTAAAATATGTACTTCAGGTTTCGAGGCCATTATTGCTTCGTCTTTCTTGCTTCACTGGTTGTAGAATTGTAGACGAAGGGACTGGGAAGGAATTCAATTTGGTCATCCTCATCGTCTTCACAAAATCGATCCTATGGGGCGTTTGGTAGCGTAATCTTCATTATATGAACCAGTGGACAGTATCGATTTCATCCAAATAGCAGGACATCATACAACATCGAAATTACAACAAAATATGTTTGCAAATAAGCAGTAAATCGTTCTTTTATAAAGCAATAGGCTTTATTCGCTTTCCTGGTACTAATTTCCATTCGATTTCCTAGTACTCATCAAAAAACGAAATCGCAAGGTCAGCATCTCTTTACCTGCAATTTTAAATATCTAAATTTCCAACCATGTTCTTCTTGGCTCGTGTTGTGGTTCATGTAATTTGAGTTATGGGATTAGCATCTCAATTGATGAACTGCAATCCTAAATTTTGATTTCAATTTCAAGTTTAGCATGTTGACCTACCAACTGTAATGTATGTTTGATAAATTGGGATTTGAATAACCCATTGATAGATAATCTGCCTCACCCCGTTTAAAAAAAAACTTATTTTAATGCTATATTTGTTAGTAATGGGATTAGAAAATTTTGATTTCTACCACTATAAAATCAAAAACAATATGCCATGGTCAATGGTTTTGGGAACTTTTTTTTGGCTGATCTCTATGTCCAATGTCATAGTTTGTTAGTTTGTTAGCTACTTAGGTTACCGATTTGACTTAATTGGCCTAATATTGTTTAGTTTTTCCAGGTGCTTGTTGTATAACCTTCCCAATTTGCTGGTTCTTTGTTTTGAATATATTCTAGCTGTTAATGATTTTGATATATAATTTTTGGGAAAGAAATCGATTTTGGTTCATGATTTTGATTTTCATCTTCATGATTTCTGCTGGTTTTTGCTATAAACCTGCAACCCTTCATTATAAACCCTTTAATTTCATTTTGATTTAGTTATGCCTAATAATCACTCAAGTGTTTGACCATTCTGAATTTTGGGTTTCCAAAGTACCAATCGGATTGCAATGAGTTGAAGGCTTGGGGTTTGTGGTATCTGAAGTTCCAATCCCATTAAAATATTGATGTCTTGAACTCTGTCATTAAGATCATAGGGGAAAACCACAACAAAGATATTCAGTGTGTTACGAAGCTAGCTATAGTGTCCTAGTCTCCTAATTATGTTTGAAAATTATAGGATATGGGAAGGGGTTATTTTATGCCATACTAGTCTTTTGAAGATGTAGGTTGTGAAGCATCATATATTATGTGACATAAGGTTTATGGCCACACTTGGGGAAATAAAAGGAAGACAAATGAGGAAAATCTTTTAAAAAGTTCGGATAAATCTTCCGTTCCCTGACTTTCTGTGTTAAGTTGTTTTTTTGTGGTTAATTTGGTATTACTCTTAATATTTTATTGGGGAATTTTTTTTGTGCTACCCCTGACGA
Source organism: Lactuca serriola (assembly GCF_051521515.1). NCBI lineage: Eukaryota > Viridiplantae > Streptophyta > Magnoliopsida > Asterales > Asteraceae > Lactuca > Lactuca serriola. The sequence goes on from NC_136412.1 coordinate 75,500,800, forward strand.
AAATTTGGCTTTATATATCATCAATGAACCTCATGATCCTTGTGCCTTTGCAGTTTTTATAATAATTTTTCTTCAAAACTTTTCTCAGAAACAAACAAATCATGTCGTTACTGGAAGAGTATGCTCACTTTAGAATTCCACTGGAAGAGATAAGACAAGCAACAAACAACTTCGCTGGTGAATATATAATTGGTCGTGGTGGGTTTGGAGAGGTCTACAAAGGAGTGCTCATCCGGCCAGGAGGCTCTATCATGGTCGCATTCAAGCGGCTTGATAGAGCATTTGGCCAAGGATCATCAGAATTCTGGAAAGAGATTATCCTTCTTTCTTTATATAGACATGAAAATATCATAAACTTTGTTGGCTTTTGTGACGAGGGGAAAGAGATGATCCTTGTCTACGAGTTTGCAACACACGGAGGCCTTGACAAATATCTGAGTAGTGCTAACCTCACATGGTTGAAGCGCCTCCAAATTTGCCTTGGTGCAGCTCGTGGCTTAAGTTATCTTCATAATCCTACAGGAACCCAACAGAGAATCCTTCATCGTGACTTGAAGAGTGCAAATATTCTTTTAGACGAAAATTGGCATGCAAAGATAGCTGATTTTGGTTTATCCAAAATTGGTCCGCAAAACATGCAATATACTTTCCTTACTAATAATCCCATTGGTACAGTGGGCTATGTGGATCCTATGTACATGGAAAGTGGTCTTCTAACAAAAGAGTCTGACATATACTCTTTTGGAATAGTATTAATGGAAATTCTTTGTGGAAGACTGGCAAATGAAGAGGGGAAACTGCCTCTTGGTCCAATGGTACACCGCTATTATCAAAATGGAAAACTTACCGAAATCATAGATCCATTTCTAATAAAACAAACGAGTGCAGATTCCTTGGATTTGTTTTGTAATATTGCATATCAATGCCTGAAAAGTAACTACAAGGAACGCCCATCGATCATTGTGGTTGTCGAAAAGCTTGAGGAAGTTTTGGAACTTCAACAAAAATTTGAGGAGGCGTTAGCACATCAAAAAGTAAGTTACTATATACATTAATTAATATTTTCGATCATTGTTTCATCAATACTTCATTTAAACATCTATATGCACACATAAATGATCACATGGAATATTTTATAATGGGGAGTTGTAAATTTAGTTACTACCTACATAGTATATCAACTCTTATACTTGCGGCAACAAATTAAATTTATTATTTATATTTAATTTTTTGGGGGCAGTCACACAATCCAAACAGTGTAAAGTTTTGAATTACCATGTAAACCTTAACAAACTACTCAAAATCTTCGAACTTAAGAATGTGAAGAAAAGAGAAAGTACAACTAAACACTTAAATTGTTTTGAGCATGCATAAGTAGTTTATTATTTGATGTCATTTGGTGTTTAATAAAACTATTGAAGTAGGTTATAAAGTTTTCTTTTAAATAAATATTTAAGATAACTTCTTAATAAGTTTATTATATGTTTCTCCACAAGTTTGCAAATACATCTTACAATGCTCATTTTTCGCTAAAAATATACATATAAATATATTATAGTTTTTGTTTTAGGAGAGAGCAAAGCTTTTTGTTGTGAAGGTGTTTATTTTAATTATTTTAACACCCTTACCAAAAGGAAATATATGCACATTAGTAGAAAAACGTTTATTTTGATTTTTTTTTAACAAATCAGCTTCTATAGCAACGTCTTAACTTATTAAGATGTTTTTCATTTTTACATTAATTTGCAAATATGCAGATGTGCATATATGCATACCAAAGCTTTTCGTTGTGACGGTGATTATTTTAATTAATTTAACACCCTAACCAAATAGAAATATATGCACATCAGTAAAAAAATGTTTGTATTGAATTGTGTTTTTCAACAAATCAGATTCTATTGCAGCGTCTTAACTTATTAAGATGTTTTTTTTTATCTATACATTCATGTGCACATATGCAAATGTGCATATATGCATATTTTCATTTGTGTATATGTGAAAATGGTGCACATTTTATGTAATTTTTTTTCTTCGAATATCAATATGGAAAGAGGTTAATAAATGATGAACTTACATATTTTTAGTTATTTTTTTCGATATAAGATAAGCTCTAAAACAAGGGTTGAAAAATCATGCACATTTGAGTTTGTGCATATATGCACATTTTTTAAACCAACCATTATTCCTTGAACTTTGTGAATTTCAAAAAATTATATATATGCTAACTTTCTTTTTATGAATATTAGGTTGCAGATAATTTGAAAGACAAACGAGAAGGTGAAGAGGACTTTAAGGTAATGAAATTCAAAATTTAAAAATAATTATAATAACTCGTTTTCTTTTTTCCTTCAAAAATACTATAAGCGGAATTCTAAAAGTGAGGTGCAGGGTCGAAAACCAACCATAATTCCTTGAACTTTGTCGTTTAACAATCTTCATCTAACATGATAACTTTAGGGTAGGTGTGTTGTGAGGTTTCAAGGGTATGGTTTACCCTTTTTCTTTAAATTAATTAGATGTAACACACACAAAAGCACATCACTAATAGAAAATCAGCATCAACAACAATCATACCCTAGCGGAAATCACTAGCAGCAAAACAAGCTTAGTTTTTATTGCGGAAAATTAGCTACATACTTCTTGAATTTTAGTGAGATATTTAACGACGAATTAAACATTACTAATTACTTATAATCTTAGCAAAATATTGTTTACGACAAAATTGTGGACAATATAGTGATAATTTTTACCATCACTATTCGGGTTGGATTGAACCTCTCCGATAATTTTTGTCGTTGCACAGCCACTAAAAGCTTGTCACCACTTTGTGGTTGGATTGAACCTCTCCGACAATTTCTTTGTCAACAATCTAACACACTACGTTTGAGTCATAATCTACTGCAAATTATTTCATTTATCCCTTTTGTACAATGGCCTTATTTTAGAAAATAATATATTCTCTTACAAATTATAATGTCATAATATAATATACAATACTCTAATACAAAGTACAAAGTTGCATTTAGAATCATAATTTCTCAAACATCCCCTTATTAGAAATTCTAATCAGTTTATTTTTATTAATTTTCTAATTTTATAAATGATATGATTTTTTTCTTTTATTTTATATAATAAAATAATAACAAATCAAATCAAAATCTATGGATGTTCATTTTAATTAAGTTTATTTTTGTTAATTCTTTTTGTCTATATTTTTCAAAATAAAAAATGCACGTGGATGTCTATTATTGAGCACAAAACTTTCCAAATAAACCTTCGGTTGCGCATTTCAAGAGTACCACTCAAGATCCTCATAGACATAGTTTTTCTATGTATACATCATATTATATGGGGTCTAATTTGTTTGATTTAAACTAAGAATCAACGAGACACACCAAGTATTTATTGTAGAAACCTTGAATGTGCAAGTCATTTTTAACAAGGAAAAAAGCGACTCATGGCTCCTATTAAAACCAAGATGAATCGATGCATAACTTATACTTCAACCAAGAACAAACAATGCAAAATTCATATCCACTTTCAAATAAAATTCCAAATGAATTTCTATCATACGTTACACATAGAAAATATGGTTGGAGATGGAAAATGTGGATTCCAAGCAATAGTATGAGTACATCAAATAGATTGTGCATGCATTTATAACTATTAGTATATTTCTGATCATAGGAATTGAAGTAAAACAACATAAGGCATGAGGAAATTTAAGATAAAGCAAAATTAGGGAGACAACTAGCTAGGTTCTATGGATCTTTTGAGTTTTCTGAAATGATAAAAAAGATCTTTGAGTTATATGTGATTCTCAGGTGTGTAATAATATTATAAAAACGGGGCAATTTAACTTTTATTTTCCACTACAATGACACTCAATGGTGCAGGTGAAAAAGATGGATCATATGAAAATCCCATTCGAAGATATAAAGACAGCAACTCATAATTTTCACGACGATTATAAAATCGGAATTGGTGGATTTGGGAAAGTTTACAAAGCAAAACTCTTCCACTTCGATTTTAGAAAATATGTTAAAGAGGGCGGATATAGGACAGTTTCTACGGTGGAACTCTCAAGCTACCAAAGAACACAAAGCATTGTTGCTATTAAGCGGTTAGATAGGAATTATGGGCAAGGAACCGGGGAATTCTTGCAAGAAATCTCTGTTCTTCCTTACTTTACACACAAAAACCTTGTCACACTTGTTGGATTTTGTGATGAAGATCATGAGCGTATTCTTGTGTATGAGTATGCCTCAAATGGAAGCTTCGATAGTCATATTGAAAAGAATGATATCATGAATTGTCATACATGGGCAACACGTCTTCAGATTTGCCTTGATGCTGCGTATGGGCTCGACTTTCTCCATAACGGTGTTGGAGAACATCATAGGATAATACATCGAGATATAAAGAGCTCCAACATTTTGTTAGGCCGAAACTACATAGGCATGATTAGTGACTTTGGTTTGTCAAGAATTGGCCCCGCAAATCTGCAAGCCACATTTCTTATGACTCAAGCTGTTGGCACACTCGCATATATTGATCCACAGTATGCCAAGACAGGTAAGCTGACAAAGGAGTCTGATGTTTATTCATTTGGAGTGGTTTTGTTGGAAGCACTGAGTGGAAGACTGGCGCATTTCCAATTGTCCAAAGATAAACCAGAATTTCTACCTCATATGGCTAAACGCTGCTTCCAGCAGAAAAAAGTGAACGAGATTATCGATTTAAAGTTCAAGAAAGAATTTGAGAAAGCCGGCTCTCCAGTTCTGGATGATGAAACCTGCCCAGCTTCCCTAATGATATTTGCAGAAATTGCATATAAATGCTGCAACAAGAAACGAGAGGAACGTCCCACAATGGATGACGTTGTGAAAGAACTTGAGAGAGCATTCAAGTCCCATGTAAGTAATTAAGTTTTATTTATTTATTTATTTATTTATTTTAATTGTAGCATTGTACTTTATCACAATGTCATCTCAATGCACACTATAATAGGGCAGATTTTTCAAGGCTTTATGTGCTAACAAGAAAAAAATTTGAAAGTACAAGGCGTATAATTTAGTAAATTTTTCAAAGGGCCTTGAAACTTAAAAAAAAAGTTGAAAAATAATAACTAATAGAATGATATGAAAGTAGGATGCTATAATACACAAATAAACGAAAGTACGTTGCTATTTCTTGCATTTAGCCGACATTAAGAAGGAAACTCGTACCTTAGACGTAAAATCCATATCTATATCCATATAATATATTTATGGGATGTGAGGATAAATTTATGGGTTTCCTTATTTGAAACAACTTATTTTTCTTTAAAGTGTTTATTAGTTTATCTGGTGTCAGAATGGAGTTCTAAAAAAACTATTTTGATCGGCTAATCTGGTACCAAAACGTAATAAGCTGATAAGTTAATTTTTAGTGTTTGACAAATTCTGTTTATACGTGTAATGAAAAAGTAACTTATCAAAAACGCTTTATTTAATTCAATAAGTGAGGAGAAAGTAAATTATCAAATATTTAAGTAAATAAGTGTTTTTAGTTTTTACTATTATTCTATCAAAATGTAAAATAGCTCATTACCAGTGTCAAACCGCAATGAGTTAATACGCACTTCAAATAAGCAACACCAAAGACTCTTAAACTGGAAACAATAATGAATATATAATATTACAATGCTTGCACTTATCTCTGCACATATTATGTAGGTGAAGGGGGTGGAATCCCTTAGAACGACACTCGATGATGTTATATCTGCTACAAACAATTTCCATGACATAAAAGAGCAAGGACCATTGGGCGAGGTGTACTCTGGGGCACTTTCTCACTTGAGCAGACATAATACGGTTACTATAAAGCGGCTCCATCGTTCGGTGGATTCATATGGAGAAGAATTTTGTAAGGAGATTGCACACCTTCATAGTTATAGCCATGAGAATGTTGTTCCTGTTATAGGATTTTGTGAAGAAAAAGGTGAGAGGATTGTTGTTTTTGAGAACATGGTTAAAGGAAGTGTAAAACAACATCTGACCAACAGTAGTCTAACATGGAAACAACGGCTCAAGATATGTGTTGATGCTGCACATGGGTTAGCTTACATTCATAGTCATACTGAAATCGATCAACAATTGAGTCATGGTGACATGAAAAGCAGTAGCATTCTACTTAGGGACGACTGGAAAGCTGCTATTTCTGATTTCATCATATTCAAAGGTGCAGGCACTTTAGGCTATCTTGATCCCTTCTATATGACCACAGGCTCCATAACACAAAAATCAGATGTGTATTCTTTTGGGGTTGTTCTATTTGAGATCTTATCTGGGAGATCAGCAGTTGAAAGGATCGAAATTGATCAGAAACAGCAGCTTCGTGAAGTCCCAAATGTTGAGGCTCAACTGAAAAGTGCAAGACCGACAGTTGAAGAAGAGCGTGATGTCTTTCTTGCACAGTTGGCAGCAAAAAGCTTCAAAACCCAAAAAATACAAGATATTATCTTTCATGCTATAAAACAACAAATTGAACCACAATCCTTGGTGATATTTTCAACCGTTGCCTATCAATGCTTGATGAAAGAGCACGAGGATCGCCCAACAATGGCTAAAGTTGTAGAGGAACTTGAAAAAGCCTTCAATTGCCAAGTAAGTTCACTTAACGAGTAGACAAACTAATGAGCGCTCTTTTAATAGCAAGATTCAGCAAGCTGCTTTGCATGCAGTTATAACGTTTTCTTCTTTCACACATACACAGGATGAGTGGGAATGGGAGCAACATCTGCCAACGGATTATAAGAAAATAATCCAAATGTCAAAATATCCGGTGCCCTCCACAATCTCGAAGAAGGATCTCCATTCCCTCTTTTCTTCAGGAATCCTCCTTAACAACGAAAAAGTGGTGACTCGATCTCTTTAACCATTTATATATCTTTTCTGCATTGAAAACATACATCTATAGTCACCAATCACGTGTTTGTTTTTCCTTGAAATATCTCTTTAGTACCATAGCATATTGAAAGTAGGAAACCCTGTTCCTCCATTGATTTGCCCATAGGGGATATATACAATACAATCAGGTCTATAACTATGGAAACACGTATACATCAAAATAATAAAAGATATTTACAAAAAAAACATAATATATATCTAATATATCAATATATATATATATATATATATATATATATATATATATATATATATATATATATATATTGACTAATACACCCCCGCAGCCTGACCAATGGTAGCAATCCGAAGACTGGACTTGAACTTTTGAAATAGAGGCTTAGGTAGACCTTTGGTAAAAATGTCCGCATATTGATAGTCAGCAGGAATATGAAGAACTTGAATGGAGCCGATGCGCATTTTATCTCGGACGAAGTGTATGTCGATTTCCACATGTTTGGTTCGTTGATGTTGCACGGGATTCCCTGTAAGATAAACGGCAAAAACATTGTCGCAAAATATGATTGTGGCTTCCCGAGTAAATACAAATAGTTTTGTCAAGAGATTCCGAAGCCATGATGTCTCTGCAGTAGTGTTTGCAACGCCTCAGTATTCAGCTTCGGCACTAGAGCGAGAAACTGTGTTTTGTCTTTTTGAAGACCAAGAGACTAGATTATCTCCCATAAAGACACAGTATCCTGATGTGGATCGTCTAGAGTCTGGACAACCCCCCCCAATCAGCATCAGAGTAAGCAACTAGGTTGGTAGATTTGGAGCGAGTTATTGGGAGACCATGAGAAATAGTACCTTTCAAATATCTCAAAATCCGTTTGAGGTATGCAAGATGTGGTTCGCGGGGAGCATGCATGAAAAGGCATACCTGTTGGACGGCATAAGTAATATCTGGACGTGTGAAGGTGAGGTACTGTAAAGCACCAGCAAGACTGCGGTAGAGAGTACCGTCTGTAAGTAAGTCACCAGCAGTAGCACTGAGCTTGGAATCCGTGTCACATGGAGTGCCACTTGGTTTACAATCGAACATGTTTGCACGCGATAAGATGTCAGCAACATAAGATTCTTGAGAGAGAAATAAACCATGTGGCGTATGATGTACCGTAATACCCAAAAATTGATGTAACGTTCCAAGATCAGTCATAGCAAACTCCTTAGATAAAAGTGAATTGAACTGTTGAAGGAGTTGGGTATTAGAAGCAGTTAAGATAATGTCGTCCACATATAGGAGAAGGTAAGCCATGTCGGATCCATGGTTGTAGACAAACAGTGAAGGATCACTTTTAGTGCTTTGAAAACCACAACTAGTTATGTAATTAGCGAACTTTTGGTACCATGCCCTGGGGGCTGTTTGAGGCCATATAGAGATTTCCGTAACCTGCACACATATGATGGATTATTTTTATCAACATAACCTGGAGGTTGGGACATATATACCGTCTCGTTTAAATCTCCATGCAGAAAAGCATTCTTGACATCCAATTGATGGATTGGCCAAGATCTTGAAACAACCAGGCTCAAAACAGTCCGGATGGTAGTAGGTTTCACTACTGGACTAAAAGTTTCATCGCAATCAATACCAACCTGTTGTGATCTTCCATTTACGACTAAACGGGCCTTATATCTCTATAAAGTACCATTAGCATGAAATTTATGACGAAACAACCAGATACAATTTATGACATTAGTATTAGCAGGTCTAGGTACCAATTCCCACATGTTATTATCTAATAAAGCCGTATATTCGTCGGTCATGGCATTGCGCCAATTTGGATCATTGAGTGCGGCACTGTATGTCTTAGGTAACGGAGAAATGGACTGGGTGTTGTGAGTAAGAAGGTTTAAGGGTTGTTTGGGTTTGGACGTACCATCCCTGAGACGGGTGGTCATAGGGTGACTGTTGACGGGTGGAATAGGGGTGGCACCAGTTCTAGGTTGTCGATGATAGGTGAATTTTAGAGGTGGGAGAGATGGTTGGCTAGTGGTGGCAGGAGGAGTTGGGGGACTGTGTTGGGTGTCTGTCGCTGGAGAAGTGGGGGATGTAGGAGAGGGTTGAGGGGATGAAGGTGGGGACTGAGTTGGAACAGTGGGAGGTAGATGGGTCGGTATGGTGATTGGAAAGAAGAAAGGAGAGGGTTCGGTGTCAAGGAAAGTGTAGTCTTTGGCAACTTGTGTAGTTGCAAAAGGGAAAATAGATTCATCAAAAGTGACATGGCGTGAGAAAATGACCTTTCCGGAAGTGAGGTCAAGGCACCTGTATCCGCGAAAGTTGGTTGGGTAACCTAAAAACACACATGGTGTAGATCTAAGGGCTAGCTTATGTGGTCTGGTAGCTGTTTGGTTAGGATAACATGCACACCCGAAGACCCTTAAGTGTTCATAATCAGGGTGTCGAAGGTAGAGAGTGGAGATAGGTGTGTGGTTTTGTAAGGTTTTGGTAGGGAGAATGTTATGTAAGTAGGTGGCTGTGAAAAGACTTTCGACCCAATAAGATGGAGGTATCGAAGCATGAGTAAGAAGGCAAAGCATTATTTCATTAAGGCGACGAATCATGCGTTCCGCTTTGCCATTCTGTTGCGAGGTTTGTGGGCAGGAAAACCGAAACTGAAGACCATGTCTATTAGAAAAGGTCTTAAACTGTGTATTATCAAACTCTCCGCCCAAATCACATTGGCATGATTTAATATTGGTATGAAATTGTGTCTGAATATATTTATGAAATTCGGCAAATTTAGTGAATGTTTCGGACTTGTATTTTAAGGGAAAAACCCATGTATATTGAGTTTTATCATCAATGAGTACCATATAGTATTTGTAACCAGCATGGCTTAACAAGGGGGAGGTCCATAGATCACAATGTATAATATCAAAAGGTAAGTAGGTGATATATTGTGATTCATGAAAAGGTAAACGTTTATGCTTAGAAAGTTGACAAGATTGGCAAAGAGTAGAACTGTAAGTCTTATTACATGGAATAAAATTAAAAACACGAAGATAATCCATAACATGATGTCCCGGGTGTCCTAAACGAGCATGCCATGGCAAGTTGTTATCAGCAACAAAGGCGGAAGCAGTGTAAGTGTAGGTGAACGGATAGAGATGGCTTGTGCTATCATGTTTGCTGAGGATCTTCCTAGTCTGGTAGTCCTTCACAGAGAAGCCAAAAGGATCAAAGTCACAAGAAACCCAATTATCAGTGGTAAATTGTCTAACAGAAATAAGGTTTTTGATAATTTGAGGAGAAAACAACACGTTTTTGAGATGCAATGGTTTGGAAGATGATGGTAGGGAGGTATTGCCAGATCCTTGGATTGGCAGCGACTGACCATTACCAACATATATAGGCTTAGTAGATGTAACAGAGGAAGGAATAGTAACCATACTTGCATTAGATGTCATGTGGTTTGTTGCTCCCGAATCCATAATCCACTAATTATCAGTTTCTGGTTGAACATTCAAAGACCCGAAAGCTTGACCTAGGTCATTAACATCCAAGGGGTTAAGGTCAGTGAGATTAACTTGTGGAGCATTTGCGGGCTGCGGAGGTGGTGGAGTAGGTCCACGATTCTGATAGTGTGGCATGGTCCAAGGAGGTTGAGTCCAGCCCGATTGAGTAGGATATGGGCAAGGTGGTGGAGCTGCCCACCATGGGGCCCACTGTTGGGAGTACTGGGCTGCCCAAGGTGGTGGCGATACTGCATAAGGAGCAACAGACCTAGGACCTGAAGGTCTTGAGCCAAATTGGTTTGATGGTGGCTGATTGCGGCGGCCAGAGGGGCGGCGCTGGTTGTTGCGAGGAGCTGAGTCACGACGAGCAGGGGCAGGAGCAGGTGTCGGTTGATCCCGCGAGACGGCTGCGATGACAGGTGTTGGGATATGAGCAGAGTCACGGGCCAATTGGCGTCGTTGTTCATGGTCTAACATATCACAGGCATCTTCCCATGAAGGCAATTCATGATTGATTTGAGAGGCTGTGACATCAAATTCAGGGGGAAGACCACGAACAAGTTGAAGAACCAATCGGGTCTCGGTAACCGGGTTATCTATGTCGGTGAGTTTGTCAGCAATCTCCGTCAATCGTTGGCAATAGGCCTCAAGGGAGGGCATGGAGTGGAGCGTGAGATTGACAAACTCTTGTTCAAGTGCAGCAGCCCTGGATCCCTTGTTGTTGTGGAAGATGTTCTTCACTCTATTCCAGGCCTGGTATGCAGTAGATTCAGTCTCTAGCACCCGTACAAGCAATTCGTCTGACAGTGTAGCATAGATCCACTGTAAAACGATTGCATCAATCTCCTTCCATGATGTGTGACTCGGGTCGGTGGGAGCTGGTGAAGGTGTTCCATCAATGTGTTTGAGTACCTTGTACCCAGTAGCATTGAGGCGAAAGAGCTTCACCCATGTAGCATAAGAAACCTTTGATCCATCCAATATCATGACTTTATGTTGGATATTAGTTACAGAATAGACGGGGTGGAGAGTAGCCGCTAACGGCTGTGATTTAGAAGCATCACCCATCGATATCAAGAGCCTGAAGGAAAGGTGGCAAAGGCGGCTTGTGAACAGGCAGCGGCAATGTGTTTCCAAGGGTAGAGGGCGACTGCGCTCTGGTACCATGAAAGTAGGAAACCCTGTTCCTCCATTGATTTGCCCATAGGGGATATATACAATACAATCAGGTCTATAACTATGGAAACACGTATACATCAAAATAATAAAAGATATTTACAATAAAAACATAATATATATATATATATATATATATATATATATATATCTAATATATTAATATATATATATATATATATATATATATATATATATATATATATATATATATATTGACAAATACATATCTGCAAGAAAAAGAAGATGGTACAATACTATTATAATCAAAATCTTGTGCCTAGGAATCATTTACATCTCAACATAACTTGAAACAAGCAACACCATTGATAAATAATCAGAGTAGACATCAATATTATTCAAGAAACAAACTAAGCATGCCATGAAGATGATATATATATATATATATATATATATATATATATATATATATATATATATATATATATATATATATAGCAAGACAGAAAGTAGCCATTTAATTAAATAACACATCATTCTCACTATCTTGTCATCCTTTCAACATCTTCTGTTGCTTGGTTTTATATATTATGCCTTTTAACAATATAATTAATGCTCTCTAACTCATTTTTCAATTTTTTCTCACCTTTTATGGTAACAGTGGTTTTCAATAAGCATGGATGGATCAAGAAATGAAATGATACCGGCCAAAAGTTTTTCATACAAAGATGTTTCTTCCCTGAAGTGGAGATCCATTCAACAATCAAGGTTCTCTCTAGTTTATGTAATTACCATTACGTTCTATTAACTTTTTAAGTCAAGTTATACAGGTCATTAACTTAAAATTATTCAGTTTGGAGTAAAGTCTAGAATGCAATATGTCTACTTTTTTTATGAAGTGGAACTTGTATCAAATCCAAGAGGTTAAAATCTAGGTAGAGTGAGTGAGCTTGCTTCTAGAGAAGCAACCTCAATTTTTATAAATGACTATACTAAGATATATATATATATATATATATATATATATATATATATATATATATATATATATATATATATATATATATATATATATATATATATGGTAGAAATCATGTTGGGCTTGGTATCTAAACACCTAATGAAGTGATAGAAATTTCCGTAATTTTGTCGAATCTATGTTGAAGTAAATATTGAGAAAGTAGCTTAGCATAGTAGAATTCATATTTTTGACTTGCGCCAATGGAATTTAACAACAAATTTCAAAATATGGGGGCTTGTTTTGTGGTTTTTCTCATCTTATGGACACATAATTTGGTGGGATTTTGAGATTTAGAAATCGAAATTATTGTGCTATAATGATGTGTATATGTGTTTGTGAAAGGAATCATTAGAAAAGCAATAGGAAATTGAAGAACCAAAACTGGCTTATCATTTTACTTGCGGGGGAACGATGAAAAGAGGAAAACAACGCAAATGGCAAAATAAAAAAAACTCTCACTAACTAACCTTATACACATTATTAAGGCTGTGTTTGGCGCGCCACAACTAGCTGATAAGTTAGCTTATTTTTCGAACTTTTTTATGTTGTGTTTAGTAAGCCAAAAAATAGCTTATAAGCTAGCTTTTTGAAAAGCTACTTAGACTAGCTTTTTAGAAGCTTTTTTAAAAATTTCCAAATACACCCTTTAATTAATTATAGAAACACATACTCTCACATGTCCTTTTATGTAATTTTATATATTTAAGCTAGTTTTACCAAACATTATTTTTTTTATCAACTAGGTTTTCAGCTGTCAGCTAGCTTTTTATTTAACAACTAGTTTTTCAGCTATCAGCTAACAGTTAGCTTTTCAGCTAGTACGCCAAACATAGCCTAAGCTGCAGTCAAATAGAAACAAACACTTGAAAAAGACAAAATTACCCTTATTCACTAAAGATCTTTTGAATTTATTTAGACGTTTTGACCAATTTGTAAGTCACATATGAAACCTATAGAAACATATTTTTATTAGAATCATAGTGTAACATGAAATTACGAGAAAATACAAACACTTGCTCCTTTTTACAATCTATCAATATGTTGGATATCATACGACTTTCTGAATTGTAGTATGTTTGTGCAGATTTCCAAAGGTCGCAAAGATCTTGGACATCTCAAATCTTAATATTGGAGTTCAGATAAATGTTGAGTTCTTAACTCCAGAGACAATGTATGGAGCTTACCTAGTGTTCAAGTTTTGTGATCGAAGAAAGGTCTCTAGCAGGCCGATATATGTGAACCTTAAATATAAGAAGGAGGGTGAAACCTTAAATGCATATTTTGCAGAGTGGAAAGAAGGTGGAAGCCAGTGGTTGAGAGTTGAATTGTTTCAATTTTTTAGTGATCATGGAAGTACTAATTTTGAAGTTCTACTAAAAAACTTTTCTAAGTATTATTGTGGCACATGGGGCATCTTTATTGAAGGCATAGAGTTTAAGGCCATTCCAAGTGTAAGTCGAATAGTTAGTGCACCTCTCTTCTTTTTTGTATTTAATTTTGGAAAATTTGTACGAAAATGTCATAATGTGGTCATGCAATTGTCTATAGGTGGACTTAGAAAAAAATAAAAAATTGAAGGATGGAACAAACATGGGAGGAGTCTTGAAAACAAAGTTACAGATGGACTCAGCAGAACAAATGATAGCCGATAATAAAGAAATCATTCAAAGGTCTGGAAACAATGTCCAAAATGCCTCTAGTGTAGAGCTTTGCTTACTTATTTTCAAAGGAATTCTAATTGACAATGGTGAAAAGGTATGATCTTTTTCTTTTTCATAAAACAAAACTTGAGAAATTAATTACATATGCTTTTGGTATCATAATGATAAACTTGTAACTCTGTGATGATCAGTTATTCTCCCTAAGTGAAGTCGATGGGAAGAGATGTCATATGCTACCTGCAAAAGCAATTATATACAACTCTTCAAATATAAAGTTATGCAATCCTCCAACTGAATCCAGGTTTACTTTATTACACCTTTCATCTCAGGTTTACTTTAGCAGATTTCATGGAATCACTGATATTTATAAAACTTAATTAATGTACGTGCAGATTTGAAGAGGTTGTTGAGATTCTATCTCACCAGGATTTTCGTATCAAATGTGACATTGAGACCAAAATGCTCTCATCAGATACCGCCTACGCTTGTTTCCTTGTGTTCAAACTTTCAAAAAGATGTCGTGGGCTCCAGTGCCCAGTGAAAGCTTGTGATTTAGTACCCAATAGAAAGCAAAGAACCAAAATCATTTCTTTCAGGCACCCAAGCACAGTGAATTTAGACAAAATCAAATGGATTCCAGAACAGAGAGAAGATGGATGGATGGAGGTTATAGTGTGGGAAACTAACGTTGATAACAAGCATAATGATGAGTATGTTCCCGTGGACTTAAAATTGACATGTTTCGAAGGAAATATGTCTGGTCTTATTGTATATGGGATGGACTTCCGTCCTATAGTATAAGTGTATATTACGTAACATTTATACATGTTCTTCTAAGTGTATAGTAACTGTTGTTGTTTTGTACTTTTATATTAACTTATGACTCAATAGAAGATATTATTGGGGTTGGAAAACTCTTCTATTAAACACTAAAATAGAATTACAATAGGAAGAGCAACTCTCACACTCAACTATTACAAAAAACCAACCCTCTCACTAACACTCTCACTCTAAGTGTTATACTATCTGTTTCTTTGTGTTTAGGATGCATACAACTGAAGAATAAAGCCTCTATTTATAGTCTTGGCAGCCACCATTGTAGTTGCCTTCATTAATTGTGTTCATCATAGGGTGGGAAGAAAAACTTGTCTCGTAGGTTTCATTTTATCAACAACGATGGCTACTGTAGCTTTGGAGGCTGGAACACAACAAATCTCCCCCTCCAGTCTCCGTCCAACAATCCTCATCCCAACTAGGTCAACACATAGTCTGTGTTTCTCTTGTGTCACCACCTTTGTCATCTGCAGGATTGTTGTTGGTGTTGATCTTTAACAACTTTAATTCTCGTCCCTCAATTGCTTCTCTAAGCCAATGATAACTTATATCAATATGTTTTGTGCGGGAATGGTACATCGAGTTCTTACTTAGGTCCATAGCACTCTGACTATCGCAATGAATGATGTACTCTTCTTGTGGAAAGCCTAATTCTTGAAGAAACCGTTTCATCCATATAAGCTCCTTCCCAGCTTCAACGGCAGAAATATACTCGGCTTCTGTTGTTGAAGGTGTGACACACTTCTGTAGCTTGGATTGCCACGAGATAGCTCCTCCTGCCAAAGTAAAAATGTAACTTGATGTAGATTTCCTACTATCAAGATCTCCTGCCATATCGGCATCTGTATAACCTTCCACGATTGGCTTTGCTCCCCTGTAGCATAAGCATAGTTTCAAACTACCCTTCAGGTATCGAAGTATCCATTTGACTGCTTCCCAATGTTGTTTCCCCGGATTAGCTAGATATCTACTCACAGTACCGACAACATGAGCAATATCTGGTCTTGTACACACCATTTCATACATAAGACTTCCTACGGCTGAGGAATAGGGGACTGCCTTCATCTCTTCTTTTTCTTTCTCAGAAGATGGACAATTTTTCTTACTCAACTTGAAGTGGTTAGCCAAGGGCGTACCAACGGGCTTGGCATTTTCCATGTTGAACCTTTTGATCACACGTTCAACATACTCTTCCTGTGATAAGAACAATTTTCTTGATTTTCTATCACGGATAATTTTCATGCCCAATATCTGTTGTGCTTGGCCTAACTCTTTCATATCAAAGAAATTAGACAAATCCTTCTTCAAGTTGTTGTTCATTGTTACATCTTGGCCCACTATCAACATATCATCCACATAGAGCAAAAGGATGACAAATTTCCCATCTAGAAACTTCTTCAGATAGACACAATGGTCTGCAACAGTTCTCTTGTACTCATGATTCATCATAAATGAATCAAACTTCTTGTACCACTGCCTTGGGGCTTGCTTAAGACCATAAAGGCTCTTCTTTAAGTTACAAACGAGATGCTCTTTCTTTGGGACTTTAAAGCCATCAGGTTGCTCCATGTATATTTCTTCATCCAGATCACCATGGAGAAAGGCTGTTTTCACATCCATCTGCTCAAGTTCAAGATCTAGACTGGCAACTAATCCGAGTATAACTCGAATAGACATCATCTTCACAACCGGCAAAAAAATTTCATCAAAGTCGATTCCTTCTTTTTGTTGGAAACCTTTGACAACGAGTCTCGCCTTATACTTCATAGTATTTCCCTTGTCGTCTTTCTTCAAATTGAAAACCCACTTGTTTTTAAAGGCTTTCTTTCCTTTAGGGAGTTTCACCAACTCATATGTTTGATTCTTCTGCAAAGAATTCGTTTCTTCTTCCATGGCCTTCTGCCAATTTGCTTTATCAATATAAGATTGAGCTTCTTGAAAGCTCTCTGGCTCCCCCTCGCTAGTAAGAAGGATGTAGTTTGAAGTCGGATATCTTCTTGATGGAGCACGGACTCGTTCGGGTCGTCGAAATTGAGTTCCTTCATTTGCAACTTCTGGCAGTGGATCTGAATTATCCAGGGGTGAAAGCTCCCCCTTCTCAACACCTTCTTGATTTGAATCATCGACTTCTTCGTCCACTTCTTCAGTGGAAACGTCTTCTATATTTTCAGATGTAATTTCTAAAACTCTGGAGCCTGGTTGCTCGTTAATCGATGTCTTGAAATCGTAATATCGGTTTTCATAAAAAACCACATCTCTGCTTCGAATAACCTTCTTTAGTTCTGGGTCCCATAGTTTGTACCCAAACTCTTCATCTCCATATCCAATAAAGATGCATGGAGTGGATTTGAGGTCCAACTTTTTCGTAATTCACTTGATACATGTGCAAACGCCTTGCACCCAAATACTCTCAAGTGAGAATATGATATGTCTTTACCCTTCCATATCTTCTCAGGAACTTCAAAATTCAGTGGAACGGAAGGTGATCTATTTATTAGATAGCAAGTTGTCAATACAGCTTCACCCCAAAATGGCTTTGGGAGTTTAGTCATCTTGAGCATGCATCGAACTTTCTCAACAATAGTGCGATTCATCCGTTCTACTACACCATTGTGTTGTGGGGTTCGTGGAACAGTCTTTTCATATCCAATACCATGTTCCGTGTAGTGTTTAGAGAACTCACGGGAATAGTACTCGCCTCCATCATCTGATCGGAGACATTTTAACTTCTTGCCTGTTTGTCTTTCCACCATTGCATGAAAAGCTTTGAAGCGGTCCAATACTTGGTCCTTCGTTCTCAAACAGTATGCCCATACCTTTCGTAATGCATCATCAATGAATGTCACAAAATACCGGCTTCCACCAAGAGATTCTACTTCAATGGGTCCATATACGTCGGAGTGGACAAGGCTCAGCAACTCAGAGCAGTTCTTTCTTGTGGAGCTAAAGGAAACTCTATGTTGTTTCCCAAATAGGCAGTATTCACAGGGATCCAGAGCAACATCTTTTGCCATTGAAATGGACTTCTTCTTTGCAAGAGCACTATACTAGGAAACAACTAATCACTATCAATTTACTATATATACAATAAATGCAAATATATAAGGAGATATATTAGGAAACAACTAATCACTATCAATTTACTATATATACAATAAATGCAAATATATATGGAGATATATTCTGCTAATAGTCCCCCGCAGTCGAAACTGTAGCTGGGCGGATGGAGAGACCGGAACGGAAGTGGGTGAATAGCTGACGTGGTAATCCCTTTGTGAAGATATCGGCATATTGGTAATCTGCGGGAACATGAAGCATGCGAAGAGAACCCAAACATACTTTTTCTTGGACAAAGTGAATGTCGATTTCAACACGTTATGTGCGTTTGTGTTGGACTGGGTTGTGTGAGATAAACAACAGAGATGTTGTCACAGTAAATGATCGTGGCTTGGCGCACTGGAAGATGTAGTTCGAGAAGTAGGTTGCGTAGCCATGCGGTTTCAGCTGCGGTGTTTGCGACCCCTTTGTATGCTTGCCTTGGCGCTAGACTGGGAGATTGTGGGCTGTCTTTTAGAGGACCATGAGACTAGGTTGTCTCCAAGGAAGACACAATATCCAGAAGTAGATCGTCAAGAGTCAGGGCAACCCCCCAATCGGCATCTGAATATGCAGTTAGTTTGGTAGACTTGGAGGGAGTAATGTGAAGGCCATGGTTAGTGGTTCCTTTGAGATATCTGAGAATGCACTTGAGAAATTTGAAGTGTGGTTCACGAGGATCATGCATGAAGAGGCACACTTGTTGTACCGCATAGGCTATATCCGGTTGTGTGATAGTGGGGTATTGTAGAGCACCAACAAGGCTACGGTGGAGGGAGGTGTCGGATATTGGTTGTCCGACGGTGGCACTAAGCTTGGAACCTATGTCGACAGGGATTGCACTTGGCTTGCAATTGTGCATGTTGGAATGGGTTAGGATGTCGTTGACGTATTAAGCTTGATACAGGAATATACCACTATTTTGAGGTTGAACTTAGATGCCTAGGAAGTGGTGAAGTTTGCCAAGGTCTGTCATTGCAAAGTCTTTAGATAATACATCAATGAAGTGCCGAAGAAGAGATATGCTTGAGGCAGTCAAGACGATGTCATCGACATAAAATAAAAGATATGCCATTTGGTTTCCATGCTTGTAGACAAAAAGAGAAGTGCCACTGTTGGTGCTTTTAAAACCGCATGTTTGAATGAAGGTTGCAAACCGTTGGTACCACGCTTGAGGGGCTTGTTTGAGGCCGTACAAAGATTTTCGAAGGCAGCATACACATGATGGGTTTTTGGCATCGACAAACCCAGGTGGTTGCAACATGTATACGGTTTCATTTAAATCCTATGTAAGAAGGCATTCTTTACATCTAACTGATGAATAGACCACGATCGTGATACATCAAGGCTAAGCACGGTCTGTATCGTTTTGGGTTTAACCACTGGACTAAAAGTCTCATCCCAGTCCACGCCTACTTGTTAGCATTTACCATTAATTACTAAGTGTGCTTTGTATCTTTCAAGTGTCCCGTCGGCATGAAATTTGTGCCGAAACAACTACATACATCGTATAAGGTGAGCATCGTGTGGGCGAGGCATTAGATCATATGTGTGATTTTCTATTAAGGCCTTGTATTCATTGGTAATAGCTGAGTGTCGGTGAGGATAAAAAATGACCATTTGATAGGATTTAGGTAGAGGTGAAATGTTTGGATTTTTGGATGTGGTGTGAAGATTAAATGGGGTTTTTGGTTTAGTGATGCCTACTCGGGAGCGAGTGCTCATGGGGTGGGGTGGTGGGAAGGGGGGTTTGGTTGGTGAGGTGTTGATCTTCTGGAATATGTGATGAGGGATGGAGTATTTGGTAAGGGTGGGGATAGATTTATATGAGATGTGGGATATAAGGGGGTGTTTCGGATGGGAGGAGTGGATGTCAGAGTCTCGGGAGTTGGTTTGGATGTGGGGGAATTTTGAGGTGGAGAAGAGGATGTAGGATTTTGAAATAAGAGGGGTGAGGGGTAGGTGTCTAAGAATGAGTAATTTGGTGGTGGGTTTGATGTAATAGTGACATAAGGGAATGCTGTTTCGTCAAACGTGACATGACGAGACAGGATGATTTTACTAGTGGATAAGTCAAGGCATCGGTAACCATGGTAATTGGCTGCGTGTCCTAGGAAGACACATGCGGTAGATCGTGGGAGAGTTTGTGTGGTCAAGTGGCAGAAAGGATGGGGTAGCATGCACACCCGAAGACCCATAGGTGGTCATACGTAGGGTGTTTGAGGTAGAGTGCGGAAGTTGGAGTGTGGAAGTTAAGAAGTTCGGTGGGTAAGATATAATGGAGGTAAGCGGCTGTATGGAGTGCATCAACCCAAAATGTAGGTAGGAGGGAAGAATGAGCGAGGAGAGGGAGCACAAGTTCGTTAATGCGATGAATCATGCGTTCGGCTTTTCCGATTTGTTCGGAGGTGTGTGGACAAGAGAAGCGGATGTGTAGGCCGGTGGTTGTGGCGAATTGATGGAAGTGGTGGTTGTCAAATTCTCCCCCTTTGTCACATTGAAAGGTTTTGATGGTTTGATGGAATTGAGTTTGCATGAATTTGTGGAAGTGTTTGAAATTGTTGTAAGTTTCAGATTTAAATTTTAAGGGAAATACCCATGTATAGTTGGTGTGGTCATCGTAAGGAGAAGATAGTATTTGTAACCGCCTTTGCTTAGCAAGGGAGAGGTCGATAAGTCAGCATGGATAAGTTCAAATGGTGTAAGAGTGGTAGATGTAGAGTCTATGAATGGGAGACGTTTGTGTTTGGTGAGTTAACATGAAGAACATACAAAAGAATGATCAATTTTTTTGCAAGAGATAAGTTTATTAGAACTAAGAAAGTCCATTACATGATGACCTAGATGTCCGAATCTATTATGCCAAAACGATGAATTAGTGGAAACAAAAAAAGATAAACTTGGAGTGAAAGAAGGAACGTTGATTGGATAAAGATCCCCAGTGCTATTGTGCCTCGTCAGGAGTTTCCCACTCTTGTAATACTTCATAGATAAACCATAAGGGTCAAATTCAACATATACAAGATTATCACGAGTAAACTTTTGTACAGAGATGAGGTTTTTAACAATGTCAGGTGTGTAAAGTATGTTTTTAAGATGGATAGGTTTGGATGGGTAGGGTAAGGTAGAATTACCTGATCCTAAAACTGGCACCCGATTTCCATTTCCAACGAACAAAAACTTAATAGATGTCACAGAAGGGGTAGAGATTTTACCTGCATCAGCCATGAGATAACTGGTGGCACCTGTATCCATGTACCACTGATTGTCGTTAGTCTCCATTGTCAAGGCGTTGAAAGTTGTGCTGAGTTCTGTTGGTTCGAGGGGATTGACATCGGAGAGATGGGTCTGCTGTATAATATTAGCTTGCTGAGTGTTGCTAGACATGTTATTGGGTTGGCTATTATATGGGCTAGCCAAGGTGAAACCCATCCTGGCATAGCTGGGTAAGGACATGGAGGTGGTGAAGTCCACCAAGGAACAGAGGCCCAAAACGGTATTGCTGGAGAATTGGGCCATGGAGATCGAGTTGGATTATTAGGAGGTCCACGTCTATTAGAAGGTGGAGCAGGTTGATTGTTGAAGTTAGGGGTTCCAGGTCCTCGTGTAGAAGAGCGCCACTGAGATTGTCGGCGATTGGGGGTAGGATTGTCACGCCGATTTGGAAACTTAGGAGCGGGATTTGGAGTCTCATGGGTGGCGACAACAGCGGCTTCAGCGGGAGAGAGGGAATCATGGGCGTGTTGACGTTGGTGTTTAAGCTGGAGCATAGTGCAAGCTGTGTCCCAGGCGGGTAATGTTTGGTTTATATACGCACCAAACGGGTCGTATTCTGTCGGAAGGCCTCGAACAAGCTGAAGGACAACCCGTTTGTCAAACGTCATTCACTGGACAATCAACATCGTTGAGTTGGTCAGAGAGTTCTTTAAGGCATTGACAGTAGTCTTCGAGGGAAGGCATGGCTCGAAGTGTCAGGTTGTTGAATTCATGTTCAAGAGCAGCAGCCTTAGAACCTTTGTTATTGAGAAAAATGTTCTGAATTCTGGTATAGGCCTCACGATCAGTCGAATTTGGTTTAAGAATGCAGGTAAGAAGATCATCGGAAAGCATCTCATAAATCCATTGTTAAACAATGGCATCAATTTCTGACCAGGTTTCATAGTTTGGATTTGTCTTGGCCGGGGGCGCGGTTCCATCGATGTGGGAGAGAACCTTATATCCACGAGCATGGAGTTTGAAGAGCTTAACCCAAGATGAGTATGTAACCTTCTTCCCATCAAGAATTCTGACTTTGTTTTGAATGTTTGTGATTGTGTAAACTGGATGAATGGATTTGGTGGGGTTAGGGTCAGATTTGTCTCCCGTGGAGAAAGCTAGAGATTTTCAGGAAAGAAGGGAGGTAAGGGGCAGTGACAATACAGTCGTGGCTATTTGCAGAGGGTTTGAAAAATGGTGATGAGCACTTTGCTCTGATACCATGTAATTCTATGAATATTTGTCTTGTTATTGATAAGAGGAGTCCTCTTTATATACAAAGGGTACAAGAGAGATTATAGGGATTTACATAGCACTATACTAGGAAACAACTAATCACTATCAATTTACAATATATACAATAAATGCAAATATATATATGGAGATATATTCTGCTAATACTACCAAGCCATTCCTAAAGATATTTTGTTGTCTTTGGGGGAGAAGCAGACAACAAATGAAGCTTGGGAAACGCTCAAAACCATGTACATGGGTGCCGATCGTGTAAGGATGACAAAGGTACAAACCCTAAAAGCAGAGTTCGAGGTTTTGAATATGAAGGAGTCGGAGAATATGAATGAATTTGCAGCAAAGGTGAGCAATATTGTAAGAAATATTCGAGCTTTAAGAGACAAGATTGAGGAAGCGTATGTAGTGAAGAAACTACTACGGGTAGTACCATCAAAATTCTTGCAACTTGCATCAACCATTGAGCAGTTTGCAAACCTTGACCATATGAAAATGGAGGAGGTAGTTGGAAGATTAAAAGCTCACGAAGAGGGAATTAAAGGCCATAGTGAAATAGATGAGAAAAATCTCTTGTTGACTCAACAAGAGTGGCTGGTAAAATCCAAGAAGCAAGGAGAAGATGAGTCACGATCTTCGAAATGTTCTAACCGGTCCAACTCAAACAATAATCGAGGTCGAGGAAGAGGACGGGGAAGAAGTTCTAATAACCACAGAGGAGGTCGTCGAGGAGGCAACTCCTAGCATTGTGACGGTGGTCGTGGGTCATCTGGTGTCCGGGATAAAAGTAAGGTAAGGTGTTACAATCGTCAAGACCTTGGTTTGGTCAGTATGACTCTGATTGTAAGAATCCACAACGAGAAAGGATCCTAGAAGAAAATTTAACCCAAGGAATTCTTGATGATGAACCAGCCTTATTGTTGACTTCCTGTAAAGAAGTCTATGATGTTCACGAAGTTTTCTTGAATGAAGAAAAAGTGAACCCAAAGTTAAGATCAGTAGGGAGATAAACCCGGTAAAACAAACATTTGGTACTTGTATAATGGTGCTAGTAACCATATGATGGGTCAAAAGGAAAAGTTTCGTGAACTAAACCAATCCATTCAAGGCTTTGTGAAATTTGGTGATGGCTCAAAAGTACGTATAAAAGGAAAAGGCTCGATTATGTTCAAGTGCAAGAATGGGGAATATCGTGTACTGAAGGAGGTTTACTACATCCCGAGTTTATGTAGTAATATAATTAGCCTAGAAAAATTGGCTGAAGGTGGTGACCGGATTCTGATGCTTGGCTCGTTTCTGTGGATACATGATGTACAAGGGAGACTCCTTATGAAGGTAAAAAGATCACCCAATCGTTTGTATAAAATTATTTTGGAAGATGTCGGATCAAAATGTTTACTTGGGAAGATTAGCGAACATTCTAAATTGTGGCATGCCCGGATGGGACATGTGAGCTTTTCATCGCTCAAACTCATGTCGGACAAAGAAATGGTTCAAGGGCTGCCAAGATTAACTAATCCTACAGGTTTGTGTGAAGGTTGTTTAGTAGGTAAAAAGACTCGAACACCTTACCCCTCACACACTAACTTCAGGGTCGGTAGAAGACTAGAGTTGGTTCATGGGGATCTTTGTGGTCCAATTTCGCCACCTACGCCATCCTAGAACATGTATTTCTTTTTATTAGTTGATGATTTCAACAGAGTTATGTGGATCTACCTGATATAGACAAAAGACCAAGCATTTGAGACGTTCAAGAAATTCACAGCATTAGTAGCAACTAAAACAAATGAAAAGTTGGAAGTTTTCCATACAGATCGTGGTGGGGACACTTAAAAGCACGCAAGTACCTGAAACGCTATGGGGTGAAGCAGTACATAATGGGATATATATATATATATATATATATATATATATATATATATATATATATATATATATATATATATATATATATATATTCTAAATAGGGTGATGACAAAGGCATTTGATGAGGCAACTCCTTATCAGATGATGTGGACCAGTAGAAAACCTAACATTAAGCATCTAAGGGTGTTTGGTTGTGTGGCGCACATGCGAGTGACTAATGGTCATCTCCAGAAACTTGACAATCGGAGCAAGGCAATGGTTCACCTAGGAACAAAAACAGGGACGAAAGCCTATAGATTGCTTGATCTAGAGACGGGGGACACTCGGGTGAGTAGAGATGTCCGTTTTGAAGAAGAGAAAATGTGGTCATGGGGTAAATCAGAAAAATTCAAAGTTACTCCAGGGATGAATTATACAATTGAAGATTTTATGCCACTGAATGAAGAAAATGAAGTAGAAACGGAACTTTACATGCCTGAACTTTATGATAGTAGGTATGTACATGGAAATGAAAACTCTACAGAGGACATTCCATCAGAAACACCTATACCATCTAATCCACAACCTGCCACTCCAACACCCCTAGCTCCGGTGAGCTCATCGGATCCGCTAGCACTACCTCAAGTTGCATAGGTGGAGGAGCTCCTAAAAGATTTCGCACTCTGACAGACCTGTATGAAGAGTGTGAATAACTATTATTCCTGAATGATAGTGAAGAACCAACCACTTACACTCTAGCTTCTAAACACAAGGAGTGGAATAATGCACTGAGGAGTGAACTCGATGCAATTGAAAAGAACAGGACATGGTCACTTGTAGACCTACCACCGGGGCGCAAACCAATTGGACTCAAGTGGATCTATAAAGTAAAGAAGGACCCAAATGGAAAGCTGATAAAGCACAAAGCATAGTTGGTGGCAAAAAGCTATGTTCAAAAGGCAGGGGTAGATTTTGACAATGTATATGCTCCAGTGGCACGAATTGAAACGGTACGTATTTTACTTGGACTTTTAGGTAAAAATGGGTGGAATGTACACCACCTAGATGTTAAATCTGCATTTCTATATGGAGAATTGGAACAAGAAGTATATGTGGTCCAACCGGAGGGCTTTGTAAATCATGATCAGCCAAATAAGGTATATAAACTGTCCAAAGAACTTTACGGGCTCTGCCAAGCTCTAGGAGCTTGGAATACAAAATTGGATAAGTGTCTCAAACAACTTGGGTTCAAAAGATGCATGCAAGAGTATGTTGTTTACACAAGGAATAAAGATGGGAAACTTTTGAATGTAGGCGTGTATGTTGATGATCTTATTGTCATAGGAAATTATGATACAGAGATAAAGAAGTTTAAGAATCAGATGAATAAGGAATTCGAGATGAGTGATCTGGGAAAGTTGTTGTATTATCTTGGCATTAAAGTACATCAGTAGGAAGGTGGAATCTCATTGAAACAAGAAGCCTATGCTAAGACAATACTTAAGAAAACCGGAATGATAGATTGCAATGTATGTAAGCACCCCATGGAGCCCAAGCTAGAACTAACCAGGGATGAGGATGGAAGTCAGGTAGATGCTACTGAATATAGGAGTGTAGTTGGTGCACTGAGGTATTTAACCCATACCCGACCTGACATCTCCTATGCTGTTGGGTTGGTAAGCAGGTTCATGGAGAGACCTACAGTTCAACACTTGAAGGTTGTGAAACATATCTTAAGATATGTGAAAAGGACTGTGGATTATCGCCTGGTTTATGCAAGAGGTAGTGGTGAAGACATTTTTACAGGTTATACATATCGTGACTATGCGAGAAATGTAAATGATAGAAGAAGCATGGGTGGAATGGTATTCTATCTAAATGAAAACTTAGTCACCTGGGCATCACAGAAGCAGCGATGTGTTGCTCTTTTGACCTGTGAAGTTGTGTTCATGGCAGCTACCACAACAACCTGTCAAGGAATTTGAATAACAAGGCTACTTAGCGAGATAACTAATTGCAACATCAAACCACCGGTACTGTATCTCGACAATAAATCCGCTCTTGCCCTGGCAAAGAACCTCGTATTTCATGGGAGGAGTAAACATATGAGCACGAATAAGCAACCGGCAGATATTCTCACCAAGTCGATGACAAGAACCACGTTTGAAGAGATGAGAGACTTGCTAGGAGTGAAGCAAGTTACCACTTCTGGATTAGGGAGGAAATTGTTGAAATAATCCAGAAGTTTAGAAGAATTTATCTAGTTTACTTTTTGAATTTTTGGTCATTATCTTTCTTCCTGCATTTTAGAGATAAACCCGTCTAGTTAGTTTGTTTTGTTTCCTTCAAGTATAAGTAGGAACGTGAGTTTTTGTGAGTTCAATAAAAATCCCAGCACAAAATTGGACGAAAATACCCCTCGATTGTTCTTGTTGTTCTCTGTTTCCCTGTTCTTACTTCTTGTTGTTAGAGTTAAGCAGGCTCTGTTTTTGTTTCAAGCAGGGCCTGACTTCAACCTATATGTACTCTTGGAATTTGGTAATGAAAATGGTGCAAAAGATTTTGACTGTGAAGAAAGAAGTTTGCTCCAAGCGGTTCTGTTGATTATTCCCATGGAAAAGAGATTTCATTTATAATGTATCTGGCTTCCCATGCCTTGTCTTCCATAATTTTTTTCCCATAATTGTTGGGCAATTTGGTAAAGTTCTCATTCTTTTTACTCTATAGATTCTGATGACCCTAATCTTTCTTTTGGTCGTATCTGCACTCTCTTCAGGATTAAATTTTTATCGACCCGTGATTAATATAGAGCTTGATGGGGCTAAGATTTGAGGTTCGTATCAAACGAGAGCAAAAGAAAATTTCAATTTTCGGCGGAATCGGAAAATTAAATCGCTTTGGAGTCTGAAACATCAATTCAGATCATGATTTTTTTTACTCAGACGAGCTTTTTCATGATTGTATCGATTCCCTGAATTCACATTCCGGTAAATCCTCTCGGCGGTGCCTCTGCGGCAGATGCTCCCCCTCTGGCAGTCTGGCACTCCGGCCCTACCAATATCTCTTGACTTCATCATCGGCCTCCAGTGATACAATCTGTCGTATTCCTCCACGAGTTTTGGGCTCTTTGAATACTGACTTTTGGATTGGCAACCTGTAAGCCCACTAATGAGGAGCCCATCTCCTCCCACGATAGTCCCAAGTAGAGTGCAACAATTCTAACAGATTAGGCATATCGGCTTCAAACAGACTAATTTTACAGAGGTGTGTGTCCATACCTCAACTAGGCTGGAGGTGCAGATTTATCGGTTTAACCGATTGCGGTATCTTGATCCGGTTTTTAATTGGTTTCTCAAAATCGATTCCAGTTATAATAAGTTTGATATTTCTGGTTTTTTTGAAGTGAAATTGAGTTGTAGAAATCAGTTTTTTGGTTAAAAAACCGATTGAGTTCGGTTACGGTTTCGGTTTTTTATTAAAACCTATTCCTAACCAGCTGTTCGATTTTTTTATTTTTTTATTATTTTATTTTATTATTTTTTTTTCGGTTAAAGAAAATCAGTTTGAAATGTGCACCTCTAAACAAGGCTATACCAATGCTTTTTTTTTTCGACCAACCCGAGTAAAATCCGTCCCATGCTTTATGCTTGGTGGAGAGGCATTTTAGTTCAAAAAACTACCATATCTAGTATACAATACATATTTCATCTATTTGTGCCTTAAAGCATATTATTTTCTAAAAATTTAAATGTGATGAAAAAGAAAGAGGATGTATATAGCATTGTACTTGCATTCATCTATATTTGATTTTCGAGTCTTATATAATATGGTAAAAGACAATAAAATATTAATGAATGGAAGGTACATATGAAAGACGTAAATGTGTAAAAATTATTTATAGATAAATAGAAGGCTAGATGTATTAAAAAATAAGGATAAGGGAATTGTTAACTAAGTATTAGAACACAAAATATACAAAATTCGACATCTTTTTTTACCAAGTTTAAGCAATCATCTTTGTCCCAAAAGGAGAGACGCAAATGTCATATTGACAACTAACAAGTTGCTACATGTATATGTGAATTATTTGTCAATATTTCAAAGGTATAAATACACATGTTTGTTTTCCAACAATTTAACTCAAAGATATGGGAGATTTAAAGCAAATTTTAGGTCTTAATATTCCATGATCAAAAATTTGCATCCACATTTAACAACATCAGTATGTGAAGGAGCATCTTTGTAACGCCCCAAAAATCAAGACATAAAAAAAAATTATTTTGAGATTAATAAATCGTTAGAACAAGTCCTTCACATAAAAACCAAGGTAATTTAATTTTTAACATACCATTGACAAATCAGAGTATTTCACAGAAAACGGAAACATGCGGTGTGTGATCTGCAATCATCCTGAGCCCTTCCAACTAAAAACCAGAGTACTTGAAACATAAACTAAAAACCGTAAGCACAAAGCTTAGTGAGTTCCCCAAAATATCACACAACATATAACCACAAATTCTCATACTACATACATATAGTTGCTATGGGCTCCCCATGGTCTTTATCTGATATGACACGGGCTCCCCCATAGTCTTTACCTGGAAGGTCATGGGCTCCCCCACATGATCTGACATCCAAATGTCACGGGCTCCCCCGGGGTCTTCCATGCAAGTGTCACAGACACAACTAGCATACCACATATCACAAAAACAACTAGCATACAATGTAACACATAATGGGCCGACATTGGTGTCTTCAGCCCATGGATATAGTGAGAAGACTCACCTCACACTGATGAATCATACCGAAGCACCCTTAGCTGATGACTGGCAGCTCCCCGAACTATCAATAATAAAACAATACCTGATTAACAATTGGGTACTAATCCATAACTATAACTTCTTACCCGGGGTAAAAAGTCCATTTTACTCCTAACCTAGCGTTGTCCAAAACTATGGCCCAAATTATAATTTGAAAGGCCCAAAGGCCACTTAATCAACCAATGGCCCAATTTTTCCAAATTGGGCCCAAACTTCTACATGGTCTTGCCTTAAGGCCCAACCATTATTTCTAGTCCAAACACTGGGCATTCCGATGTCCTATTAACCCATAATCATCAAAACCCATATATGGCCCAATTTTCCAAATTGGGCCAAAACCTTTCTAATGGGCCTTATCTTAAAGCCCCAATAATATCCTTAATCCATAAACCTGTTTCCAATTGGCCCATGAAGGTCCACAACAACTTAGCCTAAGAAATGGCCCAACTCGAGGCCCATAAATGTGAAGTCCATTTCTATATTGCGCCACAAGGCCCAATAAGCCTAACCATATCAACATTGGTCCAATGATACTTTCAGGTCCAAACACCAGCAAGTCCAGGCCCAAAACCATTAGGGCCCAAAGGTTTGAAGTCCATTAAGGCCCAAGTCTTCCTGAGAGCGTACGCCCAGCGTACTTCTTCTTTATGCTTAGCATAGTGGGCAAAAGGTTGTACACGCAACGTACTACATAGTACGCCTAGTGTAAAAACTTCCCATGAACAAAATCCATTAAGTGCTTAATGCATGCAGACTCAACACTTAAATTCCAGATCTTGGTCGATTAAATGATTCTAAGGCGTAAAGTTGCCAACTTTGTGCCTTTACATGCTGTGAAAAGTCCCAACAACGCATTCTTCCTCATTAAGACCTTTCCAAAGGTCTTAACTCATGCATGAAACCATAAAAGGCATCAAGATTGCATTTTTATACAATAAACAAGTCCAAGAGTCCCAGATCTAGCCTTCCTAACCTCTGGAGTTGCCCAAACTCACAAGAGATGATTTATGGACTCACAAATGGACTCTAGAAAACCCTAACTCAATTGGCAAGGAGGATAGGCAAGATGCAAGATTTTTACCTTCAAAAGTTCTCTAAAAGGCTCTAGATGCAGGATCCAAAAGCTCCTTCCATGCTTCAAACTTGAAAACCACCTCTCCTTCTTGAACATCATTTAGAAAGACCACCAAACACACTTTTAAGCTCAAATCTCACACTTCCTTGCAAAACTAGGGTTTTAAGACGAAAAAAAGGCTATGGAGGCTAATTAGGGTTAGGTTCCAATGACATAAGATTGTTTAAATAGGGTACAAGACATGAAATTAGGGTTGTACTCTAAAGGGAGTACGCCCCGCGTACCCCTTAGTATGCCCGACGTACTCACAAACCATCCACAACCATGCAACCCTCTATTCCCTGCGTTCCTCCATGCTACGCCTCGCGTAACTCCTTTTCCTCGGTACGCCCTGCATACCACCTTGGCACGCCCCGCGTACTAGGATTTCCCCTAAAACCTTAATTCTTTCGAAGGCTATAAATCACTCAATATAACCTCGATTTCGACCATTCATATATCCATAGAAAGGTATCAAGACGCTCAACACTATTATCAATTAATACTCACCAATATTAGATATCCCACACTAAAATCTCCTTTCCATAAAGGCCCGATCTGACAATTTACCGAAATACACCTTTGACCCAAAAACTCAAACTGAATACCTGAGCAACTAAAATACATTAACCAACTCAAACTGGGTCCAAAACCCAATTCCTCGAGGATCCGAAGCCTGATAATACTTGGTCCTTGATCTCCATCCTAAAAATGGAACAATTCAAAACAAGATGTTACAATATTGATGATGCTAGAATGTTGGCATCTAAACCTTTGCCTAATGGAACGTAATACAAAATATAGACTCGTCATTCTCAAGGCATACGAGATATCATACCTAGTACATGTCACGACTATATGATGGATCCCACAACATAAGAATAACACACTTAACTCATTTTCTTTAGCTCATCAATAAAAGTAAGAAACTGAGCATTGCTCAATGTCATACCATGTTTTATAGGCACCAACTCTTTTTCTTTGTGTTCAAAATCTTGAATTTCTTCAAGACTACACATACTCTGGCTGAATCCAATGAATTACTTAGATTTATCTCTATAGATTTTAACATTCAGTGTGTATGCTGCTTCTCTCAAGTGTTTCACAGCGAAACATGTTCTCAAGCCAAGCTTTTAAACTTCACAAAGTTAATGCAACATTTCCTATGAGTTGTATATCATCCATATATACAGTACAATGGTGAGAACAATGTTGGGTTACAACAAAACAAGTTAATCAATTCAAACAAGCTTCGATGAAACTCACAGAAATAAAACTTATGAAAAACGTAAATGAAATAAGAACACAATATTTAACATGGTTCGGTCAAGGTGACCTACGTCCATGGGCAAACAAGAGAGAGAGAGAGAGAGAGAGAGAGAGAGAGAGATTTATTAAATTTCTGAAACTATTATAAGCACTCAAAATTGTATCTCACTTTGAGGTCTCACAAAAATCTAGCATTTTTTGCAATGATGGGGATATGAGAATATTTATAGGTAAGCATGAGAAACCCTAATTATGATGGGCCAGGCCCTTCCATAATTAGCCCATTAATGGGATGCTTTAATTTCCAACCAATAACGGAGTGCCATGCAGATTCTTCTGGAACCTTCATCCTCATGAGCATCAACCATACACATAATGGAGCATTAAGAACAATGATGGCTCATTATGTGCTACCATGGCGCATCATGATGGAACCTGCCACCATGATAGGACATAAATAATCTAAAGTATCCACATTAAGCATCTTCAACCTTCTAAGAGACAATGAAAAATCATGATCATCCTAGTGACCCTTACACCTAAATGGTGCACCAAGTAGGCATGATGGCGCACCATGTACCTTGGTGGTACATCACGTTCGAGAATGGTGCATCTACATCTTTAGTGGCGTATCCTCGCTTCTTTGTTCATCAGCAACACTTCAACACTCCTGAAACGCAACAAGGCATATAATAGTGGTGCATCAAGCACCAACGGCGCGCACCTTGATCATAGGTGGAGCACCTTGTGCATAGATGGCGCACCTTATGTATAAGGTGCCGCATCATCTTCACAATGGAGCATCATGATGCATAGTGAGTCACGGATGCTCTATTGTACTTCCTGATTCTCCACTTCAACTCTAGGTGCTTCTTGTTAATCCATGATGCGTCATTCCACCTTCAAGTGTTCCATTGCAACTCTAGGTGCTCCATGTTCCTCCATGTGCTCCACTAGATTCTAAGTGCTTCATTTTGGACAAGACTTCATATCCCAATAATCTCCCACTTGAAGGCTTGAACAACTTCATCCGCCATTCAAATTTTACGTTTCCTCAAAGTACTCCCTCCCCCCCTCTCTCTTTCTTTTGTATGCCAAGCCCTTCCTTCAAACTTCTGGAAGGCTAGTTGAAGCCATGCAAAGCTTCAGCTTCTCAGTGGTAACCACCTTGGTGAACATATCAAATGGATTCTTTGTTCCAAGGATTTACTTCAAGTTTATAGTTCCTTCATTTGTTAACTCTCGAATGAAATTGTACCTCATTTGAAAGTGTTTCATTCTATTGTGAAACACTAGATTATTTGCTAGGTGAACTTCAATTTGGCTATCATAGTGCAGTATACAATCCTCCCATTTCATTCCAAGTTTTGACAAGAAACTCTTTAACCATATGAGCTCTTTGGCAACTTCTGCAAGTATCATGTATTCTACTTTTATAGTTGAAAGAGCAATACTCTTTTGTAACCTTGACGTCCAACTGATTGTTGTACCTGAAATCATGAACACAACTGATTGTATACAATCTAAGTCTACATCAACGAACCCTTCTAAGAGACTAAGACTACTCCTTTCCTTTTGAAACATAAGGAACACTCACCTATTCCTTTTAATTTTCGTAGCAACCATTTAGCACCTTCGCAATGTTGTCTTCCTGAATTTGACATGAACCTGCTCCCAACTCCCACTACATGAGCAATGTCTAGTCTGGTGTACACCATTGCATACATTAGACTACCAACTACATATGCATAAGGAACTTTAGCCATGTATTCTTTGTATTCTTCCTTCTTTTGGGATTATTTGTTTGTGAGTCTTAATTAACTCCTCAATGTTATTGTAACCTCCCAAAAATAAGACCATCAAATTTCATTTAAAGAAAATCAGTGTTTCAAAAACATCATCCGTACAATTCTAATAAAATAAGTGTATCGGCATCATCTCAAATTAGAGTAAATTATAAAATGCGGAAACATGTAGTGTGTGCTCTAAAATCATCATGAGCTCCCTCATATGAATATTGTAGTACTTGAAACACAAACTGAAAACCATAAGCACAAAGCTTAGTGAGTTTCCCCCAACATACCACATACAAAACAACATATTGCCACACATATCTGGGTCCATGACCTACCCCTTCGTTCTAAGTCAATCAGATATTGTGGAGCATATATGGGTGTTCGACTTGCCGCTTCAGTCTATTTCAATCGGATAATGCCGAGCATATTTGGGTGCTCGACCTGCCCCTTCAGTCTATTTCAATTAGATAATGTCGAGCATATCTGGGTGCTCGACCTTCCACATCGGTCTATTTCAACCGGATATCGGGTCTATTTCACCCTTACCGGTCTATTTCAACCGGATATCGGGTCTATTTCACCCTTACCACTACCACATATTATTACACATAGATCACAGAATCATCAAGCAATACAGGCATAACTGACAATTGTCACATAGACAATCATCACACTATAACATAACGAGTGTATCGGCCTTGGTGCCTTCGACCCACAAATCCTACGAAGGGAGACTCACCTGACTATAAGCGCATTTAAATCTCTATAAGGTGCGGACCATAACATAGTAACATCCAGATCTACCTCAAAGTCGGTTGAACAGTCCATAATATATCTTCATTGTTATCGTGTAATTAATAATTGACTCCTAAAGTTGTAATCACTTGCCAATAAGCATATGCGACTACTATAAACGCCATAAGTGTCTTGATTGCTTTTGTTATACCTATATCACCCTCCACCATTAAGTATATGATAGGCCTTAGATAATTTAATTATTCATAGGCAACCACCTTGCCAAAATAATATATCTATTTTCCTAATTTATTTTAACCACATAAAATTATCATTTTAGATACTCGGAATATAGCTTAAAACACACATTAATTATTTTTAATAAGGCTTAGCTAGGTTTCTCCTTTGACCCAACATTTGAAATTGGGGAACTAGTTTTAATCATTAATTATTAGCCCATGAAATTTGCCCCATTCTCATTCATTTAATCAACTAATATATATATATATATATATATATATATATATATATATATATATATATATATATATATATATATAAGTTCAAGTTTAATAACCTAATCAATTGGTCTGAATTGATGAACCCAATTTATTTTAAAACCCATCTCAAAGCCCGATAATGGCCCATTTGGAAATAGAAGCCCACACTAATAAGAGTCCAATACAATACCAGGTGGTCCTCGCTTTACTTAGAGTGACAAATGGGGTTCGAAATTTAGTAAACTAGATAGATTCTTGGTCACGGAGGGTATTATGGGTTGTTTTCCTCATCTTATGGGTCTTGTGTTAGAAAAAAAATTCCTGATCATCATCCTATTCTTTTGTTGAAGCATCGTGTGGATTATGGTCCTACCCCGTTTCGGTTGTTTCACTCTTGGTTTCTGTTGGATGGATTTGATGAGGTTGTGCGGGAGTCTTGGTTGTACCCCGAGCTGGGGACGTGTTCGAATAACCCTTGGATTTTTTTAAGAAGATATAATAGCTTCTTAAAAAAAATGGAAAGGTCTAGTATTCTACTAACCGGGATCAACTTTCTAATAAGAAGAAAAATGTTTAAGAGATGCTAGAGTGTATTGATAAGCGCTTAATGCTAGATGATGGTTCGCTTGATTTGAGAGAGCAAAGGGTTTCTTTATTAAAGGATATTTCAGATCTTGATCATTTCACACAGCTGGAGCTCGCCCAAAAGGCTACGATTCAGTGGAGTATAGAGGATGATGAGAACTTAGGTTACTTTCATGGAGTTATTAACCACAGAAGGCGCCAAGTTGCTATTCGTGGTATCTTGATTGATGGAGCTTGGATTGATAACCATATTCGGGTGAAGGAGGAGTTTCATGCTTACTACCAGCCTCTTTTTTCACAGCATATGGGAAAGCGTCCATCTACAGATGCCATGCACTTTAGGACTTTATCCTCTTCTCAAACTCAATTATTGTAGTCTCCTTTCACCCGAGAGGAGATTAAAAAAGTGGTTTGGGATTGTGGTTCAAATAAAGCTCTAGGCCCGGATGGTTTTACTTTTGGCTTTATCAAAAGATATTGGGATATTTTGGCAGATGATGTTGAGGCTTTTGTCATGCACTTTTTTCATCATTCTTCTATTCCAAAGGGGTGTAATGCTTCTTTCTATAGTCTTATCCCGAAGATTAGAGCTCTGAAGTGCAGCAAAGATTATAGACCTATTAGTCTTATTGGTCGCCAATATAAAAATATTGGTAAACTTTTAGCTAATAGATTAGTGGAGGTTATTGATAGCGTGGTTAGCTTAGAGCAATCTACCTTTGTCAAAGGTAGACAAATCATGGACGGTCCTTTTATTCGTAACAAGGTGGTTGCTTGGAGCAAGGGGTCTTGGAATCCTATCTTGCTTTTCAAAGTAGACTTTGAAACGCTTATGATTCTCTCTCGTGGGATTATTTGTTAGAGATAATGCAAATCATGGGGTTTGGCTCTAAGTGGTGTGGTTGGATTAGGGAGTTATTGAAGTCTGCTAGGGATTCTGTCTTGGTTAATGGATTGCCTACTAATGAATTTCAAATTCATTGTGGTCTCAGACAAGGAGACCCCTTATCACCTTTTCTTTTCATTTTGGCAATTGAGGGTCTTCACATAGATTTGATGCGAGCTCGGATGGCCAATTTTTTTAGAGGTGTTCCTATTTCAGGGATTGAGATCTCATATCTTATGTATGCAGATGATTTCATGCTTATTTCAGAGTGGGATCCTAAAAATGTGAATCGTCTTATTCGCATTCTTCAGTGTTTTTATATGGCTTCGGGTCTTAAAATCAATTTGCAGAAAAGCAAATTGATTGGTGTTGGAATCTCTTACAACCTGGTTTTTATTGTGGTGGATAATATTGGTTTTGCTGCTGCTGATCTCCCTTTTATCCATATTGGTGTCCCGTTTGGTCACACTATGACTCGTGTTTCTACTTGGTCTTATGTTTTTCATCGATTTCAGACTAGATTGGCGGGTTGGAAAGCCAAACCCTCTCTTTTGGCGGTCGCCTTACATTAGTGAAGTCTATTTTGGGTTCTTTAAGGAGGTATTTGATGTCGATTTCTCTTGTTCCTATGTCGGTTTTTACCTCCCTTAGAGGGCATGAGGGCTAAATTGTTTTGGGGTGCGGATGTGGATGAGAGACTAATGCACTTGGTCAGATATGACAAAGTTCTAGCTAGTAGAGAAGAGGGTGGATTGGGTGTAGGTAGTTTATTCTCCTTTAATAGGGCCATGATGTTTCATTGGTGGTGGAGATTTTATCATTCTCCTAATCTGTTGTGGGCTCGATTGGTCAGATCTTTATATAGTCCTGATGGCGGTTGTAGGTCTTTACCCTCTAGGATAGTCGGCACAGGTCCTTGGATTGGAGTTATGCATATTTTCATTAAGTTACGGAACAGAGGTCTTGATATTCGTTCCTTGTGTCCTATCAGGGTTGGTGATGGGAGTTATACTTCTTTTTGGCATGATGTTTGGATGGGAGAGGCGTGTCTTGTAACTACTTTTCAAAGAATGTTTCCTTAGACACTTTTAGAAATGCTACTGTAAAAAATCGAATGGACGTGGGTTGGGAGACTGATACTCTTAGACGTAGTCCTAGAGGAGGGGTTGAGCAGGAACAATGGGATGGAGTTCTTTCTCTCATTCGAGATTTACAGCTGCAGTCGATTCCTGATAGGTTGGGTTGGACTATTGATGTTTCTGATAACTTCTCGGTTGCGTATGCTTGATGGTTCATTGATGGTAGCTTACTGTACGCAGGAGGTGGTGAGACTCGGTGGAACAACTGGGTTCCTATCAAGCTTAATGTTCTTTTGCGGAGGATTCATTTACTCAGTATTCCTACTAGAGAGATACTTTCTTATAGTGGAATTCTGTTAGATTCGATTCTTTGTCCTATATGTTCGTGTAGGGTGGAGACTATTGAGCATTTTTTTTCTGGGTGCTCTGAGTTGTGTGACATTTGGAAACGTATTGCTATTTGGTGGGGGATACAGATTCTGGATCACATCTCAGTTCATTCTCTTATTATGTGCTCAGACTCCGTTTCTATGAGAAGTGGCGAACGAAAGACTTTCGACGCAGTGGTTATAACTTGCTTTTGGTGCATTTGGAATTTCAGGAATTCGACTATTTTTGGAACGACCACACCTAAAAAATTGTTTCTTTTTGATGATTTTGTTTATAGGGATTTTTTTATGTATTTCTATTAGGTGTTGTAAAGCTAAGTTATGTTGGAGCTCTTGACTTCACAACCCTACTTCTGCTACAACTTTGATGTAATGGCTTTCTTTTCTAGCTCCTTTGCTAGCTTTTATGATATATCCGTCGTTCTAAAAAAATAACTAAAAATCCAATTAGGTTAAGGAGGAGTACCTCACTTACACTCCAGCTATGCACGTTTGTTTCTCCATCCCATACCTGGTGGGCAGCGTCACCTTCTTCTTCTACGACATGGTCTTCTCTGCCGACATCGACCTCCTCTAGTGGCACCTTCCATTTATGCCAAGGTCTCAATACCGTAAGCAACAGTTCCTTCAGGGTCTAGCATTGATCAACACTAGTGGTTGAAAGAGACATGTGACGCTCAAGAATCAACTTCGTTGTTCTTTTTTTTTTGTTTTTCTCTGAAGCTGCTCCCTTCCAGTGGCAGCGTCGCCGTTGACATCAATCCCCGACATCAAAAACATTTTACTGCATCTCATCTTTGTCCTTCACGCGATCTTTAGCTCTATTCTTCACTCATCCACACTCATGCATTCACACACCAGGTTCATATGAAGATATAACCTGGATTCTTATCGATCCTATAAACCTTTTGATACTCCCTTTCTTTTCTCTCAGATTCAAACTCAATGAGGGATGTGATTGATTTAAAGACGACTGAGATGATTACAATCATGGTTATAATCAAAAGGATATTCAGATTTCGAGCTTTGGCTTCACCATAAGAAGGGAGCAACATGTTCCACCTCTTGCATTGCTGAGATCGAATCAGAAGAAAGAGACAAACAATTTTCAAAAACTGTCAGAAATGGTCCCCAAGGTTTGGTCTAATGTCGCGTTAAACCCTGATCTGAGGTTTCTTTGATAAACAACTTCTAGGAATTACAATCTAACCCCTGGACATATATAATCTAATTATTATTATTATTATTTATTAACCTTAATAATGCGCGTAATCAGTTTTTTTTTTTGAGAGTTCAAATTTCATTCCTTATATCAGTGCTAAACCCTTTTTAACAGTTTTAGTTATCATCATACAATGAATGAGAAGGCAAACAGGCAACAAGTTGCGCCGCTAAGCCCTTTTGTATGGTAAAACCAATTCTTTTGAAGACTACATCCATAGATCTAGGGGATATAACATGGCTATGAATGATCCGTTGTAGTCAACTAAGAAGCTCCACCGCATCCGGTGCAAGGAAACCAAACGTATCAAATGCAAATGGTATGAACGCGTGTTGATTTTCCATGAACGGTTTCTCATGTTTGGTGACCTTGCAAGTAGCAGCTTTTAATGCAATTTGTCCTGTCGTGAAACCCTCGGCCCTCAAACTTTCGAGAGGGGATACCCCTATAAGGTCCACAGATGCGTGTTTCCCTCCAACCCATCCAAAAATCAAAACGTCATCCGGTCTAAGGGTTGACCTTCCTTCTGTCAGGCCAGTTAGGAAATTCATAGGAGCCTCTTTCTTGGCGAAAACCCTGACACACTTACATATGTCGACCAAAACATCCCTAACCATATCGTGTCTGTATTTTAACCCCGAGAGTTTTCTGCAATGAACTGCATGCTCGTCGAAAGAGTCCAAACATGCCTTGTGGCACATCAGACATATCCCATCGGCTGGGAATATTGGAATCATGAGTCGATATTTGAGGATGGTACGATACTCCACCGAAGACATATGTTGGCAAAGCCCATCTATAGGGATAGCTAGAAGAAAATCTTGAGCATGTGGTGCATGTAAACACTGTAAAACTACTTTCTGCTGAGCCGTCATATTGAAATTCATTTCCACATCTTGGATAATTTTACTAAAAAGGACACTCGCTAGTGTATTCAGGGATTTAGCTGAGGGCGGTGTCCTTAGTAGTAAAATTGCTAAGATCAATGTCCAGAAGATTGTTAGGAAGAGAATATAAGGCACAAGCATAAACAAAATCCATACCATAAATGCCACTATCCCGTAAGATGTGGTCTTGTAATACCCAAGATTGGGCCCTTGAGGCAAAAAAAGCATATGAGGTAGCCCTACTGCCGAGTATAAACCCAAACCACCAAACCGAATGGATAGGGAAGCAAGTCGCCACTGTAAGTCGCCAAAGAAGTGGCCACCACAAACCACAATGTCCTCAATCGCCCTATGTAATCCATTATCGAAGAACAACTCCGCCTCCTCCATGTGAACGGGTTGGCACATCCTCAGCCCAAAGAAAAGTTTAGCAATACCCATACAAGACTGAAGTAGAAGGAGCTCACTCTACGGGTCAGACAATTATGGAACAAGACGCATCAGATTCACAATGCCTTCAGCTCTCTTTATGGCTAAGTCGCTAATGAAACTAGCATCTCTGCTAACAGCTCCCCTGAGAAGTTTCAACCCCAATGGCGGCCTCCTGATGCCAACCGGGAATAGCCCCTCATGTAGCTTCCTACCATCACACGAGGGCCAAAAGAGCTCGGACTTCTTGATATTCAATTGGAGGCCTAATTGTGGGACAATAGCCTTAATGATGTCTAAGGCTTTGGCCACCTCCTCAGAATCTCCAATAAGTGTGCCATCATCCAGGTACCATGCATGGAGAAGAAGCTTGCAATTGTCTCTAATATTATGCAAGAGCGGGTGCAACACAAGGGCAAAGAGAAGTGGTCCCAAGGGGTCTCCTTGTTGAACTCCAGTAGAAGACCAAATATGTGCGTCCCCTAGATATAATCTTGTTGTTTGACCATATAGGAATTCTACCCACAAGGATATAGAAGGGCACCTCAATCTGACCTCATGAAGTAATGCAGATCTGTCAACAAGGTTAAAGGAATTAGACAAGTCCACAGTAAGCATAGATAGAGACCCGTCATTGTGGCGTTCACTCAACACCCTGTTGGCGCTATGTAATACGACTTCAGCGCCACTCGACACCCCAACTCCGAACTGAAAATCATTGAGATACCTGGCCATTTATTTACCAACACCTTTCATAGCCAACTTGGAAACCAAACATCTCCATATAGTTCCTACTACAATAGGTCATATTCCCTTGTCAGGTTTTAGAAGTAGGGTAAGAGGAGTAGAGGCAACAAATTCCACCAAACTCGAAGGGCATCTCGCCTTATCCATAATGTAATTACACATGTGATAACACATAGGAGGTCTTTGGAAATTGCTAAAACTTCTCCACAAAGAGCATCTAAAATGTGATGAGCTCTCAACCCTTCTCTCCCATACGAGGTTCCTTTAGGGAATGATTTAATTCCCCCAAGGATATTGTCAATATCAGCCACAAGGGGAGGTACTGAACATATGGTACTCGGCATGGATGGTGGTGGCTTGTGTGGATGCTTATCTTCCAATGCCTTGGTGGTAGCATCCCCGTAAGGAGCAACCCCCGAGGAACATAATACTTTCACTGCTGCTATGAAATACCCATCAACAACCTTACGGAGACATTGTATGACGTTGGCCTGACCCCGTGCTCTATCCTCCTGAATGTACTCTTCTTTTTTGCCTTGTTGCTCCATCCTTGCATTGTCAAAAAAGTTTTTAACAAGCTTGGCTATACCATCTTCTATACCCCAAGTATCTAATGCGCTTAAGATGTTACAATGTTGCAAGGACTTCCTATTTCCAAACCTACTATCTTGTCTATTCTTGGGCCTGAACACCTGAAGAGTACACCTAGGAAGAATTAACAATGTAACCCACGCTTCAATGGACCCGGGATGAGAAGCAACCTTGGAAAGGGCTGCTTTCAAAGCCTGAGAGAAAGCCATACGACAGTTATGATGGATGCTTTTGACAGTGGTGATAGGTAGCTTAAACACAAGATCAAGGAGTTGAGCATCCAAAACCAACCCCTCATTGAGGTTGGCATCCGGTTCATTGGGTGGCAGCTTTTGAATACCAAAAATAAGTTCGCTCATGTCATCAACATCACCATTAAATTTAACAAGACCAACTGAGTGCCGACATGAGCGGCTTAGGGCATGGAAACTCATACAATCCCCACATATTCATTGACCAAACTCCTTCAATGTTGCTACCAATGACATAAACAATCCAAGGTCTAAATAAATAGCATCTCGCAACATAGCTTTACGCTCATCCGTAGAAAGGTGCAAACTCTTGATATGAGAAATCATACGAGATACCCCCTTACCACCCACTTCACCGTTGGTGCAACAATGAAACCCCCAAAAAGGACACAGCCAAGTTCCGCTCGCATATGAAAGAGAAGACGCCATAAACACATAAACAAATCTTACTAAAGCCTCAAGGGAGGCTCGGAAAGAGAAGCCAAAATCCAAAGAAAAGAGTGACACTCCAACAAAAGGTTGGAGTGCACAATGAAAAACCACCCTAGAAGAGCTTCTACATCTTTTTGGGTCCTAATATGACTGCAACACTTGAAAAAAGACCTTTAGACATTTTATCGAACACCTGGTGGGCAGAAAAAGAACTGTATGATTTTCTCCAATGAGGCTTGAGAATTTAACCCATATACGATCCCCCTTTAGTGAGTAATTCTTTCAATAACGACTTGAACTTGTATCAAAGACCCTCCATTTTAATCAAGTTTCTAGTTGAAGATCTTGAGATATGACCCTCCATTCTTAACCCATTGATTCAATATTCCATTATAACAATTAGACCATGTTACTAACACGCTTTACAACATGTATATTATGTTCTTGTTAGCAAAATTTTAGATAAAATACGTGATATTATAAAAATATCATTAAAAATTTGAAGAATAAAACTTTATATCTAAGTAAAGCTACATGTTTTCTTTCATTATCTTTGCATTCAAGCATCACACAAATGCATGGCTTTACTCTTTAGGTATGCTCCAAAAAGAAAAGGAAAAGAAAGGTCAAATAGATTTGATTTGTATTACATTGCTTTTGCAACTTTAATGCTGCTTCAAATCTTGCTTGTGGACTTCTTCAACGGATTTAGTAAATCTCAATTTAGTTAATCTAATTAATCTCTTTTCGATTATAAAAATGTCTTTTACTCATTAATTCCACTTATTTCACCATAAAAGTTTCCTTGAATGAAATCATTATTTGAAATATTAATAAACCTATTTCAAAATAGCTAGATAGCAAACAGAGCGTTACAACTCTTCCCCACTTAAATCAGATTTCGTCCTCAAAATCCACCTCGAAGCTACAACCGCAACCACTGCTTCAATATACTCTTCCGAAATCGGGAACCCATCAGTCTAAACTTCAGAGATCATATCTAGGGTTGATAGTCATCCAATCGCAATACCTACCCCTAGTTCCCTGACTAGGAACATTACCCAACCATGCAAAAAGAATACTTAAAACATCCTGATCAAGAATTTCACCCAATCCTTAATCTGTAAAATGTGCCCAAAAACCTTAAATACACACTTGACTTCCTAATAAGTCATCACCAACGTAAGGCTCCCACAAGTATAATGACGATCAATCCAAGAATCTCACGCTTCTTCCAAGTCCATTATCATCTTAGGTGTACCTCCACCTAACAAAACACTCGATACATTTACGGAAAACTTCATGACTTAAGATTTCAAAACTAATACCAAAAAACCAAACTCCAAATAAACAATATGCCAGCAATAGGGGTTTATAATGCAAACATTCAACGAGAGACTTCTGATGCACAATTAATACTCCCAACAAACTTTTACTGCCCACATGATCCAAACTTGCTAGTCATTGAGTCTCCCGACCACCACCATTGCACTAACACCCAAACATGAAAAGCATATCAAATAGACTAACAATCTGAGACCTAAGAGTCTCAATAAAATGAGTACCGGGTCCTACCCATGTGAATCATACAATTACTGGTTCTCAATACATCATGACACCCTCTAACCACTAGAACAATAAGATCACGGTACTACGTCGATCTTGCCTTCATTCCATCACCGGCCTGAAGACTCACGACCAACAGAAATAGGGACCTAAAGGTACTTAACCATCAACCCATTGACTTGCAGGGACCCAATCAACATCCTCTCAATACTATCCAAACACGACACAAGCTTCTTTCCTATAACGCATAATTCCTTCCATAGTACAGGCTGCTACCAACACAAAATCAGACGAATACATGGTCGCACACCCCCGTAGAATGAGATAGGCGGTTGTACTATTGTTCGAATTCAAAGGTTATGAACCAAAGAAGAACCATACCAATAAATTTGTATCAAGTGTTCTCTTGCTAAATTATTCAGTCTAAATACACCCTTCATAACAATATTTGATGAACTTATCACCATTCCCACCCTCAGGGGAACCCATAACCAACCATAGATCTGCTACATTTTTTTCTCACAACCTTACCTAAAGTGTGAAGTACCAGATAGTGAACCTCAATCGTTAACCGAAGCATCCTCCTAGTGGCTGAAACAAGATCTTACCCTTTGACTAAAACCGAACAAATTACACCAATACGTAACTAGTTCGATAAAACT
This sequence comes from Lactuca serriola, assembly GCF_051521515.1. NCBI lineage: Eukaryota > Viridiplantae > Streptophyta > Magnoliopsida > Asterales > Asteraceae > Lactuca > Lactuca serriola. The sequence goes on from NC_136412.1 coordinate 75,545,263, forward strand.
TTCAAAGTTATCCAGAAGTGCTACTAAAACCCTGGTCAGATCAATCCAAATACCAACCCTGCCGACATGACCTACCAAAATTGAATCCTACATAGACCTAAAGTTACACGTGATAAACTAAACCACATCGCTGTGATATTCGAACTCTCAAAACCAAGGACAACTGCCAAACTCGAGCCCGATATGAACAATAATTCCATAACCAACCATTGAGGATACCCACCCAGAAGCTAAAATATACAACGTATAGAATTTAACGATATGTTGACTCATCCATTGGATTTCCACGGATACCGCTCGAAACATCCGAAGAACCTCAACTATCGATGATGAAAGAAACAACCAACGATCGAGAATGCATTGACAACTAATCTAATAACCTAACACACTACTTTCACAAAACTCTGAGAGACTCACACACCAAACTCTAAAGATGATTTACCGATCAATACTGCACTACATCCTAGAATAGGTATAAAAATCTATATAACAAGTTGAACAATCCTACAACACTTGATACTCAGTTTGTGTGCCCCAAACGCCATCTTGATCTATCCAGCGACATTTTGAAAGGAACCACTGTCTACAACAAGCTTCCTTATTCAACATTCTTATCGTGAAGACGAATATTGTATTCCCGAATATCTACATCTGATGATAACTTCCTCTGCACCTTCGTCCTGACCAAATCCTAAAACAAAGTTTCGCATACCCGAACCTCAAATCCCCAAGAGTTATTCTTCTGAAATCATAAAACCAAACATAATAATAATCCTTCGACCAACATAGCCGATCCTCCCACCCCCCCCACCCCCCACCCCTCAGGGTTCGAACCACCACCAAATGATATTGCAGACATACCATATCTCAAACCAGTCTTCCAGATAAGGTCTAAGCGAACACAAAGTTATTATGAATTTCAGATGGAAACCTCAAAGAGCTCCTAACCATAACCACCTTCTAATATCATAACCCCATGCAAATGCACAAACAATTTTTCTGTCCACTCATGAAACCAATTTTCCAACTAGAAATAAATGAACTACCAAGCACTTCGCCTAATTTCCCACTACAAAATTCACCACAAGAATTACTCATAATTTTAAGAAGCATCGTCTTCCTATTCACGATACGTCAGAGACAACATAAGTTACCCTTACTGATTCACTTCCCTTGGTTCCTGAAACATTCAACTAGCCCCTGATTTAACTAATTTCAAGAGAACAATCCCCTGGTCTCATCTCAAAGCAACTACATCACAACACCCTTTTGTTGCTTTACAATGCCGCCATGCTCATCAATAGAGAAAACCATAATATTCTATACTCTAATCAGGATTGCGTCCCATCTCTAAAAATTCTCATGTCTATTATTTCTTCCCTCCAATTGCGGAAAGCTGGGGGGGTATATAACCCTTGTCGATAACAGTGACATCCGAATCCATTTGCCAACAAATTAATCTTCGGATGCAAACCTTGAGCCACCTATCCCAATCAGTTCCTTCTTAAGTCCCGCGACTCAACTGTCACTACTTGAGCAAAGCCCTCTAGGCCTCGAAAATCAACTACCTTTTCAAAAATCTGCACCATTAAAATCCAACAAATATGGCCACTGAGACCTGAACAATCATCTGACCCATCCTCAACCTTGACGACCACACCCGATAAACCAATAAAGGCGAAAATACACCACAACGAATCATGGTGCCAAACCATGCCACCTTCCTTGACCATTTCCTTAGAATTCCCTAAATTTTCCTCGAGTCGAGTATGGATCCTATGCTTCTAGTAGTACGGGTCCAATACTACCTTCCACACCTATCCATACTTTCCTCAAAAATCATCTCGGGTCCTCTAAGTAGCCAATCCTGTCTACATCTGCCCTATCCATTACTATACACACGTTATAAAAATAAATAACCATCGCTAAACAGCATAGGTTAACCCACTACAACACATCCTAGGCTTTCCTAGGTTCCCGACCTCACTCTGCCATCAATTGCTGAAGAACTCCTAATAATGTCAGTTAACCACTTCATGAATACAATCACATGCGTCAGAGCTTAGATAATCGTTCAAGTGAAAGACTTATCCCTACAACGTTTGTCTCAGACAAGAGTTGTGTAGTGGGGTCAAATCTATCACTCTGAGATTATATAATGTAACACCCGGAATCCGGAAGACCAAGAAAGGGAAGGAAACCATAAGTAAAAAGGGTCAACTCGTCGAGTCCATGGGTGAACTTGACGAGTCGGAGCGGGTTCCGTGTCGATGATTTAATGACCGACTCGGCGAGTTTGGAGGATGACTCGGCGAGTCCGGTCTGGATTGGGGAAACCCTAATTTCAGGTTCCAGCACCCTATTTAAAGAACATTTAAGGCCTCCAACCCAACCTCCATCACCCTCCTCACCTACTCTCCAAAACCCTAAGCCTCCATTGAAGTATCCTTGACATATTTGAGTGATTTTTAGTGATTTGAAGCTAGGAGGAAGAAAGGACCATTACGTGATTCAAGAAGGGGTAGTAGATCTAGAGTTAGTGTGCTATTTCAGATCATTGGAAGGTATGAAGCTCATACCTTGGCTGTTTTGCATCTAGATCCTTTCCTTAGTTTGTATTATGTTGCTTTTGGGCCCTTTCCAAGGCCAATCTGAGTATTGTGCCTTTGAGGATGAAGAAGACTTCAGATCTGAGTACCTTTGGGATATAGAAGCTTAGAGTTGTTAGCTTTTTCCATCCATGACTCCATTCTATGTCACAGACCTCCATTTTTGCTTGGATTTGGTGTTTTAGCATCATAACCCTTTGCATGCACGTAAAGTTAGATACTTTACGTGTGAAGCTAGCCCCAGGAGCCCAGATCTATGGTTTGGACTGAAATCGACAAAATAGAAATGTTGAGGACGAACTCGGCGAGTCAGTTCTTGGACTCCGTGAGTCGGGTCCAAACCATAACCTCTTTTGGATGCAAGTCGAGTCAATGAGTTAAGGCGGTGACTCAGTGGGTTGGTCAGGACCAGGGCTAAGACTCAGAGGTTGGAGACTCGACAAGTCATGGGGTGACTCGGCGAGTCAAGTCGTGACTTATGGGATTTCTGAGTTATGAACTCGACCAGTCAATAGGCTGACTCGGCGAGTAGGGTCAATCTGGAAGGTTGAATTTGACCAGGACTTTGACTTTGACCAGAGTTGACTTAGTTTGACTTCTGAAGGGCAATTTGGGACTAAGTGTTATATTGATATTAGTAACGCGGGGAGCTAGAGGAGCAGAGCTTCGGGGAGTTGTCAGTCAAGCAACCAGAAGTGTAGCAGTAAGAGCTTCAACAGTGCAAAGGTGAGTTTTCCCTTTGTATGGATGGGTCTACAGCCACAATGCCGGCCCGTGTAGTATGAGTAGAAAGACCCGGGGGTTAGCCCTAGGCATTGTATACTACTATGATATTCAAGACCAAGGTCTAATGTTAGTGGGAGGGTGCCCAAAGATCGATTTACATGATAGTTTATACTTGTTGTCTGTGTGATACATGTATATGCCTGGTATGGAGGTGAGTGTGGGCGAGGTCTCGTGTCTCGCCAATAGCAGAGGGTGGATGATGTTCCATACCTCATTAGTAGCAGAGCAGAGGCGAGTCCTGAGATAGAAGTGGAGTGAGTGTGGGAAGAGGCCCGTATCTCACTTACAACAGGATCTTGGACGGGGTTCCATGACACACTAGTAGCAGGTCAGGGGCGAGGCCCAAGACAGGCAAGGCCTTAGTGCAGGAATGCAATAGGGTATGTTCAGTTTATGTGTTATACGCCATTATTATATGTACTATGTGCTCAGCGGGCGGGGCCCAGAGACAGGCGGGGCCTAAGAGAAACAGATCTGTATCCGAGCAAGGCTCGAAGACAGGCGAGGCCTGGGGTCGGCGGGGCCAATGTAGTGGGCGAGGCCTGAAGTAGCAGGCGTGGCCCATTATATGCAGTATGTGATTATGCAGGGTATGTAGTAGGTTGGGGAACTCACTAAGATTCGTGCTTACAGTTTTCAGTTTTGGTTTCAGGTACTTCCAGTAGCGGAGGGAAGAGCTCGAGGTGATTGCGTGGCACACACCATTATTTAGTTAGCCTGGGATGGTTTACTCTGATAATACTGTTTTGGAACATTGAGATATATATGTTTAACAGAATGATTTGATGACTTATTGTTTTTTTTACTTAAATTAAATGGAAATTTTAGACGGTATTTTTGGGACGTTACAAGTTGGTATCAGAGCCTTGGTTTGAGGGATTCAGACATACTTTCGGGTGTGTGTGGACTCAAACTGAGGAATTGGTATAGAAATTTTTCAAAAGAAAATCAATTTTTTTTCGTAAATATGAGTTTTAAAAAAAAGCGAAAGGAATTTTAGAAAAGGAAAAGAATTTGAAAAGACAAAAGGACTTGAAAAGAGAAAAGGGTGTGATGCACGCAATCATCCGAGCTCAAGTAAGTACCCCAAAATACCCATACGAGTTTATGTTATGTTATGATATGATTAGTAGAACTGCATGCTAGATTAGGACTAAGGATCTAGAGAGGATGCCTTATATGCCTGGTTTATGAGCTTTTGAGCTGCATGATAGTATTGGTTAGATAGTAGTAGGATAGCCTGTGTAGGTTATGCCTGAGTATATGAGGTTATGTCGCATGCTAGTTCAGATTCTTGATATGTGCATATGATTGCTTGATTATGTTGTGATTAGGTTTTCCCTTATCTGAATGCTGCTTTCTATGTGCTTTGTGGGACTCTAAGTGATGGGAGTCAGCTGTTAGGTGAATACGTTAAGTCACATGTAATCAGGGTTGAATAATCTTAGATTATTGGAATTGACCCTATTGCGCAGCTCTTGTTTGAGTCCAACCGTTGCAGGGATGAGTCCCTTACTCGAAGGATTATTCGAGCCTCGTTACATGTGATGGTATTCAGGTGACGGCTAATTGGCATCACGAAGAGACCTTCAGCAGCCGAGGACTGGTTGGGTCGGAAATTTCCTAGGGTAAGCCTAGGATGAGAGTAGTGTTGGGAGAAGTGTTAGTAGCAGTGAAAGGGACTTGGTGTAGTCGAAGCAATTCTTGTGGAAAGTACGGATAGATGTGGAAGGTAGTAGGGGCCCATACTACTGATAGCAGAGGATCCGTACTTGATTCAAGAAGGTCCTAGATGAAACCGGGAAACTTGTAGTGCGTGTATGTATGATCCCGCATCAGTGATGTGTATCTTGATTGTTATTGTGATATGTTTGCAGCATGGTGACATTGTGCGAGAAACCAGTGGGCGGATCAAGCGTCGGAGACGGATCATGATCGGGTTCAAGGGCCGAGCAGCTCGAGGAGCGGATGAGAGAGTTTGTTTCAGCTGAGATCACGCGCAGTATTCTAGATCAGACCCCTGCGATCTTTGCAACGGTCAAGGAAGGTATTTTAGAGCTTTTGGATGAGAAGCTGGGAGCTTTTCGTACTAAGATGATGGATTTGGTTGGGGCGCGTACCTTGACATTTCGAGAGTTCAGAGCTTGTTGAGAACCAGATTATTATGGGGCTAGGGATCACATTGCTAGGATCAGGTGGTTGGCCGATGTTGCCAATGCTTTCCGTTCGAGCCAGTGTCCCGAGGGGGACAAGGTCAGACTCGCCTCCTGTCTTCTGAAGGACAGAGCGTGGGATTGCTGGGAGGAGGTTGGTCATGCCATGGGGGATGATACCACATTAGACGCGATGACATGGATTGATTTATCAACTAGGTTCAAGGCTGAGTTTGCACCTGTTATTGAGGTGCAACAGTTGGCATGAGAGTTCCAGGACCTCCAGAAGACGATAGAGACTGTGGTGGAAATCACCGCCAAGTTCAGGGAGAGGGCCCTTCTTGTCCCACAATATGTGGCAGACGAGGAAATGAAGAAGGCTCGATATCATGAAACGCTGAGGAGTGACATTAGGCAGTTTATGAGCACGTCCAACTGCAAGACACTGGAGGATATGATTGCTCATGCCAGGGAGAGAGATATCGATTTGGAGATGGAAAGGAAGAGGAAGCCAGATGAGGTTCAGGTAGCAACAGGTTCCGGTAAGAGGCCCAAGGGGCCAGACGGGAGATCGGGGATGTTTGAGGCCGTAAAAGTTGTGGCAGGTGTGGCAGGACGCATAAGGGTGCGTGCAGGAGTAATAGTAGTGGTGATTCTGGCTGTTTCAAGTGTGGCCAAATTGGTCATTTCAGTAGGGATTGTACTGTTACCACCACTCAGGGATCAGACCTGATATGTTTCCATGGCAGTCAGAGGGGCCACAAGAAAGCTCAGTGTCCGAGTTTGTTTCCAGCAGGATAGGTGATGGCACCTGCCCCTGTAATTTTGAGGATTACTGATGGCCGTCAGGTCCGCGCAGAGGCGCCTACGGCAATGAGCAGGGCCTTTCAGTTAGCTACAGTAGATCCGCGAGCAGCACCAGATATTGAAGGTGCATATCTTGTACTTTCTTGTTAATTTTGATTCATGATTTTATTGTTATGGTACTGCATCGATGTTAGTAAGTGTATATTTGGAGTATTATATTGCTTGCCTATGAATGAGTTTTATGCCATCTGCATGCCATGGATGATAGAGTAGTAGTCCGAATATGTTTCCCTTAGGGCAGGTTTCCAGGATGTAGTCACCGTAGCACCTATAATTGGGATTGGAGAGGTGCTCTATTAGTTGGCAAGATTGGTTCGAATTTGGTGAAGGATAGATAGAGCGCCAGCAGGAGTACACGTGGTTGACAACACATCGATACTCCGGAGGATAGGAAAGATTAGAAACCTGTTTCAAGCAGGGAGCTGTAAGGGATTAGCCGGATCAAAGTGGGGGAGAGCCCTCCGAGTATTCAAGAGTAGTAGCATGCAAAATCTGGGGGAATTAGTGACCTTCGAGTAGGAAAGGAGAGCAGTCTGAGGGACTATGTGGATAGAGGAGTGTTAGAGTTGGGAGTTTGGGAAACTTCCCAACATTAGGGATCAAAAAATTATGATTAGTAGATGATTGGTTTGGGGAAACTAAGTTGGATATTTTCTCGGCAGAACGCGGGTATAGCTAGGATGTAAGACTACAGGGTAGCCATACCATTCATTGGTATAAAAAGAAGTATGGAATGTGTGGTGAGATCGCGGTATGATAGTATCAGTTGTTAGTTGATGGCTGGTTGGGAAAACAGGTCGAAGGATTGATAGCAGGACTCGAGGGAGTCAAGACACAGAGTGTATGAGCGACCGGCATGGGATGCTTTCGGGTTAGTAGTCAGTAGCAGAGACAGTATGGAGAGTGTAATAGAACTGCGAGAGAGTCACAGCTTCTCAATAGAGGTGAGTTAGAGTAGTATAGGTGAGGGCCCGTATCTCCTAAGTCAAAGGAGTGTGGGCAAGGGCCCGTATCTCCTAGGTAGTAGAGTTGGGCGAGGCCCGTGAATCCTAGTTAGCAAGGTAAAGGTCAGGAAATAATATTTCGTTGGGATTTAGTATGGAGTTGGTCTGCTTAGCCTTAGAAGGTAAGATCTAGGGAGAGGCCGCTTCAGGAGGTAGCTAGGTGGGACCCATAGGTGAGGCCTACATGATTATAGTAGTACAGGTGGAACCTGGTAGAGACCTTGCGGTCACAATAGGGGATCGAGGACCCCAAGTCTAGTAGAGTCAGAGTAGTAGAATAGATAGAGAATTTTTGGGGTAGTTGAAGTTTTCTTCGGGAGTCGCTGGGAGTGACTGAGCGATTGATCTGGGAGTCAGTAGCCAGTGAGAGTCCAGTAACCCAGTTGAGGGCAGATTAATTGGGACCAGGGTGGTCTCGATACATCCGGAAGGAGGATAAGAGATGACAAAAACTTCAATCGGGATTAAATAATGATAAGAGAAATTTGGAATGGAGCAGCTAGTTGATTGTGAAGTGTTTCGCCTCTCGTAGCAGGATTAAATAATCTTCGAGGGAAGGGTTTGACCCTGCTACATAGATCTTGTATGAGTCTAACCGTTGCAGGGGTGAAACTTTTACTCGAAGAATTATCTGATCCATTTTGCTGAAAAGGCTTTCAGCATCAGAATATCGTAAGAGGAATCATTCAGGGTGTCAGGGAAGTAACCAGCACTGGGAGTGACTGGGGGAGTAGATGCAGCAAAGGGTATATCCCCGCAGTGTTAGAGAAGATTGTCATTATGGAAGTTCTCGTGGAAAGGCAAGGGATCATGCAAGAAAAAGGGGTAAACCACTAGAATGTGCAGCATAAGTACTCGGGGAGTACCGGAAGGGATTGTCAGTCGGGTAAGAGACGTGTTCTCAAGAGTATTGGTAATTAGAGTGTTCTTGGGGGGTCCTTATCTTCAAAGATTATTTTCAGAGGGATCGGTTGGAAGGTCATTGGAAGCGGTCAGCAGAAGTTAGATTCATCAGGTAGGACGGTTGAAAGCAGATTGCAGGACAGTTGGCCGTAGCGGACTTCGAGGATGAAGTCTAGTTTAAGTGGGGAAGAGTTGTAACACACGGAATCTGGAAGACCAAGAAAGGGAAGGAAAACCCTAAGTAAAAAAGGGTCAAATCGTCGAGTCCATGGGTGAACTCAACGACTCGGAGTGGGTTCCATGTCGAGGATTTAATGACCGACTCGGCGACTCTGGAGGCTGACTTGGTGAGTCCGGTTTGGATTGGGGAAACCCTAATTTCAGGTTCCGACACCCTATTTAAAGAACATTTCAGGCCTCCATCACCCTCCTCACATACTCTCGAAACCCTACGCCTCCATTGAAGTATCCTTGACATATTTGAGTGATTTTGAGTGATTTGAAGCTAGGAAGAAGAAAGGACCCTTTGGTGATTCAAGAAGGGGCAGTAGATCTAGAGTTAGTGTGCTATTTTAGATCATTGGAAGGTATGAAGCTCATACCTTGGCTGTTTTGCATCTAGATCCTTTCCTTAGTTTGTATTATGTTGCTTTTGGGCCATTTCAAAGGCCAATCTGGGTATTGTGCCTTTGAGGACTAAGAAGACTTCAGATGTGAGTACCTTTGGGATATAGAAGCTTAGAGTTGTTAGCTTTTTCCATCCATGACTCCATTCTATGTCATAGACCTCCATTTTTGCTTGGATTTGGTGTTTTAGCATCATAACCCTTTGCATGCACATAAAGTTAGCAACTTTACGTGTGAAGCTAGCCCCAGGAGCCTAGATCTATGGTTGGAAAGCAATGGTTTGGACTGAAATCGAAAGAATAGAAGTATTGAGGATGAACTCGGCGAGTCGGGTCGAAACCCTAACCTCTTCTAGATGCATGTCGAGTCAGTGAGTTAAGGCGGTGACTCAGTGAGTTGGTCAGGACCAGGGCTAAGACTCGGAGGTTGGAGAATCGAAGAGTCGTGGGGGTTCGGCGAGTCAAGTTGCGACTTATGGGATTTCTGAGTTATGAACTTGACGAGTCAATAGGCTGACTCGGCGAGTAGGGTCAATCTAGAAGGTTGACTTTGACCAGGACTTTGACTTTGACCAGATTTGACTTAGTTTGACTTCTGAAGGACAGTTTGGGACTAAGTGTTATATTGATATTAGTAGCTCGGGGAGCTAGAGGAGCAGAGGTTCGGGGAGTTTTCAGTCAAGCAGCCAGAAGTGTAGCAGTAAGAGCTTCAACAGTGCAAAGGTGAGTTTTCTGTTTGTATGGATGGGTCTACAGCCACAATGCCGGCCCGTGTAGTATGAGTAGAAAGACCCGGGGGTTAGCCCTAGGCACTGTATACTACTATGATATTCAAGACCAAGGTCTAATGTTAGCGATGTACTATGTGTAGACTTTTTAGTGCTTTTAGTTTTCTCCTTGATATTACCACTGTCACAAATTGTACCGTGATGAGCGAGTACTAACAGTGAAAGTGCTTTGATAACTAGTGTCGACACTCTATATTATGATCCTCCTCGATACCTCTATGATCGCCTGGCATATACAAATTATGTATATTAAAGATGAATAAGACGGTCGACTGGTTGGCTCTGCCCTAAATCCACAACTAAACATGGAACAAGAATTAAGGCGGAATCGATCACTCTAAGTCTGCAAAATCTTAGCTATGCACAACCCTGATGTACATACTAAGCCACCATAGCTCACCTGTACGGATCGTTAGTCCTCTTACGAATGATGTGACTTGTTCAGATGAGTGAGTTACTATAATTACTTTTAATATTTCCCCAAGTTTTATTCTTATATAAATATAAATTACATTTTTAAGAAATTCATATTTTGAAGACATACTATTGGTCGCTAAGGACTACGGGGTAGTTTCTCCTGTAGTGATCATCAGAATCCGTTCATCCGCGCCTGAGTTCTTCATTATCGGGCAGTCCCTCTTGTAGTGTCCTGTCTCACCACAGCCATAACAGGACTTGTTTATTTCTACTCGTGGGCCCTTCCTGTGGCAATTCAGGCATTACATTTCCCGACAGATTCTAGTGTGGTGGTAGTTACACCCATCACACTTCGGGAGAGTTCTAGCATATCGACTGGCATGTGCTGGATTAGTAGGTGTTGTGGCGGCGTATATAGTAGCCCTTTGTTGCTCATGCGGGGTTTCCTGTGTTGTTCGCTCTTTCCTCTTTTTCCCCGAGTTTCATTTATAGTCCCCTCCCTTTGATGGCTCAGGAACTGGGCCACCACGCCATGGAGGACTCCATGGTCAATGAGTCGTTGGGTCAGGCGTTTGGTGCTATCGAATGTAATTGGGTTAGAAGACAGTACATCACCTGGAATCGGGGTAGATAAACCCTAGATGTACCTTTCTATCTTCTTACTCTCCAGGGTAACCATATTAGGGTATAGTGCTGCCAGATCGCTAAACCTATTATTATAGGTCACTATGTCTGTGCCGACCATGGTGTGCTCCCATAGTTCCTTTTCCAGCTTTTGAACTTCACCCCTTGGGTAGTATCCTTCCAACATCATCTCTTTTAGGTTCTCCCAAACTATAGAGTTAGCCACTGGTAGGGTCAGTGACTTAACATGGCTATTCCACCATGTTAGGGCTTTGTCGGAGAAGGTGCAGGCAGCAAACTTAGCTTTCCTCCCTTTTGGGCACAGACAGATTGCGAAGACCGAATCTGTTTTCTCAAACCATCACATCAGAGCAATGACTCCCCCATTTCCATTAAAGGATTTGGGTTTGCATTTCATGAAGTCCTTGTACGAACACTCCCGTGGGTGTCCATGAGTAACTCTGGGGTTGGTTAAGTGAGTACCGCTATCGGTTCCATTGGTACCACTTTCGATGATGTGAGTTAGAGCTGCAGTTACTATGGCTGCTATCGTTGCTTGGAGAGCAGCAAGATCAAATTGTGGTGGTGGATTCTCTGTTGTGTCATTGACTACATGTCTTGCAGGTCTACCGCGAGGCATCTTTTGCAAAAAAGAATGCAAAGATGAGATGTGAATAATTCTATAGTAGTGGTTATAAGCCGAAAGCTGAATGACAATGTTATCCTAGTTCTGTGTGTATCTAGTTCTGACTTTCATTGGGTTCTGGAAACCATTCATAATGGGAGTTTATATAAAATAAACTTTATGAATCAGAAGTGTCTATCCTCAAATGAATCTCTGTGAATTGAACAACTGACTCTGCCTGCATGAAAGGAAATAATTCTAACACATAGTGTGAGTAGTGTATCCACTAGCTCACGAAGTCTATTAAGGTAATTACTTATTAGTGTGACGCATAAGACGTTTTAGTTTCTTCTGCTGATCACTTCTTGGAAATCTCTTTTTGAATCTCTTTTTGTTTCTCCTTGACTCCTCTAATGACTGCTATGATGTAGTGGTTACATCTATCAGGGTTTGTCGTACGAGAATGGAAGTGTCTATGAGATTAAGGGTAACATTATGGGGTGATCCTTACCGGGTCCTCCTATAGATATGCAATGTATAAAAGTTGTATCTAATTTAAGATTAAATAGACCTTCGAATAAGTATCAAACTCCAAAACCACAACCAAACAAGGAACAGGAAGTAAAGCATTGATCACAAATTCTAAGTCTATAAAATCTCAATTATATAAAACCTTGGGAGTATACACTCCAGAATCATAGGCCTACCAGAAGGGTCTTTTAAGTTCTCACATAAGTTATTTATAGTGCCTAAAATACTCCTATAGTATTTTTAATGTAATGAACTTGGTATGTTTTAAACTAGTTGTTGTCTTGTAGTATCATAAAATACTCCTATAGTATTTTAACTTTTTGTTTTGATCTAGAAACCCCTGAATAGAGTTAGGTAAGTTTTAAGACTGTTGCAACACCACATCACTCTGAAACACATGTCGGTAACATATCATATGAATATAGTTGATCATGCTATATTTATCACATATATGATTACATAACTGTCCAGGTTAGACCGCAGAGTTCAACCTTTAAATACTTATGTTCTGTTTTTCATGTGATACTTGTTCTAGTACATATATATGTATAAGCATGTATGTATACTTTTATAAAGTATTGTTATATTTTTAAAACATAATTTATTCAGAGCATTTTGGCCCCATTGTATTTATAGGTGTATATCTTTTATAGGTTGATATACTTAGTTCACTATAAACAATGCTCTGATACCAATCTGTCACACCCCCAAACCGAAACGGTAGAAATGTTCGGGGGCGGAGGACGTCATGTTTAGTATCACAACACATGCATCATAGTAATCAAAGTAACAAACAACCATTGAATTAATATGAAAGTGTTTACAAAGTATGTGGTTCACAAGATAGACTCCAAAAGTAAATAATAAAACAAGACATGAAGCTACAATACTTCATCTTCTGAATCCCAGTGCGTGTACCTGTCTACTAGTTTCCTGAGAATACAAGTTATTTTGAAAGAGTAGATCGATATTTAAGCTGGTGATTTCATAAGTATTTAAGTGATGTAAAGTAAGTTGTAAGCTCTTTTAGAAAAGCTCGCCTATTCCTCCAGAAAATCCTATATTTTCTGATATGATGAATGAAAGTAAAAATGACTCTACAAGTCGTTCTATGAGTACTAAATGGATACAAGTTATATACAAATTAGAGTAAACAGATAATCGATTGTGTGAATCTTCCCTAAGCCCACAATCAAACAAGGAACATGGAAAGAGGCGGAAGTCACACATCCCATTGTTTGTTAGATCTTCACTGTATATAACCCTGGTGTATTCATTTGGTACTTACAGAGTTAACTGTAATAGTTCTTTATATTTGATGAAAACATTCTTTAAGAAAATCATATATTTCCTTTAGTAAAAATGGTAACCACAATAGTTCCTTCTATAATGACTTAGTTTATATAAGTTATATATAATCTAACATCGAACGAACAGTTAAATGGATGAATCTGCACTAAGCCCACAACCAAACAAGGAACAGGAAGTAAGGCGGAAAGCACACATCCAACTACCTATCGTATATTAATTTTATATAACCCTGATGTATAAACTAAGGTATTCTAGAATTAACCACTAAAGGTCATTTAAGTTATACTGGTTTAATAAAATGGATTAAACCCTTTCGTTGATAAGTTTCTAGTTTAGCCTACTAAATGTTCCCTCTCAAAAGTATGTTCTTGTTCTTGTTATTGTGTGTTCCTTCTGTTTTTTGTTATTGTATGTTCCTCCCTATTTCTCTTTATAGTATCTTCTTTCTGTTTCTCGTTATAGTATGTTCTGAACCCCTAAACTATACCTATTATAGTTTACTAGTATGTTTGTTTAGAACTGTATCTGGTTTGTAGAAAAGACTCGATTATCTACTGAGTTATGCTCGTAGTTTAAAAACGGAGTTTTATAAATAATAAAGTAACATAACTTAAAAAGAGTTTTTGAAATGATTTTGATAACTTATAAAAGCATAAGAAATCCTTTAACCTGATGGTTATCACAAATAACATTTACACAATTATCATTGTGTTCAATTTGTATACCCCCTTTAAAAGCATTTAAAATATTTAAAAGATGGATTATAGGGGTATGAACTCACCTTATGTGGGTGATTCAATTGAAGATTCATGTAAGGATGAGAGGTTCCACGAATGAATTCCTGAGACACAAACGAGTCCTAAATGACATATAATGGCATATATAGGCTTGTAATTAGTGTTTAAAACAACTGCTATGCAAGGAAATAACCTTAGGGACTAGGAAACACATGAAATGAAGTGTTACAATCACAAGTGATTATATGAAATGAGTTCACGGCCACAAAAGAAGTGTTCAAGGCCCAAGCATGATCATATGAATGGTTTACGGCCAAGGAAGGATGATTCATGGTCCTATCAAGCATCTTTGAAGGGTTCACGGCCACATGAAGGGTTCACGGCCGTAAACTCTTGAAGATCTTGCATTTGGTGCTTGTTTGATGGCTAGGAATCAAGTGTTTCTTACAGATAACTAGATCATAGAAGAAATACATACACTTTGGATGACTTTAGGGAGTTCAAGGCCACGAAGAACAAGAATGTGTTCTTGGTGTTCTCGGTGAAAGATGATGATCTTGAAGATCTTGAAGGAAAAGTGATGAATCAATATGGAATAAAAGGGGTTTCTAAGTATACACAAGTAGGGGATGAGATACTTACAATTTTGAGGTGAAAAGAGAGCCTTTGTTGGATGATACTTGAGAGAGAATGGGGTGATTGCGGCCAAGAGAAGAAGAAGTGAAGGAAAGGTGGCAAGAATTCATCCATATAGGAGGGGTTCACTGTGACAACCTAAATTTTTTTTCCTTGTAAAGTCCATCCATTCAATCTAACGAAGTGTCATACCCGTTCCTACTATTGGTTAGCACTGTTTAGAGTCTGTTTAAAGGTTCAAAGCTCAGTACATTCAAGCATTGGGTTTAGGGATGTATCAGCTAAAGTTCTTCGCATTGAAATCGAGCTGAACACTCCATTAGAGGGAGTGTACGACCGTACACATGAGTATGCGACCATAAACATGTGTGTGTGGCCGTACACCCATGTTGGCCACCCCCCCCCCCCCCCTCCATAAGGGTGATATCCCTTCACTCCTAAGTAATTTCTTCAGTTTCCAAGTCATGAACTCGAGTTTTCTAGCAATTATCATCAAGTTTTCACACCGATCTTCAAGAATGTAAGCCTTTCTTCTGTTTTGATTTGATCTTATCCTTCTTCACCTAATAACACCCTTTGATTTCATCCATTCCAAATCATCTTTTGGGTAGATCTTCAAATCTTCATCCATTTCACCAAGAACACCAAGAACACCAAGAACACACACTTGTTCTTGGTGATTGTGAGCCCTCTTGAGCCTCCAAATCGTAAGTACTCCTTCCTTATGCTTAGTACTTGTTAGGAACACTATATAAACACCCTAAAAATGACCAAAAATCAAGATCCAAAGGAGAGTACGGCCGTACACCCATGTGTGGCCGTACACCCCTCAAAACACCCACTAAAAGGCCTCCAAAGTGCAATGCTTGCTTCAACACTTGATGAGCAATTTTCCCACAAGCTTCCCTATCATTAGAAGACCCTTTTATGCACTTATTACCATGAGTGTACGGCCGTACACTCCATGGCCGTACACCCATGGCCACACACTCCATTTAGTGGTCGTACACTCACCTTAGATGAATCACATATGATTCTAACACTTGGTCCAAGTGTTTCCTAGTCCCTAAAGCTATTTCTTTGCATATGGTTGCTTCTAAACACTATATCCATGAAAATATATGTAATTATGTGTCATTTAGGACTTGTTTGTGTCTTGGGACTTCATTCATGGAACATGCCATCCTTACACGCATATTCGTTTGGAACACCCACATAAGGTGAGTTCATACCCCTAATCAATCTTTTAAACTATTTTAAACGCTTTTAGGGGGGGATCCAAGTTGAACACAATTCATAATTGTGTAAATGTTTGTTATAAACTTCTTTCAAATGATTTCTTATGCTTTATAAGTGATCAAAACCATTTCAAAAACTCTTTTAAGTTAAGTTACTTTATAGTTTATAAAACTCCGTTTTTAAAGTACAATCATAACTTAGTAAATAAATGAGTCTTTTCAGTGACAGTTCAAGTAAAGATACTAGTAAACTATAATAGGTATAGTTTAGGGGTTTCAGTTCATATTAGATACTACAACATACTATAAAGAGAAACAGGGAGGTAGATACAATACACGATAAGATAGGGATCATACTATAAAGAGAAACAGGGAGGTAGATACAATACACGATAAGATAGGGATCATACTATAAAGAGAAACATGGAGGAAGATACAATACGCGATAACAGAAAGAACATACTAAGATACTATAAAAGAAAGAACATACTAAATGCTATAGCAGGAGAACAATTGTAACAGCTCGGATTTCCAGGTATCTTTTATGCTTTCAATTTCTGTTGTTTTGTGAGGGGACTCGGCGAGTTGGAGCTCAGACTCGCCGAGTAGGATCGCGATTCTGGACGCGGGTTCGTGCCTGGACTCGGCGAGTCCAAGGTATGGACTCGGCGAGTCCGCGCTGTTTAATGAAACCCTAATTTCTCGGGTTTGGGACCTATTTAAAGGGCCTTATGGCCGTCATTTGTGCTCACCAGTCCCTTGAGTGAAACCCTAATCGAGTGTGAGCGTTTGGAGCAAAGTAGGAGGCCATTATTGATCTTGGGGGTGTCATCTTGCAAGGGAAAGGGAGGATCAGCTAAGGGGAAGGCAAGAGGAGCCACTTTCTGAGAGTTTGGAGTCCAGAGCATCGCTATTGTGGTAATATCTTCGAGCTATCCTCTTCTATGTTGATGTTTATTTTGATTTAGGGCTTATTGAGCCCTTTTGTGGCTAGATCTAGTTCTCCCTTGGTCCCTTAAGCGATTTAGACCGTGGATCTGGACCCTTCGAGGTCCAGAGTGTCCCTTTGCCCAAGCTTTTTGTGAATCAATGGAGGTTTTGGATTGGAATCCTTATGCCTTAGGTCAAAATGCCATTTATGAGCCATGGGGTGTGTTATGAACACCAAGATAAGAACTTTACGTGATGAATCAGTCTAGGAAGGCCAGCTCTATGAATTGTCGGAGCAGATCTGACCTTAGAAGCAAGTTTGAGTGGTTGCATGGCATGGACTCGCCGAGTCTGATGAACAGACTCGGCGAGTAGCTTGAAGATTGCCTTAGAATGGTCCTGCCGGGTTATGGGTTGACTCGGTGAGTCAAGGCGAGTTAGAGAGGGTTGGCAGGTGGTCTGAGTTGAACTGGGACTCGCCGAGTTGTTCTTGAGACTCGGCGAGTTGAGTCGGGGTGGCCCCGCGATTCTTCCAGGTGGAACCCGTCGAGTCAGGGGGAGTACTCGACGTGTTAAAAGGGAATCCCAGAAGAGATTGGTGAAAACGTCTAGACTCGCCGAGTCGCCCAGTGCACTCGCCGAGTCCGGTCAAAGTTGACCGTTGACCGTTGACCAAGAGTTAACTAGTGTGACTTAAAAAGGGAAGTCAACCTGAGTGGTAAAAGTGATTAATAAGAGACGTATGATGTTATAGGGAGATTGTAGCTCGGAGGATCGAGCACGTGTGATTTCGGGATTTGCTAGCTATCGATATTCACGAGGTGAGTCTTCTCACTATACTGTACCCGGAAGGGTTTGACTGTGTGACCAGAAGGTCGGATATGGTATGAGACATATGTTCTTTATGTGATAAGTTATTGTTATATGAGCTATGTATGATATGCTTGATGTGGGCCGGAAGGCATTATGATATGGGTCGGAAGGCGTTATAATATGGACCGTAAGGTTGGCGTGGGTAGGACCGGAAGGTTTACCCAGCAGGGACGGAAGTCCCCTGAGAACACATGGACCGGAAGGTCAGGGCCTGGAAAGGCGTATGTGCGTAAGTTGTATTTTGGGGAACTCACTAAGCATTTATGCTTACAGTTGTTGTGTATGTGTTTCAGCTACTAGCGAGGACCGTGGGAAGGCGCCGGCGTGATCTGTACACACTGACGGAGGATTTATGATCTTGGGATTTACATGATTTGTATTATGACATGATACGTTGGATATTTATTCCTTGTTTTGAATGAAAATACATTTTTAGAAATGAAAAAATTTGTTTTAAAATTTCCGTCGTTACAATTTGGTATCAAAGCCTTGGTTTGAGGGATTCGGGTACACCTTCGGGCGTAACTGAGCTCAAACCGAGGATTTGAGGAAAACTCTTAAGAACAAAGGCATAAAATTTTTATAAAGGATTTTGTGGTAAACAAAAATGAAGCAGTGTGTACGATCAGTCAGCGCTCGAACAGTAAAGATCCCCAAAATACCCTTACAATGTTGTGTTAAGAGATATGATATGATATGAATTGTTATGCATGCTAGAAGACTAGGTATTCATGATAGGACTAGAGTGGCCTGATTTGTGATGCCTTAGTCTAGGGAAGTCTGTTGCTATGAGATGCTTTGAGAGCGAGCGGGTAGTTAGTGCATAACAAGAGTAGAGTACCCAGGATCCGGGGTTTGGGGAGGAGGACTTGGGATGAATGCTGATGCGGTGTGGTCGGTAGTATTGGGCCCGTACTACCGAAGACACCGGGTCAGTGGGCGACCCAAGTAAGAATCCCTGGGTATCGGAGACTGAGTAGGGTTGCGTTATCGAGTACGATTATGCTCGATAGAGTCTCTGATAGTTCTATGTTGTATTTCAGAGGCATCATGGTTGGACCACGCCATAGACCGAGTACGAGCAGTGTGAGTGACGAGGAGATTCATCAGATGATTCATGAGGAGGTGGCTGCAGCGATCCGGGCTGAGATTCCGGAGATGTTTGGGTCTATTAAGACCACTTTGATGGAGACCTTTAATGAGCGATACACCGCGTGGACCGAGGTTGTAGCCGTTGCAGCTACCGTAGCTGTGGCCGCTACCAGACCACAGGGAGGTGACTCGTTGCTGTTTCGGGAGTTCAGCAACAAGAAGCCACCTGAGTTTGACGGGACGCTGGATCCGATCGCTGCGATGAGATGGATTGCTGATATCGAGGGATGCTTCTACACTTGTTCATGTCCGGAGCATCTGAGAGTACGGTTCGCCTTGAACCAGCTCCGTCTGGGAGCGAAGGATTGGTGGAAGTTCGTGACGTCGAACTTCACTTTCGCAGAGATTTCAGCTGTGACGTGAGAGAGGTTTACCTCTATGTTCAGAGACGAGTACGTTCCCCCGGTGGAGAGGGAACGGTTGGTTCAGGAGTTCTTGACCCTTAAGCAGGGTAATGATTCAGTTGCGGTGATCACGCGGAAGTTTCATGAGAGGGCGACGTTCTGCCCCGAGCAGGTGTCCACAGAGCAGGCTCGGATGAGCCGGTATTTGGGTGTGTTGAGGAGGGATATCCGGGAGTTCGTGTCGAACTCAACATATCATACCTTTGCTGAGCTTCAGGCGAATGCCAGGAAGCGCAAGATTGAGTTGAAGACCCAGGCCTGGGAGGAGGCCGAGTCTCAACGGGTGGATCGGTGGCCGGCTCAGTCTCAGCTGGCAGCCAAGCGGACTAAGTCTGCTGATTCGAGGTCGGGAGGTCCGAAGGGACGCACTTGCGGAAAGTGCGGCAAGGGTCACGAGGGGACGTGTCGATCAGGAGCTTGCTACAAGTGTGGCAAGGAGGGGCACATTGCAAGGGATTGCCCCAAGGGGTTTATGGTTTGCTTTCATTGCAACCAGACCGGCCATCGGAAGGCCGAGTGCCCTCAGCTTCATTAGGGATCTGCACCTGCTGCCAGGGCTACTGAGATTCGACCAGTGAAGGCCGAGGCCCCGAGGGCTCGTGGGAGAGCTTTCCAGTTGACTGCGTAGGAGGTCCGCGCTGCGCTTGATGTTGTGGCAGGTATGCTTTATTTCATGTATTTATTTTGATGTTGAGATATTATGCTTATGTTATGTTATGTGTAGGTACTTTCCTTGTGAACTCTGTACCTGATTTAGTGTTATTTGACTCGGGTGCGAGTCGGTCTTTTGTATCTTTGGCCTTTAGTCGGCATATCAGTGTTAGTCGTGAGGCGTTGAGTCGGCCTCTGAGGGTTTCTATAGCTGACGATAGAGTGATTTGTGCCACGGAGGTTCTCCGTGGATGTGTGTTACAGATTTTCGGGGTTGAGTTTCCGATTGATCTGGTTCCTATTGCGATGGGTGATGTCTGTGTAATTGTGGGCATGGACTGGTTGAGCAGATTCGGCGCAGTTATCGACTGCGAGCATCAGCTGGTGACCATACGAGACCCTAGTGGGGGAGTTCTTTTAGTGTACGGCGAGGGTACACGTTCGGGATCAGCTTTTTGTTCGGCCGCTAGGGCGAGGCAGTGTCTACAGTAGGGCTGTAAGGGTTTTGTGGCGTATGTGATGGATACGCGAGTGACTTCCGAGAGGCCGAGTTCAGTTGAGGAGGTTCTGGTGGTGCGCGAGTTTCCTGATGTCTTTCCCGACGAGTTGCCGGGTGTGCCTCCTGTGAGGCAAGTGGAGTTTAGTATCGACTTGGTCCCGGGGGCCGCGCCTATCACTAAGGTGCCTTATCGTCTTGCACCTCCAGAGATGCAAGAGTTATCCTCGCAGCTGCAGGAGCTGCTGGGGAAGGGATTTATTAGGCCGAGCAGCTCGCCATGGGGAGCACCTATTTTGTTCGTCAGGAAGAAGGATGGTTCACACCGGATGTGAATTGATTATCAGGATTTGAACAAGCTAACGGTCAAGAACCGTTACCCGTTACCGAGGATCGACGATTTGTTCGATCAGTTGCAGGGAGCATCTTGGTTCTTCAAGATCGATTTGAGGTCTGGCTACCATCAGGTGAGAGTACGGGATGAGGACGTCCAGAAGACAGCGTTCAGGACGCGTTATGGGCATTATGAGTTTGTGGTGATGCCTTTTGGGCTCACCAATGCCCCGGCTGTGTTCATGGATCTCATGAACCGTGTATGTAGGCCGATGTTGGATCGGTCAGTGATTGTATTTATCGATGATATTCTGGTATATTCGAGATCTAGAGAGCAGCATGAGAAGCATTTGAGGGAGGTCCTTGAGGTCCTGAGATCGGAGAAGCTTTATGCAAAGTTCTCCAAGTGTGATTTCTGGTTACGGGAGGTCCAGTTCTTAGGACATCTTGTTAATCAGGAAGGGATACTGGTCGATCCGGCCAAGGTTGAGGCGGTGATGAATTGGGAGGTGCCGAAGTCGCCCTCTGAAATCAGGAGTTTCCTTGGGTTGGCAGGGTATTATCAGAGATTTATCAAGGATTTCTCCAAGATCGCAGTGCCACTCACCAGATTGACCCGAAAGGGTGTTGCTTTTTCATGGGGTCCCGAGCAGCAGACCTCCTTTGAGACACTTCGCCAAAGGTTGTGCGAAGCCCCGATATTAGCTCTCCCGGAAGGGATTGAGGATTTTGTAGTGTATTGTGATGCATCGATTTTGGGGCTGATGCAGAGGGGGTATGTGATAGCATATGCATCGAGGCAGCTGAAGCCTCATGAGACGAGATATCCCACACATGATCTAGAGTTGGGGGCAGTAGTGTTCGCCCTCAAGATTTGGCGTCACTACTTGTATGGGGTTCGGTGTACGATATACACGGACCATAAGAGTTTGAGGTACTTGATGGATCAACCTAACCTAAACATGCGGCAGAGGAGGTGGTTGGATGTGGTCAAGGATTATGATTGTGAGATCCTGTACCACCCAGGCAAGGCTAATGTGGTAGCCGATGCGTTGAGCCGTAGGGCGGAGAGCACTCCACTACGGGATGTATGTTTGAGATTGACCGTGGTGACTCCGGTACTGGATGCCATTCGTGGGGCACAGGCCAAGGTTGTGCAACCGGAGATGCAGAAGAAGGAGCGGGTCGTTGGGTTGGTTTCGGAGTTCTTTACGGATGGACGAGGGCTTATGACTTTTCAGGGTCGGATTTGGGTACCGTTTGTGGGCGGTACGCGTACTACTTTGATGGAGGAAGCGCATCGGTCGAAATTTTCAATTCATCCGGGGGCTACGAAGATGTATTTTGATTTGAGGAAAGAGTATTGGTGGCCCTGTATGAAGAGGAACGTCGCATGGTTTGTTGAGAGGTGCTTGACCTACCGTAGGGTTAAGGCCGAGCACCAGAGACCTCATGGCAAGTTGCAGCCATTGGAGGTTCCCGAGTGGAAGTGGGAACAAATCACCATGGATTTCATCACCAAATTGCCAAGGACTGCCAGAGGAGTTGATGTAATTTGGGTGATTGTGGACAGGTTGACGAAGAGCGCTCACTTCCTTGCCATCAGTGCGAGTTCTTCAGCGGAAAAGTTGGCGGAGGTGTATGTGAGGGAAGTGGTATCTCGGCATGGGGTGCCGATCTCGATTGTTTCAGACCGTGACATGCGTTTCACTTCCAGATTCTGGAAGAAATTTCATGAGGAGTTGGGTACTAGACTGCATTTTAGTACCGCATAGCATCCCCAGACAGATGGTCAGAGTGAGCGGATGATTCAGACGCTTGAGGACATGCTCCGGGCATGTGTGTTGGATTTCGGGGGTAGCTGGGATGCGTATTTACCGTTGGCGGAGTTTTTCTACAACAACAGCCATCATTCGAGCATTGGTATGCCACCCTTTGAGCTGTTGTATGGTAGGAGGTGTCGGACCCCCATTTGTTGGGGAGAGGTTGGGCAGAGAGTAATGGGCAGTACAGAGATCGTGCTTCAGACGACAGAGCAGATTCAGCAGGTTAGACAGAGGTTGTTAACCGCCCAGAGCCGACAGAAGAGTTATGCGGACAGACGCCGGTCCGAGCTTGAGTTCCAGGTCGGCGATCTCGTTCTCCTGAAGGTCTCTCCTTGGAAAGGGGTGATTCGGTTCAGGAAGATGGGCAAGTTAGGGCCTCGCTATATTGGTCCATTCAGTGTGATTGCGAGGGTAGGCCGGGTAGCCTATCGGTTGGATTTGCCGGCAGAGTTGGGGCAGATTCATGACACTTTCCATGTGTCGCAGCTGAGAAAGTGTATAGCCGATGAGTCAGCAGTGGTTCCATTAGAGGATATTCAGCTGGATGCGAGCCTGAATTATGCCGAGAGGCCGGTGGCCATCAGAGATCAGAAGATCAAGGTTCTGAGGAACAAGGAGGTACCCTTGGTGTTAGTTCAGTGGCGACATCGGAAGGGATCAGAGATGACCTGGGAGCCGGAGCGTGAGATGCGTGAGCAGCATCCGGAGCTATTTTCAGAGCGAGACTTCGAGGGCGAAGTCTAGTTCTAGTGGGGGAGAGTTGTAACAGCCCGGATTTCCAGGTATCTTTTATGCTTTCAATTTCTGTTGTTTTGTGAGGGGACTCGGTGAGTTGGAGCTCAGACTCGCCGAGTAGGATCGCGATTCTGGACGCGGGTTCGCACCTGGACTCGGCGAGTCCAAGGTACGGACTCGGCGAGTCCGCGCTGTTTAATGAAACCCTAATTTCTCGGGTTTGGGACCTATTTAAAGGGCCTTATGGCCGTCATTTGTGCTCACCAGTCCCTTGAGTGAAACCCTAATCGAGTGTGAGCGTTTGGAGCAAAGTAGGAGGCCATTATTGATCTTGGGGGTGTCATCTTGCAAGGGAAAAGGAGGATCAGCTAAGGGGAAGGCAAGAGGAGCCACTTTCTGAGAGTTTGGAGTCCAGAGCATCGCTATTGTGGTAATATCTTCGAGCTATCCTCTTCTATGTTGATGTTTATTTTGATTTAGGGCTTATTGAGCCCTTTTGTGGATAGATCTAGTTCTCCCTTGGTCCCTTAAGCGATTTAGACCGTGGATCTGGACCCTTGGAGGTCCAGAGTGTCCCTTTGCCCAAGCTTTTTGTGAATCAACGGAGGTTTTGGATTGGAATCCTTATGCCGTAGGTCAAAATGCCATTTATGAGCCATGGGGTGTGTTATGAACACCAAGATAAGAACTTTACGTGATGAATCAGTCTAGGAAGGCCAGATCTATGAATTGTCGGAGCAGATCTGACCTTAGAAGCAAGTTTGAGTGGTTGCATGGCATGGACTTGCCGAGTCTGATGAACAGACTCGGCGAGTAGCTTGAAGATTGCCTTAGAATGGTCCTGCCGGGTTATGGGTTGACTCGGTGAGTCAGGGCGAGTTAGAGAGGGTTGGCAGGTGGTCTGAGTTGAACTGGGACTCACCGAGTTGTTCTTGAGACTCGGCGAGTTGAGTCGGGGTGGCCCCGCGATTCTTCCAGGTGGAACCCGTTGAGTCAGGGGGAGTACTCGATGTGTTAAAAGGGAATCCTAGAAGAGATTGGTGAAAACGTCTAGACTCGCCGAGTCGCCTAGTGCACTCGCCGAGTCCGGTCAAAGTTGACCGTTGACCGTTGACCAAGAGTTGACTAGTGTGACTTAAAAAGGGAAGTCAACCTGAGTGGTAAAAGTGATTAATAAGAGACGTATGATGTTATAGGGAGATTGTAGCTCGGAGGATCGAGCACGTGTGATTTCAGGATTTGCTAGCTATCGATATTCACAAGGTGAGTCTTCTCACTATACTGTACCCGGAAGGGTTTGACTGTGTGACCGGAAGGTCGGATATGGTATGAGACATATGTGCTTTATGTGATAAGTTATTGTTATATGTGCTATGTATGATATGCTTGATGTGGGCCGGAAGGCATTATGTTATGGGCCGGAAGGCGTTATAATGTGGACCGTAAGGTTGGCGTGGGTAGGACCGGAAGGTTTACCCAGTAGGGATGGAAGTCCCCTGAGAACACATGGACCAGAAGGTCAGGGCCTGGAAAGGCGTATGTGCGTAAGTTGTATTTTGGGGAACTCACTAAGCATTTATGCTTACAGTTGTTGTGTATGTGTTTCAGGTACTAGCGAGGACCGTGGGAAGGCGCCGGCGTGATTTGTACACACTGACGGAGGATTTATGATCTTGGGATTTACATGATTTGTATTATGACATGATACGTTGGATATTTATGCCTTGTTTTGAATGAAAATACATTTTTAGAAATGAAAAAATTTGTTTTAAAATTTCCGTCGTTACAACAATACATGATCTAACTTTACCAATAATCACTAACTCGTTGTTCTAAACAAAAGGTGATAGTCAATTGGGTATACATGATCATATAATTTTAATGTGAATTTACACAGCCTAGCAATTTGTTTGCAGAAGTCGTGTTTAGTCCCCAGAATCTCTTGTAGTGAGAGCGTATAGTATGAGTACTATCCATCACATTATAACCGTAATAAAACAAACATGTTTTAAGGTAATCAGTACGTCAGGATGTCAATTTAAAAGATAACTGTGTACTTACATTTTCCCATTACTTTCATATTGTGATAGTTCCACTTGAAAGTTAATGCAAACTCTTTTCGAGTTAAGATAGTTATAAACTAGGGAAAACTTACATTTTAGAAACGACAAGCAGAACAGTCGAGTCTAGTACATTTAGTAGAAAGGGGGCCTATAATGCTAACTTTATGATTCCTTAGTGTATACATCAAGGATTTATATTAATTGGATCCAACATGTAGTAGGATGTGTGCTTTCCGCTTCATTTCTTGTTCCTTGTTTGGTTGTGGGCTTAGAGTAGATTCACCCAGCCTACTATCTATTCGATCTTAGCTTTATATATATATATATATATATATATATATATATATATATATATATATATATATATATATATATATATTCCGTATACACTAAGTAAACATAAGGAGTACCAGGTATTGGTCAGTTCATAGGACACTAATTCAATGCACCGTTTTCTACTACAAAACATACTTTTCAAATAGAACATTTGATAGACAAAACTAGAAACTTACCAATAAAGGGTTTAATCTATTTTATTAAACTAGTATAACTTAAAGGACTTTAGGTGGTTAATTCTATAATACCTTAGTTTATACATCAGGTTTTTATATAATTAATACCCGATAGGTAGGTGGATGTGTGCTTTCCGCCTCATTTCCTGTTCCTTCTTTGGTTATGGGCTTAGGGAAGTTTCGCACAATTAACTATATGTTCGATATTAGATAATATATCTAGTATAAACTAAGTGATTATAAAAGGAACCACTGTGGTTACCATTTTTACTAAATGAAATAAGGTTTTCTTAAAGAATCTTTTCATCAAATATAAAGGAACTATTACACTTAACTCTATAAGTACCAAGTGAATACGCCTGGGTTATATACAACGATGATCTAACAACCAATGGGTTGTGTGCCTTTTGCCTCATTTCCTGTTCCTTGTTTGGTTGTGGACTTAGGGCAGATACATACAACTGATTGTTTTTTTACTTTGGGTTTTATATAACTTGTATCCATTTAGTACGCATAGAAAGGATTGTAGAGTCATTTTTACTTATCTTTTATCAAAGCAGGAAATATAGGATTTTTTTCGGAGGAACAGGCGAACTTTTCTAAACAGGACTTACAACTTACTACAACTTTCTTATAACTTACTTACATCACTAATATCTTATGAACTCACCGGCTTAAATGCTGATCTACGCTTTCAAAATAACTTGTATTCTCAGGAGACCAGTAGACAGGTATGCGCACTGGGATTCAGAAGATGGAGCGATATAGCTTCAAGTCTTGTTTTGTTATTTACTTTGTAGTCTATGTTATGTGAACCACACACTTTGTAAACATTTTCTTACTTATGAAATGGTTGTTTATTACTTTGATTACTATGATGCATGTCTTGTGATACTAAACATGACATCCTCCACCCACAAACGTTTCCGCCGTTCCGGTTTGGGGGTGTGACATATTGGTATCAGAGTATTGTTTATACAAAACTAAGTATATCAACTGATAAAAGATATACAGCTATAAATACAATGGGGCCTAAGTGCTCTGGATAGTAATATATTTTAAGGATATAGCGATACCTTATAAAAATATACATACGTGCTTCTAATATATACATACTAGAATAAGTATCACAAGAAGAACAGAACATAAGTATTTGAAGATTGAACATTATGGTCAAACCTGGACAATTATGTAATCATAGCTAGGATCAATATAGCCTTATCAACTATATTCATTCTAGATGTGACCGACATGTGTTTGGGAGTGATGTGGTGTTGCGACAGTCTTAAAACTTACCTAACTCTATTCAAGGGAGTTCTAGATCAGAACATAAGGATAAGATACTATGGGAGTATTTTGTGATATTATAAAACACTAACAAGTTTAAAACATACCAAGTACATCACATTAAAATACTATAGGAGTATTTTAGGCACTATATAAATAACTTACTTGATAACTTAAAAGACCCTTACAGGTAGGTCTATAATCTTGCAATGTATACTCCAAAGGTTTTATATAATTGAGATTTTATAGACTTAGAATTTGTGACCTACGCTTCACTACCTGTTCCTTGTTTGGTTGTGGTTTTGGAGTAGGATCACTTATTCGAAGGTCTATTTCATCTTAAATTATATACAACTTGTATACATTGTGCAATTGTAGGAGGACTCTGTAAGGATCATCCAATAATCTTTCACTTAAACCTCATAGATTCGTTAGACACTTCCCTTCTCGCACGACAAACCCAGATAGAGATAACCACTTCCTCATAGCGGTCAACAGAAGAGTCAACGAGGAACAAGAACAAGTTCATGAGAAGCTTTCAAAAGATGGATCAACGGAAGTAACCAAAATGTCTTATGCGTCACACTAATAAATAATAATCTTGGTTAACTTAATGAGTTAGTGGAAACACTGCTCAGATTATGTGTTAGGATTATTTTCTTTCATGCAACTGGTAACAGTTATTCAGGTCACAGATATTCATTCGAGGATAGCCATTTCTAATTCATAAAGTTTATTTGGTATAGCCTCTTTTATGAATTGTTTCCAGAACTCTGTGGAAGTCAGGACCAGATACACTTAGTACTAGGATAACCTTGTCTTTCAGCTTTCAGCTTATATCCACCGCTATAGATTTATTTCATCTCATCTTTGTATTCTTTTAGCAAAGATGCCTCCTCGCAGATCAAACAGGCGCACTACTCTGATAACTCCAACTCAATTGTCACTACCTCCGCCACAATTCGGTCCTGCTGCTCTCCAAGCAGTGATATCCTCCGCAGTGGCAACTATTCTAGCTCACTTCGGCGAAAGTGGTACCCTCGGATCTGGTAGCGATACCCACTTCGCCAACCCCGGAGATTCTCATGGACACCCAAGGGAGTGTTCGTACAAGGACTTCATGAACTGTAAACCAAATTCCTTTAATGGAAATGGTGGAGTCATCACTCTGATGCGATGGTTCGAGATAACAGATTCGTTCTTCGAAATCTGTTCATGCACAGAAGGGAGCGAAGCAAAGTTTGCTGCCTGCACCTTCTCCAACAGAGCCTTGAAATGGTGGAACAGGCATGGTAAGTCACTGACCCTATCAGTGGCTAACTCAATATGTTGGGAGAACCTAAAAGAGTTAATGTTGGAAGAATACTACTCGATGGGCGAAGTTTAAAAGCTGGAACAAGAACTATGGGAGCTCACGATGGTCGGCTCATACATTATGGCCTACACTGACAGGTTCAGTGACCTAGTAGCACTATGCCCCGGGATGGTTACCTCGGAGAGCAAGAAGATAGAAAGATACATTTGGGGTCTAACTGCCCCGATCCAAGGAGATGTGTTGTCTTCTAACCCAACTACATTCGATAGCACCAAACGCCTGGCCCAGAGACTCATTGACCATGGAGTCCACCATGGCGTGGTAGTCCCTATTCCCGATCCATCAAGGGGAGAAGACTATAAATAGAAGTTGAGGAACAAGAGGAAGAAGAAGCGAAAAACACACAAAATCCCGCAGGAGCAACAAACGAGTACTATGTACGCCGCCACAACACCTACTACTACGACACCTGCCAGTTGATATGCTGGAACGCTCTCGAAGTGTGGAAAGTGCAACTATCACCACATTTGAGTATGTTGGGAAATGCAGTGCCTGAACTGCCACAGAAAGGGACACACAGTCTGTTTCTGTAGGGCACCGGCTCAACCGATCTCCCAAGTCCCCGTAGCTGAA
Source organism: Lactuca serriola (assembly GCF_051521515.1). Taxonomy (NCBI): domain Eukaryota; kingdom Viridiplantae; phylum Streptophyta; class Magnoliopsida; order Asterales; family Asteraceae; genus Lactuca; species Lactuca serriola. Next base: position 75,574,328 of record NC_136412.1, read on the forward strand.
GAAAACCAAGCCTGCTATGGCTGTGGTGAGACTGGACACTACCAAAGGGACTCCCGATAACAAAGAATTCAGGAGCGGATGGACGGATTCTGATGATCACCGCAGGAAAATCAACCCCGAAGTCTACGTTTTCGAATTTAAGAATTACTTTAAAAATTAATTTATATTTACATAAGATTAAAACTTGGGGAACACACTTAAAAGTAATTATAATAACCTGCATATCGGAATAAGTCACAATATTCAAGAGAACTAAAAGATCCGTTCAGAGAAGCTATGATGGCTTAGTATGTACATCAAGGTTATGCATAGCTAAGATTTTGTAGACTTAGAGTGAGTGATTCCGCCTTAATTCCTATTCCTTGTTTGGTTGTGGATTTGAGGTAGAGTTACTCAGTCGAATGTCTTATTTATCTTAATTATTCATAACTTGTATATAACAGGCGATCATAGTGGTACCGAGGAGGATCATAGTATAATGTATCGACACTAGTTATCAAAGCACTTTTATTATATATACTCGCTAATCGCGGTACGATACATAGAAGTGTAAACATCAAGGGGAAAACAGAAAGCACTAGAACTTTTACAAAGAGTACATTCTCGAACACACTAGGAGTAGATCATCGTATAACAGACGTTTCTTTCAAATCGGCCAAACTTTGTTCAGTAATGAGTCCGTTGCTATCATACATCATGAGCTGGCGTGGTCCTCACCATACTAAGTTCATATGTTTCTATTACTTTGACCATAAAATTCATGAAACCTTCGTCATTCGTAACAACAGTTTGACCTAGACCTTAGTTTTGTCTCTCGTATTCTAAACCCCGAAGTACTCATGCGAAGAGTACTTTTCCCTCTAAATCCTTTTCGTCGTATGTTCTGCAGACCTTCCCGAAATACCACTCGTTCAGTAGACGAAGTTTAAGCATAAAGGATAAGGATGAATACAGCCCACCTATCACTAATAAGTGTATACGCTAGAGTGGTATATAATCATGATTATGCACATTTAGTATGTGTGTTTCCGCCCTATGTCTTGTTCCTTGTTTAGTTGTGGACCTTGAGCAGAGTCTCACATCCGACTGTCTTACTAATCTTAATTATATACGACTTGTATACACAAGGTAATGATAGATGGACCATGTATGAATCCGGTCATGAACAATAGGGCAGAATTGCCAAGTCTATGAGTGAGTATTCTGCCAATCAGAGGAGCACAACCCCAGTAGTACTGCTAAGAAAGCTAATTTCGGGACGAAATTCCTTCTAATAGGGGGATGATGTGACAACCCAAAATTTTTTGCCTTGTCAAGTCCAGCCATTCAATATAACCAAGTGTCAGACCCATTCCTACTATCATTTAGCATTGTTTAAAGTATGTTTAAAGGTTCAAAGCTTAGTACATTCAAGCATTGGGCTTAGGGATGTATCAGCTAAAGTTCTTCACGTTGAAATCGAGCCGAACACTCCATTAGAGGGAGTGTATGGCCGTACACATGAGTGTGCGGCTGTACACATGTGTGTGCAGCCGTACACCAATGTTGGCTGTACACCCCCTCCATAAGAGTGATATCCCTTCATTCCTAATTCATTTCTTCAGTTTCCAAGTCAAGAACTCGAGTTTTCTCTCAACTATCATCAAGCTTTCACCCCGATCTTCAAGAAAGTAAGCCTTTCTTTTGTTTTGATTTGATGTTATCCTTCTTCACCTAGTAACACCATTTGATTTCATCCATTGCAAATCATCTTTTGGGTAGATCTTCATATCTTCATCCATTTCACCAAGAACACATACTTGTTCTTGGTGATTGTGAGCCCTCTTGAGCCTCCAAATCGTAAGTAATCCTTCCTTATTCTTAGTACTTGTTAGGAACACTAGATTAACACCCTAAAAATGACCAAAATTCAAGATCCAAAGGAGTGTACATCCGTACACCCATTTGTGGCCGTACACCCCTCAAAACACCCCCTAAAAGGCCTCAAAAGTGTAATCTTAGCTTCAAAACTTGATGAGAAATTGTCCCACAAGCTTCCCTATCATTAGAAGACCATTTTGTGCACTTATTACCATGAGTGTACATCCGTACACTCCATCGCCATACACCCATGGCCGCACACTCCATTTAGTGGTCGTACACTCACCTTAGATGAATCACATGTGATTCTAACACTTGGTCCAAGTGTTTCCTAGTTCCTAAAGGTGTTTCCTTGCATATGGTTGCTTCTAAACACTATATTCATGCCAATATATGCAATTATGTGTCATTTAGGACTCGTTTGTGTCTCGGGACTTCATTCATGGAACTTCCCATCCTTACACGCATATTCGTTTGAAACACTAACATAAGGTGAGTTCATACCCCTAATCAATCTTTTAAACTATTTTAAATGCTTTTAAGGGGGGGGGGGATACAAGTTGAACACAATTGATAATTGTGTAAATGTTTGTTATAAACTTCTTTCAAATGATTTCTTATGCTTTGTAAGTGATCAAAACCATTTCAAAAACTCTTTTAAGTTATGTTACTTTATAGCTTATAAAACTCCGTTTTTAAAGTACAATCATAACTTAGTAAATAAATGAGTCTTTTCAGTGACAGTTCAAGTAAAGATACTAGTAAACTATAATAGGTATAGTTTAGGGGTTTCAGTTCATACTAGATACTAGAACATACTATAAAGAGAAACAGGGAGGTAGATACAATACACGATAACATAGGGATCATACTATAAAGAGTAACAGGGAGGTAGATACAATACACGATAACATAGGGATCATACTATAAAGAGAAACAGGGAGGAAGATACAATACGTGATAACAGAAAGAACATACTAAGATACTATAAAAGAAAGAACATACTAAATGATATAGCAGGAGAACAATACAGGATCTAACTATACCAATAATCACTAACTCATTGTTCTAAACAAAATGTGGTAGTAAATTGTGTATACATGATCATATAACTTTAATGTAAATTTACACAGCCTAGCAATTTGTTTGCGGAAGTCGTGTTTGGTCCCAAGAATCTCTTATAGGGAGAGCGTACAGTATGGGTACTATCCATCACACTATGACCTTAATAAAACAAACATGTTTTAAGGTAATCAGTACATTGGGATGTCAACGCAAAAGACAACTGTGTACTTACAGTTTCCCATTACTTTCATATTGTGACAGTTCCACTTGAAAGTTAATGCAAACTATTTTCAAGTTAAGATAGTTATAAAACTAGGGAAAAAAGTACATTTTACAAACGTCAAATAGAACATTCGAGTCTAGTACATTTAGTATAAAGGGGGCCTATAATGCTAACTTTATGATTCCTTAGTGTATACATCAGGGATTTATATTAATCGGATCCGACAAGTATTAGGATGTGTGCTTTCCGCTTCATTTCCCATTCCTTGTTTGGTTGTGGGCTTAGAGCAGATTCACCCAGCTTACTATCTTTTCGATCTTAGCTTTATGTATATTCTCTATACACCAAGTAATCATAAGGAGTACCATGTATGGGTCAGTTCATAGGAACTTGATTCAATGCTCCGTTTTCTAGTACAAAACATACTTTTCAAATAAAACATTTGATAGACAAAACTAGAAACTTACCAGCAAAGGGTTTAATCCATTTTATTAAACTAGTATAACTTGAAGGACCTTAGGTGGTTAATTCTATAATACGTTAGTTTATACATCAGGTTTATATATAATTAATACCCGATAGGTAGTTGTATGTGTGCTTTCCACCTCATTTCCTGTTCCTTGTTTGGTTGTGGGCTGAGGGCAAATTCACACAATTAACTATATGTTTGATATTAGATTATATATATCTAGTATAAACTAAGTGATTATAAAAGGAAACACTATGGTTACCATTTTTACTAAAAGAAATAAGGGTTTTCTTAAAGAATCTTTTCATCAAATATAAAGGAAATATTACAGTTAACTCCGTGAGTACCAAGTGAATACACTAGGGTTATATACAACGATGATCTAACAACCAATGGGCTGTGTGCCTTCCACCTCATTTCTTGTTCCTTGTTTGGTTGTGGACTTAGGGCAGATACACACAACCGGTTGTTTGTTTACTCTGGGTTTTATATAACTTGTATCCATTTAGTACGCATACAAACGATTGTAGAGTCATTTTTACTTATCTTTCATCAGTGTAGGAAATATAGGATTTTTTTGGAGGAACAGGCGAACTTTTCTAAACAGAACTTACAACTTACTACAACTTTCTTATAACTTACTTACATCACTAATATCTTATGAACTCACCGGCTTAAATGCTGATCTACGCTTTCAAAATAACTTGTATTCTCAGGAGACCAGTAGACAGGTATGCGCCCCGGGATTCAGAAGATGGAGCGATATAGCTTCAAGTCTTGTTTTGTTATTTGCTTTGTAGTCTATGTTATGTGAACCACACACTTTGTAAACATTTTCTTACTTATAAAATGGTTGTTTATTACTTTGATTACTATGATGCATGTCTTGTGATACTAAACATGACGTCCTCCACCCGCAAACGTTTCCGCCGTTCCGGTTTGGGGGTGGACTTCGAAACCGTCCTATTTCGGAACCTCTTGTTTTGCTCTGGGATGCCTCGCATACTCCGAAAAGCTTAGCACTTCGGACCGGAAGCCTTGTAGCCTCAGAACTCTCGCAGCCTCCGAAGAAAAGGGCTCCAGATGGGGGCGGAGTTTGGAACCCTCGACTCTGGATGATACTGTGCGACTCCGGAAACCTGAGAAGAACTTTGGAGCTAATAGCTTGACTCCGGATGGGGGTAGACTTTAGAAATCCCACCAAACTCGTATTTACCATAACTTAGACCCCTTAAAGCCCTATTTTATGCCAAATTTGAGTATTTAAAATATATTTACATAAAATAATATTTTATAATTATAAAGGTATCATTTTTAAACCATAAAGTGATAGGAGGGTTTGACTTTATGATTTGATGTAGTCCCCCATTTCCCATGCAAATCCCAGTAAAACACATATTGACCATACATAACAAAGCTTTGTCCACTAGTAATCCAAGCAAGTGGTAAGTCACTCCCTTATCCTCCCTATTAGAAATGTGAACTACTCTTCACCATATCCCACTTCTCATATCCATATTATGTGAAATCCTAAGTATGCTCTCAAACTTATTCAAGCTTCAAGTCACATTCCTTCAAAGAAATTCCTAGACTCTTGTAAGTATCTCATTTTCTTGACTAGTGATTATCCACATTATTCTGTAACTTTCATTATATTCACACATAAAATTATGTGTACATATTCTTAGGAGATTCTAAAGATCAAAGAGTTGTTCAAACCCTTCAAGTGTTAGAACTTGGAAACTCCTTAACACCTCTTCAAATCTTCCACCAAGCTAAACCAAGGTAAGCTTCATACCCCCACTTTTTTCAAGTTTTCATTCTTTTGGGTATGTCAAAACACCCTAAAAAACATGGTTATTTTTCTAAGATAAATGTTTCTAGTAAATCAATCAAGTTCTTTTACTACTATTTCAAGGGTTTTGAAACTTGGAATATTATGTCATAATTTTACACAAGGAAAACATTATTTGCATTATTTAGGAAAGGGAGAAAAACTCGCGTACATTCGATTAATACTCTTGTGAAAGCAAATAAGGGAAAACCAAGAAGCATGCATTCAACTATACACTATTTTACAAAGAGCACACACTCTGCTAGTTTTACAAAAACCCAGAACTATGTTCATATATTTTGTAAATCTGATTTCACAACTCTGGTTTTAGGGTTCGGGGACCACAACATCTTAGTATAAAAAAATAGGATTTTTTGTGAACACCCACTTTTTAGTAACAAACAAAGAAAAACTAAAGAACATGCATGCAATTATACACGATTTTAGAACGAGACTCATAAACTACTTTTTATAGTATGTTTTGGATATTTTATTTGAGTTTTACAACGAACTATAAACAAAGTTATTACAACGTTTTACCTACAAAAATGCTTATGAACTCACCAAATTTCTAGATGACACTTTTCAAAATGACTTGTATTCTCAGGATCTAGTAGACAGGTATTCACCACGAGCGAGGCCTGGCGTCGCTGCATTATGATATTTCTACTTTTGATAGTTGTGTTTAAATTTCGAACAATTGTGTTGTAAACAATGTAATACTCTAAATCTAAATATATGAATGTTTATGTTGCTATGTTTCATTTATATACAATTGTTATGATACTGCACAATGGTGTTATCCACCCCCGGATGCTTCCGTCGTTATGGTTCGGGGGTGTGACAGTATCATGTTGGCCACAATGACAGTTGAACTCCAAAAGCCCTATGAAGGATTTTACCCTTTTGAGATGCACATGGACCTGATGGAAAGATACCATCAGAGTGCTCGTCAAGAGGGATATGAAATCATCTCTTCCATAATAACAACCCGAATGAACGATGGTGAACCCATCACGGGCCACATGCAGAAAATATAGAAAATGCTAAGGATAAGAAGGTTAAACCTACCCATGCAGGTATTTACACTATATTGTCTAATAACACACCGCATACTAATTCTTTGGTCCTTGATACAGGTTGTGGTATTCACATATGTTCTGATTTGCAGAGCCTAAGAAGAAGTGAGGATGTGGAGCACAGAAAGATAAACTTGATCATGGGGAATAGGAAAGCTTCACCTGTCACCAAGATTGGAGTTTATTCTTTATTGATGAGTAGTGAGTTAATATTAGATTTGAGTAAAGGTTGTTACTCGTCTGAAATGGCGAGAAATATTATTTCTTTTTCACGGTTTGTACAAACAAGGATTTACTTTTTCATTTGATAATGAATGTGGTCGTATTAATGCTTTTTATAATGGTGTTCTTTATTTTAAAGTATCACCTTGTGATGGTGTATATGAAACTGTGTCGGTTGTAGACAACTTAGGAAATAATGTATTGCATATTGATTCTTCCACTAGTTTGGACAAAGCGTCCTTGTGGCATTGTCGTCTTGGACATGTTAACAAGAAGCGCATAGGCCAACTTCAAAAGGTTGGAGTCTTGGAATCATTTGACTTAAGGTCAGATGATAGTTGCGAGTCTTGTTTACTTGGTAAAATGACTAAGTCACCCTTCAATGGTTCTTGTGCTAGGGGTGAAAGTTTGTTGGACCTCATACACACAGATGTGTGTGGACCCTTCAGAACTGCCACGAGGGATGCTAGCCGCTTCTATATGACTTTTACTGATGATTACAGTAGATATGGTTATGTCTACGTATTCAAGCATAAGTCAGAAACCTTTTTAAACAAGAAGTGGAGAATCAGATGGGCAGGAACATTAAGATGCTTCGATCCGATCAAGGTGGAGAGTATCTTAGTATAGAGTTCCTTGACTATCTCAAGGAATGTGGAATTGTTTCACAATAGACACCTCCCAGAACACCATAGCTTAATGGTGTGGCTGAGAGGCACAATCAAACCCTGTTGGACATGGTTCATTCTATAATGAGTCGAGCTTCATTACCAATCTCTTTTTGGGGTATGCATTAGAGACTGCCGCCCATATCCTTAATCTAGTCCCTACCGAGAAGGTTGCCAAAACACCTCACGAGATGTGGACTAGGAATGTTACCACTTTAGACCACATCAAGATTTGGGGTTCCGAGGCTTTTGTGAGACGTGAGACTCATGACAAGCTTGAACCTCATAGTGAGCAGTGTATTTTCATCGGCTACCCATAGAAATCTTTTAGTTACCTCTTCTACAGACCTAGTGAGAATGTGGTCTTTGTGGCAAGGAGATAGGGGTCTTTCGCGAGAGAGAATTTATAAGCCAAGGAAACAGTGGAAGGCAAATTGACCTTGAAGAGCTTCAAGAGTCAAGTTGTGAAGCTGATGGGTTTTGAACATAAGAACATCATATGTGCTCATACAAACCCTAATGTTTGGATCTAGGTTTCTCTATTATACATGCAATTTATCCACGACTATAAACCCTAGATCTAGAATATGATAATCAATATAACATATTATTAGGGTTTAGATCATACCTTGATTGTTATGTAGCAATAACAATCTCAAATCCTCCTTGTAATGACTTTAGAAAGCTTAGAGTCACAAATGTCACTCCTCTAATGGTTTACAAACACCAAGAGCAACAGGATGAAGAAGAGAAGAGAAGGAGGCTGCCCAAAACGTGTGGAAACCCTAGAAGGAAGCTTGTCCACGTTTTTGGGGCATAAGGGCTCTTTAAATAATGAGGCTATTAAGGTTATCAAACAAGGAAACCCTAATTTGGATGCTTAAGCCCTAAGCAACCCATGGACTCCTTTCCTTAAAGGCCTTGGACGATTTCCAATGGGTTTCCCCATATAGTTCTTCCAATCTTATAATATAAGGCAATCCATAGCCCAATTGCAATTATCTTATAATTACAATTCCAGTCCCTTAAGTTTAATTAATCTCTTTTATTCACAAACTTATTTCTTATTAATTCTTGACTAATATTAATTAAACAATATGATTTCTCCTTTAATATATTATTCCCATAATATATTAATAAATCATATTTAATCCTTTCTCTCCATAATTCATCCTATCAAGTTGCTTTGGTGAAGGCAACCCAAAAGGACCATGCACCATCGGGTCAAGTACATACCAAAATAGTTATGGACTTAGACACTAATCCAACAGTCTCCCACTTGGATAAGTCTAATAACTATTCTGCGTATGACTTCAGATCCTGATCTGCAATCGTAGCTTTCCAAAGCTGCTGTCAACTCTGATCCTATCAGATACGCATGTCCTTTAGATAAGGGATCATATATTCCTCCATTCTAGATATCGTATAAGACATGATTTCTAATCATTCTCTCTGTACCATTTCTCGACTTCCGATTTATGACGACTGACTAATTAAACAAATCAAATTAGCCCTAGCCCGGCCGAGCATTTACGTTTGTCATCACTAAATCATCGAGGGGCCCAAAGATATCGCTTTTATCCTTCTTTGGATAAAAGGAACGGATAAACTTTGATTCAATGCTCACTTGCACTCACTCACCGAATCACACACAAGAATATGTTTTATGACACCAAGTTACTTGTGCGTTTACATATTATCAATGTGCAACCGATTTGCAAGATACAACTCACACATCTCGGTTTCAAGAATATAAGATATTATCGTCTCACCAGTCACTTGTGATACAATTCATGGAGTGATCCAAGTAAGTGTGGGTTTAATCCAATGCTCAAATCATATTCATAAGCACTCATGAACGTTGCAGCAAACATTTGCTTATGTCTAATACTCTTTAGACAATCCACACACGAATTCATGACAATATTTATTCGTACCTACTTCCAACATATGAACGACTATGGCCCGTTCGAATAATTTGACTGTTCTAAATTAAATTATTCAGGAAGTCAAAACATGCAAAGTGAAACACAAGGATAATACTAATCCCATATGGCCTCAAGCCTTTGAGTATAAATAAAACACCTTTTATTTATCACCATATCGATTACTCATTATTTGTTGTTTCGGGTAATCAAGTTCTTACTTGAATTATTACACTTGTCCCATGCTCTTATCATGCACACAATGTTTACCTATGGTTCTTACTTTGTGAAATAGATCAAATGAACACATTTCCAATCATACTCATTTAACAACTCCAAATCCTTTTTCATAAGTGAAAGAATATCAAATTCTTGCCACTTATAGAATATGTTAGATTCTAACATTTTATGTAATGATGCTTTTCGTAATATCATAGCACAAAAAGTCACAAAGACTATTGCCAACGATATTACAAAGTCCTCTATCGGAGATTGTTACAATACAATTCCTTAGGTATGATGTCTCTCACTCAAAGTACATTCCATTGAACATCCTTTTGCATAAAAGTTTCTAGTCTAGACATAGATTTTCAATATTCAATTCCCAATATGGACACGTTTCCATATTTTCCATATGACAACTCATTCTTAATAGAATCTTATCTATTCATAATAATGTCGATATGGTCCATTCAATACCATACTTCCAACTACTCGCAAGCGACCAATCCTAGGCGAACTTTGGATTGTCCTTTGATAGTTGTTTAATTATCTTAGTCAAAACCAATTCTGGTCCTTCTTCCCTCTAAATGCACTAGACATTTGGAAAATTTTAGAATGGTCAAATATTATAGCATTTGCAATCGATCCTATACCCAAAGCGTATGGGACACGATGCATAACATCATACATAAAGATTTGATACTTTATCAATCTTATGCTATAATATTTTATGTGCTACGTTCTCAAATTTCGAACTATGAAGAGGAATGCCGTAATCATAATCGAAATTTGTGAACACACTATGTTTCCTTGACTAAATTATTAACATTCCACAACCTAAGCCTTTAGATTTGAAATGAAGCATAATATTCTCTCCCTTAATTATAGCAAAACAACTTTTCAACTCTTGCAACTTTGCAAAGTATAACTATTGTTTTTTATAATTAATATTGCTAACTTGCAATACTTTCCATAATAATCATACAATCATAACATTTTATGCTCCCACTATCATGATGATTATTATAAACATAACACTTATGCTCCCACTAGCTTTGACATGTATTCAGAAACCAGCTTAACTTCTAGAAAAACAATACTTGTTAAATTTCTTAAGTTCATGTTTCTAATACCTAATGCTTTGATAATCCTTTATCTAAGCTTGTACACCTTTCCTTTAGATATCTAATATGTGTGTCTAAACAATTCAGACTAATTGCCAAATCCCACAATTCGAATCATGGAAAGGGATACCGTAACCATAATCGAATTTGAGAATTCAATTTCACAATCACTATTCTCTTAAAATCTTTCTTAGTGAAAGCATTTCCTCACAGTCACTTTCATGAAGGAGGGAATCTTATGACACTTAGATTTTAATGGTGTATGTGTTCCTATCCACGTGAATTTGTCAAAACTAAAGTTTACGACAAATTCAAACTCATATGGACCGAACTTTCTTAATCTTGATTTCTTGCCTTATGGTAGCACAGTTGCCCACCATGTCTTCCAAGTAGTTAAGCAGCTCACCTTTTCCTATTAATGTACTTTTCATTGATCAAGGTCCTTGCCTTTTATGCATTCAAATGAGAACTCATAGGGCTCACATGCATAATTAACTCAATTGGAATGGCACAGAAGCTATATAGTGTCAACACGATAGGTTGTAAACCTCAACTCGCGTGCTAGTGATGATCGATAAGGTTTATTTTGATTTGTTCTTGAAACCTTTCAAGACCATTAAGACTCCCACTGACTCCTTGACATATAAGATTCTCTTGTCAATAAACATTTCTTGACAAACGAATATTCAAGAGTTAGTGTAGTTTTTATCAAAACACTTCATAAATTGGTCCTAGTTGGTCTTTGTCTTATCTAAGACATCACAACTTTCCACATTTGATGAATGTTATAAACCTTCTTAATACTTGTCACTCAATGTCACAATCTTAACTCTAAGACTTGTTTTGGAACGAAGTATGATTGACTTCTTGATTTAACCATTTCTTCAATTCTTGATTCCTCTTCTTAGACATACAATTGTACTAAGACTTACTTAGAGGATCAATTGAGATATGGTTCTTAATCATTAAGACCTATCATAAAACATAAAAGGTACTCTCCCTTCCTCTTAGAATGGAGAAACTTTTATCTTACTGCCTACTTGATTCTTCTTATTCGTTCTGCTATTGATTTAAACCTTTTCAATCAATTCAGAATTACACTAAATCTTATAAGTATAATCATATTTACTAAACCTTTAGTAAATCATGACGAATGTCTTTGTTACTCTTGTGGTGCACTTGATCAACACACAACTTTGTGTACTTGATCTCTTAGTCCTTCACTTGACACTTTGTCAATGAATTAGTCTAATTTCCAAATATGAAATTTCTCATTCATCATGCAACCAAGTTGCGTGATTCCAAATTTCTGTCCAACTGAAACTTGGGCGATGAGAACCTCTCCTTATTCAGTAAATTTTTGACATTTCCATAATTAAGAATCAAATCCATTATTGCTAATAATAGAAACATTCAAACATCAATTTTTCATACACGCCATTGCAAGGATAAATAAATAATATAAAGTCAAAATTTATTTTATTGCGGAAAATTTTTTGTCCTTACAATGCAATTCATTGAAAAACAATGCTAATACATATTTCTTAGCAATCTAATTCTAACTCTAAGTAGTAGCTCAAGAATCTAATCTTCAAGTAATGCGATCGAAATCCATTTCTTCACGGTTAGATTCTGCTCACTTCTTCCCTAAGCTTCCTCTCTTTTCTTCGATCCTACAAAACATCAATTGTAATCTTATCACATTATGTATTAAGAATCTAGAATAGGAGCTTAAAAGAGTTAGTCAATGGATTTTACCTAAAGCAGAGCCATACGTTTTGACTCTCCCATCTCTTAGATCTCTTAGGTAAATAGGGCAGCTTCGTCCCCAATGCCCCTTCTCTTGGCAATAAAATCAAATTGACTTTTTTTGGAACAGGACATGGAACTACTTCAGACATTGCCATTCTCTTATGATCAAACTTTTCGATCATAGCATGTCTTTCGTTGCCATTGTCTATATCCATAGAGGTCTTGAAGGCAGATTCACTAATCAACTTTGCTTTTTCTATTGTGCCAAACCATTGCTGATTCAGCAACAATAAGCATATAGGTGAGATCTATAAGGGTCACGTCGCAGTTCATCATATAGTACTCTCTTACGAACTCACTATACGAGTTAGGAAGTGACTGAAGAACCCAATCAACAGCCATCTCCTCATAAACAACGGATCCCAACATCCTTAACCTATCAATGTGTGACTTCATCCCTAGGACGTGTGCATACACCGACTTTCTCTCTTCATGTTTACTTGCCAAAAGGGCTTGAGTGAGCTTGAACTTTTCAAGCCTTCGAACTTGTGGGTTAGGGAGAATAATTGGAGGAGGTGGAGGAAGTGAAGCATGATTTCTTGTTCCTCGATCGAATCGTGGAATATCATCTTCCTGTGGAAGGCTTGTTCCACGGGATTTGGGAAGACCATAGTTGTCGTACTTTGACATCTACAAAACGGGAAATAACAAATTCAAGTTAGTTGATTGATTGAGTCCTTAGTAAATCACCCAAATGAGATACTAAGGCTAGGACCCAACACAATACGCTACAACTTAGAAAAGGGATGCCGTAATCTAATTGCAGAATATTTGAAGGTAAGTGAATGACGATTCACTAATTTCCACCATGAAAAACGAAAAAGAAATTTAAGTTTTAAATATATGAAAACTCCTAGATCCTTTGAGATTCATCGAACATTTTAATGGCATGTTTAAATCTCGATATGCCCCTCTTGTTTGTGACTGGGATCCCGAGGATCACAAAGCGGGTGTGAACAACCATGCAAACTTACATGGTGCCCTCACATGTTACGGTCACCTATTCGATGTGCCGGTAAACCACACACGCTCCACCGAACTATGACAAACATTGAGTCACCCTTTGCCACCTGTGCTCAGAACCATTTAGTGTGCCGGTAAACCACACACGCTCCACTAACGTCTTTGCTAGGGTACAAAGTGTAATTTCATGGAATTGCGTCAATTCACTTTTGCCTAAGTAACTAAGATTGGGAATTTGTAAAACATTTAGTTACCTTTTGTACTTCATTATACTTATAATGGAAGGTTTTGTCCTATCCTACCCGTTCGGCTAACGACCCTCCAGTAGTCAAGAGTGCGGTGGGTAAGAGTGGATATGAAACGACCCAAAAATTTCATTTTTCAATATAACTAAAACCCATAATCTGAGTGTCATATCATAAAACCATACGTGATATATCTCAACATAACAAAACACTGTGCGGAAAACTGTATCATATCAATGTCATATCAAAATCAAAAAAACTAAATCAACTCCCAGGATAAAAGCTGAAGCTGTGGTGTGTGTGATGCCATCATCCCGAGCTCTTCCCTCTACTTGCGGAAGTACCTGAAACCAAAACTGAAACTGTAAGCACGAAGCTTAGTGAGCTCCCCCAAACTACCACATACCATACAATACATAAATAAAGCACATACTAGGCCTTGCCCACTGCATCAGACCGAAGTCTGGAACTAGCTGCATCGGACCGAAGTCCGGAACTGACTGGGACCTTGTCCCCTGCATCGGACCAGAGTCCGGAACTAACTGCATCAGACCGAAGTCCGAAACTGACTGCATCGGACCGAAGTCCGGAACTGACTGATCATGGCATAGCATAAAACATAACAACTATTATAATTACATATACTGCATACTGCATCGGAACAGAGTCTGGAACACATAACACAAACATGCTTGTATCACAAAGACATCAAGCACTCTAACTACTGCATCAGACCAAAGTTCGGAACTACTGATAATTAAACGGGCCGGCATTGCGGCCGTAGACCCGTTCCTACTGAAGGGAAACTCACCTTGTGAACTGGCTGCTGTGTGTATGGCTCTGGAAGCTAACTGTTGCTGCTCCGGTATCTCCCCGGCTCAAAGAGCTCTTGCTTTCCCTTGAATCTCTGCTCTACAATCCTTCTCCTTGCTCCTTTCTTCTTCTCCTTCTTCAAGCCGGAGACGAGTCGTTACAATTCTCCCCCACTTATCTCAAACTTCGTCCTCGAAGTCTGCTACGGCTGAATCTGCAAATATCTCTGGGTAGTGCTCTCTCATCTCCTCCTCAGCCTCCCACGTCCACTCAGACCCCTTCCGGTGCTGCCACTGCACCTTTACTAACTGAATTACCTTGTTCCTCAAGGTCTTGGTCTTCCGGTCCAGAATCGCGACCGGCCTCTCAATATAATTCAGGCTGCTATCAACCTGAATATCCTCTAGGGGAACGACTGCTGACTCATCCACCAAACACTTCCTCAACTGAGACACATGGAAAGTGTTGTGGATCTGACTAAGCTCCTCAGGAAGATCTAACCGATAAGCAACCCGACCCACCCGAGCCAAAACCCTGAAAGGACCAATAAATCTGGGGCCCAACTTGCCCCTCTTCCGGAACCTGATGACACCCTTCCAAGGTGAGACCTTCAGAAGGACCATATCTCCCACCTGGAACTCCAAGTCCGACCGCCTCCTGTCGGCGTAGCTCTTCTGCCGACTCTACGCAGTTTGCAGTCTACTACGGACCTGCTGGATCAACTCAGTCGTCTTGAGCACCACTTCTGTGCTCCCGATGACTCGCTGAGCGACCTCGCCCCAACAAATCGGGGTCCTACACTTCCTCCCATACAGCATCTCAAAGGGAGGTCGATCAATGCTCGCATGATAAGTGTTGTTATACGAGAATTCCGCTAACGGAAGATACGTATCCCAACTGCCACCGAAATCTAGAACACATGCCCTAAGCATGTCCTCGAGAGTCTGAATCGTCCTCTCGCTCTGTCCGTCCATCTGAGGGTGGAAAGCGATGCTGAAATGGAGACGAGTACCCATCTCGTCGTGGAACCGCTTCCAGAATCTGGATGTAAAACGGACATCTCGGTCTGACACCACCGATACCGGCACTCCATGACGTGCCACAATCTCCCGCACATAGATATCGGCTAACTTCTCCGCCGATATACTCTCCTGAATCGGGATAAAATGGGCACTCTTCGTCAACCGATCCACTACTACCCATATCGAATCCACTCCTCGTGCGGTCCTGGGAATCTTGGTGACAAAATCCATGGTGATGTCCTCCCATTTCCATACGGGAATGTCTAACGACTGCATCTTGCCGTGAGGTCTCTGGTGCTCCGCCTTGACCTTCCTGCAGGTCAGGCATCTCTCAACATACCAGGCGACGTCCCGCTTCATGCAGGGTCACCAATAATCAGGTCGAAGATCTCGATACATCTTCGTCGCCCCTGGGTGGATAGAAAATCGAGACTTATGAGCCTCGTCCATCAACACTTGTCGTACTCCACCCCAGTACGGTACCCACACCCTCCCGTGAAGCGTCAGCAATCCCCGACTGTCATAATCAAACGAGGCTACTCGGCCCACTATCCTCTCACACTTCTGCCTCTCCTCCTTGAGGCCCTCCACCTGAGCCTCCTTGATCCGCTCCGACAACGGAGTGATCACTGTCATCCTTAAACACAGATCTCTGATAGGGGCCGCCGACACTTTGCGGCTTAGGGCGTCGGCCACCACGTTGGCCTTCCCTGGATGGTAAAGGATCTCACAATCATAATCCTTTAGCACATCCAACCACCTCCTCTGCCTCATGTTCAGACTCGGCTGATCCATAAGGTACCTCAAACTCTTGTGATCCGTGTAAATAGTACAACGGGCCCCATAAAGGTAATGCCTCCAAATCTTGAGGGCAAACACAACTGCCCCCAGCTCCAAATCATGGGTAGGATAATTAGCCTCGTGAGGCTTCAACTGTCTCGAGGAATAAGCTATCACATGGCCTCGCTGCATCAATACTGCTCCCATACCTGTGATCGAAGCATCACAGTAGACTACGAAGTCCCCTACTCCCTCTGGCAAGGTAAGGATCGGAGCCTCGCACAATCTCTGTCTGAGGGTCTCGAACGTTGCCTGCTGCTCAGGCCCCCAACGAAATACCACCGACTTCTTGGTCAGTCGGGTGAGCGGCACTGCTATCTTGGAGAAGTCCTGAATAAATCTCCGATAATACCCTGCCAACCCTAGGAAGCTCCGAATCTCAGATGGAGACTTCGGGACCTCCCACTGCATCACGGCCTCTATCTTGGCCGGATCTACCAAAATACCCTTCTGGTTGACGAGGTGACCAAGGAACTGCACCTCGCGCAACCAGAACTCACATTTGGAGAACTTTGCGTAAAGTCTCTCCCTCCTCAAAGCCTCCAGCACCTCCCGCAGGTGCTCCTCGTGCTGCTCCTGCGTCTTGGAATATACCAAGATATCATCGATGAATACTATCACTGACCGATCCAGCGTCGGCCTGCACACGCGATTCATGAGATCCATGAACACGGCTGGAGCATTGGTGAGCCCAAATGGCATCACCACGAACTCATAATGACCATACCTGGTCCTGAAAGCAGTCTTCTGTACATCCTCATATCTAACCCGCATTTGATGATAACCGGAGCGTAGGTCGACATTGGAGAACCAAGACGCTCCCTGAAGCTGATCAAACAAATCATCTATCCTCGGAAGTGGGTAACGGTTCTTCACCGTTACCTTATTCAACTCCCGATAATCTATACACATACGATGCAACCCATCCTTCTTCCTCACAAACAGGATCGGCGCTCCCCAAGGCGAACTGCTCGGCCGAATGAAACCCTTGTCTAACAGCTCCTGCAGCTGTGTAGACAACTCCTGCATCTCAGGGGGAGCTAGTCAATACGGTGCCTTGGCTATCGGAGCCGCACCAGGAATTAGGTCGATCCTGAACTCAACCTGTCTCTCAGGAGGTATCCCCGGCAAATCCTCGGTAAACACATCCGGGTAGTCTCGAACAATAGGAACATCATCAACTGTCGTCTTGCCCTTCACCCGGGCATCCAAGACGTAAGCTACAAAACCGGTGCAATCCTGCTGAACATAGCGCCTCGCCCTTGCGGCGAAACAAAAAGTCGGTCCTCGCTGTGGCCTCTCGCCCTGAATCACTAACTCTCCCCCACTGGGAGTGCGAACCCTCACTAACTGAAGCTCACAATCAATCACCGCCCCATTGGGGCTTAGCCAATCCATGCCCACAATAACCTTATTCCCTCGCAGGGGAATAGGTACCAGGTCCACTGAAAACTGCTCATCAAACAACTGAAGGGAACACCCTCTATGCACTCTGCCGACCCTCATGGTCCTATCATCTGCTATCTCAACCTCTAATGGACAATCCAACTCCCCAGGAGCTCTACTAAATCTCTTGCTAAGCGCAAGCGATACGAATGATCGGGTAGCCCCCGAATCGAACAATACCATAGCAGAAATGCCGTTCACAGAGAACGACCCTAAATAAAACATACAATCATAAGCAATATTCAAACGATAATAATAATAAAGAGATGAAGGGAAGATACATACCCGTCACCACATCAGGAGTCGCTCGCGCCTCCTCTGCTGTCATCTGAAACGCCCTGCTCTTCGCCACTGGCATCTCGGCTCGGCCCTGCCGGCCATCTGTAATCCTCAAGGTAGCAGGGGCAGGTGCAGCCACCTTCCCTGCTGCAGCTGAACTCGGACACTGGGACTTTTTATGTCCCCTCTGATTGCACTAAAAGCAAATCAGATCTGATGCTGCAACGGCAGTAGCAGGGGTCGTACAATCCCTACTCAAATGCCCAATCCGACCGCACTTGTAGCAGCCGGAACTCCCTGCCTTGCATGCCCCCTCATGCAATCTCCCACACTTGCCACATCGGCCGTGGCTCTGCTGACTCCTAGATCTGTGATCTGAAACCTTGGGCTTTTTTCCCGAACCACCTGAACCCGAAACCGCCTCCGGTTTCCTCTTCTTCTCCATCTCGAGATCAATCTCCCTCTCCCGAGCCCTAGCAATCATATCTTCCAGCGTTTTACAGCTGGACCGGCTCACAAACTGGCGGATATCGCTCCGCAACATCTCATGATAACGGGCCTTCTTCATTTCCTCATCAGCCACGTACTGAGGAACGAGAAGAGACCTCTCCCTGAACTTGGCGGTGATCTCCGCCACTGTCTCTGTAGTCTGGGTGAGGTCCTGAAACTCCCTAGCTAACTGCTGCACCTCAATAACCGGTGCAAACTCTTCCCTGAACCTGGTAGAGAAGTCAGCCCAAGTCATGGCGTCCAATGTTGCGTCATCTCCAATGGAGTGTCCGACCTCCTCCCACCAATCTCGTGCCCTGTCCTTCAGAAGACAGGATGCCAATCTGACCTTGTCCCCCTCGGGACACCTGCTAGTGCGGAAAGCGTTGGCCACATCCGCCAACCATCTAGTACTCGCTATGGGGTCCTGCGCCCCATGATAGTCTAGAGCTCCACATGCCCTGAACTCCCTGAAAGTAAGGGTGCGCAACCCCATCATGGCCGCCACCTCGGCACGGAAGGTGCCCAATCTCTCATCCATCAGCTCCAGAATCCCCTCCTTGATCGAACCGAAGATCACAGGAGTCTGCTCTAAAATGATGCGCGTAATCTCCGAAGAAAGAAACTCTCGGGTCTGCTCATCCATGCGCTCGTCCCCCGAGCCTGAACCTGATCCCTCCCCGGCACCTCCGCTGCCGGCTGCTGGTCTGGAACGCAAAACCACCATTCTGAAACACATCACAACTACATCAGAAAACCAAAATATCTCAAGGGATCATTGATACTACAACTAGCTCCCTGGTCTTGTCTCAGCCTTTCTTGATTCGAGTACGGATCCTCTGCTTTCAGTAGTACGGGCCCATACTACCTTCCACATCTATCCGTACTTTCTTCAAGAACTGCCTTGACTCCACCAAGTCACTTCTACTACTACTACTGATCTCTGCTACTCTCATCCTAGGCTTGCCCTAGGGAAACCTCAGACCCAACTCAACTAGTCCTCAGCTGCTGAAGGTCTCCTTATAATGCTAATTAGCCACCACCTGAACACCATCACATGTGACGAGAATCAGATAATCCTTCAAGTAAAAGACCCGTCCCTATAACGGTTGGACTCAAACAAGAGTTGTGCAATAGGGCCAGTTCCAGCACTCTGGGATTATTCAACCCTGATCACATGTGGTGTGACGTGTTCACCTAATGGCTAACTCCCATCACTCAGAACCCCACAAAGCACAAAGCAAGCAGCATTCGGATAAAGGAAACATACTCAGGCAAAACTATTCTCATAACGAGAAACTGTACTAGCATACAATGCTAAGCTCATACTATCAGGCATAACCTAAACAGGCTATCCTACCGCTGTCTACTCAATACTAGCATGCAATACTCAATAAGCTGTAACACATAAAGTAGGCACATAAGGCATCCTCCTAGATCCTTAGTCCTATACTAGCATGATGTTCTACCGAAACTGAAACTAAACAAATAACTTATATGGGTAATTTGGGAGTACTTACTTGAGCTCGGCTGATCGCATGCACCACACCCTTATCTCGTTTTAAAAATTTTCTTTCTTTCTAAGTGCTTTCAAAATTCTTTAGAAAATATTTTCCTTTTTAAAAATCATTTTATCTTCCCCTTAGTTTGAGTTCAGATACACCCGAAAGTGTATCCGAATCCCTCAAACCAAGGCTCTGATACCAACTTGAAACGACCCAAAAATACGACCCAAAAATTTCATTTTTCAATATAACTAAAACCCATAATCTGAGTGTCATATCATAAAACCATACGTGATATATCTCAACATAACAAAACAGTGTGCGGAAAACTGTATCATATCAATGTCATATCAAAATCAAAAAAACTAAATCAACTCCTAGGATAAAAGCTGAAGCTGTGGTGTGTGCGATGCCATCATCCCGAGCTCTTCCCTCTACTTGCGGAAGTACCTGAAACCAAAACTGAAACTGTAAGCACGAAGCTTAGTGAGCTCCCCCAAACTACCACATACCATACAATACATAAATAAAGCACATACTGGGCCTTGCCCACTGCATCCGACCGAAGTCTGGAACTAGCTGCATCGGACCGAAGTCCGGAACTGACTGGGACCTTGTCCCCTGCATCGGACCAGAGTCCGGAACTAACTGCATCGGACCGAAGTCCGGAACTGACTGCATCGGACCGAAGTCCGGAACTGACTGATCATGGCATAGCATAAAACATAACAACTATTATAATTACATATACTGCATACTGCATCGGAACTGAGTCCGGAACACATAACACAAACATGCTTGTATCACAAAGACATCAAGCACTCTAACTACCGCATCAGACCAAAGTTCGGAACTACTGATAATTAAACGGTCCGGCATTGCGGCCGTAGACCCGTTCCTACTGAAGGGAAACTCACCTTGTGAACTGGCTGCTGTGTGTATGGCTCTGGAAGCTAACTGCTGCTGCTCTGGTATCTCCCCGCCTCAAAGAGCTCTTGCTTTCCCTTGAATCTCTGCTCTACAATCCTTCTCCTTGCTCCTTTCTGCTTCTCCTTCTTCAAGCCGGAGACGGGTCGTTACAGGATACCCATTCAATCGCCATTTTATAGGCAATTTCCTTAAACACCCCTTACAGACCAGCTTCGTGAATGAGGCCTACTAACGGTAAGACTGACTTTTACTTATACATATATATATATATATATATATATATATATATATATATTGTTAGACTTTTAATGTTATATATAGTATAAAGTGTATTTTACACTTTTAAAATACTAGGTGGTCAAATCTAATGATTATACTTTTAATTCAATAAAATGTAAACCAAAACTTTTATGGATTTATTAAACCTCTTTTAATTATACACCTTAATTAATTAATAAAACCATAAGGGTGTGATATGAACTTTTCAAAACACTACTAGTGTTTTTGAATTTAACATTCCTAGATTAAACTTTTAATCAAAATTTAAATTCCAAAACTTGAGGACAAGTTTTGAGACATTTCAAAAACTTAGGGTTTAGAATTTAAATATACATCAAAATTAAACTTTTAATCAAAATTTAAATTCCAAAAGTTGAGGGCAAGTTTTGAAACCTTTTCAAAACATTAGGGTTTCAACTATTTAAATTTCAAAACTAAACCTTTGAATTCAAATTTAAACTATAAAACCTAAAGGGGAAAAATTGAAACTTTTCATAACACAAGGATCAAATAAAAAATAATATAAATTAAACAATTAATTTCATCATTATCTATATTTGACCTAATTTCAATTTCTTGCAAAATAAGTTACCCAATTAATACAAATAATCCAATCTTTATCATATAAGGAAGTTATTATCTAATCAATTGGTAATTATCTTGTGTTTTGGCAAGGATATCCTTTAAGAAACAATAAAATTTGTATTTTATAGGTTTAAAACGAATATGGTAATAATCCTTAGGCAAAACAGCAACAAAATCCGAAGTTTCCTCTGTCTGACGCTCCGACTTGCCGAGTCACACTCTGGAACTCGCCGAGTAGGGCTGACTCGCCGAGTCCAGGTAGTGACTCGCCGAGTCAGGTCGAACAGAAGGCCAGAAAACGATTTTCAGCAACATAAAGCATCAATACAATAGAAACCAATCTAGGCTCTAATACCACTGATGGGTTTTGAACATAAGAACATCCTATGTGCTCATACAAACCGTAATGCTTGGATCTAGGTTTCTCTATTGTACATGAAATTTATCCAAGACTATAAACCCTAGATCTAGCATATGATAATCAATATAACATATAATTAGGTTTTAGATCATACCTTGATTGTTATGTAGTAATAACAATCTTAAATCCTCCTTGTAATGACTTTAGAAAACTTAGAGTCACAAATGTCACTCCTCTAATGGTTCACAAACACCAAGAGCAACAGGATGAAGAACAGAAGAGAAGGAGGCTGCCCAAAACTTGTGGAAACCCTAGAAGGAAGCTTGTCCACGTTTTTAGGGCATAAGGGCTCTTTAAATAGTGAGGCTATTAGGGTTATCAAACAAGGAAACCCTAATTTGGATGCTTAAGCCCTAAGCAACCCATGGACTCCTTTCCTTAAAGGCCTTGGACGATTTCCAATGGGTTTCCCCCATAGAATTCATCCAATCTTATAATATAATGCAATCCATAGCCCAATTGCAATTATCTTATAATTACAATTCCAGTCCCTTAAGTTTAATTAATCTCTTTTAGTCACAAACTTAATTCTTATTAATTCTTGACTAATATTAATTAAACAATATGATTTTTCCTTTAATATATTATTCCCATAATATATTAATAAATCATATTTAATCCTTTCTCTCCATAATTCATCCTATCAAGTTGCTTTGGTGAAGGCAGCCCAAAAGGGCCATGCACCATCGAGTCAAGTACATACCAAAATAGTTATGGACTTAGAGACAAATCCAACAGAAGGAACCTCAAACCCTAGCATTTAACCTGAGGAGGAAACTCCTGTTGAACCAACTGACGAGTCTGTAACTCTGAGGTGTTCCACTAGAGTTAGGAATCCACCTGAGCATTACTTTGGTTTCCATATTACTATGGAAGGTGATACATTTATCAGTGATAGTACATTGGTAAATTTGGATGAACCTAACAGCTATAGGGAAACCATGGCATTCCCAGAGTCTTCTAAATGGAAAGAGGCTATAGACAACGAGATTCAGTCCATGTATGACAATCAAGTTTGGACTTTGGTTGATAATGTACTAGATCGTAAGACTGTCGGGTGCAAGTGGATCTTTAAGAAGAAGACCCTCATGGATGGGAAATTGCACACTTATAAGGAGTTCTTGGTTACGAAGGGCTTCACCCAAACTCAGGGAGTTGACTATCATGAAACCTTTTCACCAGTAGCGAACACTAAGTCTATTAGGGTTATGCTAGCCATTGCTGCATTTCATGATTATGAAATATGGCAAATGGATGTCAAAACCGCTTTCCTTAATGGAAAGTAGGCTGAGGATGTTTACATGAGTCAACTAGAGGGTTTTGTCAACACAAAGTACCCTAATAGAGTGTGCAAGCTTGAGAAATCCATTTATGGATTGAAACAAGAATCTCGCAGCTGGAATCTTTATTTTGATGAGAAAGTCAAAGACTTTTGTTTTTCAAGAAGTGAGGATAAGTCTTGTGTAGATGTCAGAGCTAGTAGGAGTATATTTAGCTTTTTGGTACTGTATGTGGATGACATACTACTCATAGTAAATGACATCCCAACTTTGCAGGAGATTAAATTCTGGCTTGGGAAGTGTTTCTCTATGAAGGACCTTGGAGAAGCTGCCTATATCCTAGGGATAAGGATATTGAGAGATAGGAGTAAAAGACTAATTGGACTTAGTCAGAGCACCTACTTGGACAAGGTATTGAAGAGATTCAACATGCAGAATTCCAAGAAAGGTGATTTACCGATCCATAGCAATGCCAAATTGAGGAAGGTTCAGAGTCCGAGTACAGAGGTTGAGATAACTGAGATGACTCGATTACCATATGCTTCCGTTGTTGGCTCGATCATGTATGCTATGACTTGTACCCATCCTGATGTGACCTTTGGTTTCAGCATGGTCAGCAGATATCAGGGGAACCCTAGAAAGGCTCACCGGACTGCGGTAAAGAACATTCTCAAGTACCTGCAAAGGGCTAAGGATTGGATTCTTACCCTTAGTGGGAGTGATGACTTGAGAGTAGTAGAGTATAGCGACGCCAGCTTTCAGAACGACATGGATAACTTCCGCTAGTCGGGTTGGGTGTTTACCCTAAATGGAGGACCGATTACTTAGAAACGTTCCAAGCATGAGATGGTAGATGATTCAACGTGTGAATCAGAGTACATAGCAGTGACTGAAGCGACAAAGGAGGCGATATGGCTGAAGAACTTCATCGGAGACCCTGGAGTTGTAACAGCTATAAAGGAGCCTATGGAGATTTTCTTGTGACAACAATGGTGCGGTTGTCTTAGCCAAGGAACCTAGAGATCATGGCAGATCCAGAAACATTGACATAAAATATCACTTCATAAGACACAAGATAGAAGGACTCCTTGTGACAAAGAGGGTATCGTTAGAAGAGAACCCAACAGATCCCCTCACGAAAGGACTAACTAGGGTTAGGCATTTGTAACATGCAAGGCGCATTGGGCTGAAGGACGATATTAGTTTTATAGATTAGATAGCTATCTCTGAAACTTGTAAAATATAATTGACATTTGATGATTAAATAAAAGTTGTTGTTTATTTATAAGTAAGGTGTTGCTATCTTGTGTCAATTGTTTACTATTGTTTCAATTTTGCATGTTTTGACTTCCATAATAATTACTTTATTCAAACTCTCCACAGTCAATCATACTTTTGGAAGTAGGTATGAATCAAGACTGTCATGAATTGGGCTGGTAGATGTCTAAGGTAATAGACATAACAAAAGTTGCTACAACATTCATGAGTGCTCATAAGTTGGTACGACATTCTAAGGTGTTAGACATAGCAAAAGTTGCTACAACAATTGTATCACTTCATGGAATTTATCTCGAGTAATCGTGAGACAGTAATATCATATAAGTCTTCAAACCTAGAGATATGAGTTATTGACTATGAGTTGGTTGTGCATTGATTGTACGCAAACGCATCAGTAACTTGATGTTATAAAACGTGCCTTTGTGTATGATTCAAAAAGTAGTAGTACAAGGATATGAGTAGAAGTTTATCTGTTCCTTTTAGTCCTTGGAGGATTAGAAGTGATATATGGGCCCCTGTCGGGCCTGGTCAGAACCAAATTGATGTGTTCAGTTTAGTTCTATGTCAAACAAATCGGAAATCGGGAAACAATCTGATGGACAATAATTACGACATTGTTCCATGTATTTTTCCGGCGATATCTTAAGAACAGAGGATTATATGATCACTTATATAAAATGGCACTTCATAGTTCAACAGAGTTTTAAGAGCTACGATTGCTGGTCAGTTCCTAAAGTCATACTTGCAACCATAGTTATGAGACTTATCCAAGTGTGAGACTGTTGGATAAGGTGTCTAATTCTGTAACTATATTTGGTGTGTACTTGACCCAACACGGCATTGTCTATTTGGGTTGCACTTCACCGAAACAATTTGTATGGATAATCTAATGAGATCAGTATATTTATGATTTATTAATATATTATAAGTTATAATATATTAATATGAAATCATATTATTTAATTAGTATTGATCAAGAATTAATTTTGAATTAATTTAGTGATCAAAAGAAACTAATTAAATACGGACTCTTATATATATATATATATATATATATATATATATATATATATATATATATATATATATATATATATATAATGGGCCAAAGTTCATTTAGGATGGGTTGAGCTTGCATGGATAGTCCATGGGGTTTTTAACTCATGGATCCTATGGACATGAAAGGTCATGCGTATTAGGGTTTACACGAATGTAACCCTAATCCACCATACTATATAAAGAGGTCTTTGGCACATGAAATGGCACTAGTGTGTGAGATAACAAGGGTGGGCCGATTTTAAGGGTGCATCATATTCTCTCAAAGTCTTCCAAGTTGTTTTGGTGATTTGTGATTCCACTTGAGGCATTCACATTATTGGTGCTAGGTTATTGAAGCTCCAAGCAATCAACCACAAGAATAGGCATGTCATCCTACCAGTTTTTTATATTACATGTACCCCATCATATGCTACTTAGGATGAAAACCTTGGAAAATGAAAACATGCATGTATAATAGAGGAAACATAGATCAAAGGTTTCTAGGGTTGCATGTACACCATAGGAGTGTTAGAATGCTCAAAACCCTTCATGATTATATACATATTTTCGATAAACAAACAAGATAAACTATAATAGGTATAGTTTGGGGAACATTCACGTTATTTTACTCTTTTGGATCAAATAAATAATTATATATAAAAATATGATTATTTTTATACATTTTGAATACTATAAAAGGATAATACAAACGATAACAATGAAAAGATAACTTCAACACACTTTATGTAAACTAGTTAATACAGGATTATGAGCCACTCCTTCGTTGTACCAAACATGGTACCTGTTAAAATCCTAAATTATAACCAGAGTCTCCTAGAGGGAGAGCATAAGTTTGTGTATAGATCTATACGGGATTGACAACCCCACACCTCAGTTGTTCGCTACAGTTAGACCTGTAAGTCTTGGGTTGCAAACGTCATAACTTTCTAACGTCTGAAGAACGTTGTGCTGGCCATTAATCATATTAGAATGGTTATAATGAACACGCAAAATAAGCATTAACTAAATATTTACGTAATGATATATTCTCAAATAGTGTTAAAGGGATATTCACTCTGTAGCTACTTAGTGTATACGTCAGGGTTGTATAAAAATTTATGTCTGGTAGATAGTGGAATGTGTGATTCCCGCCTTACTTCCTATTCCTTGTTTGCTTGTGGTCTTAGGTCAGATTCACCCATTCGACTGTCTGTTCGACCTTGATTTTATTTAACTCGTATGTACAAAGTG
This sequence comes from Lactuca serriola, assembly GCF_051521515.1. Taxonomy (NCBI): domain Eukaryota; kingdom Viridiplantae; phylum Streptophyta; class Magnoliopsida; order Asterales; family Asteraceae; genus Lactuca; species Lactuca serriola. Next base: position 75,601,495 of record NC_136412.1, read on the forward strand.
ATCATAGGAGGGTATCAACATCACATCTGGTTACAATGAAAACACGTCTTCAGCTAGTTTTACTTATGAATAAAACTACGTATCATTAAACTAAGTATGGCAATTATAATTATAATTTTCGGTCTTGGAACATTTAAGACTACAATTCGGTTTTATGGAAAATATAGGATTTTCCAGGAATAAATATCATTATTTTACTAGTAAACAGTTTACAAGTCAATTTTCTGTAAACAAATACGATTACTTACTCTTAGATTAGGAACCATAGTAGGAACCAATATGGGTCACATTTATTTTATGAAATCAAATCATTACATTATATTCTTTAAGCATAAGAAACATATATTTTTTTTCGTCTTAAGGCCTAAGACTACATTCCATTTTATTGAGAAAGTATAGGACTTTCTAAAGGAACACACAAACATACGCTTCGGGTAAAGGATCGATTGCAAATGCTATCATATTTGACCACTCTAAAATTTTCCAAATGTCTAGCGCATTTTGAAGGAAAAAGGACAAGAATCTGTTTTGACTAAAATAATTAAACCACTATCAAAGGACGATCCAAAGCTCGCTGAGGATTGGTCGCTTGTGAGTAGTTGGAAGTATGGTATTGGATGGACCATATCAACATTATTATGAATAGATAAGATTCTATTAAGAATGAATTGTCATATAGCAAATATGGAAATGTTTCCATATTGGGAGTTGGATATTGAGAATCTATATCTAGATTAGAAACTTTTATGAAAGAAGGATTTTCAAAGGAATGTACCTTGAGTGAGAGACATCATATCTATAGAATTGTTTCTGATAGAGATTGGCCAAGTCTTGATGATTTTGAGCTATGACTTTACGAATGAATCATTGCATAAAATGTTAGAATCTAGCATAAGTAACAAGAATTTGATATTCTTATACTTATGATAAGGATTGGGAGTTGTGAAATGAGTATGATTGGAAATGTGTTCATTTGATCTATTTCACAAAGTAAGGACCGTAGGTAAACATTGTGTGCGTGCTGAGAGCATGGGACAAGTGTAGCAACAATTCAAGTAAGAAGTTGATTACCCTAGAAAGGCTCACCAGACTGCGGTAAAGAACATTCTCAAGTACCTGCAAAGGGCTAAGGATTGGATTCTTACCCTTAGTGGGAGTGATGACTTGAGAGTAGTAGGGTATAGCGACGCCAGCTTTCAGAACGACAGGGATAACTTCCGCTCTTAGTCGGGTTGGGTGATTACCCTAAATGGAGGACCGATTACTTAGAAACGTTCCAAGCATGAGATGGTAGATGATTCAACGTGTGAATCAGAGTACATAGCAGTGACTGAAGCGACAAAGGAGGCGATATGGCTGAAGAACTTCATCGGAGACCCTGGAGTTGTAACAGCTATAAAGGAGCCTATGGAGATTTTCTTGTGACAACAATGGTGCGGTTGTCTTAGCCAAGGAACCTAGAGATCATGGCAGATCCATAAACATTGACATAAAATATCACTTCATAAAACACAAGATAGAAGAAGGACTCCTCGTGACAAAGTAGGTATCGTTAGAAGAGAACCCAACAGATCCCCTCACGAAAGGACTAACTAGGGTTAGGCATTTGTAGCATGCAAGGCGCATTGGGCTGAAGGACGATATTAGTTTTATAGATTAGATAGCTATCTCTGAAACTTGTAAAATATAATTGACATTTGATGATTAAATAAAAGTTGTTGTTTATTTATAAGTAAGGTGTTGCTATCTTGTGTCAATCGTTTACTATTGTTTCAATTTTGCATGTTTTGACTTCCATAATAATTACTTTATTCAAACTCTCCACAGTCAATCATACTTTTGGAAGTAGGTATGAATCAAGACTGTCATGAATTGGGCTGGTAGATGTCTAAGGTATTAGACATAACAAAAGTTGCTACAACATTCATGAGTGCTCATAAGTTGGTACAACATTCTAAGGTGTCTAAGTCCATAACTATTTTGGTATGTACTGAACCGATGGTGCATGGTCCTTTTGGGATGCTTTCACCAAAGCAACTTGATAGGATGAATTATGGAGAAAGAAGATTAATTATGATTTATTAATATATTATGAGATTATATATTAAAGGAGAAATCATATTGTTTAATTAATATTAGTCAAGAATTAATTTAATTTTGTGGCTAAAAGAGATTAATTAAACTTAAGGGACTGAAACTGTAATTATAAGATAATTGCATTTGGGCTATGGATTACCTTGGAATAATAGGTTGGACGAATTCTATGGGGAAACCCATTAGAAATCATCCAAGGGATATTATAAAAGGGTCCATGGGCTGCTTAGGGCTTAAGCAGTCAAATTAGGGTTTCCTAGTTGAAAACCCTAATAGCCTAAATGTATATATAGTACCCTTAAGCCCCAAAAACGAATTGAAGAGTTCCACTAGGGTTTCTACACGTTTTGGGCAGCCTCCTCTCTCTTTATTCTTCATCCTCTTGCTCTTGGTGTTTGTGAACCATTAGAGGAGTGACACTTGTGACTCTAAGCTTTCTAAAGTCATTACAAGGAGGAGTTGAGATTGTTATTGCTACATAACAATCAAGGTAAGATCTAAAAAACCATTTCATATGTTAATATGATTAATTGTATGCTAGAACTAGGGTTTAAAGTCTTGGATGAATTGCATGTACAATAGAGAAACCTAGATCCAAGCATTAGGGTTTGCATGAGCACATAGGATGTTCTTATGGCTAAAACCCATCAGTTCGTTCAATTATGATTCAGACTTTGTTACCAATAGCTTTCTGGGGGTATGCCTTATAGACTGCCGCCCATATCCTTAACTTAGTTCCCACCAAGAAGGTTACCAAGACTCCTTACGAAATGTAGACAGGGAAGGCTCCCTCGTTGGCACATATTAAGGTTTGGGGTTGTGAGGCTTTCGTAAGACAAGAGACTCATGACAAGCTCGAACCTCGTAGTGAGAAGTGTTATTTCATTGGCTATCCGCATAAGTCTTTTCGCTATCTTTTCTATAGACCGGGTGACAATGTTGTCTTCGTTGCTAGAAGAGGAGTTTTACGAGAAAGGGAATTGATAAGCCAAGATGACAGTGGGAGGCAAATTGAACTTGAAGAGATTCAAGATCAAAGCAATGAAGGAACCTATAACGCTGACACTCAACCTGAGGAGGAAACACCTGTTGAACCCGTTGACGAGTCCTTACCTCTTCGACGTTCCACTAGGGCTAGTGTTCCACCCCAGTTGTATGGATTCCATATTACTACTGAAGGGGATACATTTATTAGTGATAGTACACTAGTAAATTTGGACGAACCTAGCAGCTACAAGGAAGCCATGGCAGGCTCGGAGTCTACTAAATGGAAAGAGGAAATGCACAGTGAGATTCAGTCCATGTACGACAACCAAGTTTGGAATTGGGTTGATCATGTACCGGGTCGCAAGACATTCGGGTGCAAGTGGATCTTCATGAAGAAGACAGCATGGATGGGAAAGTGCATACTTATAAAGCACGATTGGTTGCGAAGGGCTTTACTCAAACTCTCGGAGTTGAATATGATGAGACCTTCTCACCAGTTGTGAAGATAAAGTCTATTAGGGTAATGCTTGCAATAGCTGCGTTTCATGATTATGAAATATGGAAAATGGACATGAAAACCGCTTTCCTTAATGGAAAGTTGGCTGAGGATGTTTACATGAATCAGCTAGAGGGTTTTGTCGATGCGAAGCATCCAAATAGAGTATGCAAGCTTGATAAATCCATTTATGGATTGAAACAAGCGTCTCGCAGATGGAATCTTTGTTTTGACGAGAAAGTTAAAGAGTTTGGCTTTCTGCAAAGCGAAGATGAATCTTGTGTATACATCAAAGCCAGTGGGAGTATAGTGAGCTTCCTCGTATTGTATGTCGACGACATACTGCTCATAGGGAACGATGTCCCAACCTTGCAGGAGGTCAAGTCATGGCTTGGGAAATGTTTCGCTATGAAGGGCCTCAGAGAGGCTGCTTATATTCTGGGAATAAGGATAGTAAGAAACAAGGAAAAGAGACTGATAGGACTCAGTCAGGATACATACTTGGATAAGGTACTAAAGCGTTTTAGTATGGAAAATTCCAAGAAAGCGGAGTTGCCAATCCAAAGCAATACCAAGCTTAGTAAGACTCAGAGCCCGAGTACAGAGGCAGAGATAGATGATATGAGCCGAGTACCTTATGCTTCATCAGTAGGCTCTATCATGTACGCTATGATTTGTACTCGCCCTAATGTGGCCTTCGCTTTGAGCATGGTCAACAGATTTCAGGGGAACCCTGGTAGAGCCCATTGGATTGCAGTTAGGAATATTCTTAAGTACCTACGAAGGACCAAGGAATGGTTTCTAGTCCTCAGTGGGAGTGATGATTTAAGGGTACGAGGGTACAGTGACGCTAGTTTTTAGACGGATCGGGATAATTACCGATCGCATTCGGGCTAGGTCTTTACCCTAAATAGAGGAGCAGTGACTTGGAAAAGTTCCAATCAGGAGACCGTAGCTGATTCAACGTGTGAATCAGAGTACATTGCGGCGAGCGAAGCGTCAAAGGAGGCTATATGGTTGAAGAAATTCATTGGAGACCTTGGAGTTATGCTATCCATAAAGGAGCCGATGGAAATTTTCTGTGATAATGAAGGAGCGGTTGCCTTAACCAAGGAACCAAGAGATCATGGTAGATCTCGACATATCGACAGAAAATACCATTTTATCAAACATCAGGTGGAAGAGGGACTCCTCGTAGTGAAGAGGGTATCATCAAAAGAAAACCCAGCAGATCCCCTTACGAAGGGACTGAGTAGGGTCAAACACTTGCAGCATGCTAGGAGCATTGGGCTGAAGGATGATATTAGTTTTGATTAGATAGGAAACGTGTAATAGATAGTTTGTACTTGACATTTGATGAATAAATAAAATTTTGTTATTTATGAGTAAAGCTACTATCTTGTGTTGGTTATTTATCTATTGTTTCAATTTTGCATGTTTTGACTTCCTGAATGATAGGATTATTCAAACAGTCCATAGTCAGTCATATTTTGGAAGTAGATATGAATGAAGACTGTCATGAAATTTTTTAGATTGTCTAAAAGGTCTTGGGCATAGCAAAGGTTTGCTGCAAAGTTCATGAGTGCTTATGAATATGATTTGAGCATTGGAATAAACTCGAGTTTGCTGGTATCACTTCGTGGTGTTTTACCTTAAGTGATCGTAAAGCGATAATATCATATAGTCTTAAAACTTAGAGATATGGTTGTTGTTTGCTGGTTGGTTATGCATTGATGATGTGTAAACGCATCAGTAACTTGATGTTATAAAATACATTGTTGTGCAAGATTCAATTAGTAAATAATGGATTCATATGAGTCGAAGTTGATCTTTTCCTTTTATTCTATGAGAAGAAAAGTGATATCTTGGCCATTTGATGATTTGGTTTGACTTATGTGTCGGGCTCGGTCAGAATGAAGTTGATGTGTTCAACTAAATTCTATGTCAAACAAATTGGAAATCGAGGAACAAATGTTGGACAATAAGCATTGTCAGCATGATATCCAGAACAGAGGATTATAAGATCCCTTATCTGAAGGACAATTTGCTGATCAAAGTTGACAGCGAAGTATAAGAGCTACGATTGCTAATCAGATTCTAAAGTCATATGTAAGATATAGTTACTAGACTTATCCAAGTGGGAGATTGTTTGATTAGTGTCTAAGCCCGTAACTATATTTGGTATGTACTTGACCCGGTTGTGCATGGTCCTTTTGGGTTGCCTTCTCCAAAGCAACTTGACAAGATAATTTAAGGAGAGAGAGAGAGAGAATATTGTGCTTTATTAATAAATTATAAGAATAATATATTAAAGGAGAAATCATATTTATTTAATTAGTATTGGTCATAAATTAATTAGGAATTAATTTGGTGACTAAAAGAGATTAATTAAATAAAGGGGTATAAACTGTCAAATGTATGATAGTTGAGTTTTGGGCTGGGAAACCTAATGGACTATATGGGGAACGAAATTATGATGGGGATCCATCATATTTTCGTCCAAGGCCTTATTCCAAAAGGTTCCTTGGGTTGCTTGGTGGCTAAGCTGTCCATTAGGATTTAGACTGAAACCCTAGCAGCATGCAAGTATAAATAAGACCCCTAGTCTATGGAAATCATCTACACTTGATTCCAAGAGAACCCTAGGGCCGATTTTAGCATCTCTCACCCTCTCTCATATTGCCTTATTGTTTGTGGGGTTTGTGAACCATTAGAGGAGTTACAATTGTGACTCTAAGCTCAAGATCAAGAAGATTACAAGGATTCAAGCTACTTGAAAGAGGTAAAACACTTAGATCTATTTTCTTTATGATAATTTCGAATTATATTTGATAGATCTAGGTTTGTAAGTCTTGGATTCAAAGCATGTATAATAGAGAAACCTAGATCCAAGCATTAGGGTTTGTATGAGCACATAGGATTGTTCTTATGCATAAAACCCATCAAAGGGAACACTAGAACCAAACATAAAGTTTAAACAACTATAGGAGTATTTTATGATACTATACAATAATAACAAATCTAAAACTTATCATCTTTCAATACCAAGAAGCTCTAGAATCAAAATTAAAATACTATAGGAGTATTTTAGGCACTATAGCTAACTTATGTGAAAGATTTAAAGGAACCTTACTGGTAGGCCTATAATTGCGAAGTGTATACTCCCAGGATTGTGATCTTCGCTCTACTTCATGTTCCTTGTTTAGTTGTGGTCTTAGAGTAGGATCATTTATTCGAAGGTCTATTGAATATTGGTTATATACAACTTGTATATACTGCATGATTATAGGAGGACCCGGTGGGATCACCCCATAAAAGTAGAATGGTTTTATTTAAATCACATAGAGTCTTTAGACACTCCTGTTCTCTTACAAATGACACACCTAGACATCACAAACAACCAATAGAGGAGTTGAGGAAGAACCAGAAGGAGTACAGGAGGAGGATTCCGAGAGGGAATTAGACAGAGAGAAATGCTCGCAAGACATATGAGGTGGTGGACCACTGTATGCATCACACTAATAACTAAGAAACTAATATAACCTAGTGAGTCAGTGGTTACACTACTCACACTATGTGTTAGGTTTATAATGCCTTTCGTTACATCTAATAACTGCAAATTAAGTCACGGAATTTTAGTGAGGGTAGGTCACTATTAAAAATTAATAAGTTTATTTTCACATAGACTTCTATTCTGAATTTTTTTACGAAAACACTTTTGAAGCATGATACTCACAAGACTACGACAACCTAGTTCTTATGACATTCGATTTATAACCACAGCCAATACCTTACCAACCTTTCATCTTTAAACTCTATGATAGAAAGATGTCGCCTCGTATATACATCAAACGTAACAACAACACAACAACAAATCCACCACCACCGCCACCACCACACTACGATCATGTTGTCTTTTAGGCTGCTGTAACAGCCGCAGTAACAACTGGCATGACTCAAATCCAAGCAAGTGGAACCAGTGGGACATGTAGTGGTGCTAAAAATTCGAACCACTAAGAAAGCCACGAACACCCAAGGGGGTGTTTGTACAAAGACTTCATTAAATGTAAACCCAAATCCTTTAATGGAAGCGGAGGAGTCATCGCTCTAATGCAATGGTTCGAGAAAAAAAGAGTCGATTTTTGAAATATGTGTGTGCCCAAAAGGGAGAAAAGTGAAGCTTGCAGCCTGCACCTTTTCTTACGGCGCCCTTACATGGTGGAACTGGAATGGCCATGTCAAGTCATGGACCCTTGTCGTCGCTAACTCAAGGGACTGGGAAAACTTAAAAGCCATGATGATGTAAGAGTACTTAACGAGAGGCGAAGTACAAAAACTAGAACAAGAGCTCTGGAATCTGACAAGGAAAGACTCCGACATTGCTGCTTACACAGCCAGATTTAGTGACCTAGCAATTTTGTGTCCCGGAATGGTCACTTCGGAAAGTAAGAAAGTGGAGAGATACATCTGGGGACTAACTCCCCCGATCCAAGGGAACGTAATAGCTGCTAACCCACTTACTTTTGACAGTGCCAAGCGTCTGGCACAGACACTTGTGGACCATGGAGTCCACCAAGGTGTAATGGCCTCCATTCCTGAGGCAACAAAAGGGGGAAACCACAAGCAAAAGTCAGGGAGTAAGAAAAATGGATAGCCAACTCAAGAGCCCTCGAAGAAACAACGCTTGTTGTTGTTCATACTGCCACAACACCTGCCACCCCAACACCAGTGAGACAATATGTTGGGATTCACCCAAACTGCAACATGTGCGGTTTTCATCACTATGGGGCCTGCCGAGAGTTACACTGCAGGAATTGCAACAGGAAGGGGCATACTCCCTGTTACTGCAGGGCACCGACACAACCAATCTCCCAGGTCCCCGACATTAGAATACGCCATACCTGTTATGGGTGTGGCGAACTTGGACACTTCAGGAGGGATTGTCCAATAACAAGGAACTCTAGTGGGGATGGAAGAGTGCTAATGATCATCGCATGAGAGACCTTCTTGGAATCACTTGTGAACAACGGTATGCTTTCCCAATAAAGATATTTAAAGCTTTAGTAAATAATTATAATTTACTCTCACGTCCGAACGAAACATATCATTCATATAAAAACTAAGGCTCCTTGTAGGTGAGCTATGATGGCTTAGTGTATACATTAGGGTCACATATAATTGAGATTTTAAAGGCCTAGAGTGTGTGATTCCACCTTATTTCGTGTTCCTTGTCAGCGTGTGGATTTAGGGCAGAGTCACTCAGTTGACAGTCTTATCAATCTTAATTATACATGACTAAGCGATTATAGAGGTACCCAGTAAGGATCATATTATGAAATTTCATCACTAATAATCGGAGCACTCGTACTGCTAGTACTCGCTAAATGTGGTACAAAATATTCACAGTAGTAATAAAAAAATTAGAACTGAAAGCACTAGAAAAGTACACATAGAATGCACTATCGCTTTAACAAATACTTTTTTCTAATCAGTTAACACATATTACTATAAGAAATTCCAATATCATCATTCGACATGGATTGGCTTGATCCTCATCATACAAATTTAATATGCTACGAAAGGAACCTTCGCCTTAACCGACCGACTAGCGAAACCCTTTTCAATCAATACTGATAAATGCGAAATGAACCTCCGAGTCGTCTCTCACTCCAAAACTCAGAAGGACCCATGCGAGGGGTACCACACCTTCTGAAACCTTTTCGAAGTATTCCCAGCAAACCTTTTAGGAATGCCACCCGTACAACAAGTCAAGTTTAAGAATAGAGACTAAGGACCCATGAGGCTAACCTATCACTGCTAGGTGTACACACAAGGGTATTATATAATTAAGATTCTACGGACATAGGATCTGTGATTCCGCCCTACCTCCTGTTCCTTATCTGGTTGTGGATTTGGGGCAGAGCCACCCATCCGACTATCTTTTCAATCTCAATTATATACAACTTGTAAACACAAGATGATGATAGATGAACCAAGTATGAGTCCTACCATAAACTTCAGAACAAGTTGCCCAAGAATACGAGTGGACATGCTAATATTCAAGTAAACATAGAAACGTAAACCAAACCCACACCTTTCCCAAACCATTGAGGTCCCACTCAAAGATTCTAATTTCGGGACGACATTCCCTCTAAAGGAGGGATGATGTCACAAATGGGAAATTTTGGAACCAACAAGGTCTAAACCCTAACCAAGCATAAGTGAACTCACCACATAACCTGATTCCCTAGAGCATTAAAAGCCTTGAGGAGCATGTTTTATATAAGTTATTATATACTTAAACTTTGAAAACCATATCATCAATAACCCCCTTGGAAGTAAACAAGTTTAATAAAACAAGACTAGTCAAAATGTGGGAATAGAAATCATGAAATGTGAACTTTGTTTTAATATCTAGCCTAGACCATCTCATAACCGAAATCACCAAGCAAGAATACCCTACAACCGAAATCTCCTACCTAAGGCACCTTAGAACCGTAAACTACCCTAGGGGACCATAGTTGGCCGAAAATACCATACTAGAACCATTAGGACCGAAATCCCCAAAGGATGGGGTGATTTTGGTCACAATAAAGTGTTTTCCAAGGAAGTTTGAGGTCAACGGAAGGAAAAAGGAAAAAGAAATGAGAAAAAATGGGTGTCACCTCATGTTTACCTCACAAACAACAAAGTGTTTAACCAACATGTTTCCAAGTATGTATCCCATCAACCAAGTCAACTCTCTTTTTTCTTCCCCCCCCCCCTCCCTCTTATTTTCGGCCAAACATCACCATTCACACATACAAAACACTTCCATTTCCTCACCTTGATCTCAAGAAACTTCCCTCCTTTGTTCTCTCCAAATCTCAAAGATTCATCACCACCAAAAGTCGGTTCTAGGAATCTGGGTAAGTTCTTTATGAAACTCAAAGTGTTTTGCTACATGTTTGTGCTAAGATCATTCCATTCACCCACCATTTTCGTGTGTATGACTCTTAGAACACCATCCATTTTCGAGTGGTCTTCAAGCTACACAAAGCTAGGTCCAACAATTTCTTTCTTCTTCTTCCTACAACTCACGAAATCAACAAGGTGAGTTCATACCCCCCATATTTTCAAGCTATTTCCATGTTTTAGGGGGGGGGGATACAAGTTACAACACTAAAACATAATCTAAACTTAAACATCGGCTTACAACAGAAAAGTTATGGCCTATTCACAGACTGTTTTGACCATCTTAAACTTAATATATTTCAAAACTATTCAATATGAAAATAGTTCAGGTTTATACCTTTCTAAGGACTACTCGCACGTATTCATACGATTTTTCTACAATTTATGTTGATTTTTACAAAGCTATCTATCATTTCATAACATCTTCGGACGAGTCTGTAAAAATGAACATTTTCACTCTGGTTAGGAACCACTTAAGGTCAAGGAAAAATATTATGGACAAAATAGACTCATTTTCTAATCCCTGAGAGTTTAGGGATCCAAATTTTGACTTACAATGATTTTTCTATAATTTTTCTAAAAACAGTGATAGAAAATTCAAAAAACTAGAAATTGTCTTTATCGTACTAAATGTTTTTATATTTGTGTTAGATGTAAGTTTTAATGAGATATTCATTTAAAAACATCCAGAAAAGATATTTATTATGTATTTATATGAATGATTATATATGTATTTTCGATAAATAAACAAGATAAATTATAATAGGTATAGTTTGGGGAACATTCACGTTATTTTACTCTTTGGGGCCAAATGAATAATTATATATAAAAATGTGAATATTTTTATACATTATGAATACTATAAAAGGATAATACAAACGATAACAATGAAAAGATAACTTCAACACACTTTATGTAAACTAGTTAATACAGGATTGTGAGTCACTCCTTCGTTGTACCAAACATGGTACCTGTTAAAATCCTGAATTATAACCAGAGTCTCCGGGAGGGAGAGAATAAGTTTGTGTATAAATCTATATGGGATTGACAACCCCACACCTCAGTTGTTCGCTATAGTTAGACCCGCAAGTCTAGGGTGACAAACGTCAAAACTTTCCAACGTCTGAAGAATGTCGTGCAGGCCGTTATTTATATTAGCATGCTTATAATGAACACTCACAATAAGCATTAACAAAATATTTACGTAATGATATATTCTCAAATAGTCTTAAAGGGGTATTCAGTCTGTGGCAACTTAGTGTATACGTCAGGGTTATATAAAAATTTGTGTCTGGTAGACAATGGAATGCATGATTTTCGCCTTACTTTGTGTTCCTTGTTTGGTTGTGGGCTTAGAGCAGATTTACCCATTCGACTGTCTGTTCGACCTCGATTTTATATAACTCGTATGCACAAACTGATCATAGGAAGGTATCAACATCACATTTGGTTACAGTGCAAACACATCTTCAGCTAGTTTTACTTATGAGTAAAACTACTTATCATTAAACTAAGTATGACAATTATACTTATACTTTTCGGTCTAGGAACTTTTAAGACAACAATTCGGTTTTTTGGAAAATTTAGGATTTTCCAGGAATAAACATCATTATTTTACTAGTAAACAGTTTACAATTCAACTTTCTGGAAACAAATACGATTACTTACTCTTAGGTTAGGAACCATAGTAAGAACCAATATGGGTCACATTTATTTTATGAAATCAAAGCATTACATTATATTCTTTAAGCATAAGAAACATATATATTTTGGTCTTTAGGCTTAAGACTACATTCCATTTTATTAAGAAAGTATTGGACTTTCTGAAGGAACAAACAAACATTTTCAAGGAAACAAAAACGTATTTTCTAAAACAAAATGCTTACGAACTGACCAACATTCAATGTTGATGTTTTTCAAAATCACTTGTATTCTCAGGAAACTAGTAGACAGGTACACGCACAGGTTTCGAGAAGACAGAACATAGTAGCTTCAAGTCTTTGTTTTGCTTTTTGCTTTTGGAGTAAAAAATTATGTAAATCGAGTATAATGTAAACCCTATATTATTAATACAATGGATGTTATTGATTTGATTACTATTATACAATTTTTGTGATACTGTACATGACGTCCTCTGCCCCCAAACGTTTCCGATGTTCCGGTTTCGGGGTGTGACAAAAAGTATCCAGTGGAAGAGCAAACCTGTAACGATGTAATTTTCAAAACAAATTTTTCATTTTCAACAACCAAATTTATATATAAAACATTCTCAAAAAAGTATTCCATAATATTTATCGAATAAAAACATATCCCAAGATCACAAATCAAATCTCCTCTCTGTGTGTACGGGTCACGCCGGTGCCTTTCCACGGTCCTCGCTAGTACCTGAAACACATAACACAACAACTGTAAGCATAAATGCTTAGTGAGTTCCCCAAAATACCACATACAACACGTACGCCACTCGAGGCTACTGTACGATCCTCCAGTCGATGTGTCTCAGCGGGACCCTCCAGTCTCATAGCTCGTTGGACCCTCTGGTCCAGTCATAGCTCGTTGGGCCCTCCGGCTCGGTCTGTATCGTTAGACCCTCCGGTCCGGTCTGAATCGTTGGACCCTCCACTCCGGTCTATACAACTATATATCATACATATATCACATAGCACATAATCTCATACATGGCACATAATCTCATACAAAGCACATAAGACCCCCCGGTCAACTCATAATACCACAGACTGTGAAATAGGATCTAGCCTCCGCCTAATCATACGAAATAAACACTCGGCATCAACACATTTCCCAAGGCTAGACCATTCCCTCTCTTAGCACTCTCAGGAGGGTAAAAGACCATTTTACCCCTTTCAAGGCTCAAATACCCTAAAGTTGACCAAACCCTAAAAGTCAACAAAAGTCAACCCTCCGGGTTACGCTGCGCGTCCCAAACATGTACGATGGGCATACCCGGTGCCTTCACAGAATCGGGGTGCGCCGCCCCCTACGCTGCACGTACTGGGATTACGCCCAGCGTAAATCCCGGTTCAGCCATATTGAGTATTTTGGTCTTAAACGGTTAAGACAAGAACTCATATTCCAGATCTGAATTCTCTAAGGGTCCTTACTCCATAAAGTTGAAACCTTTAAGCCTTGCATGGCTGTAAAGATCATCTATCACTCAAAACACCTTTCCTCTTTCCATATTAAGACCCTAACTCATGCATGACTCAATATCCACGACCAAGATTGGATTTTTCTGAATCCTCAACACATATTACACTGGGAAAGGCCAGATCTAAGCTTATGGAGACTCTTTGCACACAAAGTCTCCATCTTTGAACCAAAAATCCTAAAATGTGTAACACCGAAAAATTTTAAATTTATTTTACTCATTTTTTTTCATAAAAATGCACATTATCCTATACAAACACTTTTTATTTAAAAATCATCAACAAGGTTTTTAGAACATTATGAAATTCCAGGATCTGTATTCATCACTCTTTTCTCTTGTGTGTGTGTACAATCGAGCCGCCGCCTTCCAACGATTCTGAAGAACCTGAAACACATAACACGGTAAGCACGAAGCTTAGTGAGTTCCCCAAAATGCCACATACAACACATACGCCACTCAAGGCTACAATATGACCCTCCGGTCGGTGTGTCTCAGCGGAACCCTCCAGTTCCGTATCGTTGGACCTTCCGGTCCAGTCTGTATCGTTGGACCCTCCGGTTCGGTTTGTATCGTTGGACCCTCCGGTCCGGTCTATAAACTCCGCATAGCATAAATCACAAAGACATGATGCATAGCATATCACATATAACATAATACTCAATGTAAGCACATAAGACCCTCCGGTCACACATAACTACCACTCAATGTAACATATAGTGAGAAGACTTGCCTCGGGTAATTCTTGAAACTCTCGAACTCGAAATACTGATCTAGCCGCCGCCTAATCACATAAAATAAATAACTCTAAATCAGCAATGGCTCTCAAAGGCTAGACAGGTCTCATACTATGCTTCCCAGAAGGGTAAAAGACCATTCTACCCCTCCCCTGGCCCAATAGTCCACTGGTTGACTAAACCCTAAAAGTCAACGGAAGTTAACGATCCAACTTTGACCAGACTCGTCGAGTCAGGCAACGACTCGGCGAGTCCATACGCATAATCAGATTCCTCACAAGGTCTCACTCGACTTACTGAGTCACCCACCCAGATCGTCGGGTCTCAACTGATCACGAAACTCGGGTAAACTCGATCAGACTCGTCAAGTCCTCCTATGAACTCGGCGAGTCTCCTCCATGACCAAACTCATCTGACCTTCTGAGGTCAGATCTGCTTCACCAACTTGTAGATCTAACCTTCTAGCACCCACAAATCACGTAAAGGTCCAAACTTTATGTCCATGCATCATGATTAGAGCCATAAATGAAGCAACAGCCATCTAAATGGAAACCTAGACTCAAACTCTCTATGTGACTGCATAAAGCTAAACATAAGGGACTCTCTTGACCTCCTATGGTCCAGATCTAAGGCTTATTCCACATTGGGACCTCAAACATTCCATAAACCTCTAAAGAGAATGGTTAAGAAACCCTAGATTCATGAAATCAACATCAAACAGGAGAAATGGTCCAATTTGTTACCTCAAAGTGAAGCTCCAGACTTCATAACCTCAGTATATCAACCCCCTCTGGTCCCTCTTGCTAGAATCTCATCTTCTCTTTAGAAATGACACACCAAAATGCTCAAGATGGCTCTTCTTTACTCTCTAAGCTCTCAAGGACGATTTAGGGTTTCTCTAGGGTAAGGATAGTCGCAATTGAAGACCCTAAGGCTCTTGAAATAGGTCCCAAACCCGGACAATTAGGGTTTTCCTCCATAGCGCCGACTCGGCGAGTCGAATGCTCGACTCGTCGAGCCCATTCATTTAAACATGTCACCTGATCGCGCCCTTACTCGATGAGTAAATCCACCAAATCGTCGAGTCCCTTCGATTAAATCAAAATATATAAATAATATAATACATACTCAAGAATCTGGATGTTACAATTCTCCCCCACTTGAATTAGATTTCGTCCTCGAAATCACTCCTTGACCCCACATAATTAGAATCCAATAACCCGTAAGATACCATCGAAGAATCTCATACCACACCAATATCACTAAAGAGAGCACCTCCCGAACGAATTATCCTCATGCCACCTTCTACCAGAATCATCAACTCTGACAACTCACTGTTTCCTCTGATTCTTCCTAACGAAAACCATCGATCGGCTATTGATCATCCATACCACTCGCACCATGTGCTCCTCATCCCGCTCAAAGGAGAAAAAGGATCACGCTACACAGGGAACCCATCCCCTGCACTATCATTGAAATCTCGTCTGAACAAAGACTCTCAAAACCTTGCCTTCGAACTCAAGGAAATGTTTATGTTTAATTAGAATCATCTACTGACGTATAGCAATCTCAAGCCTCAACTTCCTGCCAGATCTCCCTTTCTAACCTTAAGCACCAGGTTACCCACGACTTTCACTATTGAACCTCCAAAGAAGATCCATGCATGCCCCACCACTTCCTTCTCACAAAAAGTGTTTCAACCCATGGTGACACACAAGTCACCAATTCTCACTATCCCCAGCGAACACAAAAATCCACACTCTAATATCAGCTCAATCCTGACACTTGATATCTAAGGCTCAAGAATTTCGTGCAACTCACTGCACTATCCCATCCAAACACTGAAACTCTGGTCTCAATTCCAGATGACAACTAACTTTTTAGAAAAGTACTCATTCTCTGAATCTGAAACCTCATATCGCCTTCTCGGCGCACTACTAAATCAAACTCATCTCAAGAGTTTGATCAATCCCCGGGTTGGACCACTCGCCCCAAGAACCACTCATTTCGAGACTGATGACTCACAACCCACACTTAGCTCACTCATCTACAACAACCACGATTTCATCCAATATAACCACTCCAAACAAATGAGATAACCACAATCTCGTCCCTGATTTAACCATCAGGCTCCCAAACCTCATATATTTCAGCTACCCAAGCCAAACAACCTTTCCGCATTATGCCCTGATCACAGAATAGTTATCCCAACATTCTCTTACTGACTAGAGAGTACTACCACCCTCGCAGTATCTCAACCCTTCCTTGATTAGTGCATGCTACGGCTCCCCATGGCATCACTACAACCTCTCTCTGACCCGTGAGTACTACGGCTCCCCGTAGCATCACCCCAACCTCTCTAATCCGTGAATACTACGGCTCCCTATAGCATCACCATAACCTCTCTGATTCATGAATGCTACGGCTCCCCGTAGCATCACTCTAACCTTTCTGATCTGTGAATACTACGGCTCCCCGTAGCAGCACTCTAACCTCTCTGATCCGTGAATACTACGTCTCCCCGTAGCATCACTACAACCTCTGCTCTAAGCCACTGAACTGTGGCTCCCCGCAGTCTTACCGCACCAGCCTTTACCACTTCATAATCCCACTTTCACGTAGGCGCCACATCGCGATCATGAACTTATGCCCTGTGGACCGGCCATGCGTGGGTGTACACACCTACTCAAGCTATGCACTGCTATGTCTGACAGCATCCGAACACACCTTCCCTGCTCCAAACCACCTTCCCGAATAATCTCACCTGATGTCATTTGGCAATAGGGTTCTCACCGAAACCGTACTCACTTGATACCCACTATCTGCCTCCGACTCACAATTCCAAAATAATCCAAACTTAATGACCACATATTTCGATACTTCCGGACACCATCACAACCTCCCATGATTCCTTATCTCAAACACTAATCTCACACTCATAACATCATACACGGATACTGCCTCCCTTCATTAGAATCTCGAAATCGATCTTCATCTTGCAACACTTGCAACCTCGAAGTATTCCATTTCCAAATTGAACACAGGACATCGCCATTAACCCGTAACTCGACAACAAGGACCCGGAAATTCACCCATTGCCGATCGCTACTCATACCGTCTCCAAAATTAGCTAACATACCAATTGTTGCTTTTCCTGGTGAGGAGATCACATTCTGAACATATACCTGTCAACTTCTGCTGCTGCTCTCTGAACTCAAGGACTTAACTATCTCGTCTTGTTTTACACACTGAAATTCTGACCCGAACAACCTCTCTGACCAACGGCCACCTGCCATAGAATCACTCATTCCTTCCTGATCATGCACGACAGGCATCATCTCACTTGCACCTCACCCTATCCACCAATTTAGCCCTGAACCCATGAATCTGCCACACAATCACTATAATCAGTCCTCTAACTGCCTCTGCACAATTTTCAAATCCCTCCAGCAATTACCTGGTTCTCCCCCACTTAGGGTTTGAACCATCGCCAATTGGCGCACTTTCAATCCATCCACAGACTGCTTCCATTAATAACATCGCATCTATTCTCTGATTGAGCTACGCAACGCTTGATGATCTCCCCGATTAGAAACCTAGCAATACCAAATACTCCGAATCACAGACGAATCCCTCATAACTTCTCATCATGACTTCCTTTAATCATTCAGGACCTCATACTTCCCTAAACTGGACATCCCAACTACCCCGATTCACCCAAGACTCTCCGTTTCCACCATTGGCTCTATGGTACAAGAAATACTTCACCACGGACAAACCGCTCAAACACCCTGAAAAGATCACCACCAGTACTACTCCACGGCCTCCAATTTCTGGAACCAGAAACTCGATAACTCATTCCCCTTCTCAAGAACGGAAACCATGTAACTCTCGCCATAGAAGGTGATCGCTCATCCATCAGCCGATGGCTTGACTCGAACCCCGCTTCTTCAACAACATCATCCCACTTATCCTTAAGCCGTGCAGTTTCCACTGGCATCTCACAAATAAAACCTCTTAAAACGAATCCCATTTCTCTTTCAATCATACTCCCTCGAACTCATTCAAATTGGCCCTCAAGTCGCATACTCTCTCATACCTGATCTTGGTATAATCAACATAATGGCATAACTGGTAGGACCAGTAACACTAATCATCGCAGCCATGGTACTCGAACCATGTTGCTATCTCTCTGCCTGCCACAAATCATGGTACTCGAACCATGACATCACTTCCCAACCTGCTACCAAGAATGGTACTCAAACCATACAATCCCCTCTCATCTGCCACTGATCATGGTACTCAAACCATGCAATCCCCTCTCATCCGCCACTGATCATGGTACTCAAACCATACGATCCCTCTCATCTGCTACTTAGAATCCCAGGAACTTTCCATGTATCGAGTATGGGTCCTCTACTTTCAGTAGTACGGGCCCATACTACCTGCCACATCTACCCATACTTTCTACATGAATCATCCCAGATCTCCTAAGTAGCTGCTCAACCTCCTCACTTACAAATTTCGCCCTGCTGGCCGCTCTTCCTGCGAATACTCTCTGTTATCCGCCAACTCATCTAACAAAGATCACTTCCCAGGCTCTTCCTAGGTTCCCATACCTTCCTGCCATCAGTTACTGAAGAACTCCTAGTGATGCCAGCCGTCTATCTCCTGAATATCATCATATTCACTTAGTAGCCGACTCCCATCACCGAGAATTCCACAAAGCACGAAGCAAGCAGCATTCAGGCATCGAATAGTCCCTTATCGACACGTATCACCACTCTAGGTTACAACTCTGCTTGCTACACTCGTAATCAAAGACGTCATCGAGCTCAAGCAACTACACCCCTCGCGGGTATCTGAACACCTTCTCAGAAGGCTCCTCAAATGCTCATCTAGGTATCTCTCCTAGATTACTCCTCTGCTTAAATCCTTCTCTAAATAGGATTCCTGCTGGATACTCATAATCCGCACATACACAAAAGCAATTCACAGATAACAATAACTCCTAGGCTAAGGCATCACAAATCAGACCACACTAGTGCTTAAATATGAAATAACTAGCCTACTCTCTAGCATATAGAACATTTCACATATTACTCATAACACACAATGTAAGGGTATTTTTAGGAAATCCATAGAACATTTCACATATTACTCATATAGAACATTTCACATATTACTCATAACTACTCGTTGTCTCTTTCTCTTACTCATTTTTTTTTAAAAAATCCATTTCTTTTGAAAACCTTTTTCTCAATCCTCAGTTTGAGTCCGTACATACCCGAAGGTGTATCTGAATCCCTCAAACCAAGGCTCTGATACCAACTTGTAACACCGAAAAATTTTAAATTTATTTTACTCATTTTTTTTTCATAAAAATGAAGATTATCCTATATAAACACTTTTTATGTAAAAATCATTAACAAGGTTTTCAGAACATTATGAAATTCCAAGATCTATATTCATCACTCTTTTCTCTTGTGTGTGTGTGTACAATCGAGCCGCCGCCTTCCAGCGATTCTGAAGAATCTGAAACACATAACACATAACACGTTAAGCACGAAGCTTAGTGAGTTCCCCAAAATACCACATACAACACATACGCCACTCAAGGATACAATATGACCCTCCGGTCGGTGTGTCTCAGCGGAACCCTCCAGTTCCGTATTGTTGGACCTTACGGTCCGGTCTGTATCGTTGGACCCTTCGGTCCGGTCTATATCGTTGGACCCTCCGGTCCGGTCTATAAACTCTGCATAGCATAAATCACAAAGACATAATGCATAGCATATCACATATAACATAATACTCAATGTAAGCACATAAGACCCTCCGGTTACACATAACTACCACTCAAGGTAACGTATAGTGAGAAGACTCACCTCGGGTAATTCTCGAAAGTCTCGAACTCGAAATACTGATCTAGCCGCTGCCTAATCACATAAAATAAATAACTCTAAATCAGCAGTGGCTCTCAAAGGTTAGAAAGGTCTCATACTATGCTTCCCAGAAGGGTAAAAGACCATTCTACCCCTCCCCTGGTCCAATAGCCACTGGTTGACTAAACCCTAAAAGTCAACGGAAGTCAACGGTCCAACTATGACCAGACTCGTCGAGTCAGGCAATGACTCGACGAGTCTATACGCATAATCAGATTCCTCACAAGGTCTCACTCGACTCACTAAGTCACCCACCCAACTCGTCGGGTCTCAACTGATCACAAAACTCGGGTAAACTCGATCAGACTCGTCGACTCCTCCTATAGACTCGGTGAGTCTCCTCCATGACCAAACTCATCTGACCTTCTGAGGTCAGATCTACTTCACCAACTTGTAGATCTAACCTTCTAGCACCCACAATTCACGTAAAGGTCCAAACTTTACGTCCATGCATCATGATTAGAGCCATAAATGAAGAAATAGCCATCTAAATGGAAACCTAGGCTCAAACTCTCTATGTGACTGCATAAAGCTGAACATAAGGGACTCTTTGGACCTCCCATGGTCCAGATCTAAGGCTTATTCCACATTGGGACCTCAAACATTCCATAAACCTCTAAAGAGAATGGTTAAGAAACCCTAGATTCATGAAATCAACATCAAACAGGAGAAATGGTCCGATTTGTTACCTCAAAGTGAAGCTCCATACTTCATAACCTCAGTACATCAACCCCCTCTGGTCCCTCTTGCTAGAATCTCATTTTCTCTTTAGAAATGACACACCAAAATGCTCAAGATGGCTCTTCTTTACTCTCTAAGCTCTCAAGGACGATTTAGGGTTTCTCTAGGGTAAGGATAGTCGCAATTGAAGACCCTAAGGCTGTTTAAATAGGTCCCAAACCCGGACAATTAGGGTTTTCCTCTACAATGCCGACTCGGCGAGTCGAATGCTCGACTTGTCGAGCCCATTCATTTAAACACGTCACCTGATCGCGCCCTTACTCGATTAGTAAATCCACCAACTCGCCGAGTCCCTTCGATTAAATCAAAATATATAAATAATATAATACATACCCAAGAATCTGGATGTTACAAAATGGGTCCAAAAAGCAAAACTCTTGAAGGACAAGGAAAGATTTGAGCTTTTTACCTCAAAAGGGATCTCCAACCACTATAGAACTCGGATCTACTCTTGCTCTTCCACTTCTAGCTCCAATAATGGCTTCCTCTTCTCCTTCTTCACCTCAAAAAGGTACCTTCAAGCTCAAGAACACACACACAAGCTAAAACACGAATTTCTACACTCCAAGGGCTCACTCAAGGGGGTATGGTGGCTGGGGCAAAAGACTAAACGTTCCTTTTATAGTGCACAAGCCAGAAAATAGGGTTTGCATCTGGGCACACTACGCCCAGCATAACCTGGGTACGCCCAGCGTACCCGGGCGAGTTCACGTCCAAAATAAGCACGTGAGTACGCGCGGCATACGCTTCATTACGCCCAGCGTACTCACAAATCCAACATACAACTTTAAGGGGCTCATCTTGCCAACTCTCAAAATAGAAGGGTCATAAAGCTTACCTGAATTTCGAGCTGTTACAAAACCATATAATTCTCATCGCCTTTATGTTCTTAACAACTTATCCTTCTCATCCTGAGGAATATTAGTGTGTTCTAAAAGAAAGGCATTATATTCATCATAACTCTTGATAACCTTCATGGTTTCAGTGTGCGAAAAAGTCTCCCGAGTCATCGCTTTTCCATATTGTTGAACCATGCTCTTTAATACCTAGAACATAGTCTTCAAAGAGGATTGGAATCCTGATTGTGGATCCAATACTGCTAGAGAGATTGAACGATAATGTCTAAGGATCTTCGTTCTGCATGATGTCAAAGATTCACAAAACACGGATATAGAATCAGATGTGTAAACAAAACTTTAAATTTTAGAGTAAAAAAATCAAAGATTTAGATCTAACATTTACAATTCATAAAAGCAATAGAGAAGACAAGATCAAATCCAAGAAAAACAAAAAAAACCCTAATAAAACTCGACATAAGAGTAGTGATTGTGTTACACTATCTCCTGCTCTAATACCAATTGTTGAAACAATAATAACTTAGATCGATAGATTCTATAAACGATGTGAATAAATAACAAGAACAATGAAGATCAAGTAGTGACGAATGCTTATATTGAATAGCTTTAGAAGAGTTCAAAGTGAACTTCTCTGTTAAGCTAAGTAGGGCGATACAATCGTTAAACCCTTATTGTTACATGCATGCAATATTTATAGTCTAACTCTAGAAAGCAATAATCATGGATGGACAGGCCTAAACTGGAATAAATAAGACTACAAAACATTTGACACAATAACTTTATAACCCAACATCATTGACGGGTTTTGAGCATATCAAACAATCCTATGTGTGCATGCAACCCTAATTGTTAGATCTATGTTTTCTTTATGAGACATACAAGTATTGAACACAAAAACTAGAAACCCTGGGAGGCATGTATAATTTTTGAAATCAACATAAAATTAAGGTTTAGATACATATCTTTCTTGTTATATTGTAATAACAAGTAATTCCTTGAATATCTTGACTTTGAGAACAAGTGCCACAAATGTAACACCTCTAATGACTCACAAACACACCAAGGCAAGAGGATGATTATGAGAGAGAGGAGAGAAGAGGGAGTTGCTCAAATTTTCGGCTCTTCCAGGGTTTCTTGAGATGGTCAAAACTTGGATGGGGTGATGTTACTTTTATAGTTAAGGTTGCTTAGTCCCAAAGGTATGGTTTGCTGGAGGAAATCCTAATTTCCAACTTAAGGCCGCCTAAGCAACCCATGGATCTCCCTTCTCAAGGCCATGGATGAAAATCCTTAGGGCCTCCCTAAGATTTTCGACCAACCCTACTTAGGGTGACCCAATAGCCCAAACCACAACTATTAATTAATTGCAAAACAGCCAATGTACTTTTAATTAATTCCTTTAATCCCAAAATTAATTCCAAATTAATTTCTAATTAAATATTAATTAAACAACATGATTTCTAATTAAGATATTATTTTTATAACATATTAATAAATTATCTTATATACTAAATTATTATTTCAAATAATAAATTCAACCTCTTCCTCAATTAATCATCATGTCTAGTTGCTAGTGTGAAGGTAACCTAAAAGGACCGTGTTACTGTAAATTCAGGTACATACCAATTATAGTTATGAGCTTAGACACCTAATCCAACTTGAATAACATGTTTAATTGGTCTATAACTAAGTTAAGAATACATCCCGACCATCAAAAGATAACACTAGAGGTTAGGTGACCTTTATCCTACTAGCACATCACTTAAGATAACACTAGCGGTTAGGTGACATTTATCCCACTAGCGCATACAAGTGATGAACGAGTGTTATTCAAATAGGATTACATAGATTTGAATTTAATAAGAAGTCTTTGATGTTTGTATAAGTCTAGTTTAAAAATCATATGATACCCTGGTTATTTCATTCATTCAATAAACTATGGTATACTTTTATTTAAAATCACATTTTAACAATGTTCGTTTATAAAATCCAAATTTTATATAATCAGCACGATCAAAATTTAAATTTAATATCTACTATTGATATAAACAACATTAATAATCATACCATATGATATTAAGCTAGTTTGTTCTCTTTTATTATTATTTCTAGAAACAATAATTCTCAATATGTTAGAAAATATTATTTTTACAAAATTAATGTTTTTCCAACTAAATACAAGTGTTGATATATTTATTAATAATTAAAATTTCTCTAATGAATAATAAATTAGTAGTAACTTGCTATAAGGTGTGACCTTATAAGATCATATGCTATTAATAATATCATTTTATAATGACTATTGAACATACAACAGTGACGGAGCCAGAGTCAAAGTAAAAGGGTATCCCCAAAAAAATCATGTAATATACAATAAGAAAAAAACAATGGTCAACAAATAACAACCTATCATCAAATTATCATTTATCAATATATATCGACTATAAACTTGATTTTAAGTTTTAACAACAAATGAACAAATAGTAACCTACAATCAAAATGGAAGCTGATTAGTACATAACAATTTTTCTTCATACATAACAATTGGTGCTTTAAAATGTTGTATTGTACAACTCAATAATGTATAAATTGTTATGTATGACAAAAAAACTGTTATGTATGAATCACTTCCCAATCAAAATATATCAAGTATAACTTGATTTCAAGTTTCAACAACAAATAATCATTAATTATTAACCATAACTCCTTAATTTAACAAAGTTAATTAGTAATTTATAATTTTTCAAACATAATCACAAAAATTTGGAATTTGAATCAACCTAAATACATAATAGGATTGAGTTTTTTCATAATAATTTGTTTCATTGTGGAGGAGTTGTGGAGGAGGTAGCCGGAATTCTCCCTCCGGCAGGAGACAACATTGTGGCTCAGTAGGTGAGGGTTGCGATGAAGTTAACGATATGATGAGTCGATAAAACAGAAGAAGATTCGACAATCGAGAAGTCGACAATCACAGAAGCATTAGGGCGTCCGTTTTTTTATTAAACTAAGGCTTAATACCTCTTTGTTTAAACAAATTAGTTGGTGTGAGCTTAAAATTTTTGAAGCATTTGGACTAGTTTATACTTTGGACTATTTAGAAATTACCTAAAATTTTTTAGGATAGCCCAATTTTTTTCCGATATAAACCTCAACATAAAACGAATTTTTCCGGAAAAATCAACACTACTAAAATATTTTTTAGGGGTATTCCAGAATACCCTGGATTTATGGTGGATCCGCCAATGACATACAAGATCTTTCAGTATGGCGTTCATAGCAGTCATTAAACCATTAGTTCGTCCACGGCACAATATAGTAGGTTTATACCACCTAGCCTAAATATACCATCGAATCGTAAAGTTTTGTATATATCAAATAAACAATCAATAAAATCAGCAAGCATTTAATCTGCATTTATTCTAAAGTTTGGAGTCAAGCTCGTTTATAAATGAACTCCAACTTGAGTTTGAGACGGTGATAGATTGTGGATTTAAATATGTTGGAGGCATAAAAAAACATCAGTTTCTTTTTCTTAAGTCTAACATTCTAAAATACGCGTTAATAAAGTTATACTTACTAATTGTCATCAATTTATTAGAGCTTCATTTATAATATTATTATTTTTCTTGGAAAAAAAATAACTAACTCACTTATATGCATACATATAGAATGTATTAAAACATAACAAGAGTTATGGTTGTAAATGAATCAATCAGCACGAACGATGGTTGATCATTTTTGTTAATTTAAGTTAGTCGAACAAACAAATAAATAAAAACGGATAAAAGAACGGATTTTCTTGTTCATGTTCGTTTGGTTAACAAATTAGATTTTAATATTTTTTTGTTTATGTTCTTGACAATGTTAAACGAACATAAATGAAGAAACATAAACAAACGGATATAAACAGATATAACTGGACATACATGAACATAAACAAATATATAATATAGTAATGTAATCAAACGTAATTGAACATATATGAATATAAATGAAACTTAAATGAACGAACATTCATGAAATAATTGAACGAACAAATTCATCATTTAAACTCGTTCATTTAATTAAACGAACAAGAATTTGTGTTCATATTTGAAAATTTGTTCATATATTAAATAAAAAAAATAAACAAATTTTCTACTAAAGGATTTACGAACAATTAATTGAAGGTTCGTAAAATCTATGAGTACGATTAAGAGACCAATAATAATAAAGAACTAAATATGAGTGTATGACTGTACGAGTAAGCGGATATAGCTTTCCTACACAAGACAACTAGTGCCCCATTGCCCCACTCCCAATACCCATAAAGCAAAAAGTATTAAAAATATTTTGGTCTATTTAAAAAAAGAATTATTTAGTTGATCTCTAAAATGAAATAGCATCAATTTTATAATAGGTCCCGTTGTAAAATATGAAATTGTTTCTACAATGGTCTTCACGAAAAATATACATGTCGTTCAAATTTTACAAATACACAACTATTTATTGCATAATCAAATTAATATATTGCAAATTATATAAGTTATTTTTTTCAATTTATTTAAATTATTTTCAAGTTTTTGTTGGTGGTGACTAATTAAAACACAATTCACAACTCGTAATAGAACTCATTTCAATATTAGTGCTAATTTTGGTTGTACGTTAAAAAAATAAGGCAATTTGCGTAAATGAATTATGCCATTTTAATACTTTCGAGATTTAAAAAAAAATACAAATTCATAAATAAAATAAGTGATAAGATTCGAATCAAACAGATATATCCTAATGAATAGAAAATTAAAAAGAAATGTTATTTCTTTAAATGGTCACGCATAATGCGTGAAAAAGAAAAAAACAGCTTGCGTCCTTTTAATGCGGGACCACTAAGGATGGACTAAAGTCTATGGCGGAAGTGTATAAAGTGAATCATGCGAAAAATCTTCCTAAGTTATAAATAGTTATATTATCATTTTACTAATATATTTTTTCAAATAATATGTACGTTCAAGTTTTTTTTTAAATTATGAATAACGTTGATCGGCTAACCATGCATGATGGATACGATGATACAACTAGAGGTGTAAAAAAAACCCGAATTCGACCCGACCCGAACCCAAATAATGTAAATAGGGTTGGGTTTAATCGAGTTTATTGGGCAACCCGAATAACCCGTAATATGTATAGAGTTGGGTTTCGGGTGTATAAAATTTCTCTTAATCGGGTTTGGGTTAACCCAATTAATCCGTTAAAACCTATAATTAATAACATGCTCTTATTACTTGTACTGTACAATACTATTTAGGCTTATGTGATTTACTTGTTAGTCATGCAAAAACAATAAGTGTATTCATAAACACACGCCTCAAACCCTCACAAGTCTCAAAACATACGTCTCAAACCCTCGCAACTCGCAAGTTCTTTTTTGGTCGTCAAGTTCTACGATCCTCTTTCAAGAACACGGTAAGAATAAGGTCTTGCAAAATCTTTATGTTTTCACATATTAAACTCTCAATCGTCTTCCCATTCTTGATTTTTTTGCTTATTCGTTGAATATGTTATATGTATTTCATAAGAATGTGTTTGCTTCTTTGCTTAAAATCACAATAGCATTGTTTATTTATTGTCGCAGAAAATTAGAACCAAGAATTCTATTTGCCGAATTTGTATTTAGTATTTGCAGAAAATTATATTGTTTGTAGTTCTCAATCGAATTCCATTAATTAATGATATGTAGGATTGCTTTGTTGAAAGTCAAAATTAATAAATTTTGTAAATGGTTATTGATTGATTTTCATGGCTCAAAGTTATAGGATTTAATGATTTGTTAACTCTAACCAATTCATAGGTGAAACTGTGAAAGTAGAATTTAATGGCTTGTTAACCGTAACCTATTCGTTTGACCCGATACCCAATCAGGTTAACCCGATTAAGAACCCTATATACGATGACATTTTTTTTGGGGTATGTTAAGTAAAGATCTTGAAGACCATTAAAGCATCTCTAATAGTTAATTTATACTATAATTTAATATTTTTACTCAATATTATTGACATGCCATCCTTTTATTAGATTTAACCTCTAATTAAATATATCCAATAATTAATCTCTTTCAATAATGTTTTTTTTTTTTTTTTTTTTTTTTTTTAAATTTAACAAATCTATCTTTATCTATTTAAAATGTTCTATATAATCCATTCCATATAGTTAGTCAATTTTAAAAACATATTATATTTTAATACAAACTATTTTAATAAAGATTATCATTATAAATTTATATTTCATAAATAGAATATCAATAAATATTTAGTAAAACTAATTACCTAGTAATAAATTAATAAATTAAAAACAAAAATATACTTAAATAGTAAAATAAAATATGAGTAGAAGATGAGGTGGTTGAATGTATAAAATATTAAATTATATATTGACCACTAATATTTATTGAATGATCAATAAAAATAAATAAATAAACTTATTTTAATGATGATAAGTATTCAATATAAATAAATAACTAAATAAATAAATAAATAAATAAGCTTGAAAAAAAGGCTTCCCATTCTATTATTATAAATATATGAAACCCCAACTTCTAATAAACAATAGATTTTAAATTTTTATTCTTTTTATCAAAATTACTTGCTTTCGCATCATTTTCATTAGGTTTAACCACTTATTAAATGATATTTTAATGGTTAACTTTTTTTAATATTTTTTTTTATAAAATTTAACTTATATATTCTTATCTATTTAAAATGTTTTATATAATTTACATAATCCACTTTATTTAGTTAGTTATTTTAACACATTTCAACAAAGCATTATGTACAAAATAAATTTATTTTTCTTTGGAACCCGTATAAATATCTTTTTTACAACAAGAATATTTGATTTTGACATATGTGGGCTGTATGTAATCCCAAGGAGTACAAGACATTTGCTAGTTCTCTACTAGCCATATTTCTTTTTGCAATAATAATATTTAATTTTTTCTATTGATTAAATCTTATCGACTGGAATGTCCCTTTAAATCGTAAAAAATATATAATAAATGCAAATATAAATAACTATTATTAGACATTTATTATTTCTTTTTGTTATATTTTCCTTTTAAATCGTGCCAATTTGTTTTCTTAAACTTACAAATACTAAGAAATTCCTTATTAGTTTCTAGTTTAAGGAATTTGTTGTGCCTTTGGATCTGAGGTACTGTGTAAGGTAAATGATTGGTTTTTTTTATTTGTCCATAGGATTTTGTTTGTTTTCTAGTTTGTTTTACAGGTAACATGAATATAACAAAAGATTATGACATTTGTTCTGCGTTGATTTTTAAAGTGGGTTTCTTTATTTTGAATAAAACGGGATTGTTTAATCGGAAAGTAGTTGTGACGTTATATTTTTTATTTTATTTTTTGTTTTCATTTTTGTAAGCAGATTAAGGGAAAGTATGTTGGAATATCAGGCCCTTAATATCACTCACAAATAACGTAGTAAAAGCAAAACAAATGATCTCAAGGTGGAACAATTTTTTTTATATTATTCATGCATCGAAAACAGAAAAATACACCCTATTTTATACTAAGAAAATGTTAAATCTAACTAACAACTTTCCCATAGTCCTTGCTAAACTGAAGTTATGCCTATTATTTTCCATGAGACTAACTAGACCGAGTCAGACTTACTTCTAATACTCTTCCAAGGTTTTCTATTTTTTTTTTTATTTTCTACATAAAGAAAACATTGGACCCAAATGACCCATTCAAACTCGTAACCGACTTGACTTGTACTTTACCCAAACCATCAACAGTAACCCAACATTCACCCCCATTAATCTTGATAATATTGATCTTGCTTCTCTTGCTATCCGAATCGTTATGATTCAATCTCGCTACTTGCTTTAATAACAAAATGTTCTTATCTCTTACTCCTGTTAAACTTTCTATTTTCTTGCTTGATTCGAACTCTCTTGTTTGCTCACTTCGAATCTTATTGTTTGCTTGTAACTTGATATTCAAACCACCTAGGTTTGATCTTGCTATCTTGTTGTAATCTTTCTCCATCTTGCCTAGACTTCTTGCTGTCTCTTGCTTCGATTTTTTTTTTCACTCTTGCTTGCCAGGGTCTTTCTTTTTCTTTGTTTCTCGAACAAAAGTGATCACTTGTTGCTTGCTTTCTTGCTTCATTTCTTATGCTTCTTAACTACTACTTGTGATTTTGTTGCTACTTGCTACTTGCTTTCTTGCTACTGATCAATGGATCAATCGATCTTCATATCACCAAACTTCTTGCTTTTATCCTCTCTTTCTTTCTAAGAACTAGGTATTAACCTAGCTGCTAATGATACTAAGTGTTGGAATATCAGGCCCTTAATATCACTCACAAATAACACAGTAAAAGTAAAAAAAGATCTCAAGGTGGGAAATTTTCATTTATATAACTCATGCATCGAAAACAGAAAAATACACCCTATTTTGTACTAAGAAAATATTAAATCTAACTAACAACTTTCCCACGTAGTCCTTACTAAATTGAAGTTATGCATATTATTTTCCATGAGACTCGGTCTACACAATACCAAGTCAGACTTACTTCTAATACTCTTCAAAACTTTTCTATTTCTTTTATTTTTTGCATAAAGAAAACATTGGACCCAAATGACCCATTCAAACCCGTAACTGACTTGACCAATACTTTACCCGAACCATCAAGATTATCCCAACAAAGTAACACTAACACTTCGTTTATTTATATATTAGTATGGAAGGGATTACATTTCCTAAAAGATGGATACGGTGTTGCTAGGGGAAAACGTGACTACAACGTAAACTTTATGCCTACTTTTACTTAGAAGATGCATTCTTCATTGTGTGTTTGTACCTTTCGATTCTTTTCTGAATTGATCCTTCCATAAAGGCGATATTGTCCTCCATAGACTGGTCTTTAACACTAGCGTCTTCAATAATGTTTTTTAGGATTTTCAAATTAGGGTGGTCTACCTATGTGGAGACGGTGGTGTGAGACATGTTTTTATGTTGAATCCTTCATGTTGTTTCATTTGAGTTGCTTCCATAATGTCATCTACCTCTTGGAGGTAAGTAATGAGTGCTAGAAGAACGTTGTTGAGTTCTTTATTCTTCATTTATTTTTGTTTTTGGGTTGGAATTACTAATTTCTGTAATGTATGTGTTTGTGGGGTTGTGTTTTTATATAGGAATGTAATGTGAGAGGTGGATTTTTATATCGACGTGGACATATATAGCATTGTATGCGTGGCATTGTTTTTGTAGTAGCTTATATTACTCATGTTATTGAACCCTATATAGATTATGAGGTGGCTTATTTTCCTAATTTTACTGATAGTCCTATGCTAGTTTATAGTGGTTATGGATTTAATAAAGATATAGACATGGGTTGTAACTTTATATTTGTGATTTGATTATAGAAAACAAGTGCAAAAATGGTCCCTGTGGTATGCATATTTTCCAAGGTTTGGTCCAAAGCTTGACTTTTTTTGGTTTCATGGTCCTTTTGGCCTGGTTTTTATGTGGAAATCCCCCCCCCCCCCTAACTCCCATTAAATTGTTGTTGTTAACACCATCATGTGCCTCCACTATGAGGATATTTTTGTATTTTCAACATTTAGGGACCATTTTTGAAGATAGAGTGTCAACACATACTTTAATCTTTTACTTCCTCATTTACAATCCCAAAGACACGTCAACTCCTTACCTCACTCACTCTTCATTCTACTCCATTAGAACCTACAAAAAACCCTATTTTCTTATCTAAAAGCTCTAATCGAAGCAACAAAGAGTAGGTGATTTCATACATTAAATTCGAAATGGTGTATGTAATGTGGCAGGTCGGACCAAAAACAAAGTTATTGACGTATCATCCATGCATGGTAAGTTTATCTATTTTTCTTTAATTTCCTGTAAAGCATTTCCCTTGATTTTAAAACTAAAAAACGCTTAAGTTTGACTTTGTATTCATGCAAAATTTTTACTTTGCAGCGGGTGCACCCACATGGTTTAGTATTAAGCTACATCACGGTGGGAAGTTTACTAAGTTACCTGATATAAGAAAAGAGAAAAGGTGCAGCCTTGGGGAAATACACAAGTTATCTTTCGTAGTTGTCATAAATTTAAAAGTAAAAAAGAATTAAAGTAGTAAATTGATTTCCATGCACTAGAAACAAGAAGGAATATGTTCTTTAAAAAATGACAACTTAAAGCTACCAACCGAGACACCACACTGAAGATAGGTGTATGGTCTAAGGCTAACCCTGCTTCCCCTACTATGTAATTGAGGAGGATTTATGTTTGCTTGGTTCCACTCAAAAAAAGTTTCAAGGCATTCCTTAGGGACTTAGTAGGTTTTTATGGTGCCTTCATGAAAGGCCCATTCCATAGTCAAGTTCTTTTAGCAGTAAGTTTGGATTCCAACAATGAAATTTATCCCTTAGCCTATGTAATTATTGTGTCTGAAAAAACAACTGGTTGGAACTGGTTTTTAGAACACCTTGGGGATGACTTGGATCTTGGAATAAACTCAAATTATACTTTCATAAATGACATGCAAAAGGTAAGACATACATATATATTTTTTCATTTTCAATGTACGCTTTTAATTCTAATTATTAAGTTTGATTCATGTAGGGTTTATATACTTCAATTTGTGAATTGTTTCCTAATGCTGAGCATAGGTATTGTATTAGACATATTCATGACAATATGAGAAAGAAGTAGGGACAAACTGAGTATAGGGACCACTTATAGAGGTATACATCAACACTCACCATTCCTGAATTTGATCATTTGATGAAAGAGTTTAGCCATTATGATAGGGAGGAATGTGAGTGATTGAAGCAGATTCCTCCTATATATTGGGCAAGGAGTCATTTTTCAGGTAGTTCTGTATGCTTCAATATGCACATTATATTGTACAATTATTTATAATTATATTAATTCTTTATTATTTTCATGTACAACAAGAAGAGAGGTTTCTGATGTGTTGATTTCAAACATCGTGAGGTGTTTAATGGGAAGATAGAGAAAGTAAGGGACAAATATGTCATTGAATATTTAGAGTACATTAGGGAATACCTAATGAAGAGGATATGCAAAGTCATGAAGGAAATGATAAAGGTTAAAGGTCCACTTACACCAATAGCAACAAACATCGTAGATGCCCGAAAAGCAGTTGCTTCACAATATATTGCTAGGTGGAATGGGGGAGATAAGTATCGGTTAACTGGAGATTTAAAAGATCAACATGTTGTGGATGTTAGGAGGCAAACCTGTAGTAGCAGAAAATGGGAATTAATTTGAATTCCTTGCAGACATGTAGTTGCAACTCTCAATGAAATGAGCAAAGACTCAAAGCATGAGCTTTAGATTTACAAATGGGTACACGGGGTCTATTAGCTAGATACATGGAAAAAAGCACACTCTATTAAGGTGGAACCAATTAAGGGGAGAGCCATGTGGCCCAAAACTAATTGTCCAACAAAGCTAATTCCTCCTCCCCCTCCCCCCCCCCCCCCCCCACATCGCACTTAGGTGGGAAGGACTAAGAAAAAGAGAAGACAGAGTATGGGTGAAAGGTTGAGCAAAAATCAGAAGGGGAGTCAAGGTGATTGAGTCAATGCTACACAAGAAAAAGGATCCCTTAGACCAACAAATGATGGAGCGTAGAAGCTATCAAGGAAGCATATCAGTGTTACTTGTAGCAAATGCAAGAATAAGGGACACAACTCTAGGACATGTAAAGGGAAAGGTGGGAATCAGTCCAAGAAGTAAGCTTTGATGACGTTGGTATGGTTTCATGCAGGTATTTTTCTGTGATTTTGGTTATATACTGTTGAAAACTTGGTTATTATTGTTAGACTTATATGTATGGTGCAATGACACTTTGATTGTATTTTGGTTGTTATGTTTAGACTCTTAGGTATTGTTTCATGATTTACTTATGTATGGTGGAATGAAACATTTATGCTTAACTTGGTAATGTATTTTTGTTCTATTGATGTAGTTAATGAAATATGCATTTTGGTTAAATTTTGATAATATTTTGGTAATGTACTTTTGGTCTATTAATATGCTTATTTTTATACATTTTGGTCATACTTTGATATATATATATATATATATATATATATATATATATATATATATATATATCATACTTTTACACCTACCATATATATCATTAACAACATAATCATTACAAACATGATCAAATCAACTTACAACAAAAGAACCCCATTTTCTAATAATACCCTTCATCCCTTGATCAAAAAATCCCCTCTATTTGTCTAACCCTAAACCCTACACAGACCAAATACCAAGGATAACAATCACAAAAAGCCAACTTCCAAATAGATAGATATTTAGTTTCAAAGATTTGTTGGGTTTTGAGCACTATAACACTCGTATGGTGCACATGCAACCCAAAGTGCTCTGGATCTATGTTTTCTCTAATTATACATGTATTTTCAATTTTTCTAAAGCATTCTCCCTATTTAACATACAATTGAAGCTATACAATATAAACTTGGCTTGGATGCTTACCTCTTGAGTAGGGTGGAGTTCTTGACCTTTGAAAGCTTGAGCACCTCAAGTGTGATGCCTCTATTGGTTCATGAACACCAAAATGCAAGAGGAGGCTAAATAGAATAAGTTGTCTATCTCTAAGAGATGGTGTAACCGATTTTGGATCTAGGGGGTTCTATTTATAGTGTTGCACATGCTCGGGTTACACTTTGCAAACCCTAATAACCCATGACTTTCCACATTCTCATGCTCCATGGGTTTAACCTCCATGGACTATCCATAGATTAGTTTAGCCCACATACATAATCATGGATCATTGGCCACACTACAGGAATGATTGATTTACATAATCAATCCCCCTATATTTAATTAGTCTCTTTTGATCACAAAATTAATTCCAAAATAATTCTTGATCAATACTAATTAAACAATATGATTTCATATTAATATATTATACTTGTACTATATTAATAAGCCATAAACAACCTTATTCCCCAAATCCATCCTATCAAGTTACACTGATGAAGGCAACCCAAAAAGGACCATGCTACAATCGGGTCAAGTACATCCCAGTTATTTTTATGGGGTTAGACACTGTGACAACCCGAAATTTTCCATCCAGTTCAGTCAAATACTTCATTAAAAGTCAAACTCATTGCTGTTATCTTTTAGCACAATTAGGAGTTTATTTGAGCGTTCTGAGCCTTGTACACTTAAGGAATAAGTGTCAGGGTTTATCTGCTGAATCAATAGCTCAAAGAACAAGTCTGGAACACCTTGACCAGGAGTTCACGGCCACCACATGGGAGTTTATGGCCGTAAACTCCATGTGGGCCGTAAACTCCTCCTATAAGGTCAAGTTCTGGCCATTTGTTTCATTTCTTTCCTCCTCTTGGCCCAAATCCTCTCAACTATCATCCCGGTCTTTGTCCCCGATCTTCAAATCTCATAAGTTTATTGTCTTAACTAGTTAATATCTTGCATGAACTAGTAATCTTACATGATTTCATCCGTGAAATCATTCCATTTTGTAGATCTTCAAGTTTCACCAAGAACACACACTAGTGTTCTTGGCCAAAACCGACCATTCAAGCTCCTAGATCGTAAGTACTCTTGTTCTAAATCATTGTACACTAGGTTTATCATGTTTAAGGCTTAGAAAACATTGGGAATCACAGCATTCAAGGAGTTTACGGCCAAGACATGTTCTTGTTCTTGGGCTATAAACCCCTTTTAAGGGTGCAAATGACACCCTTACACCTTAGTAAGCCTTGGATATTAGCATAGAACCTTACACCATTGAACTAAGGACTTTAATACACAATTCGGTACCTCATACCATGAGTTTACAGCCATAAACTCATGGGGAAGTGGTCCCCAGACAGCAAACACCATACAAGTCCATTCTTGGACCTTAAACCCACCCAACCTCTTGTTTAAGCCTTGGAACACTTAACAACTTAAGTTATAATAGTTTTAAGCCTCATTTGGTGACCTAATTGAGAGTTTATGGCCAGGAGTAAACTCCCCTAGGCCATAAACTTCAACAAACATGGTCCATTGACCATAAACTCCCTTATATGGCCTTGCACTCCTTTGTTGCAACCCGATAGCCTCCTAACACTTTGACCAAAGTGTTTTCCTCACATTAGGATGTTTATACATGTCTAATTAGTGTTATAATCACTATATATACATACATATATATATATATATATATATATATATACATATGTCTTCATATGTTATTAGGATCATTGTGTGTGTCTAAGTCTTCACTTGACACCAAGCACTTGTCCGACACTTCCATCCGGTCTACTCGCTGTAGGTGAGTTCATACCCCTTAATTAACCTTTTAAATGTTTCTAAATGTTTATAAATGCTTTATGGGGGAATACAAGTTGAATCATGCTAATTGTTATATCAATCACATTTGATTAATAACTAGCATGCAAATGGATTTACTATACACTAACTGTTTTAGCAAATAGATTTATTCAAATGACTTTCTTAAACGTTTTTACATGTTTAAAACTCTTTATCAAACTGTCTTAAATACGGTATGTTTCCTTTCAAAGTCTATTACAAATGTGCTTCTAACAAAGGTTTTCCTTATACTTAAACTGTCTTATCAAACAAAATACTTTCAATCGTTTTATAAACTGACATCAAGTCATCAATTCTTAGTATTAAACTTTCAAAGGTTTTACAAAAACTTCTTTTATGGTTTAATATTGTCAAATGCATGCCTAGATATGTATAGTTATATAAATAATGTTTAAAGGACTTAGGACGGTTAGTTCGCTTTATTTCATTTTCCTTGTTGGGATGTGGCCTTAGGGCATCGGTTGCTTGTCCGAATGTCGTCTAAATATTAGTTATATATCATGTATAGATATATAGACATAAAATTTCCAGTAGTCAGTTCAGTACCTTTGGGTAGCAAAGGTATACTTTCGGTGATACACGTACATTACTTGTAACTATAATAGGCAAAGTTAGGAGATACTACTTGCCATTCCAAGTACAAGGAATCACACAAGAGTCAGTTCATTCATGAATCTATACTAATACATTACATGTTACATGAATACGTTTACATAGTTACGCTTACATGAATACGTTTAGATAGATACGCTTACACGAATACGTTTACATAGATACGCTTACATAAATGCGCTTATAATACACGATAACATAACAGACATAAGAAGGTGCTATAGCATGGAACAAGTTCATGATCTAACTATACTAATGAATCTATAATGCTTTGTGATAGTTATATTGGGTATACATGATTATAGTAATGTGGATGTTCACGGCTTGCAATCATGAGTCGCGTTTAGTTCCTAAAATCTCTTGATAGGGAGTGTTTAGTATGGGATCTAGCCATCACATTATGCCTTAACCCTCAATTAAGGCAAACTAGTACAAAAGTAGTCACTTATTACAAATACTACAGTACTTACACTGTATATACGACAATTACAAAAGGATAAAACTCCAGTTAATATATTATTAATACCTTTACCAGGTGTCATAATCACATAATTGATGAGGTAGATTAGATTATAATAATAATAGTCATACAGCTGGGTCTTGATAGAAGGCTACTTTCAAAACAGTCGGGCCTTGGTAGAAGGCTACTTTCAAAACAGTTAGGTCTTGGTAGAAGACTTTTTTATACTAGTAGGAATCATAGGTGTTGGGTCCAGAAGGTGTTGCGTCTTGGGCTCGGCTCTTAGCCATGTTTTGTATCCGGATTGGGCCTGTCCATCCGTGATTTATTTGTTAGGGTTAGAGTATTTATAGATGCTTGCATGCATCTTAGTACGTAAGATTTTACAGATAATTTAATATCGTTCATTGTTCTTATCGATTGTAAACCCTAAAGCCTCTACAACGGAAGTTCTTTGTCGAGCTCTGCTGAGGCTTGAATCATTTGAATCATTAAGCATACTGTTGATTTCATCTCTTGTTTATTACTTTGTCTGAATCGTTTTGCCAAACCTATGTAAGATCTAAACGATCTAAGAGATTTATATCTCTTCAATTGGTATCAGAGCAGGAGGCTTTGTAATTCATACACATCTCTTCTGTGAAAGAAGTGATTAGGGTTTATTCCGCATTAACTGATATTTATTGAGCCGTCACTCCATAATTGTCGTATCTCATTATTTATTCGTTTTGCCCTAATATTACATATTACAAGTCTGATCTTGCAACAGGTTAAACAATCAAGCATGGACGATTTTCAATCCAATCCTATCAACATCTCAAACAGTATTGGATCAACAACAAAGATTCCAATTCTTTACACTCAAGATTACGAGGTTTGGGCGCATCATTTCAAAGACTACGTTATTGGATCTGAAGATAATGGGTATCTAATATGGGAAGCCATTGTGTCTGGACCATTTGCTCATTCAGGAACATCTAGAATTATTAAAACTCAAAAGGAGTATAATGATTTGTTAAAAGATGTGAAAGACGTCGCTCAGGATGAAAAGGAGAAGTTTCAGTGCAACATCAAAGCATTGAGACTGATTTGATTCGCTCTTCAATCTGACATGTTTAGATTGGTGAGTTCCTGCAATACTGCTAAAGAAATCTAGGATCGGCTGCGAGAGCTATATTCCACAGATGAAGATTTGGAGCACTCAATTCAGACCTTGCTTTTGTCTGAGTTTGGAGAGTTCAAGCAAAATCCTGGTGAGTCTGTTACACAGACGTTTGATCGCTTCAATCATCTTCTTAGCAAGATGATCAAACATGATATCGAAAGGAAGCTTATTGAACAGAAGGTCACTTTTCTGAATGGCTTAAGATCCGAATGGAGAGCTGTTGTGTCTACAGTTAAACCACACGAGCAATTCAAATCATATTCGCTGGCAAAACTGGTGGGAATTCTAAAATCCCAAGAAAAGATAGTGATGCAAGATAAAAGTGTGGTCTCAAACTTGAGGTCCTTGGCCCTCCTGGCTAAAAGTAAGAATGCAGTAGAAGACGAAGATCTGAACCTGGAGGACTACGATCTAACTTCAGAAGATTATGCTATGATGGTGTCCAATCGCAAAAGGTTCATCAAGAAGAAGTTTCCTACCAATAAGAACCGAAATTGGCAGGGAAGCTACAGTTATGAAAAAGTAAGGGAGGAGCCGAAGACTGAAGAACCAAAGAAAGAGGCGAAGGTTGACACGGATTCTGGTGTCATCTGTTATTACTGTTGAGGAAAGAATCATTACGCCAAAGATTGTGTTTTAAAGAAAATGACTGAGAAAGATGAGGATAAAGATGAAGAGGCAATCCTTATGAAAAAGCTGGAGGAGATTAAAAGGAAGAAAGCTGCTACTAATCCTTCTATGAATGCTCTTATTGTATAGGGTTTGGCAGAGGATGACGAGTTCGGTGGCATACAGGTGTGGTCGACCGACTCAGAAGATGATGAGGTGAGAAAACCTTCTCATGGAAAGGCTTATGTCGCAAGAGGTGGTGAAAGCAGTGGAAAGTGCCTGATGGTGACTGACGTATCTCACATGAGGGGATATAATACTGATGGTGGAAATGAAGACACCAAGGAGCGAGAGGACTTATGCTTCACAGCAAAACCTCTCAGTGTGCAGATCAGTGAACTTGATGAACTGATCAAAAAGGTACAATCTCTTTTTGTTTCATTCAAAATTCCACAGAAATCATATGAAAAGGAATTAAATAACTTGAATTCAAGAATCTCAAATCTAGATAGTTGTTTAACTCAAACACAGGTCACAAATTCTAACCTGACTGACCAAATAAGCAGGGTGTCATCCAAGAGTGAGGAGCGAAGGATGTGGATTGAGCAGAAGGAGTTGGAGATCATTAAGACTAGAGATAAAAACATTTATTTGCAAAGAGATAATTTGAAATTGTTAAAACAAAGGAATGTTTTTTGTTTAATCGCTAAAAGGCTTTATGCTAACATTACTCAACTGCATCTGAATTGTGAAATAGGGCAGAAGATACATCGCATGATTTTACCCTTCCTTGAGTTTAAGGAGGATGAAATCGATGCAGAAGCATACAACTGTGAAAGTGTTGTATCTTCCGATGATGTGAATCCTACTTATATGTATGGTCTGGACAAAACAGAATCTTTTATAAAGTCCAAAGACCATAAGGACATGCTTAAAGATCTTCTGGATGAAAATGATAAGCTGAAAATCAAGACCGAAACCATACAAAAATTCGACTCATTGAGTGCCAAATTAAGTTCAGAAAACAATATCGATGTTGAAAACGCATCTGAACTTAATGAGGACGATGATATGAGTGAAATTTCTGTAGAGGATGAATTCGACTGTTCGGAATTTGTCAAGAGCGAACCTGCAAACCACAAAAACCTGATTTCTGAAAATTCTGTAGAATTCGCTCGCTTGTCCAAATCTAAGTCCCCAGTCCTTAAAGAAAAAGATGTTGTGTTTCAGAAGGTTAGAACTACTCCAAATAAGGTATATAAAGTCACAGGAGTAACCGAACATCAAACTGTTGAACTCACTGCCATGGTGAACGAAGACAATGCAGATGGTTGTGATGGGTTTTTCTGGTCAGCTCCTATAGACAATGCAGACGAAACAGTTGGTCTGTCAGAGCGAATGTCCTGGAAAACCAAAGGAAGATATGTACCAGAGCCACTGAATAAGCTTGACAACTTTGACGTACCAAGTACAAGTGGCACAAAAGAAATACTTGTAGAAGAAGTCACCTCCACAAGCGAAACCTCATCTATGAAGAGTGAACCGGCTGCCAAGAAGCTGAAACAAAAAGCTAATATCCATAGACAACCGAAACAGGTGAAAAATCAAAAGCAGCAGAGAAACCTGAGATACAAAAAGAATCTCTCAGAGCAAAAGCAGTTTTGGCGCTCTCAAAATGCTCACTTCTCTTATCCTAATAAAGATTCAAAGTCAGGGAAAAAGACTTTCAGGCCACATGAAGAACAGAACCGAAAGGAGAGGTTCAGACCTGAGAGCAACAGCAACCGAAAGGAGAGGTTCGGTCCTGAGAGCAACATGAACCGAAAGGATAGGTTAGGTCCGACCAACAACACTCAAAAATCCAACTTCGGCTCATCAGCAAGTAGCTACCGAAGGTCCAAGTTCGATCCCTCTAATGACCATAAACAAAAAGGTCATTTCGAACCACAAGTCAGGAAAAATTCCCATTCTAAATTCTCTTTTTCTAATTCTTCTCATTCTTAATTCTCTTCTAAACCTAATTCTGTTCCTGCACAAAATTCAAAATCATCAACGAACTTAAAAGGAAAGTTGAAGACTCCTTTAGTCAAGGAAGACCGAAAGCAGAATAATGCCCAAACACCAGAATCTGAAACCAAAACGTCTGTAGCTAACTCTAACAAAATCAAAGTGTTTACTATTAAGAGAAAATATGAAACAACCTTAGTAAAACGAACATATCTTGTTGATGTTTCTATTACTATTCCTATTCCTGTGAAAGGCTCATGTGAACCCAAGAAACTTTGGGTTCCTAAATCTGCTTAATTTTTGCAGGTTATTAGTGACGAACAGTTTGATGAAGAATGGTACATTGACAGTGGCTGCTCACGTCACATGACAGGAAGAAAGGAAGAGCTAAGGGAGTTTCGATCTCTTCAAAATGGTGGCAATGTCAAGTTCGGTAACAACTCCTATAAAAT
The DNA here is from genome assembly GCF_051521515.1 of Lactuca serriola. NCBI lineage: Eukaryota > Viridiplantae > Streptophyta > Magnoliopsida > Asterales > Asteraceae > Lactuca > Lactuca serriola. The sequence goes on from NC_136412.1 coordinate 75,643,200, forward strand.
GATAAAGAGTTATGGGATGATAACTAATGGAGACTTCACAATAAGAAAGGTGGCATACGTTGAAGGGTTGCAACATAATCTCATCAGTGTATCTCAACTGGTGGGAGGTACTGGTCTTAAAGTTTCTTTCGACGACGAAGGTTCAGAGATTATAGAGAAGAAATCCAACAAGGTCATCCTCAAATCAGACCGAAAAGGCGAAATGTTTCCTCTAAATCTCAAACCAATCAAAGGAAATCCAGCTATATGTCTTTTGTCCAAAGCTCATTCTGACGAAAGCTAGTTGTGGCACCAAAGGCTCTCACATGTCAACTTCAAAGACATCAACAAGCTTGTCACTGGAGGTCATGTTCGGGGTCTTCCATTACTCAAGTTTGATCGAGAACACTTGTGTGCTGCATGCGAAATGGGGAAACAAAGTCGTCAAAGTCACCCATCAATTATAAACACAAAAGTTGTTGAACCACTTGAGTTGCTTCACATCGACTTGTGTGGTCCATCATCAATCGAAAGCATTGGCGGTAGCAAGTATATTCTTGTTATTGTTGATGATTTCTCACGTTTTACATGGGTGTTCTTTCTGAAGCACAAATCTGCGGCCACTCCTAAGCTAAAAATGTTTATCAAGCAGGTTGAAGTGCAACTGAGAAAAGTCGTTCGAAACATTAGGAGCGACAATGGACTGGAGTTCAAGAACAAAGAATTTGAAGACTTTTTGGCAGAAAAAGGAACCAGTCACAACTTCTCATCCCCTTACACGCCTCAACAGAATGGTATTGTCGAAAGGCGAAACCGATCCTTGTGTGAGGCAGCCCGAACTATGCTAAGTTTCACTTTTCTTCCCTTATATTTCTGGGTTGATGCTATTGCTGTGGCATGCTTTATGCAGAACAGGTCTTATCTCAATAGGCGTTTCTCTCTCACTCCTTATGAGATCATCAATAACAGGAAGCCGAATGTAAAATTCTTTCATGTGTTCGGTTCACGATACTTCATCTTCAACTCCAAAGAACATCGTAACAAGTTTGATGTTAAAGCAGACGAAGGAATTTTTATGGGATATTCTCTCACTTCAAAAGCATATCGGGTTTTAAAGAAGCGTTCTAGAAAGATTGAAGAAACCTATTATGTGACTTTCGATGACAGCTACGTCAAGAAGCTAAAGACTACTGAAGGAGAAATTGGAGAGATTTTCTCTCAAACAGGTCAAGTCACAGCCACGATTGCCAATTTATTTGATCAGTTTGTGGACTTATTCGATGAACCTGAGAAAGCCACTATCTCGGAAGTCAAGGCGGCAGACAACAAAATGTGTGACAAAGAGCATGTTCCAAACGAACCTCCTCAGCACGGCGCTTCAGTTGAGGGGGAGAATCCATTCTCTTCAAATCAATCGAACACACACTTTCAGGGGGAGAACTCTATCCCAGTGGCACCCGAAGGTCCTACATCACCTGAAAGTCCTGCATCAACCGAAGGTCCTGCATCACCCGAAGGTCCTGTAGCACCCGAACGTCCAGCCACACCCGAAAGTCCAGAAGCACCAGAAAGTCCAGCTACACCTGAGAGTTCTTTTGCACCTGAAGGTCTGAACCAACCTGAAACACCAAATGATTCATCATCAGTCAAGGGGGAGAATTCTGATATGTTCTATTTTGACGATAGTCAATCTGAATTGGAAGAAATGATCAACGCCGAATTGGATCCATCCTATGATCCAAACTATCCTCCCCTCATTAAATGGACCAGAGATCATCTTGTATCTCAGATAGTGGGTAATGTATCTGAAAAGGTCCTGACCCGATCCCAAGTGAAGGCTAAGCAAGCCTCTCTATTCTTCAAAGTAGAGTTCTGCATGTATAATTCTTTCGTGTCCAAAGTTGAGCCGAAGATAGTCAATACGGCTCTTGATCATTCTGATTGGGTTCAGGCTATGCAAGATGAACTCAATGAGTTTGAACGCAACAAGGTTTGGCGCCTTATTCCAACACCTAAAGATGCCTCAGTCATTGGTCTCAAATGGGTATTCAGAAACAAAATGGACAAGGAAGGTAATGTAATTCGAAATAAAGCTCGTCTCATGGTGAAAGGATACTGCCAGGAAGAAGGAATTGATTATGAAGAAACTTTTGCTACAGTAGCAAGGCTGGAATCTGTTAGAATATTTCTTGCCTACGATGCACACAAGAACTTCGAGGTCTACCAAATGGATGTAAAATGCACCTTTCTGAATGGAGAACTTGAAGAAACGGTTTACGTGGAGCAACCTCCTGGTTTTGTAAATGAAAAGCATCTAAATCACTGTTATATTCTGGACAAGGCAGTTTACGGTCTGAAACAAGCGTCTAGGGCTTGGTATGAAACACTAACTAAGTTCTTAAAGATGTCTAAATTCAAACAAGGTTCAGTTGACCCAACCTTCTTTCGAAAGAAGGAAGGTAACCACCTTATGATAGTTCAAATCTATGCCGATGATATCATCTTTGGCTCAACGAATCCTAGCTTAACAGCTGAATTCAGAAAGCTGATGGAGACTAAATTTGAAATGAGCTCAATGGGTCCGATTAACTTTTTCCTTGGTTTAAACATTAGACAGGGAACCGAAGGCATCTTTATCAATCAGGAAGCATACACCAAGACTCTTCTTGCTAAATTCGGCATGATGGGAGATTCAAAAGTCAAAGTTCCAATGGCGTTTGGCACCAAGCTCACACCATCCTTGGATAAACCGGCAGTCGATATAACGTTATACCGCCAGATGATTGGATCCTTGATGTACCTCACAGCTAGCAGGCCCGATATAATGTTTTCTGTGTGTTATTGTTCCAGGTTTCAAGCGAATCCTCGTGAACTACACATGCTAGCAGTGAAGAATATACTCCGGTATTTGAAGCGAACCACCTCTCTCGGTCTCTGGTATCCATCAAACTCAGGTTTCTTTGTTCAAGCCTACTCAGATGCAGACCTTGGAGGATGTGATTTAGACAGGAAAAGCACTATAGGAGGATGTCAATTCCTCGACGGGAAGTTGGTGAGCTGGCAATCTAAGAAACAAACATGTGTTTCACTGTCTACAGCCGAAGCAGAATACATTGCAGCCGCCTCTTGCACATCTCAAGTGATTTGGATCCAAAGCCAACTCCGGGACTATGGACTCAATATGAAAAAGATCCCACTATATTGTGACTCGGAAAGTGCAATTAGGATTTGTCATAACCCAGTGCAACATTCCAAAACCAAACACATTGCACTAAGGTATCACTTCATTAAAGATCACGTTGAAGACGGAAACGTAGAGATTCATTTTGTACGCACTACTGATCAACTGGCTGACATCTTCACCAAAGATCTTCCTGAAGCAAGTTTCAATAAAATTCTACAAGGGCTAGGTATGATGGAATCGGAGTCAGCACCAAAAACTACTTCTCAAGACTAAAAGTTGGAAGCGAAATGAACCGAACATTCGGGTTTGGTTTGCGTCAGTGCCGAAATGAACCGAGCGCTCGGGTTCGGTCCTATTCTCTTGTCTTCGCTTATCACTTAAAGGTAGTTTCTTTGGTTGTAAACTTTTTGTATCCTTTCTTCTCAATTACATCTCTCTTATTTTCCAAAACTTTTTCTTTTTCAAAATCATTTTTTTTGCAACCAAAATAAACCGAACGCTCGGGTTCGGTTCCAAATTTTTTTTGTGTGTTTGTTTTTTATTTTTCTTTCTTTAAATCAAAAATTCCAAAATTTTTTATTATTATTTGTGTTCGTTAAGTTTCATGTGTGGATATTTATGGGGAAATTCTGGTTCTCACATTTTTATTAGTTAAGTGTCCCTAGAAGCATGCTGCTGTATGTGTCCAAAGCCTCACTTGATTCTGAATAATAGCCTTACTGACTTGGTATATACAAACCTTGTCTTCCCAATTAGGCTTTTATATTTATTCTAATCATGAGCTACCTTACTCTCTTCTCACATGAGATAAGAGTTATCTGCTTGGTCCTTATTTTAACAGCAGAGGTACTTTGGTTTCTTTAAACCATCTCCAATACTTTTCTCCATCCTATTCGCTTCATAAACGTAACCCTTGAGACTCTCAGAAATTACCACTGAGGTTTATGGTTATACAATTTATGTGTTCATGATCTTAGCTTCGTGCCACTACGTGCTAAGTGAAACCCACAATTCAATACCTACCATGAATTGACAGTAAACCATTACATTTGTAGTTGTATCATGAAATCTCTTTCTTTTGTGTGATTCTTATGAAATTGTTACTAACCTTGACATTTCTTCCCATAGAATCCAATTTTAATATTTTGAGATTTCACAAACAAACATTTCCAACAAGTCACCACAAATACATCCAACCTACTTGTTCAACAGACCACATTGGTCTCACAAGTACTTCAGTCGATTTCTGTGTTATGTCATGATCAGGAATTATGCACTGAAGCAAAAGCCACCCAAATTAGCCAAATTAAAACAAGCCTTTCAACACTTCTCAATAAGTGTTTGATCGTAATTCAACGGGAAACCAAGCAAACACTTTAAGGTCTCTCTTGACTTTGAAGGAAGAGATTCGTGCCCGGGATCCATTGTTTCGTGTCTTTACTGACATCACAAATTCCCACATATGTGTTGCTTTATTTTTTTCTTTTACACACTATGCACGAAAATCTTTTTGATTTTCCTTAATTATGGTTTCATTACTTACAAGATATGTTTCGCTATGGAATTTGAAGTTATAAAAGAGTTGTGGCTCTTAATGTTACACGTGGTCATTATGCTTTAAGATGACGCCCACTCTAAAGGGATAAGTTGCTGACTCAGCGGGAAGTCAAATCGCTTTGATTTTCAAACGACGCCTGATGGGAAGGCGTGTGAAGTGGAACCGTTTTTTTTTTCAAACGGCATCTGATGGGAAGGTGTGTGGAACGGGACAGTTTTCTCTGTCCTGCGTAATCATCGGGGCTCCAACCTGTCACGCGTCCATCACCTAAGGAAACTCTTCGTATTTTTCTCAAAGATTTGGGACAGATTCTTCTCTCTCTTCTCACCACGGTATAAAAGGTAACATCGACCATTATTTACCTCTTTACTGCCCCCAATATTTAGAGATTATTCTACTGTTCATCATCTCTCCCAACTTCTTCACTTCAATGGCGGACTCATCTTCTGTTCATGCTACTTCTCACATTCTGCCGATTCGTCCTTAACAAAGCTTGATCATCGATCTCACTCCACAAGCTTACGATGCATTCATGTCTCCGATCATCGAATGTCTCAAATATTCGCCGCTGGTTCCCGCTCTCACCAAAGTCGAAACTGTTCCCATGGAGTGTCTATCACAAATCTTCTCCACTGCTCACTATGATAAGTCCGTCGAGAGCATCTTCTTCGACATTCTTGATCACAAGACCTCTATCTCCAAGCAGCGATTATGTTCGCTTTTAGGGTTTCAACCTGATGAATCTAGGGTTAATCCTGAATCTATCCCGGTGGGACAATTATTTTCCATGTTCTATAACATGGGATACACTGAGATTCTGACGACGGTAACTAAATTCAAGAAATCGTGCTTGCCTCCTCAGTGGAACGGGTTCTTCACCGTATTGGTCAAGGGGTTATCGGAACGTAGTGCCGGGTCAGACGGGGCGAGTCGTTTGTTTATGACTATTATCTATGGGGTTTACCACGACATCAACCTCGATTATGGGTCGGTTCTATGGCAGCAACTGATTCAGAGCCTAGCTTCTACATCTCGTCATTCAGAGATCTCCTACGCCTGGTTTTGGACGTTGATAACAAAGTGGGTGATGGACAAGTACCACATTCCAATTGTTGCTGATTCTCCACTCTCTTCGATAGGTACTTTTCACACTACGAAGATTATTGTCTCTGATTCATCTAAGTTTCAGTTCGTTGGCTCCATCCCTGAGTCGATGTTTGGAGACGTTCCAAGCGACAGCCGCATCATCAAAACCTACAAGGAGTTTCGTCGCTCTGGTCCTAGAGAGCTCACTCCTGACATGACTAAATCCATCCATGATGCTGATAGGCCCGCTCCAAGGGGAAAGAAGAATGACAAGAGAAAAGCCAAGATGGTTGCCAAAGGAGCGAAAGGTCCCTCTCCAAAGAAACGCAAACCTACAAAAGAGGCTCAATCTCCTCCACTGAAGAAGAGGAAGACCCAACCTAGGCGAAAGCTAATTCTTGCCTCCTCCTCCAGCGAATCTAAGGAAGAGAGCTCAGACTCCGAAGAGTCCCTACGTGGTAACACTCCTCCACGTTTGCCTACCCCCGAGGTACATGTTTCTCCTAGACCTGTATCTCCTCCACCAATCTCCGTTTCTATTTTCATTCCCCCCATAACCTCCACTACACAAATACCAACCACCTCTATCCCAGTACCCCCTCCCATCTTCACTGCAGCTACCACAACCACCGCTGAAGTTAGAACCAACGTATCTGATACGGGGGTTCCTACTAAAGCACCCGAAACCACTCCCACTACCAAACATACATCCGCACTTGAACCCACTTCCACAACCGAGCCTCCTCCCTCATCTCCTGCTCACTCAGCAGATGACGAAGCACCTTTTCTTAGCGGAGAGAACATGACATTTGACTCGGTCTATTACAGTCCGTATCAGATGCAAAGTGACGATGATGATGACGCTCCAGTTACCAAGAAGCATCTCAAGGAGCTCCATGAGAGGATTGATTCTCTCATTGCCTCCTCCTCTTCTTCGTCACAGTCTACCCTCTCATAGGCTGCTATTCAGGGGATTGTTGATAAGCTTACTAAGGCCCATGAAGCCTCTATCAACTCTGCCACTGCCACTATTGATGCCTCTACCAAGGCATGTGCTGCTGCGACCAAAAAAGTCGAAAAACTATTTGTTGACGCTTCTTCTCTTTTGCAGTCTTTACAGGGCACTGCTGACTCTAATGCAGAGAGGCTTCACTCTCTTGTCAACTAGCTTGCTACATCAGTTGCCTCTGAACTGCAGTCATTCGCCAGTCTTCGTCAAGCTCTTAGTGATGACAACTCCTCGTTTAAAGCGACTATTGAGGAGCGACTGTCTAAGCTGCATGAAGACCTTGCTGCAGAGAACTCACTCATGGACGCTCTCACTCGTAAAACTACTGCTCTTAAGGTCAAGAGTATTCAGCTTTTCCAGTCTCAAAAGGAAATTGAATCTCTTTGATCTGAGCGAGAGGTTGTCTCTTCAAGTGTTTCGGATGTCCACGCCGCCCTTTCAAACATCCTTGAAGCCTATGATCCGATTCTGAATTATTCGGTGAGGTGTACTCTCGCAGAGAAGCTTGCTCCTGCCCTTTCTCTCCTAAGAAAAATTGAAGGGCTCCTTGAGTTCGTGTCCATTCCGAAACAAGGGGGAGAGGATGTATGTCAACCGCCTCCCACTTCTACAGCAACAAAAACAACCGAACCTCCTTCAACAGGTCAAGCCTCAGGTTCGGGTGTCAAAGACAAAGGGAAGACAATTGCTGAAGAGAGTGATGACGATAAAGAGACGATTGCAGATCTCTTAAAGAAGCAAGGTCGTGATAAAGATGCTGATATGAGCACTCGGGTTGCCAGAGAGGCTGAGGCGACTGAAAGAAAAATGAAAGAGGCTCATGACCTTCTTGAGAGTAGAAAAACCCTTTTTCCTCCGTGGACTCTTGAGAAGCTTTTGAAGGAAGCGATTGAAACTCCCAGCATTTTGTGGCTCGAACCAGTGATCTCATTGGATCGTATCAATTCTGTCGATTCACAGTTTGACATGCCACTGACCCGAAAGGCCTTCATCTTCCATGCCTTTGATAACGTTGCTGAAATCCCTCATCCTCATCCAAAGGTTGATAAGGATCTAGTCAAATTCTATCTGAAGTCTGCCCAACCACAGTATCAAACTTGGAGCGCTCAGAAGATAGTCAACGTTTGGGTCCTAAAGCCATTTCAAGAGGGGAACTTCACGAACGTTCGGTTCAAGGTGCTGAGGGGTTCTACTAAGACCGAACATGCCTTATCGCTTGCTGATCTTCCCAATCTGAATCCACATGATTGGATTATTTTGCACAACATCCTCCTTACTAACGAAGCTGAGTATGGTCTGATTATTGACCGTTTCAAGAGGATGCTTGTTTGCTACATCATGAAAGTTTCCAAGATGGATCAGGAGATCGCTAGCATTTTCAAGAAAAAGCCCACTATTTCTCCTGTTGGCTCTGCCAGTGACTTGAACATGATGCAGATGAGTAAGATTGACCCGAAAATAAATTATGTCATGTTTACAAGGAACGAAGGCCAAAAATGCATGTTCGCCTAGGCTGACAAACATCTTTACACCACTGCATGCCTGGAACATGTTCTAGGAATCATTCATTGTTGCAAGCAGAATTCAGAAGACGACAAGAAGTACTTCGATGACATGATCCAGTGGTATATTCGCTTCAGATAGACTATCCTTGCTCTTATCCCACGTCTGTTTGAAACCACTAAGAAAGTTCCTGCAGCTGGACCCAGCAATAAGAAGTGATAGTCTCCCTCCAATTGACTCAAAGGGGGAGATTGTTAGGTATAGAAGGTGTTGCGTCATGGGCTCGATTCTTAGCCCTGTTTTGTATCCGGATTGGGCCTGTCCATCCGTGATTTATTTGTGAGGGTTTGAGTATTTATAGATGCTTGCATGCATCTTAGTACGTAAGATTTTAGAGATAATTTAATAGCGTTCATTATTCTTATCGATTGTAAACCCTAAAGCCTCTACATCGGAAGTTCTTTGTCGAGCTCTGCTGAGGCTTGAATCATTTGAATCATTAAGCATACCGTTGATTCTATCTCTTGTTTATTACTTTGTTTGAATCATTTTTCCAAACCTGTGTAAGATCTAAACGATCTAAGAGATTTATATCTCTTCAATAGGGATTTTCTAGGGTTTTCAAACGTTTACAATTACTTACAAACATTTCCATACTTATACAAACTTTTCTCCAAATGTTTACAAGTCTTTAGTTCACAGTTTTACAAATCAAAGACACATTAATACTTATGAATTCACCATCTTTATTGATGATACTCGCTTTCAAAATAATTTGTATTCTCAGGTCACAAATAGACAGGTACGACGACCAGGTTTTGTGAAGACGGAGCAGTCAAGACTCGTCTTTTTATTTTGATTATTCATTATGTTGTCTTATACTATGAAAGAACACACTTGTAATTAAAATTATACTATTAATTCAATGGATGATGTTGTTGCTTGTTTACTACTTTACATTGTTGTGATACACTACATGACGTCCTTCGCCCCAGAACGTTTCCGCCATTCTCGGTTTTGGGGTGTGACAGATTGCTATCAGGGCAATGTTTATAGTGAATTGAGTATATCAACCCATAAAAGATATACTAACTATAAATACAATGGGATTAAGAATACTCTGACCAAGAGTTTATACTTTTAAATAATAAAATATTTAACTAAGTATACGTGCTTGCATTCATACTAAAATCCGTGTCACAATGACAAGAACAAAAGTATTACGATAGTTGAATATCACAAGTAAGCTCGGGGATGTATGGTCAGTCCTATGAGTGGCATAGCCTGATCAACTATGCTGGTCCGAGGAGTGATTAGCACATGCCCAAGAATGGTTGTGATGTGTCAACAAGTCTAAAAACTTACCAACACTACCACAATGAGAACATTATAACAGAACCTAAGTCTAAAATACTATAGGAGTATTTTGTGTTACTATAATTACTTACTTGAGAACTAAAAAGGCTCTTCATTACTAAGTTGATAGTTTCTAAGTGGATACACTAAGGTTATATGTAACTAGGATGTCATAGACTTAGAATCTGTGAAATTTTTGCGTTATGCCTATTCCTTGTGAATTTGGAGTTAAGGTCACTTATTCGAAGGCCTATCCTGTTCTGCTTACATATGACTGGTATGCACTTTACAAATAGTGATGTAACTAATGAATATTATCTAATAATTATCTAGATAGTTCGTCTAATAATTAATTTCTTACCCCAATTCTCGCGTAGATAACATGGGTGGACTCCATCCCCATGGCAACCCGTACCTTACGAATGAAGGCAATGTTGGATGGTTTGGAGAAGAACCCGAGAATGATCATCCAATCCCTTTGAATGATCACCATGCTGAAGACCTTTTAGATGATGATAACTCATAACCCGAGGTTGAGAACCAACCCATGGTACCTCCCATTCCAAATCCTAACCCTCGTCCAACTTTTCATGGTTCGACGCCTCTTTGGGTAGAATGCTTGGAAACATGGAGCGAAGATCAAGATCAACCTATGCCGTTTAATGGAGACCGAAGCTTCTACAACGTAAACGAAGGGAGCTCAGCAGACAGAGTCCTACCAATCCTGATTCGTAGAGTTATCTGAAACGAAATTCAGGGCAGGACGGCTCTCCAACGTATCGAAGAGGTTAATTCCAATGCAAGAATGCATACTATTCGCACCAATCGCCTAGAACACACAAGTGAGAGATCCGAGAGAAACCATGAGACCCTGCTGCAAGCACTAGCTAAAACCCGAGCTGAAGTCATAGAGCTCCAAGTACGTCAGAGGGTGTACGAAAGATACCTACTTGATATGGAACATCAACTAGCTGAACTAAGGGTTCACCATAGGGGTGACCGTCGCCAGTAGGAGATGCTTTACTTTCCTTCTTTGTTTTAAGGAATCGTGTTCCTGTCTATGTTCTATGTAGCACTTTTCTATGTGACTACCTTGTACTTTGAGTACTTTAGTTAGGTCTTTATGCTGTCAAAGACTTTTCTACTCTAGATGTGATGTAAGACCTACTACAAGGTCAATTTTCCCCAACTTATTACATATTAAACATCGATGTTATTGACGGTCGGCTAACTACCGTGTCACTCCTTGTTCAAATACTTTCATCATAGCTTCATTGGAGTCTATCTGAAATTTGCTTTAGTCAAGTCATTGGACTATAGTAATTTAACTCCAGAAAGATTTCCATGTCTCTTTCAAAGGTTGGATCATATTATCCACCAACCAATAATACCTCGACTTGAACGACAAACGTCTTGAGACCATTCTACAAACTTACTTCTACTCTTTACTAGGACTGCATCATAGGGATGTAGGTCAAACCTTCGAGAACATACTCTTACTCTTGAATTGAACGATCGAAGTACATCTAGGGTCAATGGTAGCCTTTAATAGAAATTCTAGTTCATCAAAAAGGATTCGTAAGAAGATTATTATTATGACTTTCCTCGCTTATACATTCTCAATTTATATATAACGAAGACTTGGTAGACAATAGAATGTGAGGCTTCTAATTTAGTTTCTTTTCCTCGTTGGGATGTGAAACTAGAGTAGAATCACACATTTTATTACCCGCCTAGTATTGATTATATCATAACGTGTATAAGCTAAGTTTTCATGTATAATAACTCACCTCCTAGTAGTAGCCGGTCATGCCACCAATGCTAATACTAGCCGGTCATGCCACCAATGCGGTGTGATAGGGCACTTCAAGAAGGATTGTCCAATAACAAAGAGCTCCAGCTCAGACGGGAGAATACTAAGGATCACTGCTGCGGGAGAGACTACTCCGGACCCACGTTAATGTAATTAAGGCATTTCGTTGTAACAGACCCATAAAACATGTTTAAAACTAGTGCAAATCGAGTCTTATCTTTTACGAGATCCTGTCAGTTAAGGGACCCTTGTGTTGCGTATACTTGCCTTTTGTAGTATACCTTGTTTGCAGCAGCATTCCTGTAATTACTCTAAAGTACTGTAACTCTGTTAAAAAGTCCACTGTTGTGTTTTGTATATAACGCCTTTATGTTCAAATCTAGTGTCTTTACTTTCAAGTATGTCCGATATTATCATACAACTTGAGTCAATTCGATTCGCACAATACCAGTTTCGTGCGCACATCTCTTTCTCCAAAATCGCCTTTTCTAGCGAAGCCGTCATTCCAGAACACCGAAGTACTCATTCATAGAGTACCTCATGTTTCTTATCCTTCCCAAATAAACCTCAGCAAACCTCCCCGAAGTACCACTCGTACAGTACGTCAAGTTCAAACCAAGGACCTTTACGGTTGATCTATCGCTGAAGAATGTATACACAGGGGTGGTATATAATCAAGGTTCTACAGGTTTAGAATTGATGATTCGACTTTAGATCTTTTCCTCGTTGGGATGTGAGGTTAAAGAAAAATCATTTATTTGACTACCTTTTCAACCTTAATTATATACGACTCGTATACACGAGACTGCGATCAATGAACCATGTATGACTTCTAATATGAACTTCAGGATGGAGACTGCCCAAGATTATGAGTGCTCGCATCGTCATGCGAACAAACTTAGAACCCAATATTGCTCCTATAACCAGATCGCCCTATGGTCTAACGCCCATGGAGATACAAGAACCATCAAGACAGCTTACCGACTACTCAGCAATAGAATGAGAAGACCAAGCTCCTCACCTTTGAGAGCTCCGGTCTTATTATTCAAAAAGACAGACTTCAGCGGGTGCGATCATACCAACACTAATGGACCTGATCCCATCAGAACTCCGCAGTTAAGCGTGCTTGGGCGGGAGAAGTACTAGGATGGGTAACACCTTGGGAAGTCCTCATGGTGCAGACATCGACAGGACTTCCATTATAAATCATTACCTTTTGCTTCATATAAATGAATTGTTTGATCAACCACAAGGAACAAAGTGCATTTCAGAAATGGACCCAAGATCCGAATATCACTAGTTATGAGTATTAGTAAAGGATGTTCCGAGGACATCCTTCAGAACTCGATGTGGACACTACGAGTCCGTAGTGATACCCCTCGGATAGGACCAATACGCCTGTAGTATTCATGAACTTAATGAATAGGGTACGCCATTCTTACTTGGATCAGTTCGTCATTGTCCTTGTAAATGACTTACTTATCTACTCTCGTAGTAAGAAGGAAATCATAAAGAGCATCTACAACAAACCATGGAAACATTACGATCAGAGAAACTCTTCGTGAAATTCTCTAAAAACGAGTTTTGGAAATTGAAGAGTCAAATTCTTGAAGCACACTATTAGTGATGTGGGAATTCTTGAGGACACTTCCAATAATCAAAACTGTTGAGAATTTGTCAACGCCGAAGACGCCGATGGGAATTCACCAAATTATACGTCTAGCTGACCTACTGTCGAGAGTTCATCCAGAACTCATCGCGAATTACGGAACCTCTTACGACTTTGACTCAGAAGGGAGTGGCCCTTGACTGGGAAGAGAAGCTAGAAAAGGGAACCATTGGAATTCCAAGTGAGAAGCCAAATCCTTTTGGAAGTCTCACTCTGGGAAGGCTTGATACACTTCGAAAAGTGTGGTAAGCTAAATCCAAGATAGTTAGGACCTCCGAGATTCTTGCTAGAATTGGTCATGTAACTCACAAACCCATCCTACACCGCGAACTCAGTAACGTACATTTTACCCTTCACGTCTTGAACTTGAAAACATACCTTTCCGTCAGGACTCTCGTAATCCCACTCGACGAGATCGAGATCAATGAGAGCCACGCCTTCGTGGAAGAACCATAGTGACCATCACCCGAGAGGACAAGCGGATGAAGAAACCCGCATCCCATTAGTGAAGGTTCGTTGGGATACCAACCGAGGACCCGTATTCACTTGGGAGCGTGAGAACCAATCGATTAGGAAGTATCCTCACCTCCTTGCTCGATTATTCATGCCTACTCCTTACCTAAATTCTTATTTCGAGATGAAACTCCCTCAAACAGGGGGGTGATGTGATAAACCGAAAATTTCCAACCAGTTCAGTCAAATACTTCATTAAAAGTCAAACTCATTGTTGTTATCTTTTAGCACAATTAGGAGTTTATTTGAGCATTTTGAGCCTTGTAAACTTAAGGAATAAGTGTCGGGGTTTATCTGCTGAATCAATAGCTCAAAGAACAAGTCTGGAACACCTTGACCAGGAGTTCATGGCCACCACATGGGAGTTTACGGCCATCAACTCTATGTGGGCCGTAAACTCCTTCTATAAGGTCAAGTTCTGGCCATTTATTTCATTCCTTTCCTCCTATTGGCCCAAATCCTCTCAACTATCATCCCGATCTTCGTCCCCGATCTTCAAATCTCGTTAGTTTATTGTCTTAACTAGTTGATATCTTGCATGAACAAGTAATCTTACATGATTTCATCCGTGAAATCATTCCATTTTGTAGATCTTCCAGTTTCACCAAGAACACACACTAGTGTTCTTGGCCAAAACCGACCATTCAAGCTCCTAGATCGTAAGTATTCTTGTTATAACTCATTGTACACTAGGTTTATCATGTTTACGGCCTAGAAAACATTGGGAATCACCAGATTCAAGGAGTTTACGACCAAGACATGTTCTTGTTCTTGGGCTATAAACCCCTTTTAAGGGTGCAAATGACACCCTTACACCTTAGTAAGCCTTGGATATTAGCATAGAACCTTACACCATTGAACTAAGGACTTCAATACACAATTCGGTACCTCATACCATGAGTTTAAAGCCAAAAACTCATGGGGAAGTGGTCCCCAGACAGCAAACACCATACAAGTCCATTCTTGGACCTTAAACCCACCCAACCTCTTGTTTAAGCCTTGGAACACTTAACAACTTAAGTTATAATAGTTTTAAGCCTCATTTGGTGACCTAATTGAGAGTTTATGGCCAGGAGTAAACTCCCCTAGGCCATAAACTTCAACAAACATGGTCCATTGACCATAAACTCCCTTATATGGCCTTGCACTCCTTTGTTGCAACCCGATAGCCTCCTAACACTTTGACCAAAGTGTTTTCCCCACATTAGGATGTTTATACATGTCTAATTAGTGTTATAATCACTATATATATATATATATATATATATATATATATATATATATATACATATGTCTTCATATGTTATTAGGATCATTGTGTGTATCTAAGTCTGCACTGGACACCAAGCACTTGTCCGACACTTCCATCCGGTCCACTCGCTGTAGGTGAGTTCATACCCATTAATTAACCTTTTAAATGTTTCTAAATGTTTATAAATTCTTTATGGAGGGATACAAGTTGAATCATGCTAATTGTTATATCAATCACATGTGATTAATAACTAGCATGCAAATGAATTTACTATACACTAACTGTTTTACCCAACAGATTTCATCAAATGACTTTCTTAAACGTTTTTACATGTTTAAAACTCTTTATCAAAATGTCTTAAATACGGTATTTTTCCTTTCAAACTCTGTTATAAATGTGTTTCTAACAAAGGTTTTCCTTATACTTAAACTGTCTTATCAAACAAAATACTTTCAAACGTTTTATAAACTGACATCAAGTCATCAATTCTTAGTATTAAACTTTCAAAGGTTTTACAAAAACTTCTTTTATGCTTTAATATTGTCAAATGCATGCCTAGATATGTATAGTTATATAAATAATGTTTAAAGGACTTAGGATGGTTAATTCGCTTTATTTCCTTTTCCTCGATGGGATGTGGCGTTAGGGCATCGGTTGCTCGTTCGAATGTCATCTAAATATTAGTTATATATCAAGTATACATATATAGACATAAAATTTCCAATAGTCAGTTTAGTACCTTTGGGTAGCAAAGGTATACTTTCGGTGATACACGTACATTACTAGTAACTATAATAGGCATAGTTAGGAGATACTTCTTACCATTCCAAGTACAATGAATAACACAAGAGTCAGTTCATTCATGAGTCCATACCAATACATTACATGTTACATGAATATGTTTACATAGTTACACTTACATGAATACGTTTAGATAGATACGATTACACGAATACGTTTACATAGATACGCTTACATAAATGCACTTACAATACACGATAACATAACAAACATAACAAGGTGCTATAGCATGGAACAAGTTCAGGATCTAACTATACCAATGAATCACTAATGCTTTGTGATAGTTATATTGGGTATACATGATCATAGTAATGTAGATGTTCACGGATTGCAATCATGCATGGGTCGCGTTTAGTTCCTAAAATCTCTTGACAGGGAGTGTTTAGTATGGTATCTAGCCATCACATTATGCCTTAACCCTCAATTAAGGCAAACTAGTACAAAAGTAGTCACTTATTACAAATACTACAGTACTTACACTGTATATACGACAATTACAAAAGGATAAAACTCCAGTTAATATATTATTAATACCTTTACCATGTGTCATAATCACATAATTGATGAGGTAGATTAGATAATAATAATAATAGTCGTAAAGTCGGGTCTTGATAGAAGGCTAAGCAGTCGTGCCTTGGTAGAAGGCTACTTTCAAAAGAGTTAGGTCTTGGTAGAAGACAACTTTTTATACTAGTAGGAATCATAGGGACTTTCTAGGGTTTTCAAACGTTTACAATTACTTACAAACATTTTCATACTTATACAAACTTTTCTCCAAATGTTTACAAGTCTTTAGTTCACAGTTTTACAAATCAAAGACACATTAATACTTATGAATTCACCAGCTTAATTGCTGATACTCGCTTTGAAAATAGCTTGTATTCTCAGGTCACAAATAGATAGGTACAACGACCAGGTTTTGTGAAGACGGAGCAGTCAAGACTCGTCTTTTATTTTGATTATTCATTATGTTGTCTTATATTATGAAAGAACACACTTGTAATTAAAATTATACTATTAATGCAATGGAAGATGTTGTTGCTTGTTCACTACTTTACATTTTTTTGTGATACACTACATGATGTCCTCTGCCCCAAAAATTCGAGTTCATCAAAAAGGATTCATCCTTCAATGCATTGCAATTTGCCACCAAGATGTTGTTCCTGCTTATCAGTCTGTTGCACTGTTCCTCTAACATATTGACACTTCTAACCAACTGATTGCACAATTCCTACACTGAATTCAAATTTCTTAGCATACCAGGTATGATGGCTTTATCCCTAGCACACAATGGAAACTCAAGCCACCCGATTAATCCACAAACAAAATCATTCATTGGGCATGCAAAAAATCTCCTTCCAGGATTCAGTGGGCTCCATGATGTTTTTACCACATCAAGCTTTCCACAAAAACAAACCACCATTGTTATTGTAAGAGCTCAAGAAGAAGAAGTGGAAGAAAAGAGACGTTGGGGAAGATAGCAACGGTGGGTAACATTTAAAGGGTATAAGATTTTTTCCATTTGCAAAAATGGTCCCTAAAAGTTGAAAAGACAAAAATACCCTCACGTGGGAGGCATATGGTGGGGTTAACATCAACAATTTAACGAGAGTTAATTCGAGGGACCATTTCTACATTCAAACCAGACCAAAATGACCTAGAAACCAAAAAAGTCGAGGTTTGGACCAAACCTCGGAAAATCTGCATACAACAATGACCATTTTTTCAATTTTGTCTTGATTATATTTTTATGATAAATGTGTACTACTTTTTATTATGTAATTAAATTATACATACGTAATAAAATGAGAAGTTTGTATAAGTTCCGTGTTTATTTTTTTTTGTGTAAATATATGGTTATGTAATTAAGATTAAGATGATAAAAAATAAAATGGATAAAATTATTTTTGGTTAGGATATTAATGTAATATATTTTTTTCAGAATATGTAAAGTGAAAGGGATAGTGCCAACTTAATACAAATTATAATGATTTTTTTTTGTTTTGCATATAGAAATAGTTGAGCGTATGAAGATCGGAAAAAATAAATGTGAATTAAACTAGGTTGTAGTATCCCCAACGATCCTTCACCAACGTTGGATGCTTTACCGACTCTGGATGCTTCCAACCGCCTTTCTCTTAATTGACCGCTTCCCCCTAATCGAATCGATTGGTGTCCCAAAGCCTAGTTGATGAGTCAAAAACTATTTTAAGATCGATAAGATTCTTAACAAATAAATCAGAAGGTAAACCAAAATGCAAACACACAATGAATCAAACAGATGTCGAATGATTAAAACAACAACACCTCAAAAGAGCTCAACGAAGAACTTCTACTGAACAAGTGTGCTAGGGTTACAGTGCTATCAAAGAAATATTCAAGAAGCGTATATAATATGATGCATGCATGCACCATAAATACTAAACCCTAATATCAAATACACGGATGGACAGGCCCAAGCTGTGAATACATTGGACTAAACTAATGAAGCCCAATGGCGCAACCCTTAGACTCAACAATCTCCCCCTTTGCGCCAATTGAGGCGAGAGACACATCGGTTGAGTAGCGGTGGTCTTCTTCACAGTCTGGAACAAAATCGGTATGATGGCAAGTAGAGTTTGATGAAAGTTAATATACCACCGAAGCATATCCGAAAACATCTTCTTATCATATTGACTGTTCTAATTGCACCTGTAGATGATATCGAGAATGTGCTCCAAGCAAGAAGTGACTTCCAATGTATTATCGACTGTGGGTGGTTTGAATAACTTAGTCATTCAGGAAGAATGACCTAGTTATTCTGGAAGTCAAAACATGCAAAGTGAAACACAAGAATAATCGAATCCAATATGCTTAGAACTTATAAATATAAATAGAATACCTTTTATTTATCACCATATTGATTACACATTATTCATTGTATAATGTATCAAATTCATCAACTCATTACTTGAATTAAAACAATAGTTGTCCCATGCGCCAAGCATGTACACTATGTTTTCTGTACACTAGTCATGCCACACACCAAGTATGCATACTATGTTTGTCTATGATCTTTACTTTGTGGAATAGAACGATTGAACATAATTCCAATGATTCTCATTTCACAATCCCAAATCCTTACCGCAAATGCAAGAATTCCAAATTCCTGCCACTTACTGGAATTTGTTAGATTTTAAACTTATATGCACTGATCCTCTATAACGATTATACAAAAAGTCACAAAGACTTGTCAACAGACATTACAGAGTATTCCAATGGAGATCAACTCCATGAAAACGATTTCTCATACTCAAAGTACATTGCTTTGAACATCCTTCCTGCATTAAGTTTTATAATCTTACACAAATTGAATAGTTTCCACCCATGGAGACATTTCCATATTCCAATTTTGGCTATCACTTCTGAACAAGAGTTGCCTCCTTTCAGAATATGTCAATATGGTCCTTCTAAAATTAACATTATACTTCCAACTATCCCTGAGCAACCAATCTTTGGTAAACCTTAGATTATCCTCGATAACTGATTAATCATTTTAGTCATATCCAATTCTAGACCTTTTCCCTCTTAATGCCCCCATACATTTACAAAATTCAGAAAGGATAAGTATTATAGCACATGGAATCGATCCTATACCTGAAGAATATGGGACACAATTCATGATGTCTCACATAAAGACATGATTCTAGACCAGTATTTTGCTACAATATTTTTATTTGCCATGTTTTCATAATTCAACTATGAAGAGGGATGTCGTAATCATAATCGAATTTTGAGAACGCAATATATATATATATATATATATATATATATATATATATATATATATATACCTTGACTAAAGATGATTAAAATCTCATTCTAAGCTTTTTTAGAACTGAAATGAAGTATAATTTCCTCTCCCTTAACTATAGCAAAAAAACTTTTCCCAATTGAAACTTTTGTTTTCTATAATTAATATTGCTAACTTGCAACACTTATCATAATTATCATGCTCCCACTAACATGATCGTTATTAGCATAACACTTATGCTCCCACAAGCTTTGACATGTACTCAGAAATCAACAGGACTTCAAGAAATCAATACTTTATTGACTTTCTTACCAAAGTTCAGACTTCTGATACGAGATGCTTTGATAAAACTTTATCAAAATCATACACCTTTCCTTATATAGCACACATGTGTGTCTAAACAATTTCAGAACCATGAAAAGGGATGTCGTAATCATAGCCTTTATTGTTTCAACCTTTGCCATTCCTCACAAGTCCATGTTAGTGTGTTAGTTAACCACACACGCTCCACTAACGACTTTGAGAATGCAAATATCACAATTGCTATCTACTTAAAATCAACTTAGTGAAAGCGTTTCCTCACCATCGTTTTCATGAATCGAAGAGAAACCTTATGGCACTTAGATTTTATGGTGTATGTGTTTCTATCCATGTGAATTGTCAAAACCATAATCACAAGACTAGGTTAGTGACAAATCCAAATTTATATGGATTGAACTTGTGCAATCTTAACTTCTTGCCACCTGGTAGCACAAGGGCGTACCATTGCTTCCAAGTTGTTATGCAGCCAATTGAGAACTCTCAGCTCTCATATTCAAAGCCAACTTTAACTGGAATGGGCATAGAAATAAGAATATGTCAACGCGATAGGTTATAAACCTAACTTCGTGTGGTATTGATAAATGATAGGTTTTATTCTTGATTAGATCTTGAAATTCTTTTAGGATCTTTAAGGCTCCCACTGTCCTCTTGACATATAAGACTCTCTTGCCAAGACCCATTCATTGACAAACAAATATTCAAGAGATCGTGCAGACTTTTATCAAGACAAACACTTCACACAATTGACCTAAGTTGGTCTATGTTTTATCCAAAACATCACAACTTACCAATTTCAAATGTAAAAGAGTAGGACACATTTTACTCTTATATTTGACAAGTGTTAATAAACCTTCTTTAAGATGTGTCACTCAAATTACAATCTTGGAGTATGACTCTAAGACTTGTTTTGGAATGAAGTATGTATCACCTTCTTGATTTAACCATTTCAATAATTCGCGACTCCTCTTCTTATCCATAAGAATGCACTAAGATGTCCCTGGAGGATGAATTGTGATATGGTCTCACAATCATCAAGATGATCATAAAATATGATACTAAAGTACTCTCCCATCTTTTCAGATTTGAGAAACCTTTATCTTTCTGCCAAATTTGATTCTTCTCATTCGTTCTGCCATACATCGTAACTTTTCCAATGCTTCAGAATTATACTTAAACTTGTAAGTATAACCATATTTACTAAACCTTAGTAAATCATGACGAATAGTCTTATCGATATTTTGTGGTGGACTTGACCAGTATACAAGAATGTGTACTTGATCCCTTACTCCTTCACTTGACCCACATATACATGTGAATAAGGAATTAGTCTTAATTTTCCAAAGATGAAAATTCTCATTTGTCATACAACTTGCACGATTCCAAGTTTCAGTCCAATTGAAACTTGGGTGATGAGAATATTTCCTTATTTGGTAAATTTAGACACTACCTCAAATGAAAGAATCAAATTCATATTTCTATTATTGCTAGAAACATACAAACATCAATTTTCCATAAATGTCATTACAAGGTGATATAAAATAAAGTAAAATAAAATTTTATTAATTTATAAGTGCGGAAAAAACTTTTTTCCTTACAATGCAGCTTTAAATGAAAACTATACTATTACATATTTTCTATCACTCTATAATAACTCCTAAGTAGTAGCTCAAGAATCCGATCTTCGAACCATTAGATTGAAATCCATCTTCACGATCAGATTCAGCATACTCTTTCTTTAAGTTTCCTTCCCTTTGCTTGATCTTGCCAAACATCAAAATGTAACCTAGTCACATTTTCTATTAAGAATCATCAATAAGGAACTTAACAGAGTTAGATAGTGGACTTACCTAAAGCAGAGTCAAATTTTTTGACTTGACTTTCTCTCAGATTTTTCAGGTAGTTAGGGCAGCTTCACGACCAATGTCCCTTCCTTTGGCAATAGAAACATAGGGACCCTTTGGCAATGGTACATGGGACTATCTCAAACTTAGCCTTTCTCTTTACCATTTGGTCAAATGAGTTGACTATGGTCGATCCCTTTCCATTGGTAAGAAAAAGCTTTTTCTGAATATCCAATGTTACAATTGTCAAAGTCCATGCAAGTTTGGAAAGTTGATATTCTAATCAAATTTGCTTTATCAGTGCTCCAAATCATTGTTGATTCAACAGCACCAAGCAAAAAGTTACGATCATTAAGGGTCATGTCATAGTCTGTTTCATAGTAGTCCCAAAGGAAACTCACTATGTGACTTAGAAAGTGATTGAACAACCAACTTTCTCAAGACTTTGACACCCAACTCTCCCGGCTTGTCAATAGGTGACTTCATCTCCAAGATGTGATCACACATAAACCTTGCTTTCCAATAGGGCTTGAGTGACCTTGAACTATTCAAGAACTTGTGGGATAGGGAGAATAATTGGAGAGGGTGGAGGAAGAGAAGTATGATTTCCATTATACAACCATGGAACATCATCTTCATTAGGAAATCTTGTTCCAGGAGATTTGGGAAGATCATAGTTGTATGAATCAGACATCTATAATGGGAGAAATTCAAGTTAGTTGATTTAAGTCCTTAATATAATACCCAATATGATATATTAAAGCTAGGACTCGACACAATATTTATAACTTGGAAGAGGGATTCCGTAATCCAAGCTATAAATATTTGAAGGTAGGCGAATGACGATTCACCAATTTCCATCATGAAAAATGAAATAATTTATTAGGTTTTAATTGGATTTGAAACTCCTAGATCTTTTAAGATTCATTGAAATTTTCAATGGCATGTTTTAATCTCGATTGTGCCCTCTCAAGTTTTGTAATTGGGATGTTGAGGATCAGAAAACAAGTTGTGAATAACCATGCAAATATACTTGGTACCCTTAATATTTATCACTTAATCGATCTGTCGGTTAACCACACGCACTCCATCGATCCTATGATAAATATTAAGTTACCCTTTTCCTACCTTGTTAAGTGTAGGTTAGTGTGCCGGTTAACCACACACGCTCCACTAACGATTTAAGCAAAGTGCAAAGTGTAATTTCATGGGTTAGCACCAAATTTACATTTTCCTAAAGTAACTAAGATTGGGAATTTATAAAAGGTTTAGTTACCTTATATTTATCATTATACTTATAATGAAGGAGAATTATAGTCATTGTCCTACCCGTTTGGCTAACGACCCTCCACCAGTCAAGGAAGCGGTGGGTAAGAGTGGACTCTCATTAAACTGTCATTTTATAGGCAGTAACCTTATACCTACCCTTATAGATTGGCTTCGTGAATGAGGCCTACTAAAGGTAAGATTGAATTTGTTCTTATATATATATATATATATATATATATATATATATATATATATATATATATATAGGTTTAGGTTCTATGGAAAACAAAAAACCCTAAAAATCATAAAAATGCATAAAAAAAATACTTAGAGATCACAAGACTTTTTTTTTTATAAAAAATCGCAGCTTTTTATGAAAATTCGCTGAAAAAAAAAATAAAAAATAATTTTTTTTGGTAAAAAAAAAGTCTTTTTTTTCAAATTATTTTCAGCGATTTTCTTTCAAAATCTGCGATTTTTTCTTATAAAATGTCAAAAAAAAGTTTGTGATCTCTATGTATTTTTTTTATGCATTTTTATGATTTTTAGGGTTTTTTTATGGTTTTTTTGTTTTCCAAATAACCTTTCCCTAAGGGATTAACTTGGATTTAAAGTATTCATGAGGGGAAACTTTACAAATTCCAAAACTTAAGGGCAAGTTTTGAACTATTCAAAAAATTTCGGATTTTCATAACTTATGAGTTTAATTAAGGTTTTAAAAAAACTTTAATGAAGAGACTCTTGAACATCCATAACATGAGAACAAGTTATGGAGTTCATAAAACAAAAAGACTCTTCAATTTTATAACCTATGCATTTTAATGGATCTTTAAAAGAAATGACTTTTGGTAATCCATAACTTGAGGAAAAATTATGGACTCCATTAAAACACATTTAGATCAAAAATTAACTAACAAATAATTTTGTAAATAATTCCTATGATCTACCAAAACTCATAAGTGTATGAACAATCATATCAACAATTTCAAGAATTACATAAACACACATAAAACTTGAAATTTTGATAACAACCTTGAAATTGGTTTACCATAATCATTACCATATCAAAAATAGGTTTTATAAGTCAAAAAATAGTTATAAGGTAATGATTCTAGACCAAGTCCAACCTTAAAACTCGAAAATATGCTATCAGGGGCTCCTACTCGCGAGTGTATGAACCTACTCGACGAGTAGGATGATTTTCTTCATGAACTTGGCGAGTCCAGTGCCAAGAAAGCCAGAATTTTTGGTTTTTAAGTTGTTGCATCAAGTATAAATGAAAACAAGCCTTGGCTCTGATACCAATGGTGGGTTTTGAGCATTTTAACACTCCTATGGTGTACATGCAACCCTATAAACCTTGGATCTATGTTTTGTCTATTATACATGCAAATATTCAATATTCCAAGGTTTCATCCTAACTAGCATACTATGAACCAACTATACTACAAGAATCTAGTAGAATGACATACTTTTTGATGGAGCTTGAAGTCTTGAACATTTAAGAGTTGAGTGCCTCAAGTGTTGCACCTCACATGGTTCACACAACACCAAGAACCCTTGGAATAACTAGAGAATAAGGATACTTGAACCAAATCGGTTTTTCCCTCTTGTGTATACACACTAGTGCCATTTCATGAACTAGGGACCTCTTTATATAGTGTGGAAGATTAGGGTAACATTCATATAAACCCTAATACCCATGACCTTTCATATCCATAGGATCCATGGGTTAAACAGTCTATGGACTATCCATGAAAGCTTAGCCCAACCTAAATGAACTTGGCTCGTCCTATATATATATATATATATATATATATATATATATATATATATATATATATATATATATATATATATAAGATTCCATATTTAATTAGTTCCTTTTGATCACTAAATTAATTCTTGATCAATACTAATGAAATAATATGATTTCATATTAATATATTAGAACTTATAATATATTAATAAAAATCATAAGTATCCTTTTTCTCATCTTGCCTATCGAATTGTTCCGATGCCATGCAACCCAAATGGACCATGAAATCAAGTCAAGTACCATACCAATTATAGTTATGGGCTTAGACACTAATCTAACAGCTGGAGAAGCAGGAATAGGAATGTTACTAAACAATACACCTCTTCTGTTAAATTGAGGCTTTATAATCTTCTTGATACCATTTGGTGAAGAAAGAGTATGCGAAGAATTAACCTGTGTTTGCTCAGTTGTTTCAATATCAGATTCTTGAATATACGGCCTGACTGGAGAATCATGAGGCCTCTTGGTTGGTGTCTTGGTTCGCTTTAGAATACAAGTCTCCGAAGGAATAATTTCCTTAGAAACTTCCTCCACCACAGGTTCTTGAACAGGTTGTGGTTTCCCAACCTACTTCTTCTTCTTCGTTACTTTAACCACTTTCGAAGAACCCTCACCCCCTTTTGGTGGAAGAACATCAAAAGATGCAGTAACATCAATGGATGCCAAGTATTGAACAAGGAGTGGATTTTTCGGATCAATACGCCTTAGCATCACATTAGGAATACGAGCAACATTATGAAAGACAACTGCATCATCAACAGCTAGTCTTGGAGCAGCCAACGTCGAAAAATCAACTTTTTCGACATCTAAAGGAACCAAAATCCCTTCTTGTTCATAGACCTCCTTGAGAATCAAACTCCAATATCGAGCACAAGAAACACCATTCGTTAAGTTGGTGTGAGTAATTGTTGAGCTAAATTACCCCTATAGTTGTGTGGCATAATCAATATTAATATCATAGTATGTGCCAGCAAGTAGAACATAAAATTCCAATTTCACTTTGTCTACCCTTGAATTGTGACCAGTCAAGCATCGCAATACAATATTAAAAAGAAAACTCCAGATGCAAGGAAAACTCAATTTGTGAAATAGACTTATTCCAGTCTGAACTAGTTAATGACACATCTCATTGAATATATGAAAAACTTGTTCATTAGTGACTTCATAAAAAGTAACTGAAACATGTAACTTCATGATTGGGGAAAAAATGGTTCTTTATAAGCTTTTGTATCTTGTTATTCGTGAATTTGAAGGTAACAACCTTGGTGGTTTTGTTGAACACTGTTGTAGTACTAGCAAGAAATAGCCAAGACATAGGGACTGCAAAAAAGATTATAAGACTGTTGATAGCAGCCATTGAAGAACTCGTAAGAATGGCTGAAGACGATGAACTTTGGAGAATTATTGGGAAATTTGGTAAGAGAGCATAAAGTCTGAGAATGATACCACCAAATTCCTTATATACTCGATGGTATTTTTGAATTTGAACCAGTTACCAATAATACACTATCACGTATTGCATTGGTTTTTTAACCGGTCATCGTAAAAATCTCCCCGTCATTAAAGTGATCATCACGTTTTCCATTAAACTCATGAAAATATTGAACCTTCATGTACGTTGGATCTTTCGTTGTTCATAACCGGATTAGAACCGCCACTTATTTTGAACTGTTATCAAGCACACCTTGTTGTTTCGATACCAAGAGACCATTATTCTTTCGCATTGAGGTAAGGCTCATTTGTTTTTGGGATCTAAAAGCGAAATCATATGCTAGTCTTTGCAAAATGTTGGTTTTGAGTTGGTATTACCCAAAACCTTAAGGATTCCAGTGTCATTGTGTACCAAAGAATGAGTGAGAAGTGATTTACAAAAATTTAGGTTTTGTGATATCAAATTGCATTTGATACGAAAGCGGTTGGATCTCAAGCAAAGATGTCTTCGTTCGACATCAAGAGAGATGACGAACTACTTGTGTGGTTTCCATGAAATACAATCGAATACATATTGATAGGCATCGAAGGTCTTCTTTTCTATTAGTTTTTAAAGGTAAAATCAATTTCGCTCAACACCATAACTTAACATAAGTGTGATTCATTTGAAAAAAATTACTTGGATGACAAGTGTATTCATGAAAAAGTATGGTTGGCTATTTATATGTAGTAACCAGAAATTAGATAGATATTCAGATGAAAATCACATTCGAAAAAAAAAAAAGAATTGGATCTTGTTGGGCAAAAATGTCTTGGTTTTAGAACATTTCATCAAGATCACGCATGTCGAATAGAACATGATTTCCAATATCGATAAGTACTAAAAGAAGTGTATCGTTATAATCTTGAACAAAATTTTTTACTATCAATTCCTTGGAAGTTAGGATTTTAGGGTTTCACCATCATCACAGAAGAATGAGTCGGGATCATAAACACAAAGTGTTACAATATCCACATTCTGGTAGGTTTCAACAAGAGATGTCAAGGCTATGATGTGTAGTGTGTGATCATGAAAGAAAGTTTGGTGAAAAAGATTGTGTATAAGAACGTATTGTACCTATGCGAAATATATAGACATTCTAGAAATCTATTTACACAATATGATAAGAGAAAGATAGCTCTTTGACTAATGTGAATATATAGCCTAATTGGCAAGGAACGTTTATAGTGAGAGTTTTGTTAAGGATTCGAACACATAAAGTCTATGAGGAGTGAGGTCAACATACATCAGTATGCTTCTAGGGACACTTAACTAGTACATCAGTTCGAATGAATATATGTCCCTTGGTTATGATTGTTAAACATGATCCTCAACAATACGTTAGTATAATGAGACACGCATTGTTAAGAATTTAATGAAATAAAAACAAGAAAATCTTTTTGGGTTTTTGTTTTTGAAAATCAAATTACCAAAATAAGAAAATCTTTTTGGATTTTTGATTTTGAAAAGCAAATACCAAAATAAGAAAATCTTTTTGGAGTTTTGTTTTGGAAATCAAAAACAAAAATAAGAAAATCTTTTGGATATTTTTTATATTTGAAACAAAAAAAAAAGAAAAAAAAGAAAAAAAAAAACTTGTAAAATGTTACCACTGACTTGCGAACAAATAGTTAGCAACCATCAATGATGTTGCACATTAAACTTCTTTCTCCCCAAAAAATGAATTGAGGTCAGAATGGTTTAAAGGAATTGTGAATGTGAAGGCATGCAGACACTAAACTAAAACAATAACCTCTGAATGGTTCAGAAAAACACCAACGAATAGACACCTTTTCGATGAAGAACCTGGAACAGAACTTGCTTCGATCATCCCCAATCCATTAAAAATCTTTAAAATGATTTCTCATCTAAAGGTTTTGTAAAATATTCCCATCTTCAATGATATTATTGGGAAGACCTTAGTTAGTGGTGTAGAGGTTGAGTGTCTTTTAAAGTCTCAAGAGTCTCGAAAGTGAACTCTAATTAATGAGGGTAATAAAAGGATTGATGAAAAATTGACAAAATTTGAGAAGAATCTATTGAGTTGAAGATTAAGGATCTAAATGATTTTCTTTTCAAGGAAGTTCAAAAGATTGATAACTTTTTTGTTTCATTGAATTTGAAAGTCGATGTAGTGGCTAATACTACAACCAGATTAGTAGAAGACCTGACAACTTTCAACAAAGATTATTCTCATGATCTCAAGATCAAGTTTGAAGCTGATC
Organism: Lactuca serriola; assembly: GCF_051521515.1. Taxonomy (NCBI): domain Eukaryota; kingdom Viridiplantae; phylum Streptophyta; class Magnoliopsida; order Asterales; family Asteraceae; genus Lactuca; species Lactuca serriola. The sequence continues at coordinate 75,671,662 of NC_136412.1, forward strand.
CGAAACTTTTTTAGAAAATTGAAAAGTCTATTTCTTATTTTCAAGAGACATTGTCGAAAGTTGCTCTTTCGTCTCAATCTTCAATTTCATCAGACTCCATTTCTGTCATGATTTCAAGTATTCAGACATGTTTTAAAATTGAGTTGGATCTAATACTCAATTTGGCTCTTCGACTACGAACAAATGATCCACATTATCTGCACATCTCGTAAGAGGACAAATGGGAGTTGGTTCTTCAAAGGAGACAGTCGAAGATAAAGGTGTTCTTGTGGGAAGGGTTTTATTGACACAAATCCCTAAATCCATTCCAATGAAGCTAGTTGTCTTGAATTCAACAATGAATCCTTCTCAAGATGATGTGGATTTATCAAAAGTTAAAAAGAAAGGAATTTCGATCAATGAAGGAGGAGCGTGTTCGAGTTCAAAAATGGTCAAAATAATTCCTACTACCAATCCAAAAGATAAATGAAAAAATATTCAAGTTGACCCTTCTACAGAAGAGAAGAAAAGGTTACAATAGATCGAAATGGAGAGACAAAGATACATCAACATCATTTATAATCAAAGAATAAATGATCTACCTAGTCTAAACAAGGGTGATTCTAAAACGATTGAGATTGTTGTTATCGATGAGGTAGATTATTTTATAAAAATACCAAAGTAAAGCTACGACATTGAAAACTCCAAGTTGAATCAACTTGATTTCCTAATCAATCATCTAATGTTTACTTTTACTCAATTCAAACTAGCTGAAATTTTTAAAGACAAAAATGAATTAAAATGGTTGAAGATTCTATTTCATGCAAAAAGAAAAACGAAGAAGTGGTTTGCTCGTTATTGAACATAGTTCGGGTTATGTCAATTGTGCCTGATGTTTTGTTTGAAGGCCTGTTACAGAATTTTCATTATTCTATTGTGAGGGCGAATAATATGGCATCTTAATTCACTATGGTAGACTTTCCATTGATGAATCTGAATGATCTCATAATTGTTTCAACTATTTTATGCAATGTGGATGCTTTACAAGTATTTGAGGAGAATAGGAATGTGTTTGTTCTTGTAACAAATATAGATCTTGCCAGGGTAATCAACAAAACTGCAAAGCTACCTCAGTCTGTCATGAAAGAGAAATCGAATATAGATGAATTTGAAGATGGTGATATTATTCACTAACCTTTTGGAGTGGTTTTTCAAGGAAAAAACAAGAAGGGAAGGCTGAAAACCTTTTCCAAGTGAATGATATTAAGAGGTATACAAACTCTCACTTCTCTAATATTTTGGTTTGTATCAACAATTGCAAGGAGAATGATAACGAAGACAAGGTGGAGATCCTGAAGATCATTCTTTGGTATATGGAGATGAGAAAGGAATTGCTACATATTTTGAAGACACTAACTTGATGCTTCAAATGTTCTCATAAAGGGGGATAATATTGAGTCGAAAGTAATTGTGAGAATCGATAGTAATGTCTTTGTAATCGACCCTATACAAAGCAAAAATTTAATGACTTTCGTTATCTTATCTGTTTATAAGCCATATTAGAAGTTTCACCTTTAACGTCTAGTTCTTCTATTTTTTGGTCTATTGGGTACCCTATAAATAGGGTAGATACTTAGGTGTTAGAGGAATAAACACTCTCAAAATATCTCTTCTACTCGATAACCTTTGACTTTTCTCCATACATAAGCTGAGCTAAATGTATCTTATTTAGATCTCTATGTTCTTTACTATTTTCATTGATTCGATTGTTTCGAACACATTTTCAAACACTCTTCATATGTTATCTAATATGTTCAGTTTTATATTGGTATAGTTCACTTCATTGCATTTTCGTGAATTTACAATGTTTTATGTTATATTTTCATGACTATGTGATTGAAACCTCTATGAAAAAATATCAGTTGTTACAGAAACAGTTTCAATTTATGGAGTAAAGGTTGATTTCAATAGTAAACTTTCATTTACAGCTATAAATTTTGTACTAATGGTAGTACTTGGATCTATAAGTGGTTAATGATCTTCAATTACTCTATAGATATGGATTTTTACACTTATTTACTTAATAATTTAGGATGCAAAACCTAGATCTTGGTATCGGTCACCTACATCATACCGACTTCAATTCATACATAAAGGGAATTAAATGGAGTGTCGGCTCTTTAATCCTTTTTTTTATTATTATTCTAGGAAAGTAGAGTTTACTAGCTTTCCCTATGGGAAAATTAAATCAGACCCCCGCTTGGAAAGTCGGTTAATGGGTTTGTGTAGATCGTTGCATTTTCAAAGATTAAAATGGTAATAAACTGCAGAGTAAGTACTACAACTAACCAAAATTTGATTTAACATCTTATTTTATTACGTCAAACTATAATTGAATTAAGTTATACTCATTACAATTCTTAGGATGAAATTTACTTTCATTAATGCGTATATTGTAGTATCCTACTTTCATTTCTTTTTAATTACCTTAAAAAGTAAATCGATGTATAGGTAATCATGAAAGGTGTGAGAATCAGCTGCACCGACTTTGAACTCCTCAACACACACCTGTCAGGGAAGAAACACATCAAGAAATTTAAAGAATCAGGCTAAATACCATATCTACCCTTGACCTTTGTCACTTTACTCGACACTGCAATATGAATCTAAAGAAGAGACCAAAGTAATAAATGTTGAAAATGATGTGAAAAAATACTAAAAGTTGGACTGCACCAAACATCTTCTGCCCCATGCATAGCATGTGTTTCCTACTAGTTTCAGTGAAATTTAGTTTATCTCAACATTAGTTTGATTATACTATCAGAGTTAAAAATTTATATGGCAAACCACACAATGAAAAATATCATACCTTTTGCTATATTACTAACTAAGTCGGTATTTTGAACGATACCTAATTTTATAGTTAGATTTTTTTGTAGGTGTATAAGGACGTGTTCGACATGGAGCGTTTGAGTGCTTCTAGCTTCTAACGTTTGACAAAACACTCCATTTTGAATAGAAAATCTCGTTTGGCACTACAAGCTTCTACCATTTAGTTTAAACAAAACGTTTTAAATCTAAATGCTACTTCACGTGGCGTTTAACAAAACTCTACCGGCTTGAAGTTATCCGCTACCTGCAGAAGCTATTTGCTATCAACTATTTTTGCCGAACACACCCAAAATATAAATTATGAATGCATTTTTTGTGTCGTTAATATTATTCCATGGTAAATTATCTTCCACTGACTACATATATAAAATACCCACATCAAAGCGTTGGGCAGACTCATTATTTCTGGTTAAAGTTCAAATTATAATCATGATTTCCTTTTATCATCACCTACTTTCAACTTTCTTTGAATATATTTTTTAAAAAATAAATTGTTACCTTCAAGATGAATTATATTAAAAACTAGCATGTTGCTAAAGAAAAACATTATAGAGAAATGACCAACATAGGATTTTGTAAGCAACATAGATGACCGTAAACTTGTGTTTCTGACCGTAAACTTGTGTTTTCTACCAACAAACCTACCTTCTATACGAAAATTTTATAAAAGAATCAAATTTTTTTTATTTATTTATTTATCTTGGTTTATTCGAACAAAAATCATTTTTGTATTGTTATTTTTATATAATCCAACGAATAGTTATGAAAATCATTTTTGTATGGTTATTTTTATTTTTCGAAACGTTCAAAGCATTAACTAAAGTCATTAGGCCGATGGTCAATATCAAATCAGGAAGAGACACATCACCAACGGTAGACTATACTTCAAGTGTGAGCCACCATTTCATATTCATGAAAGGATGATTCATACTTTCTCCACAAATAAAGAAAATCAGACAAAACAGAGAAGAAACATCATTACCCCAAGCCACAAAATTTTGCTTAAATAGTAACCGATTAAGCATAATTCTCCAAGAAATAATGCTCACTTTTATAGAGACAAAACAATTGGCATCAAACATTGTTAAAATTCAAAATAGTACTCGCAAAAAATTGCTTATATTTAAAGTCATAAATCATAAAAAATAAATGTAAAAAATAATTACAAACAATCATTTAAAACTAGATCACTCATCCTTATCAATAGAAGTTACCAAACAATCATTTAGAACTTGATCACTCATGTTAATTTCCAACTTGCTTTTAACATATGTCATTCCATAAAAAATTTCTCTACACTTGTCGTAACCACGTCAACATTAACTTGATAACAAAAAAAACACCAACGAAATCTCTCATGTTTTAACATATATATTTACTTCTAGAATTGCGTCACACCGATATGTGACACACTATCATCGAACAATGTCATATTTATTACACCACGTCTAACTTTCGTTATGTAGTAAACCCATCCGAGATCTATCATCTTTTGAAAAAACTTCTTTAGACATTGAAACAAGTCTCATAGAACTAAGAAGATGGACAATCCCTTATTTTTTGTGACAATGGTAAAGGTCACACCATAGTTTATGTACCATTAAAAAGAAACTCTGTGAAATTTACAAATATGTCATATGTAAAAGGTTTGAAACATAAACTTATATATATTAGCCAACTATATGATGTTAATTAGGAAGTACACCTTAACAAAAAGAAAGGCAATATCATTAATTCTCAAAATAAAGTTGTTCTCAAGGCCAAGAGAATTCAAGACATTGATATTATCAACAAGTTTTCAGCTGATAAAGCTATGAAAAATTGCTTTTTCTTATATACCGAATCATATATTAATTCATTATGGCATAGGTGTCTAACTCTTCTAAACATCAAGAAAATTTCCAAGATGTTAAATGACGAGATTATTATAGTAATCCCTAAAATGCATTTAGTTAGATATAAACTTTTGCATCTTGTGAAAATGGAAGTAGCACAAACCTCGTTTAGACCAAAATAAAGCATATCTATCAACTCTCTTCTTCTATACTTCATATTGATTAGTTTGGACCAATTAATCCATGTTTAAATCCTTAGAAGAAAAAGATACTCATTGGTTATAGTTAATGAATTCTCAAAGTTTACATGGGTTATGATTCTATGAATTAAAGGAGTCTCATCTGATGAAATTATCTCATCCATTAAACATATAGAGTTATCACTAGTGTAACACCCAGATCCTGAGGTACTTCACATTTCAATTTTTTTGGCATTTTAGGGCTCACCACATCATGGGGGAGGCACCACGTCGTGGAAAATCAAGATAAGATTGTGGATTAATTTAAGTTGCCATGGCGTGGCAATATATGGCCACGATGTGGAAGCTGGTAATTTCCAAACCCTATTTTTCGAGTTATTCTCCCTATTTAAAGGAATAAGGAGGATAGGGTTTGCGCACCCTCATCCTCCACCAGCCTCCTTGAGACCCGAGAAACCCAAATATCATTTCCTCCTTGATTTAAGTCCTTTTAGTGTCCTTTGAAGCCTCTAAAGGAAGAAAGAAGAAGAAGTGAGGTAAGATTCAACAATTAAGCCCTCATCCTTGGTTGTAGCATTCTTTTGGACCTTTTTAAATGTCTAAGACTCGATTTTTATCGTGATAGGTTGCTAGATCTTGAGTTTTGTCCCTAAATCTTCATGTTCTTGTTGGTTCGGGTGGTGAGATAGTAACATCCAGAGTTTCGGGTATGATTTAATTGTATTTATTTATTCAAGGAAAAGGAGGGACTCGACGAGTTGGTGCCATGACTCGTCAAGTAGGTGAGGAAGTTTTTGCGAATCTTTGTGACCAGACTCGACGAGTCAGGCATATGACTCACCGAGTCTGCGTTGGCAATTGAAACCCTAAATCCCGGGTTTTGGAGCCTATTTAAGGGCACTCATAGCCTCCCATTGCGGCTACCAGTCCCTTAAAAGAAACCCTAAGTGAGCTAAATTTTTTGTGAGGAGGAGAGACCATATTTGATCTTTCTATCTTTGGTTTAGCAAGAAGAAGGTGATCTAGATCAAGAAGAGGCTGAAGGAGGTGCTATTTGGAGGAATTCTGAGCTCAGGAGTGCTTATTTGAGGTATAATCTCGATCCATCTTCTGTTTTGGTGATTGTTTATAGAGTTAGGGTTTTCTAGACACTTTGGTAGATGGTTTTGATTGAGTATGTGGTTCCTTTTCGTATTATGGTGTTAGATCTGGATCCATAGAGGTCCAGAGACCTTACTCCTTTGAGCTTTATGTGGATTGATGGTGATTATGAACTTCGGATGCCATATTAGAGGTCATTTCTTCAAATAGAACCTTGGAGCCTTTGCATGGGCATCAAGCTTCGAACTTTACGTGATTATTGAGACTAGAAAGGATAGATCTATTGAGTAGAGCATCAGATCTGACCTCAGGAAGCCATTGGAAGTGAGCAAAATTCGACTCGTCGAGTCCATGAACAGACTCGACGAGTCGAGTCCAGTTGTCCCGAGACTGTGAATCTAGAGAGTGACCCGCCGAGTTAAGTGAGTGACTCAGTGAGTCAAAAGAGAATCAGAGGAGTAGAGTCCACGTGTAGACTCGTCGAGTTGCCCAAGTGCACTCGACAAGTCAAGTCAAAGTTTGACCGTTGACTTTGTCGACTTTTAGGGATTGGTCAACAATGGGGTCTATGAGTCAAGAGAGGGGTAAAATTGTCTTTTACCCATCTAAGGATGTTAAGAGAGGGTTGGGTCTAGTATCGAGAGTTATATTTATGAGCGTATCTTACTTTATGTGATTAGGCGGAGGCTAGACTATATTGCTACCGAGTCAGGGATTTACCGAGACATCTGAGGTGAGTCTTCTCACTATACATTACCTAGTGTGGTAACCATGAGTAGATCGGAGGGTCTTATATGTTATGTGTTATTTGTGTATATGTGTTTGTCATATATGTATGCTATGTGATATAGACTGGACCGGAGGGTCCAATGATATAGACGGGACCGGAGGGTCCAACGAGACAGACCGAGTCGGAGAGCCCCACGATACGGAACCGGAGGGTTCCATTGAGACACATCGACCGGAGGGTTCCACTGAGACACATCGACCGGAGGGTCATATTGTAGCATTGAGTGGCGTATGTGCTGTATGTGGTATTTTGGGGGAACTCACTAAGCATTTATGCTTACCGTGTTGTGTGAAATGTGTTTCAGGTATCAGCGAGGATCACGGGAAGGCGCCAGCTTGATTATACACATTGTTGGAGTATTTTGATGAGATTATGGGGAAATGTTTTGGATATTATATTTTGATATGGATGTTTATGATTTAAGATACATTTTGATTTTATTATGAATTGCAAATTTTGAAAAAAAAATTTTGAAAAAAATAGGTGTTACAAGTTGGTATCAGAGCCTTGGTTTGAGGGATTCGGATTCACCTTCTGGTGTATTTGAAATCAAACTGAGGATTTGAGAAAATTTTATAAAACAAACAATTTTTCTAAAAGTAAATGAATATGAAAGAGATGGAAAGAAGCAGTGTGTACAATCAGCAAGTGCCCGAACGGTGATTTCCCAAAATACCCTTACATTTTATATTATGAGATATTATATGATGAGTTATACATGCTTGAGTAGGCTAGGTAATCATGATAGGACTAGAGTGGCCTGATTTGTGATGCCTTAGCCTAGGAGATTTCTGCTGCTAAGAGAGTACTTGTGAGTGAGTAGGTAGCAGTGAGGAGCTTATGAGAGGCTGATTAGGGTATAGCCTGTAAGTGGTATGCTTGTGTAACAACGCAATTTTTCAAATAAATTTTTCATTTTATAAATAAAGTGTTCCCATTCAAAACAAGGCATAAATAATTTAAGTGTCATATCAAATACAAATTGTCTACACCCCAAGATCATAAAAACATTCTCCAATGTGTACCGATCACGCCGGCGCCTTCCCACGGTCCTCGCTAGTACCTGAAACATATACATAACAACTGTAAGCATAAATGCTTAGTGAGTTCCCCAATATACAACTTACGCACATACGCCTTTCCAGGCCCTGACCTTCCGGTCCATGTGTCTCAGGGGACTTCCGTCCCTGCTGGGTAAACCTTCCGGTCCTACCCACGCCAACCTTCCGGTCCATAACACAACGCCTTCCGGCCCATAACATAATCGCCTTCCGGCCCATAATATAATCGCCCTCCGGCCCATAACATACATAACACGTATAACAACTAACTTACCACATATAGCATACATATCACATATCATACCAGACCTTCCGGTCACACAGTCAAACCCTTCCGGGTACAGTATAGTGAGAAGACTCACCTCGTGAATGCTGAAAGCTAGCAAATCCTGAAATCACTCGTGCACAATCCAATGAGCTACAACCTCCCTATAACATCACAAATCTCTCATTAACACTTATATCTTCTAAGTGTGACTATCCCTAAGAAGTCAGACTTAGGTCAACTCTGGTCAACGGTCAACGGTCAACTCGTCCGAACTCGGCGAGTACCATGTCGACTCGGCGAGTCTAGACGTCCTCCAACTCTCTGAGATTCCCTATCTACTCGTCGAGTATCCTCCTTGACTCGACGAGTTACTCCTGGAAGAATCGCGGGGCCACCCCGACTCAACTCGCTGAGTCTGAAGAACAACTCGACGAGTCCCAGTTAATCTTCAAGCTACTCGCCGAGTCTGTTCATCGAACTCGGCGAGTCCATGCCATGCAACCGCTCAAACTGCATCCTAAGGTCAGAACTGCTTCGACCATTCCTAGGTCTGGCCTTCCTAGGCTGATCCATCACGTAAAGTCCTCATTTCAGTGCTCATGATACACCATATGATTCATAATTTACATTTTGACCTAAGGCATAAGGATTCCAATCCAAAACCTTCATCAATTCCCGAAATGCACAGACATGGGACATTCTGGACCTCCATAACATAATCGCCTTCCGGCCCATAATATAATCGCCCTCCGGCCCATAACATACATAACACGTATAACAACTAACTTACCACATATAGCATACATATCACATATCATACCAGACCTTCCGGTCACACAGTCAAACCCTTCCGGGTACAGTATAGTGAGAAGACTCACCTCGTGAATGCTGAAAGCTAGCAAATCCTGAAATCACTCGTGCACAATCCGACGAGCTACAACCTCCCTATAACATCACAAATCTCTCATTAACACTTATATCTTCTAAGTGTGACTATCCCTAAGAAGTCAGACTTAGGTCAACTCTGGTCAACGGTCAACGGTCAACTCGTCCGGACTCGGCGAGTACCATGTCGACTCGGCGAGTCTAGACGTCCTCCAACTCTCTGAGATTCCCTATCTACTCGTCGAGTATCCTCCTTGACTCGACGAGTTACTCCTGGAAGAATCGCGGGGCCACCCCGACTCAACTCGCCGAGTCTGAAGAACAACTCGACGAGTCCCAGTTAATCTTCAAGCTACTCGCCGAGTCTGTTCATCGAACTCGGCGAGTCCATGCCATGCAACCGCTCAAACTGCATCCTAAGGTCAGAACTGCTTCGACCATTCCTAGGTCTGGCCTTCTTAGGCTGATCCATCACGTAAAGTCCTCATTTCAGTGCTCATGATACACCATATGATTCATAATTTACATTTTGACCTAAGGCATAAGGATTCCAATCCAAAACCTTCATCAATTCCCGAAATGCACAGACATGGGACATTCTGGACCTCCAAAGGTCCCAATACAGGGTTACAATCGACATGGGGACTACGGTAACATTCAATCTATTCACAAAAGGGTTCCATAAACCCTAATTCCATAATCACATCAACATAGCAGAGTATACTCGAATTCTTACCTGGATGATGTATCCTCTGTGTCCCCAATCCTCAGAATGTGACTCCCTTGCTGCTCCTTTAGCCAATCCCTTCTCTTCTTTGTACAACCACTCTTCTATAATCAACAATGGCCTATAATCCTTGCTCCAGATGCACACAATCGATTTAGGGTTCTTCTCAGAAGGCTAAAATGAACAATGACGGCCAATAAGTCTCCTTTATACGTCCCAAACCTGAACGGTTAGGGTTTTCGCTAAACAGCGTAGACTCGCCGAGTCCATATCTGGACTCGTCGAGTCCAGTCGCGAACCCGCGACCAAGTCTGCGATCCTACTCGGCGATTCTAGGCTCCAACTCGCCGAGTCCCCTCTTAAATCACCCCAAAAACATAATTTAACAATACCTGAGATTTCGGGTTGTTACAACTCTCCCCCACTAGGATTAGACTTCGCCCTCGAAGTCTCACTCTGCAAATAGTTCCGGGTGCTGCTCCCGCATCTCACGTTCCGGCTCCCAAGTCATTTCCGATCCCTTACGGTGTTGCCACTGAACCAACACCAGAGGTACCTCCTTGTTCCTCAGAACCTTGATCTTCCGATCCCTGATGGCCACTGGTCTCTCAGCATAATTCAGGCTCGCATCCACGTGAATATCCTCCAATGGAACCACTGCCCACTCATCGGCTATGCACTTCCTCAATTGCGACACATGAAAAGTGTTGTGGATCTGCCCCAACTCCGCTGGCAACTCCAACCGATAGGCTACCCAGCCTATCCTTGCAATCACACGAAATGGCCCAATATATCGGGGCCCCAACTTGCCCCTCTTCCTGAATCGAATCACTCCTTTCCAAGGAGAGACCTTCAGGAGAACGAAGTCGCCGACTTGAAACTCAAGCTCGGATCGGCGCTTGTCTGCATAACTCTTCTGTCAGCTCTGGGCGGTCAATAACCTCTGTCTAACTTGCTGAATCTGCTCTGTCGTCTGAAGCATGATCTCTGTGCTGCCCATCACTCTCTGTCCCACCTCTCCCCAGCAAATGGGGGTCCGACACCTCCTACCATACAACAGCTCAAAAGGTGGCATACCAATGCTCGAATGATGGCTGTTGTTGTAGGAAAACTCTGCTAAGGGTAAATATGCATCCCAGGTACCCCCGAAGTCCAGCACACACGCTCGAAGCATGTCCTCCAGCGTCTGAATCGTCCGCTCGCTCTGGCCGTCTGTCTGGGGATGATATGCGGTACTAAAATGCAATTTAGTACCCAGCTCCTCATGGAATTTCTACCAGAACCTGGAAGTGAAGCGTACATCACGGTCTGAAACAATCGAGATCAGAACTCCATGCCGAGATACCACTTCTCTCACATATATCTCCGCCAACTTCTCCGCTGAAGAACTCTCGCTGAAGGCAAGGAAGTGTGCACTTTTCGTCAACCTATTCACAATCACCCAAATTGCATCGACTCCCCTGGCAGTCTTTGGCAATTTGGTGATGAAATCCATAGTGATTTGTTCCCATTTCCACTCGGGGATCTCCAATGGCTGTAACTTGCCATGCGGTCTCTGGTGCTCGGCCTTAACCCTACGGCAGGTCAAGCACCTCTCAACGAACCATGCCACATCCCTCTTCATACAGGGCCACCAATACTCTTTCCTCAAATCCAAATACATCTTCGTAGCACCGAGATGGATCGAGAATTTCGATCTATGAGCCTCTTCCATCAAAGTAATACGCGTACCGCCCACGAACGGTACCCAAATCCGACCCTGAAACGTCATAAGCCCTCGTCCATCCTTAACGAACTCTGAAATTAGCCCCACAACCCGCTCTTTCTTCTGCATCTCTGGTAGCACAGCCTCGGCCTGTGCCCCACGAATAGCATCCAATACTGGAGTCATCACAGTCAGTCTCAAGCATACATCTCGCAATGGAGTGCTCTCCGCCCTGCGGCTCAATGCATCGGCTACCACATTAGCCTTGCCTGGGTGGTACAGGATCTCACAATCATAATCCTTGACCACATCCAACCACCTCCTCTGACGCATATTTAGGTTGGGCTGATCCATCAAATACTTCAAACTCTTATGGTCCGTGTATATCGTACATCGAACCCCATACAAGTAGTGACGCCAAATCTTGAGAGCGAACACTACTGCCCCCAACTCTAGATCATGCGTGGGATATCTCGCCTCATGAGGCTTCAGTTGCCTCGACGCATACGCTATCACATGACCCCTCTGCATCAACACTGAACCCAGTCCCAAAATCGATGCGTCGCAATATACTACAAAATCTTCCATCCCTTCCGGGAGAGCTAATACCAGGGCTTCGCACAACCTCTGGCGAAGTGTCTCAAAGGAGGTCTGCTGCTCGGGCCCCCATGAGAATGCAACACCCTTGTGGGTCAATCTGGTGAGCGGCACTGCGATCTTGGAGAAATCCTTAATGAATCTCCGATAATACCCTGCCAACCCAAGGAAGCTCCTGATCTCAGAGGGTGACTTCGGCACCTCCCAACTCATCACCGCCTCAACCTTGGCCGGATCGACCAATATCCCTTTCTGATTAACAACATGTCCTAGAAAATGGACCTCCCGCAACCAGAAGTCACATTTGGAGAACTTTGCATAAAGCTTCTCCGACCTCAATACCTCAAGGACCTCCCTCAAATGCTCCTCATGCTGCTCTCTAGATCTCGAATACACCAGTATGTCGTCGATAAATACAATCACTGACCGATCCAACATCGGCCTGCATACCCTGTTCATGAGATCCATGAACACAGCCGGGGCATTGGTGAGCCCGAAAGGCATCACCACAAACTCATAATGCCCATATCGCGTCCTAAACGCTGTCTTCTGGACATCCTCATCCCGCACTCTCACCTGATGGTACCCTGACCTCAGATCGATCTTGGAAAACCAAGATGCTCCCTGCAACTGATCGAATAAATCATCGATCCTCGGTAACGGGTAATGGTTCTTGACCGTCAACTTGTTCAACTCCCGGTAATCAATGCACATCCGGTGTGAACCATCCTTCTTCTTGACGAACAGAATAGGTGCTCCCCACGGCGAGCTGCTCGGCCGAATGAATCCCTTCCCCAGCAACTCCTGGAGCTGCGAGGACAACTCTTGCATCTCTGGAGGTGCAAGACGATAAGGCACCTTAGCAATAGGCGCGGCCCCCGGAACCAGATCGATACCAAACTCTACTTGCCTCACAGGAGGTACTCCCGGCAGCTCCTCGGGGAAAACATCTGGAAACTCACGCACCACAGGGACCTCCTCAACTGACTTCGGTCTCTCAGAACCCTCCCGCGTATCCATCACATACGCCACAAAACCCTTACAGCCCTGCTGTAGACACTGCCTCGCCCTAGCGGCCGAACAAAAAGCTGATCCCGAACGGGTACCCTCGCCGTACATCGAAAGAACTCCCCCACTATGGTCTCGTATAGTCACCAGCTGACGCTCATAGTCGATGACAGCGCCGAATTGGCTCAACCAGTCCATGCCCACGATGACACAGACATCACCCATCGCAATAGGAATCAGGTCAATCGGGAATTCGACCCCGAAAATCTCTAACACGCATCCCCGGAGAACCTCCGTGGCACAAATCACTCTCTCGTCAGCTATAGAAACTCTCAGAGGCCGACTCAACGACTCACGACTAACGCTGATATGCTGACTAAAGGCTAAAGATACAAAGGATCTACTCACACCCGAGTCAAATAACACTAAGGCAGGCACAGAGTTCAGAAGGAAAGTACCTACGCATATAATAACATAAGCATAACATCTCAATTTTAAAATAAATACATGAATTACAGCATACCTGCCACAACATCGGGCGCAGCGCGGACCTCCTCCGCAGTCAGCTGAAAGGCTCTCCCCCGAGCCCTCGGGGCCTCGGCCTTCACCGGTCGAGTCGCAGTAGCTCTCGCAGCAGGTGCAGATCCCTGAAGAAGCTGAGGGCACTCGGCCTTCCTATGGCCTGTCTGGTTGCAATGAAAGCAAACCGTAAACCCCTTGGGGCACTCCCTAGCAATGTGCCCCTCCTTGCCACACTTGTAGCAAGCACCAGATCGACATACCCCATCATGACTCTTGCCGCACTTCCCGCAAGTGCGGCCCTTCGAACCTCCTGTCCTCGAATCGGCGGACTTTATCCGCTTGGCTGCCGGCTGGGACTGAGCCGGTCGCCGGTCCACCCGCTGAGACTCGGCTTCCTCCCTGGCCTGGGTCTCCAACTCGATCTCGCGCTTCCTGGCATTCGCCTGGAGCTCAGCAAAAGTATGGTAACTGGAGTTTGACATAAACTCCCGGATTTCCCTCCTCAACACTCCCAAGTACCGGCTCATCCGAGCCTGATCAGTGGACACCAGCTCGGGGCAAAACATCGCCCACTCATGAAACTTCCGTGTGATCACCGCAACAGAATCAGTACCCTGCTTGAGGGTTAAGAACTCCTGAACCAATCGTTCCCTCTCCACCGGGGGAACGTACTCGCCCCTGAACATAGCAGTAAACCCCTCCCAAGTCACTGCTGTAATCTCTGTTAAAGTGAAGTTCGCCGTCACGAACTTCCACCAGTCCTTCGCTCCCAGACGGAGCTGGTTCAAAGCGAACCGTACCCTCAGGTGCTCCGGGCATGAACAAGTGTAGAAGCACCCTTCTATATCTGCGATCCACCTCATCGCAGCAATCGGATCCTGCGTCCCATCGAACTCTGGTGGCTTCGTGTTACTGAACTCTCGGAACAGCAACGAGTCACCCCCCTGTGGCCTAGCAGCGGCCACAGCTGCGGTAGCTGCAGCGGCTGCAGCTTCAGTCAATGCGGCGTACCGCTCCTCAAACGTCTCCATCAGGGTGGTCTTAATAGACCCAAACATCTCCGGGATCTCAGCCCGGATCGCCGCAGCTACCTCCTCGTGAATCATCTGATGAATCTCCTCGTCACTCACACCGCTCGAACTCGCTCCGTGGCGTGTTCGAACCATAATGTCTCTGAAATACAACATAAAACTATCAGAGACTCCATCGAGTATAATCGCACTCGATAACGCAACCCTACCTAGTCTCCGATATCCAGGGATTCTTACTTGGGTCTCCCACTGACCCGGTGTCTTCGGTAGTACGGGCCCAATACTACCGACCACACCGCATCAGCATTCATCCCAAGTCTTCCTCCCCAAACCCCGGATAGTGAGTACTCTACTTCTGTTATGCACTATCTACCCGCACACTAGCAAAGCATCCCCTATCGGCAAACTTCCCTAGACTAAGGCATCACAAATTAGGCCACTCTAGTCCTATCATGAATACCTAGTCTTCTAACATGCATAACAATTCATATCATATAATATTGTAAGGTATTTTGGGGATCTTTACCGTTCGGGCGCTGACTGATCGTACACACTGCTTCTTTCTTGATTACCACAAAACCATTTACAAAAGTTTATGCCTTTATTTAAAAAGTTTTCCTCAAATCCTCGGTTTGAGTTCAGTTACTCCCGAAGGTGCACCTGAATCCCTCAAACCAAGGCTCTGATACCAATTGTAACAATGCAATTTTTCAAATAAATTTTTCATTTTATAAATAAAGTGTTCCCATTCAAAACAAGGCATAAATAATTTAAGTGTCATATCAAATACAAATTGTCTAAACCCCAAGATCATAAAAAAATTCTCCAGTGTGTACCGATCACGCCGGCGCCTTCCCACGGTCCTCGCTAGTACCTGAAACATATACATAACAACTGTAAGCATAAATGCTTAGTGAGTTCCCCAATATACAACTTACGCACATACGCCTTTCCAGGCCCTGACCTTCCGGTCCATGTGTCTCAGGGGACTTCCGTCCCTGCTGGGTAAACCTTCCGGTCCTACCCACGCCGACCTTCCGGTCCATAACACAACGCCTTCCGGCCCATAACATAATCGCCTTCCGGCCCATAATATAATCGCCTTCCGGCCCATAACATACATAACACGTATAACAACTAACTTACCACATATAGCATACATATCACATATCATACCAGACCTTCCAGTCACACAGTCAAACCCTTCTGGGTACAGTATAGTGAGAAGACTCACCTCGTGAATGCTGAAAGCTAGCAAATCCTGAAATCATTCGTGCACAATCCGACGAGCTACAACCTCCCTATAACATCACAAATCTCTCATTAACACTTATATCTTCTAAGTGTGACTATCCCTAAGAAGTCAGACTTAGGTCAACTCTGGTCAACGGTCAACGGTCAACTCGTCCGGACTCGGCGAGTACCATGTCGACTCGGCGAGTCTAGACGTCCTCCAACTCTCTGAGATTCCCTATCTACTCGTCGAGTATCCTCCTTGACTCGACGAGTTACTCCTGGAAGAATCGCGGGGCCACCCCGACTCAACTCGCCGAGTCTGAAGAGCAACTCGACGAGTCCCAGTTAATCTTCAAGCTACTCGCCGAGTCTGTTCATCGAACTCGGCGAGTCCATGCCATGCAACCGCTCAAACTGCATCCTAAGGTCAGAACTGCTTCGACCATTCCTAGGTCTGGCCTTCCTAGGCTGATCCATCACGTAAAGTCCTCATTTCAGTGCTCATGATACACCATATGATTCATAATTTACATTTTGACCTAAGGGATAAGGATTCCAATCCAAAACCTTCATCAATTCCCGAAATGCACAGACATGGGACATTCTGGACCTCCAAAGGTCCCAATACAGGGTTACAATCGACATGGGGACTACGGTAACATTCAATCTATTCACAAAAGGGTTCCATAAACCCTAATTCCATAATCACATCAACATAGCAGAGTATACTCGAATTCTTACCTGGATGATGTATCCTCTGTGTCCCCAATCCTCAGAATGTGACTCCCTTGCTGCTCCTTTAGCCAATCCCTTCTCTTCTTTGTACAACCACTCTTCTATAATCAACAATGGCCTATAATCCTTGCTCCAGATGCACACAATCGATTTAGGGTTCTTCTCAGAAGGCTAAAATGAACAATGACGGCCAATAAGTCTCCTTTATACGTCCCAAACCTGAACGGTTAGGGTTTTCGCTAAACAGCGTAGACTCGCCGAGTCCATATCTGGACTCGTCGAGTCCAGTCGCGAACCCGCGACCAAGTCTGCGATCCTACTCGGCGAGTCTAGGCTCCAACTCGCCGAGTCCCCTCTTAAATCACCCCAAAAAGATAATTTAACAATACCTGAGATTTCGGGCTGTTACAGCTTGTGATTTGGAACCTTGGGAAGAAGACTGGGAGTGAGTATTGATACGATGTGGAAGGTAGTATAGGGCCCGTACTACTGGAAACATCGGATTGGTAATCAGTCCGAGTAAGATTCCTTAGGAAACCGAAGAATCAAGTAGGGTGAGTGATCGAGTGTGAGTAATCTCGATTGAGTCTCTGATTGTTTTGTGATTTTATTTCAGAGATAGCATGGTGGTTACGGGACGACATGATGGGGGCTGTGGTACCAGTGGTACCAGTGATGAGGAGATTCGGAGGATTATTCAGGATGAGGTAGCTGCGGCTATTCGGGTGGAGATTCCCGAGATGTTTGGGTCTATCAAGACCACATTGATTGAGACGTTTGACGAGCGCTATGCTGCTTTGACTGAGGTTGTTGTTGCCGCAGCCACTACAACTGTTGCTACTGCGAGACCCCAGGGTGGTGATTCGTTGCTGTACCGAGAGTTTAGCAACACGAAACCACCAGAGTTCGATGGTACGCAGGATCCAATCGCTGCAATGAGGTAGATTTTAGACATCAAGGTATGTTTCTATACGTGTTCATATCCGGAGCACTCGAGGGTTCGATTTGCATTGAACCAACTTCGCTTGGGGGCGAAGGAATAGTGGAAGTTTGTGACAGCGGCTTTTTCAATGGCAGAGCTGACTACAGTGACCTGGGAGAGGTTTAATGCGATTTTATGTGATGACTATGTTCCTCTGGTTGAGAGGGAACGTCTAGCCCAAGAGTTTCTAACCCACAAGCAGGGGACTGAATTGATGACAGTGATTACGAGGATGTTCCATGAGCGGGCATTGTTTTTCCCTGAGCAGGTGTCTACCGAGCAGGCTCGTATGAGCCGTTATTTGAGCATACTGAGGAGGGATATTTGTGATTTCATGGTGAACTCGACTTACCGGACATTTGATGAGCTCCTGGAAAATGTCTGGAAGAGGGTGATCGAGCTAGAGACTCAGGCGAGGTAGGACACCGAGTCTCAGAGGGTTGATCGGCGACCGAAGCAGTCGCAGTCGGCCACCAAGCGGGTAAAGCCCGCTGATTCGAGGTCTGGTTGTCCGAAGGGCCGCACTTGTGGGAAGTGTGGCAAGAGCCATGATGGGGCGTGCAAGACGGGGGTGTGTTACAATTGTGGGAAGGAAGGTCACTATGCGAGGGATTGCCCTAAGGGGTTCTCGGTTTGCTTTCATTGCAAGAAGACCGACCATCGGAAGGTCGAGTGCCTCCAGCTTCAGAGATCAGCGCAGGCATCTGCACCTGCTACTGGAGTCACTGAGACCCGACCAACAAAGGCCAAAGCACCAAAGGCTAGGGGAGAGCCTTCCAGTTGACTGCGGAGGAGGTCCGCGCAGCGCCTAAGTCGTGGCTGGTATGTATCCTTTCATTTATTTATGCTGAGATTATGTTATTGTGCTTATTATATGATATGCATAGGTACTTTTCTTGTGAGTTCTTTACCTTCCTTGGTATTGTTTGACTCGGGTGCGACTCAGTCTTTTGTATCTTTGACTTTTAGTCAACACATCAGTATTAGTCGAGAGGCGTTGAGTCGGCCCCTGAGAGTTTCCATAGCTGACGAGAGAGTGGTGTATGCCACCAAGGTGATCCGAGGGTGTGTGCTCGAGATTTTTGGCATTGAGTTTCTGATTGATTTAGTTCCTATTGCGATGGGAGATGTCTATGTCATCGTCAGCATGGACTGTTTGAGCAAATTTGGAGCGGTTTTCGACTACGAGAGACAGCTGGTGACCATACGAGACCCTAGTGGGGAAGTTCTTACGGTGTGCAGCGAGGGTACGCATTCTAGGTCGGCATTTTGTTCAGCCGCTAGAGCGAGGCAGAGTCTACAACAGGGCTGCAAGGGGTTTGTAGCGTATGTGATGGATACGAGGGTTGATTTAGAGAGACCGAGGTCAGTTGATGAGGTTTCGATAGTGCGTGAGTGCCCGGATGTATTTCCGGAGGAGTTACCGGGTGTGCTTCCCGAGAGGCAGGTGGAGTTCAGTATTGATTTGGTTCTGGGGGTTGCGCCTATCGCCTTGCGCCTCCAGAGATGCAGGAGTTATCCTCACAACTTCAGGAGCTGCTGGGGAAGGGGTTTATTCGGCCAAGCAGTTCGCCATGGGGAGCACCTATCCTTTTTGTTAAGAAAAAGGATGGCTCGCACCGGATGTGCATTGATTACAAGGAATTGAACAAACCGACGGTCAAGAACCGTTACCCGTTGCCAAGGATCGACGATTTGTTCGATCAATCACAGGGAGCATCTTGGTTCTCCAAGATCAATTTGTGGTCTGGATATCATCTGGTGAGGGTGCGAGATGTGGACATCCAGAAGACAACGTTCAGGACTCGTTACGGGCATTACGAGTTTGTGGTGATGCCTTTCAAGCTCACCAATGCACCAACGGTGTTCATGGATCTCATGAACAGAGTATGCAGGCCGATGTTGGATCGCTCGGTGATCGTGTTCCTTGACGACATATTGGTGTATTCGAGATCCAGAGAGCAGCATGAGGAACATTTGAGAGAGATCCTCGGAGTTTTGAGATCGGAAAGGCTTTATGCCAAATTATCCAAGTGTGATTTCTGGTTACAAGAGGTCCAGTTGCTAGGGCACCTCGTTAACCAGAAAGAGATATTGGTCAATTCGGCCAAGATTGAGGCAGTGATGAGTTGGGAGGTGTCGAGGTCACCTACCGAGATCAGGACCTTCCTAGGGTTGGTTGGTTACTATCGAAGATTTATCAGGGATTTCTCCAATACCGCCGTACCACTCACCAAGTTGACCTGGAAGGGTGTTGCTTTTTCATGGGGACCAGAGCAGCAAGCCTCCTTCGAGACACTTCGCCACAGACTCTGAGAAGCCCCGGTGTTAGCCCTTCCGGAGGGGATGGATGACTTTGTGGTGTATTGTGATGCGTCGATAATAGGGTTAGGAGCGGTGCTTATGCAAAGGGGGCATGTGATAGCATACGCATCAAGGTAGCTGAAGCCTCATGAGATGAGGTATCCCAACCATGATCTGGAGTTGGGGGCAGCGGTGTTCGCCCTCAAGATCTGGCTTCAGTATCTGTATGGGGTTCGGTGTACCATATACACGGACCACAAGAGCCTGAAGTATTTGATGGATCAACCCGATTTGAACATGCGACAGAGGAGATGGTTGGATGTGGTGAAGGATTACTATTGTGAGATCCTGTACCACCCAGGAAAGGCTAACGTTGTAGCCGATGCCCTGAGTCGTAGGGCAGAGGGTGCCCCGATACAGGATGTTTGTATGAGGTTGACAATGATGACCCCAGTATTTGATGCCATTCGAGGGTACCAGGCAGAGGCCATGAGACCGGAGAACCGTAAGAGGGAGCGGGTTCTCGGGCAGGTATCGGAGTTCGTCACCGATAGCTGAGGACTTATGACCTTCCAGGGATGGATTTGGGTGCCATTTGTGGGTGGAACGCACACCATCTTGATGGAGGAGGCCCATAGATCGAAGTTTTCGATCCTTCCAGGGGCTACTAAGATGTATTTGGACCTAAAGAAAGAGTATTGGTGGCCCTGTATGAAGAGGGATGTTGTATGGTTCATTGAGAGGTGCTTGACCTATCATAGGGTTAAGGTCGTGCACCAACGTCCACATGGTAAGCTGCAGCCGTTAGAGATTCCCGAGTGGAAATGGGAACAGATTACCATGGATTTCATCACCAAATTGCCGAGGACTGTGAGGGGTGTCGATACAATTGTGTGATTATGGACAGGTTGATGAAGAGCGCTCACTTCCTTGCTATTAGCGAGAGCTCTTCTGCGGAGAGGCTGACAGAGTTGTACATGAGAGAGGTGGTATCGCGGTACGGAGTACCGGTCTCGATTGTTTCAGATCGAGATGTGCGTTTCACTTCCAGGTTCTAGAAGAAGTTTCATAAGGAATTGGGTAGGAGGCTGTATTTTAGTACCGCATACCACCCACAGACTGATGGGCAGAGCGAACGGATGATTCGGATGCTCGAGGACATGCTTCGGGCATGTGTATTGGACTTCGGAGGAAGTTGGGACACGTACTTACCCTTGGCTGAGTTTTCCTATAAAAACAGCCATCATTCGAGCATCAGTATGCCACCCTTTAAGTTGTTGTATGGGAGGAGGTGTCGGACCCCCATTTGCTGGGGAGAAGTAGGGCAATGTGTGATGGGTAGTACCAAGATTGTGCTTTAGATGACCAAACAGATTCAGCAGGTCAGACAGAGGTTACTGACTGACCAGAGCCGTCAGAAGAGTTATGCGGATAGACGATGGTCAGAGCTCGAGTTCCAGGTCGTTGACTTCGTACTCCTGAAGGTATCTCCTTGGAAAGGAGTGATCCGATTTAGGAAGATAGGCAAGTTGGTGCCTCGATATATTGGTCCTTTCAGTGTGACCGCCAGGGTGGGCAGGGTAGCGTATCACTTAGAGCTTCCTGCAGAGTTGGGTCAGATTCACGATACCTTCCATGTGTCCCAGTTGAGGTAGTGTATCGCTGATGAGTCAGCAGTGGTTCCATTAGAGGATATCCAGGTGGATACGGGCCTGAATTATATTGAGAAGCCGTTTGCGATTCGAGATCAGAGGATAAAGGTTCTGAGGAACAAGGAACTACCTCTGGTTCAGGTCCAGTGGCAGCACAGAAAAGGATCCGAGTTGACATGGGAAGTGGAGTCGGAAATGATTGAGCAGTACCCCGAGCTGTTTGCAACGCAAGACTTCGAGGGCGAAGTTTGATTCTAGTGGGGGAGAATTGTAACATCCAGAGTTTCGGGTATGATTTAATTGTATTTATTTATTCAAGGAAAAGGAGGGACTCGACGAGTTTGTGCCACGACTCATCGAGTAGGTGAGGAAGTTTTTGCGAATCTTCGCGAACAGACTCGACGATTCGGGCATATGACTCGCCGAGTCTGTGCTGGCAATTGAAACCCTAAATCCCAGGTTTTGGAGCCTATTTAAGGGCACTCAAAGTCTCCTATTGCGGATACCAGTCCCTTGAGAGAAACCCTAAGGGAGCTAAATTGTTTGTGAGGAGGAGAGACCATATTTGATCTTTCTATCTTTGGTTTAGCAAGAAAAAGGTGATCTAGATCAAGAGGAGGCTGAAGGAGGTGCTATTTGGAGGAATTCTGAGCTCAGGAGTGCTTATTTGAGGTATAATCTCGATCCATCTTCTGTTTTGGTGATTGTTTATAGAGTTAGGGTTTTCTAGACCCTTTGGTAGATGGTTTTGATTGAGTATATGGTTCCTTTTCGTATTATGGTCATGGATCTGGATCCATAGAGGTCCAGAGACCTTACTCCTTTGAGCTTTATGTGGATTGATGGTGAATATGAACTTAGGATGCCATATTAGAGGTCATTTCTTCAAATAGATCCTTGGAGCCTTTGCATGGGCATCAAGCTTCGAACTTTATGTGATTATTGAGACTAGAAAGAATAGATCTATTGAGTAGAGCATCAGATCTGACCTCAGGAAGCCATTGGAAGTGAGCATGTATTGGACTCGCCGAGTCCATGAACAGACTCGACGAGTCGAGTCGAGTTGTCCTGAGACTGTGAATCTAGAGAGTGTCCTGCCGAGTTAAGTGAGTGACTCAGTGAGTCAAAAGAGAATCAGAGGAGTGGAGCCCACGTGTAGACTTGCCGAGTCGCCCAAGTGCACTCGACGAGTCAGGTCAAAGTTTTACCATTGACTTTGTTGACTTTTAGGGATTGGTCAACAATGGGGTCTTTGAGTCAAGAGAGGGGTAAAATGGACTTTACCCATATGAGGATGTTAAGAGAGGGTTGGGTCTAGTCTCTAGAGTTATATTTATGAGCGTATCTTACTTTATGTGATTAGGCGGAGGCTAGACTATACTGCTACCGAGTCAAGGATTTACCGAGACATCTGAGGTGAGTCTTCTCACTATATATTACCTAGTGTGGTAACCATGAGCAGACCGGAGGGTCTTATATGTTATGTGCTATATGTGTATTTTTGTTTGTGATATATGTATGCTATATGATATAGACCGGACCGGAGGGTCCAATGATATAGACCGGGCGGAGGGTCCAACGAGACAGACCGGGTCGGAGGGCCCCACAATACGGAACTGGAGGGTTCCGCTGAGACACATCGACCGGAGGGTCATATTGTAGCCTTGAGTGGCGTATGTGCTATATGTGGTATATTGGGGGAACTCACTAAGCATGTATGCTTACCGTGTTGTGTGAAATGTGTTTCAGATACCAGTGAGGATCGCGGGAAGGCGCCAGCTGGATTGTACACATTGTTGGAGTATTTTGATGAGATTCTAGGAAATGTTTTGGATATTATATTTTGATATGGATGTTTATGATTTGAGATACATTTTGATTTTATTATGAATTGCAAAATTATATGTGGAAAGCATGAATTTTTATGTTATTTATGATTTTAGAAACCTTTATAGAAGTGTTGGACTTGAGGTCTTCAAGATTAAGTTCTTACTGATTTAAGCCAAGTGGTGTTTTATCCTTTTTGGACCTACGAGTGAGATTTCTATCTGTTGGAGAGTCTAAAAGGTTAAAGTTACAAACTTTATCCACTAGGACCATAAAATAGGCTAGATATGAGCTTTGGAACCCTTAGAATCGAAGAAAATTGCTTAATCCATTAAGTTGTTAGGAGCTGAGTGCCCACGACGTGTCCTTAGGTCCCCACGACGTTACAATTAGGCTAAAGCTCGTTTGTTTTGTCAGATAGCGGCCACGGAATGGCCAAGGATGGACACGATGTGGCGACCAACTGAAGGTTGACTTTTGACTATTGACTTTGACCATGTTTGACTTAAGGGCATTTTGGGAAATTTTTGTAGTAGTTTGAGTTAAGGTTCCTGTTAATTATATGTGATCTGTTGAGGCACCATTTGGAGTAATGATATGTTCAACTATTTTGCAGTTTGTGAGGTGAGTTTTCCTCACTGTACTTGTGGGTCGAAGGAACCAATGTCGGCGCACTAGGTTATGTATACTAACATATAATATGTTGCTATGTTGTAGTGATCTGTATGATATATTTGTTGTTATTATATAATTTATTTGTTGCATATGTCGACATAGTACGATATGGTTTGAGGCTTAATAATGAGTGCATAAGTCAACAGATAAAGGCATTCCAGTCTGATGACTGATTGGGCCGAGGCAATCCAGTCCAATGAAAGTAGGCCAGAGTTAATCCAATCTGCTGACTGTAGACCCGAGGGTAATACAGTCGGTGACTACAGACCTAGCATGCATGATTGTATATGTTATGTTGTGTGGGGAATTTTGGGGATCTAACTAAGCTTTGGCTTATAGTTTGATTTATGGTTTCATGTACTTCAGATAACAGGGGAAAGATCGTGCACATCATCCTAGATTTTATATGTTTTTATGATTTTGGGATACTCTGATTCATGATAGTTCTTTTGGGAACTTTTTTTTTGTAAAAATCATGGATTTTGGAATGATTTTTAAAATGAAAATTGTGCCTTGATTTTTTGGATGTTACATCTAGACAACAAAGTAAAGCAGCTTAGAACTGATCATGACATCAAGCTCCAATATTTCACTCTTGTGTCCTTTTGTGGTGATAAGGGTATCAAATAAAATTTCTATATTCTAAGAATCCTAGAGAAAAATGGTGTTATTAAAAGAAGGAATAGAGCATTAATTGAAGCTCGGAGAACTATGATTGTTTAAGTTGACTTATCTTTTTAATTTTGCTCAAATATTTCACTCTTGAGTCCTTTTGTGGTGATAAGGGTATCACACAAGAATTCTATATTGTAAGAATCCTAGAGAAAAATGGTGTTATTAAAAGAAGGAATAGAGCATTGATTGAAGCTGGGAGAACTGTGATTGTTTAAGTTGGCTTATCTTCTTAATTTTGGGCTAAAGTTGTTAATACAACCTACCTAGCTCCAATAGACAATCTTTATTAAAAGACATTATAATATTTCTTATGAAGTACTCAAAAAATAAAAAGCATACATCTCCACCTTTTACGTTATTTGATATCCATGTCATACACTTAATCAAACAAATCAACTCTCAAAATTTGAATCTAGAGTTTATGAACTTTTTTATGGTTACTCTTCAGTTTCAGATACATTTCACACAATTTTTTTTATTGGAAAGTCAATTTCAATATTTGGTAATCCATTCCACAACTTCAACACAAGCTTACACTGATGACGAAACATCTCAAACAGATACACTTGAAGCTTTTATGTCTAATTCTGAAACAGCCCATAATAAGATGAACCAAGACAATCCTGTTAAAAATGACACCCCTACTACAAATCAAGACAATTATTCTCTCCACAATGTTCTTCGTCCAACTTATACTACTCATTTTCTTAGAGATCATCATGTCACTCAAATTATAGGTTATGTTGTTTCAGGTGTATGAACCAAAAATCCAGTAAAAGGTAATTTTCGTTTATATGTAAACTTTGTTCCATGATTAAACCAAAGAAAATTGATGACACATTAAAAGACTTTGACTGGATCTAGTCCATCAAAGATGAACTTCATGACTTTAAAAGGCACAAAGTATGTACTCTAGTTCCCTGACCATCTAAAAAGATAATTGTTGGAATAGACGATTTTATCAAAACAAACTTGATGTTAATCGAATTATAACTAGAAACAAAGCAAGATTGGTTGCTTAATGTTTTACACATCTTTAAGGGTTGGAGTATGTTGAAAACTTTTCTCTAGTCACAAGGTAGAAAAAATAGATTGTTTCTATCATATGCTTCCTATTAGAAGCTCAAGGTATATCAGATGGATGTCAAATGTGACACCCTCAGTCTCATAAACTATGATCTATGAAATTATCAAGAATGTATTTACAAATGCAGAAAATATACTCAAAATTTAAAATTGTTACATCCTCGGGACAATCAAGTGAGCATTATATAAATTATTTATTATATAAAATAAAGAATACAATAATAACATCCTCATATTTAAATCTTGATCTTGTGCTCTTATCTTCTCCTTTGGTACCACGGCTGTTGACATATGAACCTGAACATGCAAAACATAAATGTATCCGCTGTGTCAAACACGTATCTGGTGAGTTGTTCTTTCTATCTTTTCTTATCTTTATCTTCTTTCGTACTCATCCTTATAGTTACTTCTCTAACTTATCTCATGCACTACACATATCATAACTTTGTCTCTTTTCTACTCAACATCTAATACGCTATTCTATCTCATCATTACTCTATTTCTTAAAAACAAATATATATCATTATTATTCAGTCCCTCATACTCTGACATATATTATCTTTTCTTTATCTCTTATACTCTGTCAAATCTTGTCTCTACTCTCTCTCTCTCTCTCTCATATGCTTTGATATGTCTCACCTCTGCTCCATCTCATGTACCATGTTATATCTCATCTCTAATCAGCTTCATATACTTTGTATATCTTATCTCTACTCAATCCCATACTCTTTGCATATCTCATTTCTATTCTGTCTTGTATACTTTGTATATCTCATCTCCACACATCTCATGCTCTCTGTATATCTATATCCCATCTCTACTTAATCACATATACTATGTATACATCATCTCTAATTAGTTTTATACTTTTATCCCGAAGAAACCTAGATCTCATTACTGAAGGAAATATACTCATGTTCTCAAAAGAATTTCAATCTCATTCCCAAAATAAATTTACTCATGTTGCCGAAGGAATCTTAATCTCATTCGTGAAGGAAATATACTCATGTTCCAGAAGGAATATCAATCTCATTCCTGAAGGAAATATACTCATGTTCCCGAAGGAATATCAATCTCATTCCTGAAAGAAATATACTCATGTTCCTAAAGGAATATCTTTTTCATTCCTAAAGGAAATATACTCATGTTCCTGAACGAATTATACTTATTACATGCTATGCTACATGTCTATACGAATATCTTATATATTGTCACACCTCCCAAACTGGAACCGCAGAAACGTTCAGGGGCAGAGGACGTCATGTACAGTATCACAACAATTTCATAATAGTAATCAAAGTACAACAACCATGTGTTGATAAAGTATAAGTTTTTACATATGTATTCAGGTCATAGTATATATGACACCAAAATGATTATCAAAAGTTAAAAGACATGAGTCTATAATGCTTCATCTTCTCAAAACCCATGGATGTACCTGTTTACTGATTTCCTGAGAATATAAGTAGTTTTGAAAAGAATGTCAACAATTACGTTGGTGAGTTCATAAGCATGTTTGTAACTGAGATATGTTATTTGTTCCTTGAAAATGTAAGTATGTTTTTCCCAGAAAATCTTATATTTTCTGTTGTAATAAGTTGTAATCAAAATATGTAAATGTTATTGTACTCTGAGATAGTAAAATGTAGTTTTAATTCACATAAAACTATGAAAAATATGTTTGCTCTGCACTAAAATAGTATTATGTATTTGTACTTGTATAAAAACGGTGTAATTGTAACTGTCTGAGTTCACCAGCTGTACTTGTAAAATATTGTATTATAATTTTATTATTTAATAAAACTATGTGAAGTTGTTTACTTATTCATACACTAATCGTGTTGTTCAATACCAAATTGTGAGTTATCATAACCATGCTTGATAACCTAAGATGGCCTGAACACGACATTCTTCAGGCGTCACAATCATTACGACATTTGTCACCTCAAGCCTGTCGGCCTAGCTATTGCAAACAACTTAGGTGGGGGATTGATAGTCCCGTATAGATCTATACACAAGTGTCACGCTCTCCTTCTAGGAGACTATGGTTATAATTTCTGGACTTGGTTGGTACTTACATAAGTACGTGAAGTGTGTCTCCCGATTTGCTATATTGACGGTTACGTGTAGAATAATGAAACATTATCTTGAAATGGATAAATTGTAAGTATATCTCATAAACTGTATTTATTATAGTTTATATGTTTGTTTTCCATAATGTTTTCTGAGTATGTAAAGTAGTGTATATGATCCATAAACTATACCTATTATAGTTTATATGTGTGGGTTTTCCGTATTGTATTCTGAACTTTGAAAAACACATGTAAGTTCCATAAACTATACCCATTATAGTTTATATGTTTGTGTATGACTGAAATAAAAACCTTTATATTATTAATAATTCGACAAGTTTTAATTGTAAAATTTGTGATACGGTTGTTCCGCGCAATTCAATATTTATGTCCAAATAGTACTCAATACTTTCCAAAAATTATATTTTTGTTTAACAAGTTTTAAATTATTTTATACTTATATAAATATAATATTTATATAATTATGATTAAATAGACAGTCGAATAGATAATTCTACCCAAAACCCACAACCAAACAAGGAAAAGGAAATGGAGTCAAATTATCAATTCTAAGCCTATTGAATCTTATATATATATATATATATATATATATATATATATATATATATATATATATATATATATATATATATATATATATATATATATATATATACGGGAACAATTGATAAATATTAAAAACATTTAGATATTAACACAATTTTTCTTTTGTTACACTTGTATCCCCCCCATCCCCCCCCCCCCCTCTAAAACAGTGAAAAATCATGAAAACGTAGGGGTATGAACTCACCTCAGTGCGTGTTCTTGGTTGGTAAAGACGTGCTTGTGATGATCCCAAGGTTTAAAACACGTTTTAATAAACGTATCCTAATAATATTATACACACGATTTTAAATTCAAAATTAATGAAGTGAATGATTAATAAAGTGTTATATTAACAATAAATAATATAGGATACTGTCACACCCCCAAACCAGAATGACGGAATTGTTCGAGGGTGGATGACTACATGTAGTATCGTAACAGTTGAATACATAGTAAAGAAAGTAAACACAACCATCATATATATAATTTAAGAGTTACATTATTGGATGATACTTTTCTCAAAAACAAATTAATATATGATGACAAAATGAGTTTAAAACTGACGCCTTAGCATCACTTCTCCAAAAGCTGAAGTTTACTTGTATTACTGAATCCTTGAGAAATACAAGTAGATTTGAAAGAGTAGATCAGCATTTAAGCTGGTGAGTTCATAAGTATTTAATGTCAATGTTTGTATAAATTTAAATGAATTAGTTTGTAGATGTTTGAAAACTCCTAGAAAATCCCATATTTCCTACTAGTATAAAAGTAGTCTTATACTAAGACCCGATTGTTTTGAATGTTGTTTCTAAAATTCCAATATTTTTCCATAAGTGTATGGTAGTTAAAAAGTTCCAAAAATCATTATGCAATAGTGTTTTTCATGCCTAGAATAGTAGATTTATGTATGTAAAAACACAATCACTAAGGCATTAGATAACCCCGTAAATCAATGTGTTTTTAATACTCCACGTGAGTTTTATAACCATACTATTGACCCAGACTGTCAGTAACAACGTTCTTCAGGCGGTGGAAATGTTATGACGTTTGTCACCGCAGACCTGCCGGTCTAACTATAGCTAACAGTTTAGGCGCGGGATTGTCAATCCCGTAAAGATCTATACACAAGTATCACGCTCTCCCTACAAGAGATTATGTTAGATAATATAGGACCTTAACTGCATAATTGAAAGTACGTGAAGTTGAATGTCTCACAAAACTTAGTATCAAGTAGATTTACATATGAAAAGTCCATTTGTTCTTGTATATGAAAGTATTTCCTTGATATAGTACTTATAGCGTGTAAAATCTCATGAATATCTAGCAAACTATACCTATTATAGTTTTTCCAAAAGTATGTTTCGTTTGTATGGTAAACCCTAGTGTAGTGTCGACTTTGTATGTAAAGTACAACATTATTCAACATTTATATCCAAAATATAAATCAAGTGTTTGATATTTATATAACCACATGTTTCATTCCAAAAGACAAAGTGTTATCATGATACGTTGTATGAGAAGGTTTTCGTATGGTAGTTATAAATCACATAGGATTGATTATAACAAAAAGTATAGCAAGAGATTGATGTTTTTCACACGAGGATAACTGTATGTTTACTTGTATTTCCCCCCCCCCCCCTTTAAAAGTGTATTAAAGCATTTACAAAGCATTTGAAAACATAGTTATAGGGGTGTGAACTCACTTGATAGAGTGAAGATGGTGAGATGAAAACCGAGCAGAACTTCGAAAGGAGAATGTTGATTTCTCAGGATTCTCGGAAATCTTAGGAGCGTAAAACTTCCTTCGGGACTTGGGTATGAAAACCAGGGCTTCGGGATATTTCTTGCACGCAAAACGGAGTAAAAACGCAAGAGAAAGAGAGAAAATGAGCAATTATGCCCGGAACCCTCGCATCCCTTTTATAAGGAGGCTGGACTGCCTCGGTATGTTGGGCGTACGAGGTTACACGGGGTGTAATGGGACATCATTGCTTACACACTTCGGATGGGAGGGCTTCTGTCCGATGGGAGAGCCTGTGGCCGATGGGACGAGGCTCCTATCCTCTGGTACGTTGGGTGTAATCCTTTACGCGAGGCGTAAATTGATTTTTCCAACTTCTAACTTGCATAACTTTTGCGTACGAGCTTCGTTTTTTAGGTTCTTTATATCCAAGCGTAGGTGAGAATGTACTCTATAACTTTGATTTAGACTCCGTCGGCTAATTTTGACTTTTTTTAAGTATATTATTTTTAACAGGCCAAAACACGAAAGGTCCGTTAAAAATCTGTAACTTCTTCATCCAATGTCTGTTTTTGATAGAATTTTTACCTTTGTACTACTACTGTTGAGGTCTTCGATTCTCATTTAGGTTGTTTCGGCTAGAAATCGCTCGATCTCTATTTCGAGTTTTTAGTTGTCTATCGCTATACCAAAACTTCGAAAAATCATAACTTCCTCATACGAAGTCAGATTTGGGCGTTATTTTTATGTATGCTCACAATTTAATAATATCTTCGACTTTTATTTAAATACCTAAGGCTAATAATGATTTTATTGAAATTTCGCGTTTTATGTTTTATCGTATTGACGGTTTTGTTGTGAATCGTAGGTTGGTCATAACTTCTTCGTTATAACTCGGATTTTAATGTTCTTTATATTTATGAAAACCTTGACATGATAACTATCATTTATGAAATCTAGTAGATGACTTTTGAACATTTTATTTTCGACACTAATTTCATTATATCAAAAGAGATTACAAGTCTTGACTTTTTAGGTCATTACATTGATTCGAAATATCGGGTTGTCACAGATACTTACCAAAAACTTGATATTATTTGGAAGAATTTGTTCACTGTGAATGTTAGAAAGCAAATGGTTTGAAATTTAGGAGAGAAATGAGGTGAAAATGTCTACTAGAAGTGTGTAGATGATTCATTTTGTTTTCTTAAGTATGAAGAAAAAGGAGCCGGTTTGGGGATTTCGGCCGAGAACCCTACCCAAGAAGGGTTTGCGGTCCAAAGAAGGTTCTTGATGCAAGAAGTTTTCGGTGGTGCTTTCGGTTAGAAGTAAATCACGGCTTCGCATGATTGCGGTCTTGACCGCCAACATGATTTCGGTCCGAGGGAAGGCCATTAATGCGAAGGTTTTCAGTCTTGCATGTTTACTATCAATTTTTGCAACACTTATTAAATAAAAGGGGTATATATATATATATATATATATATATATATATATATATATATATATCCTTAAAAAATTCCAAATCAACAAATTTTACTTTTATTTAGCAAGTTGAGTTTTGTTGACATTGGTTGACTTTTGTTGAATTTTACAGACTTGAGAATAACGGGTTGCTACATATATATACTCTAAATATACATATATATGCTCTGATACATGATTTATATGTATTTTCATGCTCTATCATTATCTCAAATATTGATGGCATTCACTTAGTGCCTCAAGGTTCTCATACATACATATATAAATATTTAATCAAACATATAGCAATCATAAAGAAAGAGTAAGAGTGATAACTAGCCATATCTATTAGCAAACACTAACTGTTTGGTTCCTTTTGTCAATTGATGTTTCATGATCCATCTTTTGTTCTTAGGCCTATTCATACAACATATCAACTTTCTTTGAAATTGTCTTAACCCACTAAGAGCTTAATAATTATTTACATCAAAATAAACACTCATTAGATCATAATTTGACATATCAACTTTCTATCTTAAATTCAATCATTCTTCACAAATTAAACTCATATACTAATTAATTCTCTTGTCTTTTGGCTCGCCTTAGGATTCACTACTTTCGTCGGTTTCATAACCAGCTTCCTTTTTATTGGGAGTGTTCTCTATGCCTTCAAAAGTGCATTTGTCTTTCTGGGAATTGCTTGATTATCCTACATGCTTTCCCTTCTTGTTACTAAAAAAACCGATGTAAGGTCCTTAAATGGTGATTTATTTGATGTGTTTGTTTCTCTTACGTTCTTGTTCGTCTTTTTACAAAATGCTAACTTTGGATCTTCAAGTGGTGGTATCAAAGGTGTTTTGGATCCACAGGTCATAAACTACTGCAATAAAAACAAAAATAAAAATGTAAAAACAAACAAAAAGTAATTAAAAATTCCTACTGAACGTTCACCATGACGTGGTAATGTTACCACCTCATGTTAAAGCAGACAAACTAACCGAAAGCAAAAACGACAGAAAACACACAATAACTGAGTTCACATCGTGAGCTCTAAGAGCCCATGTCGTGACTTTGGCAATTCAGAAAAAAAAACTACTGATAAAATTAAAATTTTCAGGTTTAACCCCACAAAAAGGATCGATTAGCCTAAAGCGATTAAATGTAAAACTAAATTAGTCGTTCCCCAGCAACGGCGCCAAAAAATTGATACGTAATACTGGTACACATATTAGTTTTACAAACTATCTAACTAACTATTACAATTTAAGGAAGTTTACCTTTTCGCAAATAATATAACACTAACAGTCGGGTATCGAACATAGGGATTACTAAAAACAAGCAAAAGTTAAATTGGTTTCTATCTAATTTTGCAAGTTCAGACAGACTTAAATTCTTAACTAACGATTTCAATCAATTACTAAAAACACTTTCGTTTAGTTCGAATCCACTTTTCTTCTATGGTGTAACATCCATAAAATTCAAACCAATTTACAACTTTTTCAAAATATTTAAAAACAATAGTTTTTAAATTTTTTTTTTTCAAAATAGTCTAATATCAAAGTTTTCCACAGAAACATAAATAAAACATGAGGAGTTGTACGATCATGCCTTCGCCTTGCCGCGATCCCCTGATATACCTGAAACAATAAACTGAAACAATAAGCCTAAAAGGTTAGTGAGTTCCCCCAAAATACCCATACCCATGACAAGAGACATGAAAGTATAAACAACATACTGTGGGTCCAGTAAACCATCGGGTTGGAATAACCCAGGCCCTCAACCCATCAGTTAGAATGCCAACATACTATGGGTCCAGTCATCCTTGGGATGGAATCCCCCAGGCCCACAACCAATAGGTTGGAATGCCCACATACTATGAGTCCAATCATCCTCGGGATGGAATACTCATGGCCCACAACCAATAGGTTGGAATGCCCAAGTCTATTAGCTTTTGCACAAAGCAGATAAGCCTCAACCGCCAAACAAACATGTGCACATATATCAGATAATCACATAATAGTTTATAGACAACGAACTGATCAAATAGATCATACCACATAACACATAATACCATCCTATCTATCAGGATACCAATCTAACAGATCATACTAGTATTTCACATAATATCATGCTATTACTAGGACACCGACCTAACCAGGTCACTAGGCATAAACATAACCTCATGCTAACTACCAGGAAGCAAACCCATAAGAATATCATGCCATAACTGGATACAATCCATAGAGGGCTGGCCTTGGTGCCTTAGACCCTATTGATATAGTGAGGATAACTCACCTCGCAAGTAGTGCTGAAGTACTGTAAATCTCTGACTGCTATCTCGCCGGGAATCCCAAACAATTACACAATAAATACTAAGTTAATACCCAAAATAACCTTCTTGGCTAAATGTCCACATCATTCATTAAGTCCATTCTCTTTATTGCGTCAAGGCTCAAATACCCAGTCCTTGACTTTAAAGTACATACATAAAGCCCATTATAGGCCCAATTTACTATATTGGGCCCAACTTCCTAATTGGATCTAACCCCATGATCCACTATCACTAATAGGCCCAAAATAGCTTATTTACAAAGTCCAACAGAGGCCCAATTCCATTTAGACCATATCCATCCCAAAATCCAAAGCCCATTTAACAAAGGCCCAACAGAGGACGTATGCGGGGCGTACTCCTCTGGTGCGCTGGGTGTACTCGACCAAATGTTGACCACCATCGGGGTGGTTGACCCAGTACGTTGGGCGTACTGGATTTACACTGGGCGAACTCAATAGTTTTCCAAAACCTTATTAAGTGCTTAATGACTTATGTTCTTAAGCCCAAACTTCAGATCCAGAGACCTAACATGCCTAGGATCCATAAAGTCATGAACTTTATCACTTTGGACGTCCATAAAGTTCTTAATGCTTGGTCTTAACCCATTACGACCTTATTTCTCCATGGATGGGACATATACAGCTAATAAGACCTCATTTTTATCACTCAAGGTCCCCTCAAGAGTCTAGAAGGAAACCCTTTTTCGTCGAAATCACATCATGCACCACATTATGGCTTTTGGGACATGAAATGCTTCTATTAAAGTAAAATGGTGAGATCTATGCATATATACATAAAGTTTGGAACTTTATACCTTCAGGAGCTTCTTGAGCACAATCTAACTTCAGATCTACAAGCTTGATCTTCTTCTCCAACTCGTTGATGCAATACCTTCCTCTTAAAGCAGTCAAGAACACATAAATAAGCTTAAACACACAAAGGAAAGGCTAGGGTTTGGGGAGGACGAATGTAATCCGTGGAGGCTGAGGTAAGGGAGGCTTTGATGCTTATAGTGGTGCTTATATAGGCCCCAAAACCTAAATATTAGGGTTTCACCTTGACATTGGTACGCCCAGCATACACAAGTCTACGCCCAACATACTAAGGTGGACCTTAGTACACTTAGCGTACTCTTATGTATGCACATCGTACTCCCTCTTGGCCTAAGTTTGAAAACTTGGCCCTTAAACTTATCTTGGCTCTTCAATTCCATCCCCAAGGACTATAAATGACAAGGTAATGATAGAAGAGGGTTCGGGAATACCTGCCAAATCTCGGGATGTTACATTTTTCCTCCACTTGACTTAGACTTTGTCCTCCAAGTCTGCTGCTGGAGATAGATCTGAGTAATGCTCCCGCATCTCGGACTCGGGCTCCCACGTCCACTTAGATCGCCTCCGATGCTCCCACTATAGCTTCACCAAAGGTATCTCCTTGTTCCCTAGAACCTTTTTTTTCCTCTCTAATATGGGCACAGGAGTCTCCACGTAATTTAGGCGCTCATCGACCTGAATATCAACCAACGACACCACTGCCTCCTGATCCATAATGCACTTTCACAATTGAGAAATGTCGAAAGTGTTGTGGATCTGAATAAGCTCCCCAGTAGCTCTAGCATGTATGCCACCTTGCCAACCCTGGCAACAATCCTGAACGGTCCAATGTTGAAGGGACCCAGTTTTCCCCTCTTCCTGAAGCGGATCACACCCTTCCAGGGCGAGACTTCAGGAGTACCATATCACCCACCTAGAACTCTAACTCAGATCGACATCTGTTGGCATAACTCTTTTGTCGAATCTGGGTGGTATGCAGTCGCTGCCTAATCTATTGAATCTTCTCGGTAGTCTACAAGACTACCTCCATCCGTCCCATCACCCTGTGTCTGACCTCACCCCAACAAACCGGGGTGCGACATCTCCGCCTATACAACAACCCGAAAGGTGGAGCGCCAATGCTGGAATGATAGATGTTGTTGTAGGCGAGCATTGCAAGGGGTAGGTGGGAATCCTAGCTCCCACGGAAATCAATGACACATGCCCTCAATATATACTCGAGGGTCTGAATGGTCCTCTTACTCTGACCGTCGGTCTGGGGATGAAATGTTTTACTAAAGTGCAGCTACGTGCCCAGTTCCTCGTAGAACTTTTGCCAGAAACGGTAGGTAAATCTAACATCTCGGTGGGAAACAATGGAGACTGGAACCCCATTACGAGCGATGATCTTGCAAACATACACGTTGGCCAACTTCTCGGCGGAAGAACTCTCCCGTATATCCATGAAATGCGCACTCTTGGTCAATCGATCTACGATAACCCATATAGCATCAAACCCCTTCGTCGTCCTCAGCAGTTTGATAATGTAATCCATCGTGATTTGCTCTCATTTCTAAATGGGAATCTCCACGGGCTACAGCATACCATGCGGCCTCTGATGCTCGGCCTTGACCATCCTATAGGTCAAGCACCTCTCGACGTACCAAGCGATTTGTTGGTTCATACATGGAAACCAGTAACTCAAACTTAGGTCTCTGTACATCTTGGTGGCCCCGGGGTGAATAGAGATATGAGACTTATGAGCCTCCTCCATGACTGTCTATCTGACCCCACCAGACATCGGAACCCATACCCGACCACATTGGGTCAATAATCCTTGGCTATCCTATAGAAACCGAGTGTTCTCACCCCTGATCCTCTCCATCTTCCAGTTCTTAGGTCGTATGCCCTCGACGTGAGCATCTCTGGTCAAACTCAGAAGCGGAGAATCCACCGCTATCCACATACATATCGCTGGAGTAGAAAACCTAGCTGACTTGCGGATCAAGGCATCCGCCACCACATTCGCTTTACCGGGGTGGTAAAGGATCTTGCAATCGTAGTCCTCGACTACATCCAGCCACCTACGCTGCCTCATATTTAGGTTCGGCTAATCCATGATGTGTCTCAAGCTCTTGTGATCCGCATATATGGTACAATAGACCCCATATAGATAACGTCTCCATATCTTGAGAGTGAACACCAGCGCTCCCAGCTCTAACTCATGCGTATGGTATCTCGTCTCATGTGGCTTCAGTTTCCGCGATGAGTAGGCTATCACTCGTCCTCTCTGCATGAAGACAGCCCCAAGGCCTATGATGGTTGCATCACAGAACACCACAAAATCCTCAACTCCTTCCGGGAGTGTCAAAACTTGAGCCTCGCACAACCGCTGACTGAGGGGTCTCAAGCACCCTCTTTTGCTTAGGGCCCCATCGGAAATCTATCCGCTTCCTCGTCATACGAGTGAGGGGTACTGCAATCTTGGAGAAATCCCGTATAAATCTCCGGTAGTACCCTGCTAATCCCAGATACCTACTGATGTCTGAAGGAGATCTTGGCACCTCCCACTACATAATTGCCTCGATTATGGCCGGATCGACCAGAATCCCCTCCTGGTTAACGAGATGTTCGAGGAACTGGACCTCTCGTAACCAAAAATCACATGTCGAGAACCTAGCATACAATCATTCTCATCTCAGAACTCATAATAACTCCCTGAGGTGCTCCTCGTGCTGCTCTCGGGTCTTGAAATGTACCAAGATATCATCAATAAACACTACGGCCGAGCGATCAAGCATCAGTCTGCAGACCTGATTCATCGGGTCCATGAATACTGTTGGCGCATTGGTGAGCCCAAATGGCATCACCACAAACTCGTAATTACCATAACGAGTCTGAAACATGGTCTTCTCCACGTCCTCTTTTTTGACCCGGACTTTATGAAACCCCAACCTCAAATCTATCTTGGAGAACCTAGATGCACCCTGTAACTGATCAAATAGAACGTCTATCCTCGTGAGTGGATAATGGTTCTTCATCGTCAACTTGTTCAACTCCCTATAATCAATGCATATCCAGTGCGAACCGTCCTTCTTCTTGACAAAGATGATCGGTGCTCCCCATGGAGAACTACTAGGTCGAATGAACTGCTTGCCCAACAGTTCCTACAGCTATGATGACATCTCCTACATCTCAGGTGGCACCAACCGGTACAGCTCCTTAGCGATAGAGGCCGCACCCGGCACCAAGTCGATTCGAAAATCGACCTTCCTCTCCGGAGGTATCCCTGGCAACTCCTCTGGAAACACATCAACAAACTCCCTGACTACTAGAACCTCTGAAATTGAAATCTGATCCCTGGCTTGCATATCCACCACATACTCCAGATAACCCGCACACTCGTGCTGAATATACTGTCAAGCCCTGGTAGCTGAACAGAACCATGCTCCCACTTTGGTGCCCTCGCCATATACCATTAGTTCTCCCCCACTTGGGGTTTGAACTACCACCTGTGGGCCCTCTCAATCTATCATGGCACCAAATCTACTAAGCCAGTTCATCCCCACAATCAAGCACACTTCCCCCATAGGAATAGGAATCAAGTCTATCAGAAAGGATACTCTGAAGATCTCCAACTCGCATCGTCGGTAGACTGAAGAAGTAGAAACCCCATGCTCATTGGCAATAGAGACTCGCAACTGACACTCTAGCTCACCTACTGGCACACTGAACTCCCTACTGAAAGTCTAAGATACAAACGACCGACTTGCCCCCGATTCAAAAAACCAATGCAAGCAAGGAGTTCACTAAAAATGTACCTAATCACAAGTACAATAGATAAGCTTAAAACAAATATAATATATGAGATAAAAGATAGAAACATACCAGCAACCACATCCAGTGCTGCCCTGGCCTCCTCGACCGTAAGCTGGAAGGCATGCCCCTGAGCCTTCGGAGGCCCTGCCTTAACTGGCCTCCCATCTACAATCCTCAATGTAGTCGGCGCTGGAGCCTGAGCCGTCTTGGTGGATAGAAAAAGACATTGGGCCTTCACATGGCCCACTTGCTCACAATGATAACAAAGTCTGACTCTAGAAGCCAGAGTTTGTCGCCTGCAATCCCTATCCAGATGGCTTGCCACATCGGTGGCACCCACTCCTGATCGACACGTCCCTGAATGAGCCTTTCCGCACTTCCAACAAGTGTGGCCTAACTGTCCCCCAATCCTAGTATCAGTGGTCTTAGACCACTTCGGTGCCGACTGCGACTGTGTTAGGGCCTGCCGCTACTCCCTCAACTACAACTCGATCTCCAACTCACGCTGCCTTGCGGCCTCCTATAAATCCAAAAGAGTATCACATCGTTGGGTAGACACAAACTGTCGGATGTTAGTATTGAGCATGCTCAGATAAAGAGTCATCTGAGCATGCTCGGAAGCAAACTCTGGGCCAAACATCGACCTCTCTATAAACTTACGGGTGATCTTCGTGACCGACTCCCCATCATGTCTCAAACTCAAAAACTCCTAAGTCAAACGTTCCCTCTCAACCCATGGAATGTATCGGATGCTGAACATATCTTTGAACTGCTCCCAAGTAACAGCAGCCCTGTGATCATCAATGTATGATCCTGTCTTCAATCTCCACCAGTCCTTGGCCCCGGACCTTAGCAGGTTCAGAGCACACCTAACCTTCTGGTTAGTAGGACACGATCAAGTAAAGAAACACCCCTCCACATCAGAAACCCACCTCATAGCCTTGATGGGGTCCTGAGTCCCATCAAAAGTAGGGGGCTTCATGTTATTGATATCCTTGTACTGGAAGCACCGACCGGATCCTACTCCTCTTCCTGCCGCTGTTACAACTGATGCAGCTGCAGCGGCAGTCGTCTCCATAAGGCTTGCATATTTGTCATCGAAGTACTCCATCATAACGGTCTTGATAGACCCAAACAGCTCCAGAATCTGACCCTGTACAATCTTGAAAACCTCCTCACGGATGATCTCCCTGACTCAATCCTCTATTAACACTAGCCCCTTGTGGCCGATAACCTCAGGTGCTGTTGGGGTCTCCTGATCACCCTGCCCTGATCTCGATCCGGATCCAGTCACAAAACGCCTCGTAACCATCATACTGAAAATATAACAGGAAGATATCATACAATCTGCACAAATATTGGGGAACCAACTCCCGAATAAACCATAGGGGTTGTGACTTCCTTGCTACGCGTACGGGTCCTGTGCTTTCACTAGTACGGGCTCATACTACCTTCCACACCTACCCATATTTATCTCAAGTATCATCACAACACCCTAACAATATACATGCATATGGTGGTCGCTCAACCTCACTCCTAGAGGATAGCTAACTGTCTCACAACTGACCTATCGGCCTCACACAACCCACCCATTTATAAAACTTCCACTAACCCTACAACACTAGTGTATGCTAGTCAAACATAATGCTTGACCTTATAGACTTTCGAATAAGTGATCCTAATCTAAGCCCGTAATCAATAAGAACAGAACAGAAGGCCAAATCAAACATTCTTTGGCTATAAGATCTTAATTATGTATGGTAGTGCTGCATACACTAAGCAACTATAGTAATGATGTTATTCTCATACAAAGGAAACCCTAGGCTAGCAGGCATCATGTAATCAGGCAAGTCTATCATGGAATTTCTGAAAATCCCTAGCCTAGTACTAGCATGATGTTCTAACGTATCACATAATCAAATAACTGTATGGTATTTTTGTTGGATTAGTGTCTAAGTCCATAACTATTTTGGTATGTACTTGACCCGATTATGAGAATGGTCCTTTTGGGTTGCCTTCACCATAGCAATATGTAAGATGAATTAAGGAGAGAAAGGTTTAATTATGATATATTAATATATTATGAGAATAATATATTAAAGGAGAAATCATATAGTTTAATTAATATTAGTCAAGAATTAATTAAGAATTTATTTTGTGGCTAAAAGAGATTAATTAAACTTAGTGGTCTGGATTTGCAATTATAAGATAATTGCAATTGGGCTATGGATCACCTAATAATATAGGTTGGACTAATTCTATGGGAAGCCCATAAGGAATTCATCCAAGGGATATTCTAAAGGGGTCCATGGGCTGCTTAGGGCCTAAGCAGCCCAGATTAGGGTTTCCTAGTTTGATAACCCTAATAGCCTAAGTATATAAGGAACCCTTAGGCACCAAAAACGTGGCTAACACTTGGATTAGGATTTCTAGTCATTTTTGGCTCCTCCTTCGTCTTCTCTTCTTCATCTTGTTGCTTAGTGGTGTTAATGACTCCATTAGAGGTGCAACACTTAAGGCATTAAGCTTTCTAAAGCCAAGGATTAGATTGTTATTGATATATAACAATCAAAGGTTAGATCTAAACCCTATTTTATGTTAATATGATTACTTGTATGCTAGATCTAGGGTTTATAGATTTGAATATTAAATTGCATGTTCATTAGACAAACTAGATCCAAAAGCTATTAGGGTTTGCTTGTACACCATAAGAATGATGTATAGCTCGAAACCCATCAGTGGTATCAGAGCCTAGGGTTGTTTGTTTGATGTATTTGATGTTATAGTTTATTCTTCAGGCTTAAAATCGAAATTTTTTGGTTTCTGGGGATTGGACTAGCCGAGTCCATTGCTGAACCCGCCGAGTCCATTGGGAACTCGACGAGTCTAAGTCGCAGATACCAAATTTTGCGGGATTTTGATCTGTTTTGGCTTTGGATAATTACCTAAAAAGTTTTTAATTAATAAAATCTGAATTTTATCAATATTTGGAGATTATCCTTGCCAAAATAGAAGATAATTGTTAGAATTTAGATAATCTTTTGTTTTATTAGATAATGATTGATTAGTAATATAGATTTGAATTATCTTGTGAAAAAGTTTCAATTTTCCCCTTTAGGTTTTATAGTTTAAATTTGAACTTAAAAGTTTTGTTTTTGAAATTTAAATAGTTAAACCCTAATGTTTTGAAAAGTTTCAAAAACTTGCCCTCATGTTTTGGAATATAAATTTTGATTAAAAGTTTAATTTTGAAATATTTAAATTCTAAACCCTAATGTTATAAAAAAGTTTAAAAATTTGTCCTCAAGTTTTGGAATTTTAAAGTTGATTAAACGTGTAATTTTGAAATGTTAAATTCTAAAACCCTAGTATTTTGAAAACTTCAAATTACACCCTTGTGGTTTTGTTAATTAATTAAAGTGTATAATTAAAAGAGATTTAATAAAATCATAAAGTTTTGGTTTACATTTAATTAAATTAAAAGTATAATTTATTAAATTAAACCACCTAGTATTTTAAAAGTGTAAAATACACCCTATACTATATATGTATGTATGTATGTATATATATATATATATATATATATATATATATATATATATATGAGTAAACAGATAGTCTTACCGTTAGTAGGCTTCATTCACAGAGCTGGTCTATAAGGGGTGTTTAAGGAAATTGCCTATAAAATGGCAATTGAGTGGGTATCCACTCTTACCCACCACACTCTTGACTAGTGGAGGGTCATTAGCCGAACAGGTAGGATAGGACGAAACCTTCCATTATAAGTATAATGAAGTACAAAGTAACTATATGCTTTTACAAATTCCCAAATTCTAGTTACTTTAGGCAAAATGTGAAATCGTATGCTAATCCATGGAATTACACTTCTTACCCTTGTCAAACGTTAGTGGAGTGTGTGTGGTTAACCGGCACACTAATTTGGGATTGAGATTGGTAGCGAAGGGTGGCTTGATGTTTATCATAGATCAATGGAGTGTGTGTGGCTGACCGACACATTGATTAGGTGATAGTAGCATTGAGTGCACCAACTCGATTCGTATGGTAATTCACACCTTGTTTGTGATCCTTGGCATCCCAGTCACAAACTTGAAGGGCATAATAGAGATTAAACATGCCACTGAAAAGTTCAATGAATCTTAAAAGATCTAGGAGTTTCAATTCATTTAAAACTTAAGCCTCATTTTCATTTTTCATGCTGGAAATTGGCAAATCATCATTTACCTACCTTCAAATATTCTGCAACTAGATTACATCATCCCTTTTCTAGGTTGTAGAGTATTGTGTTGGATCCTCACCATGATGTTTCATTTTGGGTGTTACATCAAGGATTCTTATCAACTGACTTGAATTTTCTCCCGTTTTGTAGATGTCTAAATCTTACAATGGTCTTCCCAAATCCCTTTGAACAAGCTTTCCAAATGAAGATGA
Organism: Lactuca serriola; assembly: GCF_051521515.1. Lineage (NCBI taxonomy): Eukaryota > Viridiplantae > Streptophyta > Magnoliopsida > Asterales > Asteraceae > Lactuca > Lactuca serriola. The sequence continues at coordinate 75,714,730 of NC_136412.1, forward strand.
CGTTCCAAGATATGCTCAAGGAAATGAGAGTCATGCTTCACTTCCTCCACCTCCTCAAATTTTATCCCTAACCCACAAGTTCGAAGGCTTGAAAAGTTCAAGCTCACTCAAGCCCTTTTGGCAAATAAACACGAAGATGGGAAACCTGTGTGTGCACACGTCTTAGAGATAAAGCCACACATTGACCAGTTAAGGATGTTGGATGTCAAGATTTCAGGTGAGTTGGTTGTTGACTGGGTTCTTCAGTCACTTCTTGAATCGTATAGTGAGTTCGTAAGAGAGTACTATATGATGGAACACAACGTGACCGTAATTGGTCTCACTTATGTGCTTATAGCTACTGAATCAACAATGATTTGGAGTGCTGATCAAGCAAATATGTCTGGTGAATCAAACTCCCAAGATTCGATGGACACTGGCAACATTGGAAGTCCAAAAAGGACTAAGTATGATATTGTCCCATGTAATGTGCCAAAGGAGTCCATTTGCTTTTATTACTAAGAGAAGGGGCATTGGAGATGAAGTTGCCCAAAATGCCTGAGAGATCTAAGAGATGGGAGAGTCATGGAATATGGTTCTACTTCAGGTAAAATCCACTATCTAGCTCCTTTTAAGTGCCTATTCTAGATTCATAATACATTATGTGATAAGATTACATTTTGATGTTTTGCAGGATCGAAGAAAAGAAAGGAAGCTTAAGAAAGAAGTGTGTTGAATCTGATCATGAAGAAATGGATTTCAATCACATAGATTCGAAGATCAGATTTTTGAGCTACTACTTTAGAGTTAGAATAAACTGCTTAGGAATGTGTAATACCATAGGTTTCAGTTGAATTACATTGTAAGGACAAGTTTTTCCACAATAAAATAAATTTTGAGTTTTATCTTATTTATTTATCCTTGTAATGGCATGTGTGAAAATGGATGTTTGTATTTTAGCAATGTTGAGTTTAATATGATTCTTGTTTTGCTATTTGTGGAAATGTCGAGAATTTACCAAATAAGGAAAGACTCACATCGCTCAAGTTTCAATTGAACAGAAACCTGGAATCATGCAACATGTATTTTATGATGAATGAAAAAAACTTTCATATTTGGAAATTAGACTAATTCTTTGACAAAGTGTCAAGTGAAGGACTAGGAGATCAAGTACACTAGGTTGTGCGTTGATCAAGTTCGCCACAAGAGTGATAAAGATATTCGCCATAATTTACTAAAGTTTAGTAAATATGATTATACTTATAAGAATAAGTGTAATTCTGAGTTGATTGGAAGAGTTTAATGAATAGCAGAACAAAAAAGAAGAATCAAGTAGGCAGAAAGATAAAAGTTTCTTTATTCTAAGAAGAAGGGAGAGTACCTTTTATTGTGTTTTATGATCGTCTTAATGATTGAGAACCATATAGCAATTGATCCTCTAAGTCAGTCTTAGTGCACTTGTATGTCTAAGAAGAGGAATCAAGAATTGTGGAAATGGTTAAATCAATAAGTCAATCATACTTCGTTCCATAATCAAGTCTTAGAGTCATACTCCAAGATTATGACTTGAGTGACAAGTCTTAAGTAGGTTTGTAACACTTATCAAATGTAGAACAAGAAAGTTTCTTATTCTTGTACATTTGTAATTGGTAAGTTGTGATGTCTTGGTTAAGAAAAATACCAACTAAGACCAATTGAATGAAGTGTTGAACTTGATAAGAAGCTACACTAACTCTTGAATATTTGTTTTGTCAAGGAATGTTTCTTGACAAGAGAATATTATATGTCAAGGAGTAAGTGGGAGTCTTAATGGTCTTGAAAAGGTTCAGGAACAAATCAAGAGTAAACCTAGTTGATCATCACTAGTGTGTGACTTGAGGTTTATAACCTGTCATACTCTTATTTTTGTGCCATTCCAGTTAAGTTAATTATGCATGTGAGTTCTATGAGTTCTCATTTGAAGGCATAAAGTTAATGCACCTTTATCAATGGAAAGTACATTGATATGTAGGGGTGAGTTGCTTGGAAGACATGGTGGACATTCATGCTACTGTGAGGCAAGGAATCAAAATTGAACAAGTTCAGTCCACATGAGCTTGAATTTGTCGCAAACCTTGGTTTTGGAAAAATTCATATGGATAGGAACACATACACTACAAAATTTAAGTGACATAAGGTTTCCCTCCTTCATGAAAATGATTGTGAGGAAATGCTTTCACTAAGAGAGATTTTATGGAGATAGTAGTTGTGTAAATTGTATTCTCAAATTCGATTATATTTACACCATCCCTCTTCATATTTTGAATTGTGAGATTTGGAAATTAGTCTGAACATTTGGGACATGGTAACATAAGTTCTGAATTTGTTTAGAGACACATGTAATCCTTCTAAGGAAAAGGTGTATGAAGTTAAGAAGCTTAGATAAAGGATTATCAAAGCATCATGTATTAGAAATATGAACTTAAGGAATTCAATAAGCATTGTCTTCTGGAAGTTTCATTGTTTTTTGAATACATGTCAAAGCCAGTGGGAGCATATGTGTTATGCCAATAAGGAAATAATCATCATGTTAGTGGGATCATGATTATTATGGTAAGTATTGCAAGTTAGCAATATTAATTATAGAAAACAAGAGTTATACTTTGCAAAGTCGCAAGGGTTGAAAAGTTGTTTTGCTATAATTAAGGGAGAGAATATTATACTTCATTTCAAATCTAAAGGCTTAGATTCTGGAATTTTAATCAAATTTAGTCATATATATATATATATATATATATATATATATATATATATATATATATATATATATATATATATATATATATATATATATATATGAATGTTATGTTGGAATGGTTCAACATGAGGAAATTCTATATATGGAAAGGATAATTGCATTCTCAAAATTTGGTTATGATTATGGAAACCCTTTTCATAATCAAAATTGTGAGAACATGGCAATTAGAAATATTATAGAAAAAGAATGATAAAGTATCACGTCTTTATGTAAGACATTATGAATCGTGTCCCATACACTTTGGGTATAGGATCGATTTCATATGCTATAATGTTTAATCGTTCTAAATTTTTCCAAATGCTTAGCGCATGAAGAGGGAAAAGGGACTGGAACGGTTTTTGACTGAAATTATTAAACAACCATCAAAGGACGATCTAAGGTTCGCCAAGGATTTGTTGCTTGTGAGTAGTTGGAAGTATAGTGTTGGATGGACCATATTGACATTATTGTGAATAGATAAGATTCTATTAAGAATGAGTTGTCGTATGACAAATATGGAAATGTTTCCATATTGGGAGTTGGAAATTAAGAATTTATGTCTAGATTAGAAAATTTTATGCAAAAAGGATGTTCAAAGGAATGTGCTTTGAGTGAGAGACATCACGTCTATAGAATTGTTTTGTAACAATTTCTGATAGAGAACCTTGTATTTTCATTAGCCAAGTCTTGGTGACTTTTGTGCTATGACTTTACAAAAGGATTGTTGCATAAAATGTTAGAATCTAACATATTCTAGTAGTGGCAAGAACCTTGTATTCCTACAGTATCGTTGAGGATTAGGAATTGTGAAATGAGCATCATTGGAAAAGTTTTCAATTGATCTATATCACAAAGCCTGGACCATAGGAAACATAGTGTGCATGCTCGAAGCATGGGACAGCTATTGTTGTAATTCAAGTAATAAGTTGATTTTATGAAACAGTAAACAATGAATAATGAGTAAACAATATGGTGTTTGAATGAAAGTATTTTATTTATGCTCAAAAGGTTTGGGGCCATATAGGATTAAATATTATTATTGTGTTTCATTCTGCATGTTTTGACTTCCAGAATAATTGGGTTATTCGAACCTCCATAGTCGGTTATACGTTGGAAGTAGGTATGAAAGAAGATTGTCATGAGTCTGTCTGTAGATTGTCTAGAGTATTTATACATAGCACAAGTTTGTTGCAGAATTCATGAGTGTTTTGATAAGATTAGAATATTGGATTAAACCCATGCTCACTTGAATCACTTCATGGTTTTTATCATGAGTGATTGTGAGATGATAATATTATATATTCTTGAAACCGAGACGTGTGAGTTGTAATTACAATTCGATTGCACATTGATAATATGTAAAAGCACCAGTAACTTGGTGTTACAAAACATACTGTTATGTGTGATTTGCTGAGTAAGAGCAGGCGAGCATTTGATTCAAAGTTTATCCATTCCTTTTACCCTAAGTGGGATAAAAGCAATATCCGTGGGCCCTTTGATGATTTAATTATGACACCTAAGCGCTTTGCCAAGTCGGTACTAAGTTGATGTGTTCAATTATAGTTTGTTGTTAGTCGTCCTAACTTGGATGTCGGGAAACAATATAGAGAGAATGATTAAAATCCATGTCTCGTGTCTATACGATATCTTGAGAATGGAGGAATATGTGATCCTTTATCTAAAGGACGTGCATATGTGATAAGATCAGATTTGACAACGGCTTTTGAAAGCTATGATTGCTCATCAGGTTCTGAAGTTATGCAAAATAGTTATTAGACTTATCCAAGTGGGAGACTATTGGATTAGTGTCTATTTCCATAATTATCTTGGTATGTACTTGACCCGATTATGATCATGGTCCTTTTCGGTTGCCTTCACCATAGCAATATGTAGGATGAGATAAGGAGAGAAAGGTTTAATTATGATTTATTAATATATTATGAGAATAATATATTAAAGGAGAAAACATATAGTTTAACTAATATTAGTCAAGAATTAATTAAGAATTAATTTTGTGGCTAAAAGAGATTAATTAAACTTAGTGGTCTGGATTTGCAATTATAAGATAAGTGCAATTGGGCTATGGATCACCTAATAATACAGGTTGGACGAATTCTATGGGAAGCCCATTAGGAATTCGTCCAAGGGATATTCTAAAGGGGTCCATGGGCTGCTTAGGGCCTAAGTAGTCAGATTAGGGTTTCCTAGTTTGATAACCCTAATAGCCTAAGTATATAAGGAACCCTTAGGCACCAAAACCGTGGCTAACACTTGGATTAGGGTTTCTAGTCGTTTTTTGTGCCTCCTTCCTCTTCTCTTCTTCATCTTGTTGCTTAGTGGTGTTTGTGACTCCATTAGAGGTGCAACACTTGAGGCATTAAGCTTTCTAAAGCCAAGGATTAGATTGTTATTGCTATATAACTATCAAAGGTTAGATCTAAACCCTATTTTATGTTAATATGATTAATTGTATGCTAGATCTAGGGTTTATAGCTTTGAATATTCAATTGCATGTTCATTAGACAAACTAGATCCAAAAGCTATTAGGGTTTGCGTGTACACCATAGGAATGATGTATAGCTCGAAACCTATCAATTTTGGGGTTTACTTATTGGCTCTGGCTGATTGTACACCCCACATCCTCCTTTACTTACTTTGAAAACCATTTTGAAAATCTTTTCTCGATTTGAGACTGGATTCACACGAATGTTCCTCCAATACACTCAAACCAAGGCTCTAATACCAACTTGTAACACCCATAAAATTTAAGCCCATTTAAAACATTTTCAAAACATTTAAAAACGAGTAGTAACTACAAATTTGTTTTCAAAATAGTCTAATATCAGAGTTTTCCCAAAAACATAAAGAAAACACGAGGAGCTGTATGATCACGCCTTCGCCTTGCCGCGATCCCCTGATGTACGTGAAACAATAAACTAAAACTGTAAGCCCAAAAGCTTAGTGAGTTCCCCCAAAATACCCATACCCATGACAATACACATTTAATCATAAACAACATACTATGGGTCCAGTCAACCATCGGGTTGGAATACCCCAGACCCTTAACCCATCAGTTGGAATGCCAACATACTATGGGTCCAATCATCCTCAGGATGGAAAACCCTAGGCCTACAACCAACAAGTTGGAATTCCCAATAAGCATATCATGCCATAACCGGATACAATCCATAAAGGGCTGACTTTGGTGCCTTAGACCCTGTTGATATAGTGAGGATAACTCACCTCGCAACTAGTGCTAAAGTACTGTAAATCTCTGACTACTGTCTCGTTGGGAATCCCAAACTATTACACAATAAATACTAAGTTAATACCCAAAATAACCTTCTTGACTAAATGTCTACATATTTCATTAAGTCCATTCTCTTTATTGGGTCAAGGCCCAAATACCAAGTCCTTGACTTGAAAGTCCATATATAAAGCCCATTATCGGCCCAATTTACTATATTGGGCCCAACTTCCTAATTGGGCCTAACCCCATGATCCACTATCACTATTGGGCCCAAAATAACTTATTTACAAAGTCCAGAAAATGCCCAATTCCATTTAGACCATATCTAACCCAAAATCCGAAGCCCATTAAACAAAGGCCCAACATAGGACATATGTGGGGCGTACTACTTTGGTGCGCGGGGAGTACTCGACCAGATGTTGACCACCATCGGGGTGGTTGACCTAGTACGTTGGGCGTACCGGATTTACGCTGGGCAAACTCAACAGTTTCTCAAAACCTTATTAAGTGCTTAATGACTTATGTTCTTAAGCCCAAAATTCATATCCAGAGACCTAACATGCCTAGGATCCATAAAGTCATGAACTTTATCACTTTGGACGTCCATAAAGTTCTTAATGCTTGGTCTTAATCCATTAAGACATTATTCTCCATGCATGGGACAAATACAGCTAATAGGACCTCATTTTTATCACTCACGGTCCCCTCAAGAGTCTAGAAGGGAAACCCTTTTTCGTCCAAATCACATCATGCGCCACCTTATGGCTTTTAGGACAAGAAATGTTTCTATTAAATTAAAATGGTGAGATCTATGCATGTATACATAAAATTTGGATATTTATACCTTTTGGAGCTTCTTGACCAAAAGCTAACTTCATATCTACAATCTTGATCTTCTTCTCCAACTCTTCGATGCAATATATTCCTCTTAACGCACTCAAGAACACACAAAATAAGCTTAAACACACAAAGGAAAGGCTAGGGTTTGGGGAGGACGGATGTAATATGTGGAGGCTTTGGTAAGGGAGGTTTTGATGCTCATAATGTTGCTTATATATTCCCCAAACCCTAAATATTAGGGTTTCACCCTGACATTAGTACACCCAGCGTACTGAAGTTTACGCTCAACGTACTAAAGCGGACCTTAGTACGCTTAGCATACTCTTATGTACGTGCAAGGTACTCTATCTTGGCCCACGTTTGCAAACATGGTCCTTAAACTTATCTTCACTCTTCACTTCCAACCCCAATGACTATAAATGACAAGGTAATGATAGAAGAGGGTTTGGGAATACCTGCCAAATCTCAGGATGTTATATATGGTTAGCTACTAATTATGGATTATTAAAGTTGGTTATCATATATTATGTTATTAGCATTTCAAGTCTAAATTTACTAATGTTTTCACTAATTCATGTAAAACTATGCATGGTCATACACTAGCAAATACAAAATTAGTTATACGATGTAGATAAGTTATGTAAGATTTATCTAAATAAACACAATTATTGTAATAATTTATGTTCTCCAACACATCTAAGTTAGTTACTTTGATCGCTTATCTAAGATTGGGTCGATCCTAACTTTAGCAATTTAATAGTCACAAAGCTATTATGTAACAAGTTCATGTAATTTAATGGTCACTAAGCTACACAGAACCTGAATTCAAGCAATCAAAGTATCAAATATTAACAGGCTAGTTATAGATAATCAAACACAAGCTCGAAAACCAACTATTAAAATCCATAACTTGATAAACTAAACCATAGAGTTAAAGCTTCATCTAGCTAAACGAAAGCTACTAGATTCAGTTACTCATGGCTGAAAACACAAACACAAATGCAATTAAATTGACATGATCAAAGTATACCAAATCAATGTAAGAATATGTTCTTCAATATTTCGATCTTTAAGCTAATCTCCTTCCTATAATGCTTTGAATTCGATTTCTCTGACTATTCTCCTCCGGAAATATCTCTGAAAAACCCTCTCTGCCCCTCAAACCGTGGAGGTGAATGAGTATTTATAGTTTTGTGAATTTTCGCACTTCACGACGTGAACAAGGATTTCACGTCATGAATTTGAGATAAATCCTTTTTTGCCTGGGACTCTGACTTCCCATACACTTATCATCTAGAGAACTCACTCCACATCGTGAATGTGATGGCCACGTCGTGATTTGGGTTTTTCGCTGGGATTTTTCTTCTTGTAAGCTTCCTTCCTCCAAAGTTCCAATTATTGTCAATTTTAGTCCCCATTCTTCAAGAGTGTTCCTTTTGGCTGGAAAATTCAATTCAGTTCAATAAGTACCACATATCTTTACATATAACCAAAATATTAAGTAAAATGTACTAAAATATTGCCTAAAAATGTGTATAAATATGGCAATATCAGCTACCAACACAAATTTCTTGCGTCTGATGGTTCATACTCAACACTATCAACAAGAAGCTTTTGAGAGAGGAGAAAGGTGATGATTTTTGCCTTCTTTAGAGTAAGACTAGTGGTTGGCCAAAAATTGAAGGATATGAGTCATTATATAGTGCAACTTGGAAACCCTAGATAACCCTAAATAAACAAAATAATATTTATTCAATTTGGTAATTATCCAACTTCCTATTTATTTTCAAAAAATATTCTAGATACCCTAAATTACCCTAATTTCGTCTACCTCCTTCCAAGGAAGGCTCTAGACTTTTCCTTGTTCAACTATTAAACAATTGCACTTTAACCCTTGCACTTTTAGTTAGGGCTGTGCATGGGTCGGTTTGGGTCGGTTTTGGACCCAAACCCAACCCAACCCATAAGTGGCCGGTTTCTGGTTTTCAGAACCCAATAGGATCGGTTTCTGGTCGGTTCGGTTTCTCGGGTTCCAAGGTCGGTTTGGACGGTTTTTCGGTTTCTTGGGTTCAACCCATACCTTCACGGGTTCTGGGTTTAAACCCATGGGTTTTGGGTTTTACCTCATTTTCCATAAATGAAGCAACAAGTTAAATATTTCAAAAAACACCAAATTTAAGTTAAATACTTCAAAAAACATGAGTCTTACAACAAATAGTCTATTACAAGTTACAACCAAAGCCCGAAATAGTCTATTACAACCAAAAAACAATCAAGTATGAGTCGGTTTCTTGGGTTGGATGGGTCGGTTTCTTGGGGCGGTTTGTCGGTTTTAAGTATGGGTCGGTTTCTCGGGTTGAATGGGTCGGTTTCTGAGTAAAAACCGAAACCGAACCAGACTTTTCGGTTTTTAAAAAATTCAAACCCGAACCGTCGGTTTTGCTTCGATTTCGGTTTTTTCGGTTTCGGTTTCGTCGGTTATAGTCGGTTTCTCGGTTTCTTGGTTTGGGTTTGCTCACCCCTACTTTTAGTTAACACAATTTATTCCAAATTTAATCTAATTAATTTCTGATTAATTATTAATTAAATATTAGTATTTTTAATTAATATATTATTTTCATAACATATTAATAAACTTTGCTATTTATTAACCATATAATAAATCAAAAATTCAATCTCTCTCTCTCTCTCTCTCTCTCTCTCTATATATATATATATATATATATATATATATATATATATATATATATATATAAATCATCATATTTAATTACTAGGTTTGAAGACACCCAAAACAACTTTGTTAATAATTCAAACTTATACTAAATCACTTATTAATTTAGACATCTAATCCAACAGTAAAAACCCTTCAAAACACATTTGATGTGCAATATTTATCCACGGCGTCTATCATGTTTCTTTAAATTTATCCATATACTACGTACTTAAAAGAAGATATTTCCCAAGAAAAATATATATAAACAAATGCCTATCACAATAAAATGATTAAAATAATGCATATCAAATTGTAAGAAGACGTTGCCCAACAAAAAATATTCAAATCATATGAATATTAAAATATGTTCGACGATAAAGCACTATTTGAGAATGATATATTTGATTTAAATGTGTTTTCAACTTTTTCAATGCAATTGGAATAAGGTGAATGTTTTATATCGTGAGTTTTTTTAACATATTATGATTTCAACATTTTTAATGGGCAACATTTTCTTATGATTTGATATGTATTAGTTTAATAGTTTATTGTGATATGTATTTGTTTTAATATTTTTTTGTTGGAAAACATTTTTGTTGAATCTACCGATATATAGGTAAATAAAAAAAATGATGGAATGATAGAAAGATTTTGCACATAAAAACTTTAAATGTTAAATAATGCAAATACATAAATTGCATTATTTAAGAGGGTTATGATCAAATGTGAATCATAAGTATTGTGTGAATGTGTGATTAAATTCTAACCATTAGATTAAAACGAATTAATGGTTGTAATCTTAAGGTATATGGTATTAACATGAGATAACATATACTATATAATTACAACTAATTAATTACAATAACAAATTTAACATTTTGTTAAGAGAGAGAAATGAAAATTACCGTGATTTTAGACAACCAAGTTAATTTAATTAAGAAAAATCAAATCAAATAAAAAAAATATAATATGGTAATGAAAATCATACGTTTCCAAGAAAAACAGTCAGAGAATTTTGAAATAAATAATAAATGACAATCAGAATTTCTTCTAGATTTTAGTGTTCAATCTTACTTAAACTTGATTTTTATGGAGTAAGGATTAAGAATGAGTTTACTTAACAACAAATCAAATATTCTTGTAAAATTTAGGGTTAAGAATCGACTTAACAAATTTAATTATTTATACAAGTGAAGAATTCTTGAATACTTGAATTGTTCTATCTCTATAGCACGGTAATGTTTTTATAAAAGTGAAGCAATTCTTGAAAAATATAGTGTTCTATCTCTATAAGACTATAACACTAAAAAAATATTTATATGACTGAAGAATTCTTTAAGAACTTGAGCATTCTTGAAGAATACAACGTCTAAAACTTTTTGTTTTTCTACTTTCTTTGATTGATATCGATTACCACCCACATCACCATCATTTCCTGCCATCTATCTGCATAAAAATGCAACCATCATGACTTCATTATCGCAAATCACCACCATTAGCTAGCATATGTTAAATCTTTAAGAATAAGAATTCACTCTTTTAAGAATCAATGTTAATTCTTTAAGATTAGTCTTATTGGTAGCTAGTGTAATAACAACACCAATGAATTCTATATGTAAGAGCCTCATAAGAAAACAAAAAACCTTAAAGTCTGTCTTTAATTACGTGTATGTCACAAAAAAAATACACATAAGATTCAAAAGGGAAAAGTTATTATATTATTGTTAAAAAGTTCATAGAAAAAGTTCAATATCATCACCTCCACTAGCGTTGATTGTTGTCATCCAACAAGCTCCAACCAAAATCGTGCTTGTTCTTCAACATACTTGCCAATTGTTGCATAATTACTTTAATTCTTCACTTTTGGAATCAAATTTCTCAGAATTTAAACTTTTTTTGTTGCTTGAATGTAATCGATATCTTGATCTTTTGACCTTGATTAACGTAAGGAATATTTCGAGGAGAGGAATATGACGGGAGGAAAATAAGGTTGTCATCTATTCGATGTGGTGATTCCCGACGGCAATGCGGAGATGACGGCATCAGGAGAATTTGAGTATGATCTAATTTTACATAGGTCAAATAAGTATTTATAATTTGCAAAAGATATTAATGCAATTCCATAATTACAGGCTTATAATTTTGGTTATTCAATTAATATATATATATATATATATATATATATATATATATATATATATATATATATACACACTAGCAGTGTACCCGCGCAAAGCGGCGGGGCGTGTAAATTCTTTCGGTGATATGTTTCCTCTATAAAAATGTTATGTTACAAAAGAAAGTAAATGTCGAAGACAAACTAATCAAACTATGGTGTTATTTGGGAGATGGAGTCATTTTTTGTTCAAGAATGGTGGGCTTTATAGCAGAGGAGGGAACAAAGATGTATATGCGATTGGAGGGATATTTAAATCAACATGCTAAATTTAAGGATATCTAAAAGGGTTCAAAATTTGAATGAATCCAGGATTTGAGGGAACCATATCAAATTGCTGAGAAATATAAGAAGATTTGATGATAAATATTTGAATTCAAAATTTGTTTAAAATTTAATATTATTTTATTAATAGTTACTTGTACTATCAGCTTCATCATTTGGACGTCTTAAAAGAATATTATTATTATAATCAATCTATTTTTAGAAATAGTTAGATTTCTTTTATAAGATAGTATATATATATATATATATATATATATATATATATATATATATATATATATATATATATATATATATATATGGAAAAGTTCAATAGAGAACCAATATGCATCAAAGAACCAACGAACCCATCTTAACCATCTATCTTCTTTTAATCTTGGCCATTAATCCTTAATTAAACAAAAAAAAACATGGAGGGGCATTTTGGTAAGTTCAACATCTAATCCAATGTTTTGTTTGTCTCCATTAGCGTCTTCTGTCACTGTCCTTCATCGATCGATCCAAACTCTCGGCTGTTCTTCGAAATCAACCTTTTTCATCCACTTTACTAATAGTTTCTTCAGATTTCAGCTAATAATCAGGTATTTTTAATATATATTCATCTTTCGTTTATGATTATTAGGTCAATTACGATGCATTGTTTATCAACTTATTTTTATTGTTATTGTAATCATCTATTGTCAAATTCTGTTGATTTTACTGTTTAATCTTCAAATTGTTATGTTTTTATTGTTAATTTGCTATTTTTATGTCGTATGTTGAATTTACGTTTGATGTTACTGCTTTTCATTCGACCGTTTTTGTAATCATTCGTCTGTAATGCATATTCGACATTTAAATAATCAATTATATCTTGTGCATCTTCTGACATTTAAGTTTTTTCCAAACTTTTAGTAATTTTGAGAATCTTATCTTATCTTGTGCATATATTTTAAAGTTTTGTGATTATCTTGTTTATTTGTTTCCTTTTTTGTATAATTATCAATTCTAAATTTTTAATCTGTATATAAACTCTAGGTTACTGATGATTCATTATGAGTTCTTTGAATTCTTGTTCAGATTTGCATTCAACTATTAATGAACAATCACGTAAGTTTTTTTTTCTTAATATTAATTTCACATTTTCTATGTAATGTAATAAAATATATGTTTTTTTTTGGTTTTGCAGTTCATGATCAGTCATCTTCAAATATGAATACTGATCATTCAAATGATAGTAATTCTTGTTCATATTTGCATTCAATTATTAATGAACAATCACGTAAGTTTTTTTTCTTAATATAAATTTCACATTTTATATAATGTAATGAAATAGATGTTTTGTTTAGTTTTGCAGTTCATGATCAATCATCTTCAAGTATGAATATTGATCATTCAAATAGCAGTAATTCTCGTTATAGTTTTGATTTTGAGCTCTATAATACTGGAAGTTTTAAGCTTGTTCCTTATGATAAGTTGATACATAAGAAGCCTTTCAAAGGATTGTTGTTTGATTCATTCTTGACTTTTATAAGACTTATGGTCAAGAATGTGGTTTTGATGTGAATATGTCAAGTCAAAAAAAGATACAATGATAGCACAATTCATAATATATATTCGACATGTAGTAGATCTAGTTTCACGGAGTCATTCAAGAATGAAAATGTTAATGTGAAATTTTCAGATGTTAAGAGAATGAGAACTTCTTCTACGAAGAACGGATGCCCTGCTCTTTCAAAGTTCAAAAATCTCTGATGTTCTTTAATGTTCTACATTTATGTGTTTGTTGAAGATCACAACCATGAGCTTGTTGCTCAAGATCAGTTGCACTTATAAAGGATTAATAGGACAATGGATTTTCTTGATGAATCCTTTATACATAAGGTTGGTACTTGTAACATTGGTGCTTCAAAAGCTTATAACTTGGTGAGTAGTATGAAGGGTGGCTTTGATTATAGGGGAGGGACTGTAGTTGACTTTAAAAAATTTCATAGAGATTTGAATTGTAAAATTGGTGTCAAAGATTCCCAAATGGTTGTGGATATATTGACAAACAGAAAATTGTGTTTCTCTAATTTTTCATCTGAGGTTCAAAAAGATGTTGATGATCATCTTACTGGACTTTTTTGGGCTGATGATACTTCGAAAGCCAACTATAAGGAATTTGGAGATGTACTATCTTTTGATGCTACTTATCAAACAAACAAGTAATTCATAATCCTCATTTGTTTTTTATGGTATTTGTTCTTTTTAATAATACCTATAAAAAATTCAGGTATTCTATGGTATTTGTTCTTTTTACTGGAGTTGACTACCACAAGCATTGTGTTACTTTTACTGCTGGTTTACTAGCTCGTGAGATAGCAGATGCATATGTGTGGTTGCTTGAAGTGTTTCGTAAAGCATTTGTCAAGCCTCCCATGATGATTGTAATAGATCGGGATTCATCAATGAAGAAAGCTGTTAATTTTGTTTTTCCTGAATCGAAGCATAGACTATGCATGTGGCACATCACTCAAAAACTTGAGGAAAAGGGTATATTTTTTGTTTCTTGATTCCTATATATGTTTATAACCATATAGATCATAAAGCATATAGTGAATTCACACTGTAAATTTTCATATGATGAAAGTAACAAATCTAAATCATAAATCACACTGTGAATTTATAATGTGAACCAAATGGTATATTAATATTAATTACATCAAATATTCAACATATGTAATGATTCTTATGTGTTTCTTTTTTTTTAGATTCCTATCGATGTTTATAACCATTCGGACTTCCAGAAGACATTTTTTGATATTATATGGAATCTTCAATGTTCTCCACAAGATTTTGATAGTTCATGGTCAACAATGTTAGATAAGTTTCATCAAAAAGAAAATGACTGGTTAAGGTCTATTTTTAAAATAAGGGATGTATGGATTCCAGCTTTTATGAGAGATCTTGAACTTTCTGGTTTGATGCGAACTACTTCAAGATTAGAGAGTCTGAATAATGCTTTCTCACATTTTTTGCATCATAAATCAAATTTGGTAAAGTTCATGATGTCGTTTGATAGTGCAATGGAGAAGCAAAGGCATCATCAATCTTTATTAGATTATCAGTCCACAACTACTACCCCCAAGCTAAGGACTCCTTTGGCTATTGAAAAGCATGCATCGGAAATTTATACACATAATATTTTCTTGGACATTCAGAAAGAGTTATATAAATATATGTTTTACTGTGTTCAAGAATCTGTAGTTATTGAAGATGAAAGTGAAGTTTATTCTTTGAGAGATAAGAAGAAAAAAAAGTTGATTGATAAAAATGTGAATGAGGATGAAGAATCTGATGACTTTTATCGAAATAGTCTTACTTCTCATTGTCCTAATACTCGTTACAAGGTATGTCTCTTTGTCCTAATACAGTTTATTAAATATAAAATGTAGTTTCAAAATTCACACTGTGAATGTAGGATGTTTTGCTAATTAATAGTGTGAATTTTTATAGAGTTATAAATTGGTTTGTACTTTTCATTAGATTAGTATTGAATATGTTTTTTTTTTGTGAATTTGATTTGAAGTACATATTTATATTATAGTATTATGATTTCTAATGTCCTGTTGATTAATAATGTGAATTGATGTTAATGTGTATAATTTTTATCGAATAATATGAGATAGAATTTCTTATTCACATATTAATTTTTTTTATTAATGATAATTTTGTAGGTTGTATTTAGTAGAAGGGGTGATAGCATTAACATCAGTTGTAGCTGCATGCTTTTTGTCCATGATAGATTGTTATGCCGTCATATGTTTTTCATATTAAATATGAAAGAGTAAGATGAAATTCCATCAAATTTCATTTTGAGGAGATGAGGAAAAGATATCATAGCTGATGGATTGTTGAGAAAAAAGTACTCATATCCTCATAAAGGCAGTAAAAATGAATGTTTGATTCAATATGCATATGCTATTCTTCGTTTGTCTATTAACAAGATAGCAAATAATGAGGATGAGTTGGCTAAATATATAAAGCAACTTCAGGAAGTTGATAGTGGTATTCCTTTATGTACCTCATCAAGGGCATCTTCGAGTAGATCAGTTCACATTGAAAAACTTATTGGAGCTGCAATACCTGATGTTATCAACATTCGTAATCCAGAGCGGATCAGAAAAAAGGGATGTGCTAGTGGTAAAAGAATCAAGAGCACTAGAGAGAAAGTGATTGAGAAATCTAAAAAGGGTACTAGGTTGTCTAGTTTATGTCATAAACAAAATCACAATGCTAGGAGATGCATTTTAAGGTTTAAGAAGTCTGATTTAGAATCTGAGGTTACAGAAGGCTAATTCTATTTTTTTTTCTTTTTAAGACGAGTAAAATAAGATTTGATATTTGTAATGATCATTCAATGGATAGAAATGTTGAAATATTGATGTTAATTTTGATATTAATTATTTTAGAGTTTATTTCTAATAATAGAATATATTTTTTTCAAATTTTTTGTTTTTGGTTAAAGATATTTTTTTATTCTTAGTTTTTTAAATATTTTCTAATAAAAATTACATGCTAATGATTTAATTTATGTATATTAATTATCATTGATAATCTCATATATAAAATTTTTCATGTTAAAGATTGTCTTAATGTAATTTAATTCACATTGTGAATCTCAACTATTAATTGTTTTAATGATCTATATGTATCATAATTCACGTTGTGAACCTCACATATAAAATATACATGTTATAATATGTACTGTAATTCACATAGTTAATCTTACAAATAAAATTTTCACAAGGTTAACATATAAATAATGTAAATTTTGTACATATATTGTATTGTTATTACATTAACATTTAATCATTTAGACCAAAAGAAATGAAGCAAATGTATGAAATGACAATGTACTTTCAATTCTTTATTCAGAGTAGAAATATAATCACTTCCCCCCACCCACACACCAATATCATATTTTTACTAAAACATGTAATTATGTAATTGTATAACATACATGTAGACATTCACATGAAAATATAAACATCTTATAAGTATTTAGTAAAGTTCATTATATTTGATATAGACACTAACATAAAATTGTAACATAACAAGCATGTATGTGTTCTTAAAGAAATTAAAGTGCATCTAAACGTATACTAATAATGAATTGAAAACTAAGTTTTACGTTTTACACTTCTTTTTCCAATCTTTGAAGTACTATATCCTTTCTCCCCTTTTTTCTCATCCCTTGTCGAGAAAATCTTTTATTTCTTCATTAGTCTTTTTTGCAAACTTAGTTGTTTGTGCAATGATTTTTAACCTGTGTGTGTTTGCGTCACTCAATACTATCTTTGTCAAATACTTAATGCGTAAATCGTTTAACATACTTTGTTGTTGTTTTAATTCTTTTGGCAATCCACATGTCCAATTTACTATTTTATCTCCCATATATGTCTTCATATGACGCATGCAAAAAACTCCATAGTCAACATGATTATCCCTCGTGCACCAATTCATGTCCACCCTTTCTGGTTCAACACCCTCCAAAGTTAAAGCTGATTTGTGATTGACCCTCATCAAGTACCTACTAAAAAGTATTTTCTGCAAGAAAGAAATTGTCATTTTCTATAGTTATTATTTTATTTAGATTATCAGTCTATTAATAATTATATTTATAATGTAAATTTAATATTCTTACCAATTCATTAGGTGCATCACGATAAGCTCTAGAAAACTTTGCATTTGAATTCCTATTGTCAATGACATCAACCGCTGGTTCTTCTAAGTTTATGCAAATGATGTAAAAGTAATTTTTTTGATGAACTGGTAAAAACACCTATTTAATAATTTAAATTGTTAAACTTTGTTAAAAATATGTAATATATTCAACAAAAAGAACAGTTTATTAACATGTGAACTTTTTCAAATGTCAGAAGCTCTTTGTCCTTTTTCATTGAATCTGTGATATTTGACTCAAATTTATCAAATCTTTGATTAAAAGGGATATTTTTGTCAAATATGAACTATCTCTGCAAAAAAAAAAATTAATATACATCAATCTTTAAAGAGTAAATTGTTAAATTCACAATAAGTTAAATTTAAAATTTAAAATTATTAACACTGTAAATTATAATGGGATTAACTGTGTGAATTTTATTACTTATTCAGAACTCTTGAAAATTATATCTATTATATTATCAACATTATCATGATATATATTTTTTGAATTAACTTACCACAATTGATGTATCAAAGAAATATCGATTCACTGTAGAATTTGATTTAAGCTTTTCTTCATAGTTCAAAATATCAGTCCAAGCATCAATGACATGTGCATGTACCCATAATCCTATCTGCATTGTTTCAATCATTCCTCTTCCAAGCACATACCCTCTCTTAGTCTGAAATACATTCTCATTTAATTCGTAATCAAATAAAACAAAAAACTAGTTAATAGAAAATTAATTTGTATGTGTATTTTATATACTATTGTATTTAAATAAAAGATAACATGAATTATTACCTTCTATTACCAATTCTGGAAAAAAAATTCTATGTGACACTTTTACTTCATCTGGATCTACAAATTTTTATGCAAAGACCTGTTTTTTTTATTATAAGGAGAAGATAGCTTCAGTGATGGTTTATTTAATATTTTTCCTACTTCTCTTTTTTTGTCTTCATCATCTTCAATTCTCAAGATATTATTGTCACATTCTGTTTCTTCTGAATCATAACTTTCTCCTTCATCAAGTTTTTCATCTTTTATTTCTTTCTTCATGTGTTCATCTTCACTGCTTTCATCTCCTTCCTGAAACTCTTGTGTTAGACCAAGACCAAGTCCAAGTGAAAAACTAGGCATTGATGATTTTCTAGTATTTTTTTTCTTTTTCTTTTTATCATCTATTTTTTGTTGTCTAAAACTTTTTACATTTTTAAAATCATCATAATTATCAAAATTTAAAATACATTGAATAGAATCAGCAATCCCATGCACTATTGGATCATTGTACAAATTTTCTGGTGTTACCATGATTGTTTGATTCTTTATTTCATGTTCATTCAAATTCTCTTCACTTTTTTTTCATCTTCATCCCTGTCACCTTTTGCATCATCTTCATTTTGAGTGTCATAAATGAATTCTTTTTCAAATACTTTCTTCATATCCTTCAACTCATCGCTTTCTGTGAATTTTGTTGTTGAAAACTTAATTAACTTTCCAAACTTCATTTTATCATTCACTAGTTTTTTGTAATCCTTTTTCGCTTTGAATACCAATTCCTACGAAATGAGATAAAAAATGTCAAAGAAAATGATTTTTTTTAAACTTTTTTCTATAATAAATTACAGTTTCAGAATATGAATGCATTGATGAGGTATCACATTTTTAATGCATTTTAATAAATTACATATTCACTTTGTGAGTTTATTATTGAGAAAGTAATACAATACATTTTTATATTCACAATGTGAATCACTTTATGAATTTTATTTTAACTACAATTTTATAACATATATCTGTAATTTAACTTCATTTTTTTTAAATATATAGATTATTAACTTACATTGAGTTTCATATCTTCATTTTCATCGGTGTCGGATTCTTCATCATTCTCTATAGCATCATCATTCCATTCCAAAGTTCCAAAGTCACCACTCTTTAACTCAGCTTTTTCCCTTTTCACCATCATTTCATAATCCTAAAAATGTAGTGCATGTATTTGTCTTTTTTCATTCTTATCATTTCTCATAAACTCCAAATAAGCTAGCTGTTTATGTAAACAAAATTATGATTAATTAGTTTTCTTATAATAATATAAATAAAAGTGTTATTTATAAGAATTTTCCTTACCAGTAGTACAAGAAGTGGCCCACAATAGTAGTTTCCACTATCGGGTTCATCCCATGTTGTCTTTGACATTTTCAAGCAATTAGTTATAAAACCACACCAATCAATTTCTCTCATAGGTGTTTTGCCTAACAAATGTGACAATACTATTGTCTTACAAGTTCCAGGCTTATTCTGTTCACAAATGGTATTAACAAACAGTAATACAAAGTTTGTTCTGAAAATAATCCCTAAATCTGACGATTCTTTAATTTTCTCTTCAACATTCTATGGTCTCATAGCCTTGAAATTGTATTGTTGCTTACAATCCAGTAATTCTTTTCCTTCACATTTATCAGTGTTATATATATCTTTTCCACCTAGAGGAATTCCATGCAAATCATGAGCAAGTTATGGTGTTATGTCTATCTTTGCATTAGGTAGATGGATTTTCATATCTGATAGATTGAATGAATTCACAACAAAACGTGCCATATTCCCAGAAATTCCATTGATTACAATTCTCAGCAAAGATCCCAATCCCAATTCTCTGATAGCTTTTCTCTATTCTTTGTTTATAGATTTAACAATATCATAAAACTTCTTTTGGCTCATTCTTGTTCTCAAACATACTCTGTCATTTGGATTTATTGGCACTTTTGCCTTTTTTTTTTCTTTGACTACTTCCAGAGTCTTTGTTTTTCTTTTTCTTTTTCCTGTTAGTCAATAATTTTCATAAGCTTCTAATAATATAACATATATAATATAAAATAACTAACAATACAAGAAATTCACATGTGAATTTGTTTTGCAAAATATAATATATTACACAAAATAAACATGTAAATTTGTTTATAACTTTGTAAATTAAACATGTGAATAGTAATAAACAAACATGTTATTTTATTCATCAGATTCTTTCTTTACAAGTCTATCTTCAACTTTAATAGGAGTCACAGATTTTTTGTATTCAATCATTTTAAGTCTTGGACTCTATCTGATTTCTGTTCATGTTTTAACAAATTTATAAAGAATTAATTTTATAATACCAAATTCAATTAAAATTCTATAAATACTAACCTTAAGTTGTTTTCTTTTCAGGTGTCTTGAAAACAGATTTTTCTTGCTTCATCGACTTTTTCGTTTTTGTTTTATGTAATCTTGGACTCTGTCTGATTTCTGTTCATTTAAAAAAAAATAAAGATAATTGATTTTATATATTAAAGTAAATTATAATATTATAAATACTAACCTTGAGTTGTTTTCTTTTCAAGTGTCTTCAAAATAGATTCATCTTGCTTCATCATTTTTTTTGTTTGCTTTTTTTGAATCTCATCAGCTTCTAAACTTTTTTCTTATTCAACATTTTCTTCAATAGTCTTTTTCATCTTCATTTTTTCTTAACTTATTAACTATTTCCACCACGGTTTTCCTTGTTGTGTTTTTGGTATATTTTTTTGAACCATCAACTACATAATGTGAATTTTTCAATATAAATGTCATTAATATAAGTAGTATTAATACATGTCAAACAATATAAAATTGAACATGTGATGCTCAAATTGCAAAAACTTTTTAGAAATTCACATTGTGAATTTGTTAGGATATGAGTTATATTCAAGATTCACATTGTGAATTTATGCATTTAACAGCAAAAGAGTTTGAGGTTCACCAAATGATGTACACATACACATGGTGAATTTTTACAATTACATTGTGCATAGTCAAATACAAACAAAAGTGTTGATCAACTTGTAAAAGAAAAAGAAAACATTTTTAACAGATTCACATTGTGAATCTGTGTGAATGTGAGATACACATCCAAGATTCACATTGTGAGTTTATGCATTTAACAGCAAAAGTGTTTAAGGTTCACCAAATGATGTACTTATAGACATGGTGAATTTTTACAATTACATTGTGCATAGTGAAATACAAACAAAAGTGTTGATCAACTTGCAAAAAAAAATGTTTTTAAGAGATTCACATTGTGAATTTGTATGAATGTGAGATACACATCCAAGATTCACACTGTGAATTATTTTTTTTAATAAGTGTGTATTATATGATTAGATAATTAGTTATTTTAATCTGAATGCAAATGTTCTAACCTTTTTTTTATCTTGAATATCTTCAATTTTTTCACTTGTATTTGAAGGTAGAACATCTTTTAGACTTCTTGTCAATTTCATTCTTTTCTTATTATCCTTTTTTTCATTGATCTTTTCTTCATTTCCTGCTTTTGATTAACAAATTAATTCAAACATCAATTTCATGGTATGAAAGTTATGATTTATTCACATTGTGAATTCAGTTCAAATCAAAACATTACCAATGCAACTCTTTATAAATTTACAATGAGAAGCACAATAAGAGATACAGTATGAATTAAATATAGATACATAATGTGAATTTCACAAGATGAAAAAATCAAATGTAAATGATAAATCACCCTGTGAATTCACAATTTGAATAAATGATATGTTAAATTGATATATAATCATGATTCACTTTGTGAATTGTCAAATAATATAATACTTAGAAACATCGAATCCTTCCAAAATAATCAAATGTATATCACAAAGCACACTGTGAATTCAAAATGTGAAATTAGTTTTTCAATTTGATGAATAAATTCAGAAACCACTTAGATTCACCAAGTTTTTAGGAAAATACAGTTTGTAATTTAGATATTCCTGATTTCTGTATCGATTTGAATAAATTTATATCATTAGGTTTTTGGTAATTATACGAATTCTCAAAAGTTCATGAAATTAGGGTTTCGATTTACTTAATAAACTCATATTCGAGTTAGATTCACAAAGTTTCAGGAAATTTCAGTTTGTAATATAGAAATTTCAGTTTGTAATTTCAGTTCTGTAACGATGAAATTTTCAAAACAAAATTTTCATTTTTCGACAACCATATTTAAGTAAAAATATTCTCAAAAGTATTCAACAATAGTTATCAAAACATAACATATCCCAAGATCACAAAAACCAAATCCATTCTCTGATGTGTACGGGTCACGCCGGTGCCTTCCCATGGTCCTCGCTAGTACCTGAAACACATAACACAACAACTGTAAGCATAAATGCTTAGTGAGTTCCCCAAAATACCACATACAACACATACGCCACTCGAGACTACTGTACGACCCTCTGGTCGATGTGTCTCAGCGGGACCCTCCGGTCCCGTAGCTCGTTGGACCCTCTGGTCCGGTCATAGCTCGTTGGGCCCTCCGACCCGGTCTATCTCGTTGGACCCTCCGGTCCGGTCTATAAAATTAAATATCATACACACATCACATAACACATAATTTCATACATGGCACACAATCTCATACATATCACATAAGACCTTCCGGTCAACTCATAATACCACTCTAGGTAATGTATAGTGAGAAGACTCACCTCGCCTAACTCGGTAACTCAGAAATCTTAGACTCCGTGGAAACGGGATCTAGTCTCTGCCTAATCATACGAAATAAACACTTGGTGTCAACACATTTCCCAAAGGCTAGACCATTCCCTCTCTTAGCACTCTCCAGAGGGTAAAAGACCATTTTACCCCTCTCAAGGCTCAAATACTCTAAAATTGACCAAACCCTAAAAGTCAACAAAAGTCAACCTTTTGGGGGTATGCAGTGCATACCAGATCTGTACTAAGCGTACCCGACGGCTTCACAGAATCGGGGTACGTAGCCCCTTACGCCGCACGTACTGGTATTACGCCCATCGTAACTCCCAGTTTTCTCCTCCTCTTCATTCAGGTCTTAATCGGTTAAGTATTGCATTCAAAATTCAGATCTAACTCCTCTAACACGACTTAATCCATAAAGTTGGTGACTTTAAGCCTTTGCATGGCTGTGGAAGTCACAAACACCCAAAACATTTTATTTCCAACCTTAAAAGGTCCATATCTCATGCATGAACAACTTTTAACAACCAATACTGGATTTTATCACATTACAACACTAACGGAGCTAGTATGGGACATATCTCAGTTTCTAAGAGCTCAACCACTCAAAAAGCTATGAACTTGGCGACCAAAAACCCTAAAAGTTCTCTCTACAAAGCATGAACAGAAAAGATGCAAAGCTTGAAGCTTTTTACCTCAAAAGGGATCTCCCAACACTTTAGAACTCAGATCTACTCTTGCCCTTCCACCTCTAGCTCCAACAATGGCTTCCTCTTCTCCTTCTTCACCTCAAAAAGGTACCTTCAAGCTCAAGAAAGCACACAAAAGCTTATAGACGGATTTATGCACTCTAAGGGCTCACTCAAGGAGGTATGGTAGTTGGTGTAAGGGACTAAACATTCCTTTTATAGTGCACAAGCCCGAATTTAGGGTTTGCACCTGGACACATTACGCCCAGCATAACCCTGGGTACGCCCAGCGTACCCAGGCGAGTCGCGTCCAAATTAAGCGCGTGAGTACGCGCGGCGTACGCTTCTTTACGCCCAACGTACTTACAAATCCACATATAACTTCAAGGGACTCAACTTTCCATATTTCAAAGTAGAGGGGTCATAAGGATTACCTAAATTTCGGGCTGTTACAATTCTCCCCCACTAGAACCAGACTTCACCCTCGAAGTCTCATGCTGCGAACAACTTCGGATGCTGCTCCCGCATCTCCGACTCCGGCTCCCAGGTCAGCTCGGACCCTTTCCGATGTTGCCACTGGAACTGCACCAAGGGCACTTCCTTGCTCCTCAGAACCTTGATCTTCCAATCCAAGATCGCGATCGGATTCTCAGTATAATGTAGACCCGCGTCTTCCTGGATATCCTCTAATGGTACCACTTCCGACTCATCGGCTATACACTTCCTCTGCTGCGACACGTGGAAGGTATCATGAATTTGGACCAACTCCACAAGTAGCTCCAAGTGATACGCTACCTTCCCCAGCTTGCCCCTTTTCCTGAAACGGATCACTCATTTCCAAGGAGATACTTTCAGGAGCACGAAATCACCGACCTAGAACTCGATTTCGGATCGTCGTCTATCCGCATAACTCTTCTGGCGACTCTGAGTGGTTAATAACCTCTGTCTGACGTGTCGTATCTGCTCTTTCGTATGAAGCACTATCTCTGTACTCCCCATCACACGTTGCCCTACCTCGCCCCAGAAAAAGGGGGTACGACACGTCCTTCCATACAACAGCTCAAAGGGTGGCATACCGATGCTCGAGTGATGGCTGTTGTTATAGGAAAACTCAGCCAAGGGAAAATAAGTGTCCCAACTCCCGCCGAAATCTAGTACACATGCCCGAAGCATGTCCTCGAGCATCTGAATCGTCTGCTCGCTCTGCCCGTCGGTCTGTGGGTGGTATGTGGTACTAAAATGCAGCCTCGTACCCAATTCCTCATGAAATTTCTTCCAGAATTTGGAAGTGAAACGCATATCTCGATCTGAGACGATTGAGATCGGTACTCCATGCCGCGATACCACCTCCCTAACGTACAACTCTGCCAACCTCTCTGCAAAAGAGCTCTCACTGATGGCAAGGAAGTGAGCGCTCTTCGTCAACCTGTCCACAATCACCCAAATTGCATCGAAACCCTTGGCAGTCCTCGGTAATTTCGTGATGAAATCCATGGTGATCTGTTCCCACTTCCACTCGGGAATCTCTAATGGCTGCAACTTACCATGCGGACGCTGGTGCTCGGCCTTAACCTTGCGACAGGTCAAGCACCTCTCTACGAACCATGCAACATCCCTCTTCATACAGGGCCACCAATACTCCTTCTTCAGGGCCAAATACATCTTAGTGGCCCCGGGGTGGATCGAGAACTTTGATCTATGCGCCTCTTCCATCAAGACGGTATGCGTTCCGCCCACAAACGGTACCCAAACCCGGCCCTGAAAGGTCATAAGTCCTCGATTATGGGTAACAAACACTGATACGTGCCCGATCACTCGCTCCTTCTTGCGATTCTCCGGTCTCACGGCCTCCGCCTGGGCCCCTCGAATGGTGTCCCATACCAGAGTAATCACTGACAATCTCATGCAAACATCTTGTATCGGGGCGCCCTCCGCCCTACGGCTCAGGGCATCGGCTACAACATTAGCCTTACTCGGGTGGTACAAGATCTCGCAGTCATAATCCTTCACCACATCCAGCCATCTCCTCTGGCGCATATTTAGGTTGGGCTGATCCATCAAATACTTCAAACTCTTGTGGTCTGTGTATATAGTACACCGAACCCCGTACAGATAGTGACGCTAGCTCTTGAGGGCGAACACCACTGCCCCCAACTATAGATCGTGGGTGGGATACCTTGACTCATGAGGTTTCAGCTGCCTCAATGCATATGCTATCACATGCCCCCTCTGCATAAGCACCGCTCCCAACCCTGATATCGATGCATCATAGTACACCATAAAATCCTCCATCCCTTCCAGGAGTGCAAGAGTGCGAGCACCGGAGCTTCGCACAATCTCTGGCGAAGTGTCTCAAATGAGTTCTGCTGCTCCGGACCCCATGAAAAAGCAACACCCTTCCGGGTCAACTTGGTGAGTGGCATGGTGATCTTAGAGAAATCCCTGATAAATCTCCGATAATAACTAGCTAACCCAAGGAAACTCCTGATCTCGGTAGGCGACCTCAGCACCTCCCAACTCATCACTGCCTCGATCTTCGCCGGATCGACCAATATCCCCTTCTGGTTAACGAGGTGCCCTAGGAACTGGACCTCCCGTAACCGAAATCACACTTGGAGAATTTGGCATAAAGCCTCTCCGATCTCAGAACTCCGAGGATTTCCCTCAAATGCTCCTCATGCTGCTCTCTGGATCTCGAATACACCAAGATATCATCGATGAATACGATCACCGAACGATCCAACATCGGCCTGCACACCCTGTTCATGAGATCCATGAATGCCACCGGTGCATTGGTGAGCCTGAAAGGCATCACCACGAACTCGTAATTCCCGTAACGAGTCCTGAATGTTGTCTTCTGGATATCTTCATCCCGAACCCTCATCTGGTGATATCCCGACCTTAAGTCTATCTTGGAGAACCAAGACACTCCCTGCAACTGATCGAACAGATCTTCGATCCTCGGTAACAGATAACGGTTCTTAACCGTCAGCTTGTTCAACTCTCGGTAATCAATACACATCCGGTGTGAACCAACCTTCTTCTTGAATAAAAGGATCGACGCTCCCCAGGGTGAGCTACTCGGTCTAATAAACCCCTTTCCCAGCAGCTTCTGAAGCTGCAAGGATAACTTCAGCATCTCGGGCGGCGCAAGGCGATAGGGTGCCTTGGCAATAGGTGTCGCCCCCAGTACCAAGTTGAAAGGAAACTCCACCTGCCTCTCGGGAGGCACACCCGACAACTCCTCGGGGAAAACATCAGGGAACTCCCGCACAATCGGGACCTCATCAATCGAACTTGGCCTCCCTGCGGCCACTCGCGTGTCCATCACACATGCCACAAATCCCCTACAGCCCTGTTGTAAACTCTGGCTCGCCCTAGCAGCCGAACAAAATGTTGACTCAGGACGCGTACCCTCACCGTACACCGTAATTACTCCCCCACTAGGGTCTCAAATCGTCACCAACTGACGCTCGCAGTCTATAATAGCTCCAAATTGGCTTAACCAATCCATGTCCACTATGACACATAAGTCCCCCATCGTAATCGGGACTAGATTGATCGGGAACCTCACACCGAAGATCTCAAGTCTACATCCTCGAATCACCTCCGTGGCATACACTACTCACTCCTTAGCTATAGAAACTCGCAGAGGTCGACTCAAGACCTCTCGACAAACGACTAAAAGCTAACGACACAAAAGATCGACTCGCTCCCGAGTCAAATAGCACTAAGGCAGGTACATAATTCACAAGAAAGGTACCTACGCATAACATAATATAAGCATAATATATCAGACTCAAATAAATAGAGAGAAGAATACATACCGGCCACAACGTCGGGTGCTGCGCGGACCTCCTCCACTGTCAACTAGAAGGCTCTCCCGCAAGCCTTCGGCGCCTCGACCTTTGTTGGTCAAATCTCGGTAGCCCTAGCAGCAGGCGCAGATCCCTATGCTGATCCCTGAAGTAGCTGAGGGCACTCAGCCTTCCGATGGCCGGCCTGGTTGCAATGGAAGCAAATCGAAAATCCCTTGGGGCAATCCCTCGCGATATGCCCTTCCTTCCCGCACTTGTAGCATACTCCTGCCCGGCATGACCCCTCGTGACTCTTGCCGCACTTTCCACAAGTGCGGCCCTTTGCGCTCCCCGATCTCAAATCAACAGGTCTGGCCCGCTTGGCTGCCGGCTGAGACTGAGCCAGTTGCCGATCCATCCTCTGTGACTCGGCCTCCTCCCTGTCCTGAGTCTCCAACTCAATCTCCCTCTTCCGGGTGTTTGCCGGGAGCTTAGCAAATGTTTGGTAAGTCGAGTTCGCTACGAACTCCCGAATATCTCTCCTCAGAACACTCAGATACTGGCTCATATGAGCCTACTCAGTGGACACCTGCTCAGGGCAAAACATCGCCCTTTCATGAAACTTCCTAGTAACAACTATAACAGAATCAGTACCCTGCTTGAGGGTCAAGAACTCCTGAATTAACTGTTCCCTCTCCACCGGGGGAACATACTCGTCTCTGAACATGGCAGTGAACCTCTCCCAGGTCACCTCAGAAATCTCTGCCGGAGTGAAGCTCGCCGTCACGAACTTCCACCAATCCTTCGCTCCCAAGCGGAGCTGGTTTAGAGCAAATCGTACCCTCAAGTGCTATGGTCAAGAACACGTATAGAAACATCCCTCGATGTCAGAGATCCATCTCATCGCAGCAATCTGGTCCTGCGTCCCATCGAACTCTAGTGGCTTCATGTTGCTGAACTCCCGAAACAACAACGAGTCACCTCCCTGAGGTCTGGCAGCAACAACAGCAGCAATAGCTGCAGCAGCCGCAGCCTCAGTTAGTGCCGCATACTGCTCGTCAAAGGTCTCAATCAATGTGGTCTTGATGTCCCCGAACATCTCTGGAATCTCAGCCCGGATGGCAACAGCCACTTCCTCATGAATCAATTGACGGATCTCCTCATCGCTGACACCACTGCTCCCAGGTGTGTGTCGTGTCCCAACCATGATGCCTCTGAAATACAACATAAAAATATCAGAGACTCGATTGAGCATACTCCGACTCGATAACGCAACCCTACTCGTCCTCCAATATCCAAAGGATTCTTACTTGGACTGCTCACTGATCCGGTGTCTTCAGTAGTACGGGCCCTATACTACTGACCACACCGCATCAGCATTCATGCCAAGTCCTCCTCCTTGGATCCCGGATCGCAAGTACTCTACACTCGCTATGCATTGGCTACCCTCTGATAGACCTCTCATGAGCTCCTAACTACTACCTACTCACTCTCAAGGCATCTCATAGCAGCAGTAATCTCCTAGGCTAAGGCATCACAAATCAGGCCACTCTAGTCCTAATATGAATACCTAGCCCACTCTAGCATTCATAACATAATATATCATATAACACATAATGTAAGGGTATTTAGGGGATTCACCGTTCGGGCGTTGGCTGACCGTATATACTACTCTTTTCTTTTTAAACCTTTTACTCTTTTAAAAACTTGTTTTATTATTAAAAAAAATCTCTCAAATCCTCATTTTGAGTTCAAATACGTCCGAAGGTGCATCCAAATCCCTCAAACTAAGGCTCTGATACCAACTTGTAACGATGAGATTTTCAAAACAAAAATTTCATTTTTCGACAACCATATTTAAGTAAAAATATTCTCAAAAGTATTCAACAATAGTTATCAAAACATAACATATCCCAAGATCACAAAAATAAAATCCATTCTTTGATGTGTAGGGGTCACGTCGGCTGATATGGGCATATTTAGTTATAAAATTCATGCATTATCTTAATACTTTATGTTGATTTTATCTCATTTAATGAACAAAAGGTACTTAATTAGTTTATAATTTCATTTTTCAGCAACAATTACATGCTCGGATGGAAAAGGAAGCGGAATTGGCGATTGGACGCTTGGATCTTGGATTTTGAAGAAAGAAGGATGTTGCTGGACAGCTTGACCCCTCGTCAGTGTTTTGGCCATATCTCATGAACCATAACTCCGATTGACGAGATTCAAAATGTTCTGAAAAATAGACATAATTTCGGACGACTTTCGTGTTTTGAGAAAATGCTGATTCGAAACGTACTCGGCGAGTAGGGTCGATTACTCGGCGAGTTGTATCGAACTTTCGCGATTCTGGACGCGCTGACTTGCCGTGCACGGGTTTTAAGTGACGGACTCGCCGAGTAGGTCACTGGACTCGCCGAGTAGCCTCTGTTTTGTGAAAATCTATATAAAGGGACTTTCAGATCGATACCCTAGCATGGAGAGAAACCCTAGGAGGCTAAGAAACGATTGGAAGTGCTGCTAGGTCGTGAGGAACTGAAGAATCAAACCTACATTCAATTGTGAAGAGAATCAAGACAATTTTGGTTTATTCTTAGTAACTTTTTGATTTGAATCATGTTTACATACTTTGATTTCGTTTTTGAGTTTATGTTTACTGCAATCATGAGCTAAAAACTTATTCTTCTGTGAGGGTAGACAATTTTGTGAACATGGATTGATTATTTGAGTAGGATTAATTTTAATTGGTAATTATGTTTAGTTAAGCTTGTTAAAGAACCTTATGTGTTGACAATAACTATTCTTCTGTTAATAAATTAGTAATTAAGTTGTATGAACATCTCTTAGTTATTAATTTCATATGATTTATTGTGACCACATAGTTGTATGTCTAGGAATAACGAATGTGAAACTAGAATTAACTAGAAGATAGGTAAGTTAATGTGTGAGATTGTTTGATGAACATCAGCAATAGGTTAATTGAAGGGTTAATTTAATTAACCATTACAAGTCTTACTTAACCCAAATCAATAATCTAGGAAACCCGTTAATTTAGACAACTGGCCATTGCTTGAGTTAATTTGTTTTCTAAGAATTAGGAATAGCGAACGTGAACCTAATTATCTTAATCGGTAGCCAATGAAGAATTAATCCGATACATTAAAATCATCCATGGGAACAAATGAGTCGTACCTAAACAGAAGTCCTCTTTACTATTGAATTTAGTTGGTAATTAATTGTTTTAGTTGCTAGTTAATTAATTTGTGTGTTGGTTATTCTATTTAAGTTTCTAGTCTTGTAAAACTAGAGAAAATCCCCTTTTTGTTATTTGTTTTATTTAGATAATATTAGCATTTATTTTAATTGTTTACCGTTCCTTGTGTTCGATACCCTACTTGCTTGAACTATATTACTAATTGATAGGTACACTGCCTTTCGTGTGTTTATTTTGTGTCTAAGTTAGTAGAATTAAAACTAGTTTGTTTCACACACATCATCGGCGCCTTCCCACAGTCCTCGCCAGTACCCTGAAACACATAATACAACAATTGTAAGCATAAATGCTTAGTGAGTTCCCTAAAATACCACATACAACACATACGCCACTCGAGGCTACTGTATGACCCTCCGGTCGATGTGTCTCAGCGGGACCCTCTGATCTCGTAGCTCGTTGGACCCTCTGGTCCGGTCATAGCTCGTTGGGCCCTCCAGCCCGGTCTGTCTCGTTGGACCCTCCGGTCTGGTCTATACAATTAAATATCATACATACATCACATAGCACATAATCTCATACATGGCACACAATCTCATACATAGCACATAAGACCTTCCGGTCAACTCATAATACCACTCTAGGTAATGTATAGTGAGAAGACTTACCTCGCGTAACTCGGTAACTCGGAAATCTCGGACTCCGTGGAAATGGGATCTAGTCTCCGCCTAATCATACGAAATAAACACTCGACGTCAACACATTTCCCAAGGCTAGACCATTCCCTCTATTAGCACTCTCGGGAGGGTAAAAGACCATTTTACCCCTCTTAAGGCTCAAATACTCTAAAATTGACCAAACCCTAAAAATCAACAAAAGTCAAACTTCTGGAGTACGCGACGCGTACCAGATCTGTACGCTAAGCGTACCCGTCGGCTTCACAAAATCGGGGTACGCGGCCCCTTATGCCGCGCGTACTGGGATTATGCCCAGTGTAACTCCCAGTTTTCTCCTCCTCTTCATTCAGGTCTTAATCGGTTAAGTCTTGCATCCAAAATCCAGATCTGACTCCTCTAACACGACTTAATCCATAAAGTTGGTGACTTTAAGCCTTTGCATGGCTGTGGAAGTCACAAACATCCAAAACATTTTATTTCCAACCTTAAAAGGTCCATATCTCATTCATGAACAACTTTTAACAACCAAGACTGGATTTTATCACATTACAACACCAAAGGAGCTAGTATGGGACAGATCTCGGCTTCTAAGAGCTCAACCACTCAAAAAGCTATGAACTTGGGGACTAAAAACCCTAAAAGTTCTCTCTACAAAGCATGAATAGAAAAATGCAAAGCTTGAAGCTTTTTACCTCAAAAGGGATCTCCCAACACTGTAGAACTCGGATCTACTCTTTCCCTTCCACCTCTAGCTCCAACAATGGCTTCCTCTTCTCCTTCTTCAACTCAAAAAGGTACCTTCAAGCTCAAGAACACACACACAAGCTTATAGACGGATTTATGCACTCTAAGGGCTCACTCAAAGGGGTATGGTGGCTGGGGCAAGGGACTAAACATTCCTTTTATAGTGCACAAGCACAAATTTAGGGTTTGCACCTGGACACATTACGCCCAGCGTAACCCTGGGTACGCCCAACGTACACGGGCGAGTCCACGTCCAAATTAAGCGCGTGAGTACGCGCGGCGTACGCTTCTTTACGCCCAGCGTACTCACAAATCCACATATAACTTCAAGGGACTCAACTTGCCATCTCTCAAAGTAGAAGGGTCATAAGGCTTACCTGAATTTTAGGTTTTTACATTTTCGTTATGTATACAAATAATTAAAAGTTCATCATCCGACGAGGGTTTCAAATCAGTCTAAAACGATTTTGTTAATAAAATAGTGTATTAACAGATTCATCGAATACATAATGTAACAGATAGTTTAGATTTGTCGTTTTGAAATTTATCAATCGAAAAAATATAATGTTGAAAATGGATTAAATGAGATAATCGAAAGTGAATAGCAGTCAAATATACCTTCTAGATTCATTTTGACGAACTTTTTGGGAAGATTCACTGTGGATATTGACTGAATCGTTGCCCGAGATTCGTTTGAAATCGATGTCGTCGGTGGAGTAAAATATCGATTTCAATGAGAGGGTAAAATCGATTTCATTGAATTGAAACTGATGAACTAACCACGTTAATTAACAGTGAGAGTTAAAAAGTTTTAGTTTGACGACAATGACTCCTTAAGTTACGTGTTTGGTTATAATCAACTGCACACTATTGTTTTTCATACTTTTACATCTCAAATCTAATGGCTGTTAATATTTTGATCCAAGCATCTTAATAGGTTCATTGATTCCTCCACCCATATTGGTTCTCTATTGAACCCGTCCATATATATATATATATATATATATATATATATATATATATATATATATATATATATATATATATATATATATATATATATATATATATAACAATTGATACATAAGAAGAAAAAAAAGAAACCGAATTGACGAACAAAATTAATAATTTGGAGTTTTAATTATGCTTAATATTAAAAAACACAATTAACAAACTAAAAATGAAACTCAAATTATAAGTAAAAAACGACACAATTGGCAATTGGTAAGTTAAAAAACAATTTATATATTAACTTATTAGGTGTAAAATCTATGTATTATACGAGTTGATTAGAAAAAATAAAATATCAAAATGTTACAATAAGTAATTTTTAAAATGATGACATATATCACCTTAATATACGAAAATATAATTAAATTTCATTAAATAGACATTAAATAGTATACATGTCATCGTTTAATTGAATATAAATATTTATATGAATAAAATATAGGAGGACATTTAGTTTTACTTTTCTTTTTTAAATAAAATTTTAAAATAAGGAATGAAGAAACATATTAATTGCAATTTAGTATAATATTTATTATATGTTATATTTTACGTATGAGTATAAGTATTATATGACTTTTTAATTTTAAAAATTAAAAAAAAATAGAATTGTCAAAATCAGACAGTTTACTTTGTTTTTATCTAATGAACCTAAAAATGGCTATCAAATTAGCAATTCCTCATGATTTCAATATTCTTTTAATGGAATATTTTTTTTATTTATAAAAACATGTTATGTGCAGGATTGGACTTGGGATTAAATATCCTAAAAACCTAGGAGGAACCTAAAAAAAGAGAAGTTTTATCTTTATTATAAATTTTTATTTTTAAATAAAAATATATAATATAAAAATTAGACCATATTCAACTGCACATTTTGTAGGGGTGGCATCGTGTCATGTTTTTGTCTGATACAACACGACACGATAAGGTTTTATTTAACACGAACACGATACGACATG
This sequence comes from Lactuca serriola, assembly GCF_051521515.1. Classification (NCBI taxonomy): domain Eukaryota; kingdom Viridiplantae; phylum Streptophyta; class Magnoliopsida; order Asterales; family Asteraceae; genus Lactuca; species Lactuca serriola. The sequence continues at coordinate 75,749,064 of NC_136412.1, forward strand.
GTCTCGTGTTTTTTTTTAACTAACACGAAAACGAATCAATTAAAAAACGACAGACATGATACGACTTGAAAAAGATTACATGAAATAAAATTAATGTATTTAATTAATATTTATTCGTACATAACACGAAAAACACGACAAAAAATGTTAAATCGTGTCAATTTCATATCAAATTTTAAACACGAACACGACACGACACGACGTCGTGTTTTTTACACCTGACACGAACACGACACGAACACTCTCAATTTCGTTTCGTTTCGTGTATTTTTGTCGTGTCGTGTCATCAATTGTCACCCCTACCATTTTGTTCTCTCTCACTCACACACACATAGTTATGTGTTGATTGGGTGTTATAATTTATATGGATATTTAAAAAGAATCAGATATGGTTTTATATTTTGTTTCTATTAATCTTTTTATTTGTTATATAAAAATAAGTGTCAAATAATAAAAATAGAAGAAAGAAAATTATAAATTTAATATATTTCTATTTAAAACGTAGTAACCAAAAAAATCTTTAAATGGACCGAATGCGTATCTTTTTTTTTAGCTATGATATTAATATAAATTCTAGAGAAAACTAAGGATATTCTTTAAACTAAGGTAAAGTGAACACACCATCACCATGGCACGCATGCACACTCATTAGTATACATCAGAAAAAGGAGTTCAACATCTTTTTGCACGTGTGCATGAGCATACATTTGATATTCCGAAACGACTATATGTAACTACTTAAATTAATTAATTAAATAAAAAAAGGTTCATCACAATTTAGCTGTTTTGAAAGTTGATACGATCTTTAAGAATAATTTGACAAATTTAGACAAATTTAGGAAACAGAAGGAAAATGAATTAATGAGAACAAATTTATAAAGTATTAAATCACTAGATGTAAGATCAATGTATTATATAAGTTAATTAAAAAAATTAAAATTGATTTTTTTTCTCTTTTAAATTTAAATAAATAAACTAATGAGCTTTCAATTGAAAATTTTAAAATAAGAAGGTAAGTTTATTAATAAATTTGATATTCATTTATTATTATATTTATTATAATTATTAAATTAAAATATTATGTGAAATTTATTTCAATAGAAAAAAATCCATAAAATGACATGTGAAAAAAATTAAATCAAAATAACCATAAATTGACATTTGACAAATTGAATGAGAGTGTGACATGTGGCAAAAAAAACCATTCATTTATTAGAGTATATTATAAAAAACTTTCCTTGTACTGACTTACACAATTTAGCTGTTTTTATCCGTTGAATTTGTTTATTATTTTTTTTAAATATCGGTATTTAGCTTACAAATAAAGATCGTATTTCTTTTTTAATAATTGTCCCTATGGTTTTTTTTTGTTTGTTTGTACAAATAAATATCGTACTTCTTTATTTTAGTAATCTTCTTTATTTTAGTAATCGTCTATGTGCTTTGTTGGTTTGTTTGTCAAAACTTGTGCTATTGTTATTGTTTTGTTGTGTTTTATTTTATACTTAACTAGTAAAAGAGTATGCGTTACGTCGTGGGTTTGTATGATGATTTATTGTGGCTGTTTCTTTTATATTCTAACAGTAAATAACCATTTTACTCATACTTTCTCGGAAAACAAATTTCACATAAGTCATTTTGTAATTTGAGAGGAGTAAGGAGGAAAAAAGTTGGGGTAAATACGTAAAGATTTAGGTGTCGTTTGTTTTTTCGAAGTGAAAATGTTTGAAGTCTGTGAAACACCTCTGTAACCCTCTGTAGAAGAAGGGGGAGACCAAACGGCTGTAACATGTAATAAAAAGTATGTTTGTTTTTTAACCTCTGCAGACTGCTGTAATAAGTTAAAGTAAGTTGTGAAGAGGTTTGAAGTATCAGGACAAGTGTTGCGCCACGTAACACACGGTGCAACGGTTTTTAAGTCAGAAGTTTTCTAAAAAACAAACAGTTATGAAGGTCCAAGTGTTGCGCGGCGCAACAATAAGTGGTCAGAAGTGTTTTTTTAAGAAAAACAAATAACACCTTAGTGTCTTGATGCATAAAACATGGCTTTTTGGGTTAGCCATTTAGGCGTTCTAGCCAGATTATGTACCTTACGTATTAAGCGCATTAAGTGAACAGAAAACACAGTGGACACCAATAGCCAAATATGTATTTGTTAGCCTTCAAAAGCATAGTTATTCAGACAAGACATGAACAATAACTTTGAAAATAACAAATATATCAACTTTCTCTAGGTAGAAACAAATCCAAAAATTAAGAAGCATGATTTGTTGCTCATCAAGAAGTTGTTGGAATTCTGGAAATACATTTTTTTATCATGAGGCTCCAAATTTTCGGTTATGATAGTAGCAGAGCAAGTTAGTGTAGTGGGACATGGTTAGGAACAACTATATCATTTTAAACTACTTCATATTTGTATTCGTCGAGTATACCTCATGGATCCTATTTGGTAATTTGGTACACAACAATGTCAATGCAATTGATTTTTTATGTGAAAATTGTAGTCAAAGAAATGAAACTTGCAATAAAACCTTCAAAATGCTTAAAAAATTAAGATAAAACATTACTTATATAGATCGTGTTGTTAGTGGAGGATATCGTGACGTCCAGGTACCATGCCAACATGAGGATAATGAATCTCTATTTTTCCAATTTATTTTGGTCTTCATTGTCTACAAAAAAATAAAGTGTAAGAAATTGATGTTTTCCAAGAAAATTTTGTAACACCTGTCTCCTATAATTGATCAGCGTATGGAATAAAGGAGTCATGTAACACCTTGTTTCGAATCGTTCCCATTGCGGGATGGTGAACAAGGAGTGGGTATTAGCTTAATTAGAATACTTGAAGAATTGAGTTTGAGCTCATTTGGAGGTGGATAATATAGTTTGCATGATCCAATTACTTAGTTTGTTTTTTGGAGCCCAAGGGTATCGGTAAAGGCGTTGGTTCGGGCCTTTTATGAATTTTGGATTTTAGTTCGGTTGAATTTCAGACTTAATAAAGTTGATAGAAGTGTAGGGCTTCTCATTACCTTTCCGTGGATATAAAGAACGCCAAAAAGTTATAACGAAGAAGTTATGGCTATTTGAAGTTAGATGGGTTTTTGGGTCAAACCGGGTACGCATGGCGTTCAAAAGGGAAATAGACGCGAGTGCATAAGGGAACACCCTACGTTCCCTAAGGGAACATGCAGCGTTCTTCTGGGTAGGCTAAACCCTAAATTTCGGGTCTTGAACACTATTTAAACACCTTAACTCACCTCTAACCTTTATTCTCTCGGCCTCCATTGTACCTTAAGCCTCTATTCAAAACCCTAACCCTAATTGTAAGTGTGTAAGATTTTAAGACCATATTTAAGAGTATTTTGGAGTTCTTGAAGAAGGGTGATCACCTTGGAGTCTCATTGATCAAGGAAGAGCTTTTGGATCCAAGTTCTCCAGCTCATTTGCAAGCCTCAGAAGGTATAAAGTTTCTATCTTGCTAACTTATGGCTTAAGATCTAGGTTAGGGCTTGTTTTTGTGCTTCTTATGATCATATGGATGCTCTTTGGGAGTTTGAGCTACTCCAAGAGCCTAGGATTGAATATCCTCACATTTATGAGATGTTAGAGTCCAAAAAATGGTAACTTGATGGCTAAGGACCAACCATGCAAAGGTTTTGGATCTTAATTTATGGATAGGAAGCTTTAATGGATGTTTGGGTCCTTTTTGGACCATGCAAAGTCACTAAGTCCGTGACTTTATGACTCTAGAGGTCCTAGATGGCTTGGATCTACATATGGATAGCATGGCTTTAAGCATTAAGTGCTTAGTAAGCCTTTTTAGAGCCATCACACGAACGCACCTCATAGGGTTGAGGAACGCCCTGCGTTCCGAGTTTGTTTCGCACCCTGAGTTGGTGACAAACGCCCAACGTTCCACTAGCGAATGTCGTGCGTTCGGGGCATTAGTGGGATTTCAGATCTTTTTGCCTTGGAATAGGTTTTGGGGTTTGGGCTTTTGTGATTGAGCCATTTTCTTGGAATTTACTGATATGAGCCTTAGTGGATCATCATTTGGGCCTTAATGGACTATGTCTTATTTTGGGCCTAGGCTTAGGCCTATTAGAGGGGTTGGGCCCAATTTAGAAAATTAAGCCATTGGTGGGCCATTAGTGGGCTTGGGAAGTGTACCTAGTATTGGGCCTTTCACGTCTGACTCGCCCCCTGTCTTCTAAAGGACATAACATATGATTGGTAGGAGGAGGTTGGAAATGCTATCATAGACGAGGCCGCTATTGATGCGATGACATGGAGTGACATTTTGGCCAGGTTCAGGGCTGAGTTTGCACCACTAATTGAGGTGCAGCAGTTAGCACGGAAGTTCCAAGATCTCCAATAGACTACAGAGACCTTTGGGTATAATAGATTACGTCATTCGGCTTATTTAATTAGTCCTTTTGTATTCGTTTTTGGGCCTATCCATGCCATGTCATTAATTAGGGTTAGAGTATATATAGTGCATGCATGCACCATAGTTAGTCTCATTCAGATTACTTTGATTATAACCCTAGCACACCTCCACATTAGAAACTCTTTATTAGAGTTCTTTTGAGGTTGTGCCTTTTAATCATTCGGCACCTTGTTGATTCATCTTGTGTTCTTACTTTACTTCGTGTTCATATTATACTTGTTCAGAATCTATTCGATCCATAAGCATTTTAGTCCTATCATGTAACATCCCAAAATTCAAGGCCAAAAATTTCGTTTTGATTAAGTTATAATATAAAACCATCAGTAACAAAACATTCATATTCATATCTCATGTCAAAACCAAAGTGTCAATAATCAAAGAATTTTATCATAAAACCATATCAGAGTGTAATCCCAAAGATCTCATGTGCGGAAAACATAGTGTGATGTGTTGCGATCCAGCCGGCTCCTTTCCTTTGAAAACGAGTACCTGAAACCAAAATTGTAAACCATAAGCATGAAGCTTAGTGAGTTCCCCAAATAACACATACCATACATATCAACATACTGCCTAGCATATCTGGGTGCTGGCCTACCCCTTCAGTCTCTTTCAACTAGATATTGTCTAGCATATAAACACATACTCACATACTGTCATACATAACCATGAGCCATACATATATCATAATCAGTAAAGATGCTATGTGCCAAACATAGTCTTGCCATTTTTCCACGGGTCGCCACATGGTCTTTCTTGCCAAGCCGGGGGCCATCCCCTCGGTCTCACAAACAAGTGCCAAGAGCCACCTCCAAGTCTTCCACGCAAGCATCACAAAGACAACTAGCATACATACTACTCTACTTATCTAATCAGCATATAGTGTGCCACGAGCCACCTCCTGGTCTTTCATACATAATAGCCTACAGTGCGCCAGGAGCCACCTCCTGGTCTTTCATACATATTGCCTAGCACTAACCCCCAGGTCTTCCTACCATACGTAATAACATACTGTGTGCCAGGAGCCGCCTCCTGGTCTTTCATGCATAATGCCTGGGGCTAACCCCCAATCTCTTAAAGTGTGACAATTAACTCCTCGAGACCAACCTTTGACATATAATTATTTATTTTATGGCTACTATTCATTCATTAATTTATTTATTTATTAAATATATAAACAGGGTGTTAGAACTCTCCCCCACTTAAATTAGATTTCATCCACGAAATCATTCGTTACCATTTCTTACGCCCTATACCACTCGAGTAATATGGTCACCATCCTGGGCACACCCTAGCCTTCCCAGGGTAGCCGTGACCAGTCTTCGCTAAGACTTAAAATCCATAATTTAATGTAATGGAGTCTTGATGTATGTAATGCATGGTTGTTGGATTAGTGTCAAAGCCTGTAACTATATTTGGTATGTACTTGACCCAGTTATGCATGGTCCTTTTGGGTTGCCTTCACCAAAGCAACTTGACAAGGTTATTTAGGAGAGAGAGAAGATATTATGATTTATTAATATATTATAAGAATAATATATTAAAGGAGAAATCATATTATTTGATTAATATTAGTCATAAATTAATTATGAATTAATTTGGTGACTAAAATAGATTAATTGAATAAAGGGGCTTAAACTGCCAAATGTATGATAGTTGAGTTTTTGGGCTAGGAAACCTAATGTATTAAAGGGGGAACAAATTTATGATGGGGATCCATCATATTTTCGTCCATAGGCCCTATTCCAGAAGGTTCCATGTGCTGCTTGGTGACTAAGTTGTCCATTAGGGTTTAGACTGAAACCCTAGCAGCCTACAGTATAAATAAAGACCCTTGTTTGCAATTTTTGGCTACTTGACTACAAGAGAAACCCTAGGGCCGATTTTAGCATCCCTCCTCCTCTCTTATAATTGCATTCTTCCTTGTGTGGTGTTTGTAATCCATTAGAGGAGTTACACTTGTGACTCTAAGCTCAAGACCAAGAAAAATCAAAGGATTTCAAGCCAATTTAAAGAGTTAATCACTTAGATCTATTCTTATAGTGTTAATTTCGAATTATGCATGCTAGATATAGGGTTACAAGTCTTGGATGAATTACATGTAACATAGAGAGGCCTAGATCCAAGCTTTAGGTTTTTGCATGAGCAGATAGGATGTTGTTGTGTGTAAATCACATCAATGGTCACATGCTTAGGTTAAGGGGTTTGGAAAGGTCTTAATGAAGGTTTTGGGTGTATGGGAGGCATGCAAAGGCATAAAGTTGGCAACTTTATGCCTTAGGACATATTAATCAGCTCAGATCTGGCTTTTGGACGTAAAGAAATTGAGTATTAAGCACTTAATGGGGAAAGTGCTTAGTCTGGAAGAACGTTGTGCATACTTAATGTACGTTGCGATTAGTCCTTAAAAACCTGGTACGCTGCACGTACAAGAAGGGTACGTCGAGCGTACGCACTATAGTTTGGACCGGATTTGTTTTAGGCTTTTGTGCTCTTGGGATTCATTTTGATTAATGGGCTGGTTGTATTTTATGGATTGTGGTCCATTTCTCCAGTTATGGGCCATAAATACTTTGAGTGGGCCTTATTGGGCCAAAAGGCCCATTATTGATTGTTATGACTAGGACTTTGGGCCCATTAGCAAGGGAAAGGTTTTTGGGCCTCATGGAAGGATGTGGGTTTGGGTCTTCCTGGTTTAAGGTCCTAACATTGATTAATATGAATTATCCAGTTCGAGAGGTTGCAGACTGTTAGGAGTGCAACTTGTGTGTTCAGCAGACTGAGGTGAGTCTTCTCACTATACCCATGGATCTAAGGCACCAAGGCCGACCCATTATGTGTTTATAGTATATGTGTTAGTCACTCTGTGATTTGATGTGATTTGTGATTGTGTTTTGTATGAAGACCCCCGGGGGAGCCCGTGACATTAGATGTAAGACCATGTGGGGTAGCCCATGGCAGTCCTAGGCAAAGACCATGTGGGGTAGCCCATGGCATTGAATGTAAGACAATGTGGGATAGGCCATGTCAGTCCTAGGTAAAGATCATTTGGGGTAGCCCATGGCATTGGATATAAGACTATGTGGGGTAGCCCATGGCAATCCTAAGTAAAGACCATGTGGTGTAGCCCAGGGCATTCTTGCTGGTTTTATGTATGCATGGTTTATGTGATATGTGAGTAGCTCAATTAGCTACTAGGATATGTGTATGTGTGGTATGTGGTATGTGGTATGCTTTGGGGAACTCACTAATCGTTTCACTTAAAGGTTGTTGATTGTTTCAGGTGCATCGGAGCCCAAGGGCAAGGGCAAGGTGTGATGACGCGGCGTGCACTCTATCTCTCTTTCACTAATATGTTTTGGGATGCTCTAATGATTTAAATAATGTAATGGATGATGTTTTAAAACTAAATGTTGGATCTCATGGTTTTATGCAATTGTTGTTCATGAATTTAAATGAAAATTTTCCTTGAAAATTTGGGTCGTTACAAGTTGGTATCAATGAATATTAATGTAATGGAGTCCTTGTTGGGTTTTGAGCATTCTAACACTCCTAAGTGTACATGCAACCCTAAATACCTTGGATCTAATGTTTTCTCTATTATACATGCAAATATGAACTTTCCAAGGTATTCATCCTAACTAGCATAATAACATGATTCATACGAATATATATCAAGTTAGAAATACACAACTCTTTGATGTAGAAAATCTTCATGTAGCTTGAGTGCCAAGTGCCTCAAGTGTGACACCTCAAATGGTTCACACAACATCAATTGCTTTTGGAATAATCTTGAGAGAAAAGTAGAACACTTGAAATCGGCTAGCCCTTCTCTAGAATCATACTAGTGCCGATTTTGGTCAAGAATAAGATGCATATATAGTTAGGGTTACACCATATAAACCCTAATTGACATGGCCTTTCATTTCCATGATCCATGGGTACAAATACACCATGGAGCATCCATGGATCATCTTATGGGTTTTAGCCCAACTTGACAATCCATGGAATATTAGCCCACTATATAAGTATGGATGATTTACACAATCATCCCATATATTTAATTAGTCTTCTTTTGATCACTTAATTATTCCTAGATTAATTCTTGATCAATACTAATTAAATAATCTTATTAATACATTAGAACTTATAATATATTAACCAACCTTAAGTGTTATTTCTCTCATTATAGTCTATCCAAATGCATGATGCCATGCAACTCAAATGGACCATGTCGGGTCGGGTTAAGTCTTACCAATTATAGTTATGGACTTAGACATTAATCCAATAGTCTCCCACTTGAATAAGTCTAAAACTATTATTGTGTATGACTTCAAGAATCGACTGGCAATCGTAGCTCTCAAAATCTTCTGTCGAACTCTGTAACGCCCGTAGATCCGGGCTAGTCAATTTAGAGATAATAGGGGTCGAAAACGAATTTTCGACAAAAGATTATTTAGAATAAATAATCTTAACTAAGTTATAGTATATGTTACAAGGATTCCATATATATAAAGAACGCCGAAATCCGAGTTATAATGAAGAAGTTATGACCTGTCGAAGTTTCGCGACAGAACCAGCACGATGTTGAATGACGTAAAAAGTGAATTTACATTAGAGCGATATTTAGCCTTAGTGATCTAAATGAAATTTGTAGAGCTCGTTAAACCGTGAGCGTGCATAAAAAGAACATCCAAATCTGACTTCGTATGAGGAAGTTATGATTTTTCTAAGTTTCGACTTAGCGGTATGCAGCCCGAATACTCGATTTGAGATCGAACGGTTTTTAGCCGAAACAATCTAAACAAGAATCGAAGATCTCGTCATTAGTAGTGCAACGGTAAAAAGACAAACAAAAACGGACGTCAGATGAAGAAGTTATGATTTTATAACGAAGTTTTCCTGTCCCGGACTACTAAAAAATAATATATTAAAAATAAAGTTAAAATTAGCCAACGGAGTCTACAAAAAAGTTGTATAGCATAATCTCACCTATGTACGCCCAACGTACTGATTGGAGTTCGTATGCGAAAGTTATGAATTTTTGAAGATCGTGGTACGCATACCAAAGCTTATCCGAAGATTACGCCCAACGTACTGATTACGCCCAACGTACTCCAAAATTACGCCCACCGAAATCCCAAACCCACCAGCCTATAAATAGAAATCGAGATCAGCCGATTCTTTTGCCATTTTTCTTCCTTTCTCTCTAGTTTTTGCCTCGATTTGCGTGCCAATTATATCCCGAAGCCGCGATATCATTCTCGAGCCCCGAAGCAAGTTCTGAAGTCCCGAAGATCCCGAGAAGTGAGATTCCCGAGCCAAAGCCCTGCCCGCGAGGAGCCAGGTTTTTCTGAAGATCTTCCAGATCTACCCAAGAATACTACTTCTACAAGTCGTAGTGCTGTCCGATCATCTTCTGATCAAGTGAGTGTATAGTCACTTTCATCTTACACATAGATATGAAGTATTTTATAAAATACGTGTTATGTATATATATATATATATATATATATATATATATATATATATACATATATATATATATATATATATATATATATATGTATACATATATATATATATATATATATATATATATATATATATATATATATTGTTTATATGCGTGAGTGCATAGTTACTTTCTTCTAACACATAAATATAAAGTATTAGCTAAAAAATACGTGCTATGTGTTATATACTAATTGTCTATTTGAGATGGACTTGGAATTGATGTTTTTATACGGGTGTTAAATGATTTAAATTGTGTTTGTATTTATATCTACAAAAATGTTAGGTAGAACATCGGTAGATGGAATAGTTGGTGATGATACGACTTCGTGCCTATTTGATAAGCCTTGGTGATGAAGCGACTTCATGCATATTGAGTAAGCCTTGGTGACGATGTGACTTCGTGCCTATTTGATAAACCTTGGTGACGATGTGACTTCGTGCCTTTTGTGTAAACCCAGGTGACTATGAGACATAGTGCCTATTGTGTAAAACTTGCCGTTGTACTACAAATGACAAGACCTTCGATTCTCGTTTAGGATGTGTCGGTCAAATATCACTCGATCTAAATTTCGAGTTTTTAGCTGTCTACTGCTAAGTTGAAACTTCGAAAAATCATAACTTCCTCATACGAAGTCAGATTTTGGCGTTCTTTTTATCGAATTTCTCGGTTTAATGAATACTACGACTTTCATTTAGATTACTAAGGCTAAAAATTAGTTTTTAAAAACTCACTTTTTATGTCATTCGGCGCCGTGTCGGTTTTGTCACGGATCTTCGGTTGGTCATAACTTCTTCGTTATAACTCAGATTTTGACGACGTTTTCGCCTACAAGTTTCTAACGAGATTCTCTACAACATCAAATAATAAAATTTTACTTATTTAAAATTTTATATTTTCGCTAAATTTCACTATTTGGCTTTTAATTGGAATCTCATAAGACTTCCAATATTTTCTGAGTGATTCTAAACATAGTCTTACTTTATTTCTAGTAAAAACCATCTGTTAGAACTCAACACTCAATTTCACATAGTATTTCACAATTTTATTCATTACAAAACACGATTTCAAAACGTGTATGTTACAAATGGGTTTTTCAAACACTTTTCAAAAGGATCAAAGAAACATTTTCCACCAAAACTAAATGCTTATGAACTCATCAGCTTTATACTGATATTCTTTCAAAACTGCTTGTATTCTCAGGGATTTAGTAGACAGGTACTTCTAGGACCAACATTACTATGATACAACTTTTGTGATACTATGCATGATGTCAACCACCCCCGAACGTTTCCGCCATTCCGGTTTGGGGGTGTGACAGATTGGTATCAGAGCCCTTGTTTATAGCGAACTAAGTATACCGAACCTTACATGGTATACAACTATAAATACTAAGGGGCCTAAGTGCTCTAAACTAAAAGTATACTTTCAAAAATATAAGTATTTTTATAACAAAGTATAAAAGCATACTTATGTACCCAAACCAGTGTTATAAGTAGAACAAAACAAAAGTATTTGGATGTTAGATATCGCGGTGAAACATGGGCAGTTATGTAATAATGTCTATGGTCAAAATAGCCTGATCAACTATGTTCATTCGAGACATGACGAACATGTGCTTGGGAGTGAATGTGGTGTTGCAGCAAGCCTAAAATTTACCTAGATACCAGAAGAGTTCTAGAATCAAGCATAAGGGTTAAAATACTATAAGAGTATTTTAGGATGCTATAACAACTGAACCTGAAACTTACCCAAGGATCCATTCTTCAAGAATCAAGCATGTAGCTATAATACATTGGAAGTATTATTAGATTCGATGCCTATTAACTATTCCTTTACCACCTTCTCGCGGTGATATCATGGTCGGATTCCATCTCCCTGGCGACCTGTACTTTCCTAACCAAAGAGATGATGGATGGATCGAACCAGCGCTAGAAGAGAACCATGAGATTCCTTTGGATGATGACTTCACCGAACCATTTCCTGAAGAGACTAACTCAGAACCCGAAGTCGAGAACCTACCTTAAGTAGCCGCGATACCAAATCCTAACCCCCAACCTGAGTTCGAAGGCCCAATGCCTACGTGGGTCCGAAGCTTGGATAGGTGGAGTCACGAACAAGGCTAACCATGCCCGTATAATGAGGATCTCCGCTTCTACAATGCGAATGAGAGAGGCTCCGCAGATAAATCCCTTTCAATCATAGTCCGCTGAGTGGCCCGCAATGTTGAACTAAACGTGGTGGCCATTCAGCGAACTATGGAGCTTGAGGCAGACTTGGATGCCAACACAAGCCATACTCACAATCTTGAAGTTACTCACGGGAGAACTATGAGGGACGATGAAGCTCTGAAAGAGGAGCTAGCTACCACTCAAGTTGAGGTCATAGAGCTCCGAGCATGCCAGACAGTATACGAGAGCTGCCTGCTTGACATGGAGCGCCAGCTGGCTAATATAAGGATTCGTCCGAGGAGTGCTCGTCGCTGATAGGAGAATACTCTACTCATCCTTCCTTTTTGGTCTACGGAATAACTTTCATATTTATGTTCTAAGTAGCTCTTTTCCGTAAACATCACTGTCCTTCATGTTGCCAAGATTCTTTCCCTATTAGAATGACTTAGACCTATTTTAGGTCAAGGGTTCTGAAATATGTGTAATCTCAATTTCAGTTATGATGGTAACAATCATATTTCAGTTAAAGATTTTCTTTGTCAAAAGTATACCTTAGATCGATAGCATGCAAATTAAGCAACTTATCAAAGTCTTATCACTGTTTTGGCCTTAAGACATGTATCATAGGATGTACTTAGACGATCATTCCTTTTCCCCATCAATTTCATATCAGTCTCCATAAAAAGCTACGATGTCATAATCGGCATGAGATAGTTGAGCCCCAAATCATGCTGATGTCCTTTGCTTTCGAAAGGGTGACTCGTCTCAATCTTTCCTCCTGATGAAGCCCTCACTAGTTATAGTGATAAAGTTTGTACGAACCTTCGTATCATTTCCTGTGCCAAACCCCAGAAGTATCTGCGAAAGGGATGCTATGCATTCCTGGCTCATGTGGTGGATGAGACGCAAAAAGTTAAAGGCCTCGAGAGCATCTCTGAAGACTGCAACTTTCCGGATGTCTTCCCCAAAGACATTCTAGGGATTTCTTCCGAGTGTCAACTTGAATATCGTATCAACTTGATCCCTGGAACTACCTTTATAACTAAATCTCCATTGCGTCTAGAGTCATCGAAAATGTGAGAGTTATCCAGCCAGTGCAATGAGCTGAACAACAAGGAGTTCGTAAGTTTATTCTATGTGAACTTTATTGCGTTCAAATCTTTTTCTATTCTTGTTAGGACCGCATCATAGGGATGCGGGTTGAATCAATGAGAGTTCGATAGCAAAACGGAAATCTTAATGCATAGATAAACATTTAGGATACATCCAGAGGCAACCATTGTTGCTCACAAGCTTCTTTCTTGACATATAGCAGAATCATGCCTGTGAAGAAACGTAACCAACCCACAGGTAAGACGTCAATCCTCCAGATGGAATCAGCTACATTCCAAGCTACTGTCACAGCAGCGGTGGCAGCCGCCCTAGCTGTTCTTAACGCCAACAATACAAATGTGGGTGGAAGAGTTAATGGAAATCCAAATCTTGGTGTTAACCAATCTCAACAACAAGTGCCTACTAGAAAGGACACACATGATCTCCAACCTAACATCCTAAAACGAAAGTTCAAAAGAAGTTGTTCGACCCAAAGACCTACTGAGAGGCAACAAATTGGGACAGTCGGTACCCCAGTCAGCCCTGTTGTTCCAACACCAACCACACCCTACTTGGGAAATCTCCCGCATTGCAGCAAATGCAACTACCATCATCATGGAGTCTGCTGAGTGCTACATTGCACTAGATGCAACAGGAAGGGGCACACCTCCCGCAGTTGTAGGACCCTAGTCAAGCTCATCACTCTGACTACCAATGTTGGGACGAGTCCAACCTGTTACCTCTGTGGGAGTGTAGGACATTTCAAAAGTGAATGCCTAATAGAGAAGAACAATGAGGAAACAGGAGGAGTCTGACCTCAGAAAAGCAGAAAGCATCAAAGGACCTTGCCAAGTTTTGGGTCGTTTTCAAAAACCCCAATAATTGTTCATAATTGTGTTTACTTTTTCGTCTGAATTAAATCACGAAATCCTTATAAGGTTTAAAGCCCTAATGAGCAAATTATGATAGCTTAGTGAATACACTAGGGTCATTCATAATTATACATGGTTTGTGTACACCAAACGACCATAAAGAGATCTAGTAAGAACCATTTCATGAAAGTTTATAGTTTCAAAACATCAGAACCCTCGTGTTAGTAATACCTGTTAACTTTGAGTCAAACACGGAAAACACCAGAGACATTCACCCAGGGGCATCAATGTCCTAACAAAACAATCGTTCCAAACTAACTTAACGTGCGACTCTACGACATCGTCTCGCTTAGTCCGACTGGGTTTATGTTATACCAAACCCTTTTGTCTTAAATCGTTCGATCGCAAAACTCTTTTCGCTCGTAATGTCAAACTAGATGCGAACTTCGAAAATTCATCTCTCTTAGAAACCCAAAGGTATTCATGCAAAAAGTAAGAATCAAAACCAGCGGATACAACAGTGAAGATCTGGTGAAACATCCAGTGAGAGCCTGAATACAAAAAGGAGATACTCACCTATGTATACCTTCGAGAAGTAATCTATTTTCATGGAATACTTGTAATCATTACCTCCAACTGGGTTAGCAAGTTTACCACAAGAATCTGACAATCGTTGCAAAAGACTTTTGGAACTAAGTTAGATATGAGCACGACTTATCATCCACGAAGAGATGGACAGAGTAAGAGGGCTATCCGGACAATTGTAAATACGTCGTGGGACACTCATTTACCCTTAGTTGAACCTTCTCACAACAATGGCGACCTTTCCAGCATCAAGGTTGCGCCGTTCGAAGCCCTCTATGGTTGTAAGTATAGATCCCATTTATGTTGGGCTGAGGTGGGCGACACACAACTGGTCAAGAGTCAAGTCCACAACAGTACTCTCATGAATCTTGAAATCATCCGAGAGGCAACTAAAAAGGATCGTACGAAAGGTCTACGCTGATAAGAGACATAAACCCTTGGAATTCCAAGTTGGTGACCATGTCCTTTTAAAAGCCTCACTGTGAGAAGGCTTGCTACGCTTCAGAAAGCGTGGAAAGCTAAATCCAAAATACGTTGGACCGTCTGATATCCTTGCTAGGATCGGTCCCGTAGCGTACAAACTACGGTTACCTCGAGCTCTTAGCAGCGTTTATCCCATCTTCCTCGTGTCGAACCAAAGAATTGTCTGTCCGATAAGACACTTGTGATTTTTCCTTTACGATATCAAGCTATACAAGAGTCTACGCTTCATTTCGACACACGAATTGAGATGTCAAGCGAATGAAATAACGTCACACCCCGATAGTGAAGGTACTCTGGAATGCTAAGTGTGATCCTGAATTCATTTGGGAGCACGAGAATCCAAGGAAACGGAAGCACCCCCATCATTTCTAAGTCCACAAGGTACATCTTTATTCTTGAATTTCAGGACGACATTCCCTCTAACGGGGGGATGATGTGACAACCCGAAACTTCTACCTGGCATATTTAGTCAGTTAATCTAAATTAAACTCATTTTTTTTAACTCCTAACACTGATTAAGGGTTCATTTAAGCATTCTAAACTTGAGTACAACCAAGGACGAGATTAGGAACGGGTCAGCAAGTCATATACTGACGAAATCGGACCATACACCCATTTTGGAGAAGTGTGCGGCCGCACACATGGGTGTACGGCTGTACACACCCCTCATGGCCACACCCCCACCCCAATATAAAGGGTAGACCCCTTTCCTTTCATTCTTTAAACACCTTGGCAGCACACAACACCATTTCTCTCAAGCTCCTTCAACCACAAACCCTCCCAAGGCTTCAAAAACATGTGTAATCCATCCTTAAGCATGTTGTGCTTGAAGAACCACTTAATCTAAGCCTTGAATCATTGATCCACGTCATGTTCTTCATCTATTTGAATGAGTGTGGCCGCACACCCACATAAGGTGGCCTTACACTCCTAAAAGACCCTCTAAAGTGAGAGTTGGACTTCCATATTCGAGTTGGACATGAACCTAGCTTTGCTACACCCTACAATTGGCATTTTGAACATCATCATGTAGGGTGTATGACCGCAGACACCCGTGTACGGCCGCACACACCCTTGTGCGGTAGCAAACTCCTTGCATGCGGTAGCACACCCCTGTGTGCGACCACACACACACCCTAGGACCACAAACCCATTTCTAAGACCCTAAACTTGTACTACGAATATGTATGGACCTAGAACACTTCATGGATGCAAGTATGGACCTTGAAAACACCTCAAAGGCACCTTTCATCATGTATGTACAGTCGCACACACCTTTAAGGTGGCTATACACCTCCCTCATGCAATCCTTTAAGGTCCTAGCACTTAGTGTAAGTAGCCCTAAGTTCTTAGAGTGGTTCTCCATCACGTTTAGTAGGAAAATACCTTCATTTAACTCCTTTATGTGTCATTACATGTTAATCAGGATCAAATCGTGTTCAAGGCTTCACTTGAACATCCCGCATTCTGTATCGATTCTTCATTTAAATCGCCCAAGGTGAGTTCATACCCTTACGTTTTTCCGAGTTTTCATGTTTTCAAGGGGGGATACAAGAAAAAGTACAATGAAACTTATGCTCAAAATATATTATTTTGTTTAAGTTAATAATATTTTCAGTATGCTTCTAAAATGGAAAACAGTTTTTACCAAACGATTAAGAAATCAACTCGTAGAAACAGTTTTCAAAACTAGGGTAACGAACTTGTGAATCATGTAGTAAGATGTATTATTTTATAAAGGATTCATGCAAATCATAAACAGTATTTTCAGCATTATTACTTATAAATTTGTTAGTTTAAGTTGGAGACACGTCCTTGGTAACACTCCCACAGAATCAGAGTGTAGGACTAGCACTTGTAACCAGAATCTCTTGTAGGGAGAGCATGATTGTTGTGTATAGATCTATACGGGACTGACTATCCCGCACCTTGCTGCTAGCTACAGTGGGACTGACAGGTCTACGGGTGACAAAGTCATAAAGGATACTTGCCCCGATGCGTGCCATATCAAGTTAATGTATGGTTAGAAAACTCACAAACCAGATAGCAGAGATTTACTTTTGTAATACTGAAACAGGTGAACTAACCTCAAAGTAATAACTGATTGATTACTGGAGAGTATTAACAGTACCTTCAGGATTTAGTTCATCACGTTTTCTTTTCATTAGTTTTAATTATGTAATAAGGCTAATATACCTCATCGGGAGTTAACAGGGTTTTTAAAAAGAAAACTACGCTTATTGATATAAGTATGGTAGATACTTGCACACCTCAGTTTAGAACGGATAATCAATGATCATCTTTTAGGGAAAATATAGGATTTTTCCGGGATAACTTGGCTTTTCATAAACGGATTGTTTAACATGTAACTAACGGATATTCATAATCATTCCATGACTCCTTGGATTGTACATACCTTGTATGAATCTGGAAGTCATGGATGGAATGAGTTTTTCAAACATGCTTTTCATCAGAAAATATAGGATTTTCTTGAGGAACACTTTTCAAAAGGATCAAAGAAACATTTTCCACCAAAACTAAATGCTTATGAACTCACCAACTTTATGCTGATATTCTTTCAAAACTGCTTGTATTTTCAAGGATTTAGTAGACAGGTACTTCTAGGATTTTGGAGAAGTCGGCGTGTTAGAGTCGCGTCTTTCCATTTTACTTTTGATAAGAACAAAATTTTGTATTAAGACAATGTAAACCTTTTTCATATATGTATTCAATGTTTGGTTGTGTTTACTATGCTTGCTATGATATAACTTTTGTGATACTACGCATGACGTCAACCACCCCCGAACGTTTCCATCATTCCGGTTTGGGGGTGTGACATTGTGTTTTGGGAACAAATTCCACAACTCTTTTAAATCAAAGGATTACTCTGAAAATTATTTTAAAAGTATAAATGAAACCGGTCTTTTCTGGCCGTGATTTTGGGGATGTCACACGATCCGACTGACTTAATCTTATACATATAGTAATTAACTTTTAATATATTATATATAAGGTTTATTTTAAAAAAATTTCAAAATACTAGGTTTAAATTAAATTTTTGAAATTAATTTAATTTAAAATAAACCAATTATGTAATTAATATTTATCTTTTAATTATTCAAATAATTTAATATAATTAAAACATAAGTATAATTCACAAATTCAAGATAATGATATCTGATTAACAACAAAATTATTTGGTTTTGTATACAATTAAAAACATTATCTAAAGTAATTATCCTAATCAATTTATGTATTAAGCAAAAAAATTGATTTTAGTTAATCTAGGGTCCACCACATCATTGCAGACAATTGCCACATTGTGGTTGAATGGAAAAAGACGTGGCTTTGAATATCACCATGTTGTGACTGAAGAACACCATGTTGTGGTGATGCAACAGAATGACAATTATATTTTTCTCCTTCGGGTTTTGTTCAACTTCAAGCAATATACATTTAACCGTTAGAAAACCATACGCTTTGATACCACTGATGAGTTTTACAGGTATTAATGCGGATAAATCCTTAACACTTAAGGGTACATGCAACCTAAAGATCTAAGTCATAACACTATTGATGTAACATTCTATTAAACAACATAAACCCTAGGAACACACTTGATATTTCAAAAATCAAAATAAAGGTTAGGGTTTACATAACTTATTGATTCTTGTAGTAAACATTCAAGAATTATTATTTCAATACTTGGAAGCTAGCACCACAAGTGGCGTGCCTCTCATTGTTCACACTTAATACTAGCAACAAGAAGCTTTTAAGAGAGGAGAGAGAGTATCAATTTTCGGCTATGGCTCTTAGAAAAGAAGTTACTGAAAATTATAGGTCAAGGGTGCCTTTAGTAGTGCAACTTGGAACCCTAGATAACCTAATTTGAATCAAATAATATTAATTCAAATTGGTAATTATCCAACTTCCTATTAATTTGCAAGGAATATTTCAAATACTCTGGAATATCCTAGAAATCGTCCACCTCCTTCCAAGGAAGGTTTTGGACTTTTTCTTATTCAACTATTGAACAATTGCACTTTAACCCTTACATTTTTTAGTAATACAATTAATCCCAAAATTATGTCTAATTAATTTCTACTTAATTATCAATTAAATATTACTATTTCGAATTAATATATAATTTTCCTAACATATTATTAAATTCATTTCTTGATATTTATTACTCAAATAATAAATCAATAAATCAGTCTCTCTCTAAAAGTCAGCTTATTCAATTACTAGGTTTGAAGGCAAACCAAAAGGACTTTGCTAATATTTCAATATTATACTAATTCAGTTATTGGCTTAGACACCTAATCCAAAAACTATGACATAAGTAATATAGTGAGAAGACTCGCCTCGTGAATAATAGACTAACACATTAGCTCTTAGACATAGAAGACAGATACTAAGAAACACCTATTTATAAATATAAAAGTACCCTCTTAGTCTACACTATAAAACCCTCAAGTTGACCAAAAGTCAACGCGGTCAAAGTCAACCCTAGCTGACTTTCCATTTCCTGGCCACCAATAGGCCACGTCGTGGCAACTACACGGAATAACAATCATGGTGACACCAGTCTCCATGTCGTGGGAAGCAGACGGCCACACCGTGGGAAATATACTCGTATAGCTTAATGGATTAAGCTCTTTACCCTTAATCCTATGAACCACAAATCTATAATTTGAACCTTCAAAAGGTCTAGATGGATAAAGTTTTTAACTTTCTCCATAAAGACTTTATACCCCCAAAAGTCCATAAATGTGTTGAATATGCAAGATCTAAGTTGGAACCAAGCACACAAGCACCAAAATGGACTCATTTTTCCTTTAATCTTCACAAAACTTGCTTCAAGCATACAAAATACACGTATAGAGGCTTGGGTATGGATGGGATAGGATCTCAGAGGGTGGAGGCTGCCAAATATGGAAAACCCTAGGAGTTAGTGCCTTTAAATAAGGTACAAACCTAAAGATCTAGGGCTTGTACCAAAATGGCCGCCACACCATAGCCAAAAACCTTACTACATCATGGCATCCACTGCGAATGTGCATCTTATTTCGACATTGCCATGCCGTGGAACCCAATGTGCCATGTTTTGGCCGAGCCAAAATCCTCATAAAAATATTTTTAATTAAATTAAACTTGGAAGAAGCATACTTAGAAAATGGATGTTACAATTTTTGGGGCTACCCATTAAGGAAGCATACTCGAAAGTCATTTAGTTCCATATGCTAACATGCTTAGGGTTTTTCACCAAATGGGATATGATCCAGTTTTATTGATTTTATCAAGGTTCATGATGTCTTGTTTATCGGTTGTCTAGAAGGATATGTTTACCATATTTTTTTAAATGTTTTTCTAAATGATTGTTTGGATCAGATAATGCAAGCAAACTATTTTACATGTTGATATATGCACTCTATAATGATGAGAAGATCGACTCAGGTCAATTACTTGGGGCTCACTTCATTTAAAGTCCAATTTCTACTATGAAAAACTTAGAAACTTTGTGTGCTCACTTTTGGTTTATAGTGGTCAAACATGCTTGTAACATTATTAAATTCCATATATAAATTCCACAGATGAAATATGTACAAATGGTGGTCATTCCAACAATGAATTTTTAGACGTTCGTGACTACTGATGATATAAATTTTCATCATATTGTTTCTATTCTAGAGGTTATGCTTGCAAAGGTTGCTTCTAACAACGAAATTATCAAGCTGTAAAAGCTCATTCCCAAATTCGGTGAACGAAGTATTCCTGCTTCTTTATAGTCTGTTCTTAATGTTGGGGATGTTATGCCAAGGGTTGATGGAAAAAGTTAAAGAGGAAGTCATTGAAGTGGCTATCAATATGAAGCCTAAGCCTTAAAGGAAGCTGAACAAGAAATCTAAAATTTCTATTATTGATGATGATATGTCGGAGAATACAATTAATGATGTTCGTATAGAAGACGATGCTCACAACGATGATGATACTGCAAGGCCATCAGAACAACCAAAGATGGTTGAGAAACCTGTTACATCTGCGATACCCACTACAAATACGAATCTTGATACTTTGTAGATTCCTAAGGTATCATATATTCCTATCACAACTACTACTCATCTCATATCTCCAACTGAAACAAAGATTTCCAAAATGGTCTTAACCAACATTCCATCAACATTTCACAATTTTAATCACTTGTTGTTCCACCAATTCATACACCTCAAACTAGTTTACCAATCTCAACCAATCAAATATTTAAACTATCCACTACTCACCAACCACTCAAAAAACAATCTCAACCATTCCTCAAATAACTCCAGTTAATCCTATTCATACTTTTGGTACGTTATCAAATAATATAGTGCAAAATAATGATAGCCAATCTGGTGATAATGATTATGATTTTTATTTAAATGAAGAAGGGGAAGGAAATCATTCTTTTAAAGGTTTGTTGAACCTATTATGGTATCTAGCCTCATTGATGATGAAAGCGATTTGGATGAGGAATCTACGAATAATCCAATGACAAGAACAGATTATAAAGCTCTTATCCACAAGATGAATATGTTGGTTTATCAAACAAACCTGTTCTCCAACTCTAAATTACAACACATGATGAAAGTAAATGAATCTATTATAAAGACTTTACTTTTTGAAAGTAAATGATTGAGTGAAGAGAATGAAAAGATTGTGCATGATACTACTACGAAGGTATATGTTGTTTTGAACGAGGTCAATGAGCTTAAAACCTCAGTGCTTTCTGATAACACAGCTCACAATCTAAATTTGAATGATGGTGTTAATAATTTTGTTTTGCATTATTGTACTGAAGCCAAAATAGCTGATATCATTACGCATAAAGATACTAAGATTATTTTGCTTAAGGAAGAATTAGTAGTTGTAAGGAATGGATTGGTCAAGAAAGAAGATGAACTACTTCTTAGCAAGGGCAGAATTTTTTGAAATTAATCAAAGGCTTATGAAAATAGCAGAACAGAAGGATGCTCCTTATGTTGATTATATTTCAAAGCTTTTGATGCGAACCTTAAACTTCTATTTGACAAACTCTTACCTTCTGATAGTGGTGTTATGAATAGCGATGCTTATTCGCAACAAGTACCTAATATGTAGAAAAAGCATGAGACTATGAAAAAGATTGTTCTTGGTAATCATCCATTAAAAACACAATCATAAGGAATTACTACTATGATTCCAAATGTTCAAAGTATTACTTATGGATTTGGTACTATAACAATTGTTACTCGACCAGAAGTTGATCCTAATGATGAAGAAGCTCAGAAGAAGCGAGATGAAGAGATTGAAAGAATGAAACAAACTCATATTGAATTGGATCAACAAGAGTCATAGAAACATGAAAAAGCAACGGATGAGGAAATGTTGAAGGCATTAGGCCTCAGTGGACTGTGAGTATAATTATGAATGAAGCCGTTAAGAATGTAGACAATACTGGCTTAATCTAATGTCTTTTTTTGTTGTGCATAACAAGACTGATTGTCAATTGGATTTACTAAGGGTTGGGAAGGATTTCATGTTCAGAATTTTCCCAAACACTATTGTTGTTCCTTTAACTAGTAGTAACTTGAACAAGAAGCTTTTCAAGTTTTATGCTTCACAATCAAAGCCATAATACAAAGTATGGAGCTTAAAGAAAATTTTAGCTATAAAAGAATGTAAATTTGTGGAAGTAGATGAATTTGTGAATTACAAATTAAAAGAATTGAGAGGTAGAAACAATGAAAATTTTGTATTCTCCTTGGTTGATTTTCCCTTGATGAATCCATATGATTGGATTATTTTGTTCAATATCTTTTCCAAAGAAAAGACGAAGTATGCAACTCAACTTCAACATGTGAAAAGGACGATAATATTTTACTTTTAGGAGCTGTGTAAAATGGATGTTGAAGTAGCCAGTTACTTTTAGAAGAATACAAGTGTTGGGCCTAGTAAGCAACCAAATAATCTTGACCATATGCAATACATTTATATTTAGAAAGAGCCTTGTGGAATAGTTTATAAAGTTCATGAGAACAGGGAACTAAAGAACAACATGATGTTTTTACAAGATAAACACTGCTATAGAAAAGAAGTTCTTAGTGGTATGCTTTTCAAAGCTTAAATGTGCAAGATGAACTCTAAGAACGATATCAAATGTATTTCAGACATGTTGCGATGGTGGATGACAGTTCGTATTGTTGTTCTTGGTATTGCTCCTCAAAATTTTCAACAAGTTAAGTGAAGACTACTTTCGCGACTCAACACAAAGGGGGAGATTGTCAGGTCTCGCATTTCATAGGTGTTATGTTTGAGTCTGTTCGCGAAAGATTTTGCAGTGATGTATTTTATAGTCTTCAGCTTGTAAATGCGAATGTAATTTTTGTTTCGTAGTTTGTTACTATGCTTCACAATATTCTTTACTTAGTTGTATTGACGGCCTATCTTAGCTTAGGTGTCATGACCTGATTGGTCATTTCATAACTGACTCCCTTGTAGTGTCCTATTTATAAAGGATGTTAGTTAGAAAGACAGAGTATCTTTTGAGAGGCCTCATTTAGTAATCAAGTTTCTTACTCTCCAATCAAAAATCATATCATATTAACTTATTTGTATTCATTCAATTTTTTGTATTCAAACATTATTTATATCTTCTAAAATCTGATCGATCATACAAATGGTATCAGAGTCAAGGCACGAGACGATGTGTTAGACAGGAACACCGAACCCTATAATGGGGGTTAAAAGTGGGTGCCTACTTGCACCTGATCTGACATTAGCTGAAAATGAGAACTAAACATTCGTTATGAGGGTTGTAGATATATTCTTTGTCCCAGCTCGCTTTAAAGCCATGAGGACAAAAGATCTCATAAGAACTCTGCAGTTAAGCATGTCTAAACGAGAGCAATTCTAAGATAGGTGACACCTGAGAAGTTTTTGTGTCGGCATCCAAAACGGACAATATTATGATATATGTCAAAGAAAATATTACA
This sequence comes from Lactuca serriola, assembly GCF_051521515.1. Classification (NCBI taxonomy): domain Eukaryota; kingdom Viridiplantae; phylum Streptophyta; class Magnoliopsida; order Asterales; family Asteraceae; genus Lactuca; species Lactuca serriola. Next base: position 75,773,243 of record NC_136412.1, read on the forward strand.
ATAAGGTTATAATATGAACAATTTCAAAGTATTTATTAGTAAATCAAATACGAAAAACATTCAAGCTAAATATAAACAAAATTAAAAATTAGATTACCATAATAAATGGTTATCATTTTTTTTATATTGAAAACACAGTAAGCATGGTGGTTGGCCATTATCATAAAGTATTTTGCTTTTATTAAAAATTAAAAAGGTATTAATTAGAATGCCTATCTATCTTTTTAACTATGATATTATTAATATAAATGACTGAGACAACTAGAATATGCTTATAAAACTCAAGTAAAGTGAACACACCATCACCATGGCAGGCATGCACAGAAATTAATATTCATCACAAAAAATGAGTTCAACATCTTTTTGCATGAGTTCATGAGCATACATTTGATATTCTAATTTCTGAAATGACTAATACTTTATATGTAACAGCTTAAATTAATTAATTAAATAAAAAATCAACCAAAAAGGAGAAAAGGTCCATCAAGTTTAAAGAGATCCAAAATATATCCGTAGAGGCATAGACGCAAATTTCCCAATTTCTTTTATTTGAAAAAACTTTAGGCTTTTTTTTCGACATTGAAAGTTGAAACCATATTCAAAAATATTTGGACAAATTTAGGAAATAGTAGGAAAACAATGACAACAGCTTTGTAAAATATTAAGGCGTTAAAAAAAACTACTTTATAATCATAATCAATGTTTTAAAAATTGGTTTGAACCGGGTTGGACAAAAAACCGAAGGAGAAAGCGGTTCAACAATCATCAGTTTTAGGTTGATTTTTGTATCCGATTTAACCGGACGGTTTTTATAAAAACTCGGTTGAACCGGTCAAAATAAACCAGTTGAACTGGTTAAACCGAATAAAAACACATGAAAAATAATCATTTGCATAATAAACTTTGGTGATTTTTTTCAAGTCTATTTAGTTTTTTTTTTTAAATAAAAACATATGATAAATGATATAAAGTTTTTTAATGTGTTTATATTCATCTAAAACTATATTTTGTTTCGGTATTATAATTTATTTTCTTTAGACGTATATGGATTGATGTAAAACACTAAAACTTATGATTATATGTAATTTTAATGTATTTTGATTGATTTATAACTTATTTTTATGTGCATTTTTAATGTTTGAATTTATAAACGTCAAATTCATGATTTATATATGTATGTATGTGTAGGAAAAAAAAAAGATGAAAATTATAGAAACCGGTTGACCCGACGGTCGAACCGGTTGAACCGAGAACCAATCACCATACGGTTCAACTAAAAAACCGATTTTTAAAACATTATATATGCTACTTGTACAATTTAGCTGTTTTTTTTATCAATTAAATTTATTTAGTTTTCTAAAATGTGTTTGTATGTAGCTTACCAATTAAGATGATGTTTTTTTACTTGATAGCTTTAATACATTAAAAAAGAAAGGGTATATATATATATATATATATATATATATATATATATATATATATATATATATATATATATATATATATATATATATATATTAATTGTTTTGAGTGTACAAGTAACAAAAGCAAAAAGATTATAAGAAAAAAAGGAAAAGGAAAATTCGGCCATGTGGCCTCTCTAGGAGTTACCTGCTTCCACCCCAGCATGCAAGTGTCTAGCCGTTTTTGACTGGTAAGTTTTTTTTTTCACCCCGCTTAGTTTTTTGGCCATAATTTTTTTCTTCTTTGAAAAAAATAATCTGAAAAAACCAAAGTTCTTAAAATTAATTCACTACAGAATTAGCACAATCATGAAATTTTGAAAAAAAAAATATTTTTATTATTTTTTATATTTAAAAATATAGAAAACAAGTTCTTTAGAAATTATAAAAATTTAAGCAATACTTCTACTCACTAATCTAATGACTTTATAAAAAAAATTAAAAATAAGGTGTTTTAGATACCAAACTTGATTTTATAAGATTAAAAGTTTAAAAAAAAAATTGAACATAATATGATGCAAAAAAAAGATTATTCAAAATATTTATGAGTCAAAAATATTTTTGATTCGATATGTTTATGATCTTTATATTGTTATGATCTAAAAATATTTTGATTCAAATATTTAATGATCCTTAATTATTATATTTTTTAGGTTTAAAAAAAATGATTTAAAAATTATAATGATCCAAATGTTGTATTGAATAAAATTTTTATTTAATTTAATGTATTTTGATCCAAATTAATATGATCCAAAAATTTATGATGTATAATATCGTTATGATTCAAAATTTAATGATCTAAAAATAATATGATTTTAAAAAAAATATATGAATGGAAAAAATTTTGATACTTAGTATTCTTCTTATTTAAAATTTTATAATTGTTAAACATTAAAAATTCAAACTGGTATTTAGTTTAAAAAATCAAAAAAATAAATAAATAAATTCAAAAAAGTAAAACAAATAAGAAAAAAGAAAAAACCCTACTATCTTCAAAGATGTAGTAAAGATATTAAAAAATACGAAAAAAAACTAATAATTTAAAAAAACAAAAAAAATACAAAAAACGAAAAAAAAATATAAAAACATTAAAACCGAACATTTATCTATTAAAGAAAAAAAATAAATTTTCTTTAACGAAAAATAAAAAAAAAAATAATTAAAAAAACATAAAAAAAAACAAAATAAATGAAAAAGAAAAAGAAAAAGAAAAAAAAACTCATTTAAATGACATTCTATGGACGTTTGCCGGGTATGATTATTTATTCGAGTTTATATTACATTCCATGCACGTACGCCGCATGTGAATACGTGTCGACCTAGTAAATGGTTTGGACATTTTTTACCTTACTAAAATGACCCGTAGATAATATATAAAGTACCTTTTTATATTTTAGGTTTATTTAAATAAATATAATAAAAATAGAAAGAATAGATCCAAAAGATCATAGTGACGTTTGTGATGAGAACTAATTGACTACATCCCCATAGGGGGGTATAGCAGCTCCCATGTTTGGTTCCTGCAAAAGAAAAAAGAAATAGTGAAGCTCAAGCACAAAAGAGAAAAACTTAAAACCTATGTGGTAATAATAATTATCATGGAGGGTAGGGAGGGATTACGAGTTAACAGTTCAAACATATGGAGGAACAGCGGAAGAGATTTCTTTTCAAGATCTTCACGTGAAGAAGACGATGAAGAAGCATTACAATGGGCAGCCATCGAGAGACTGCCCACAAATCTTCGGTTACAAAGAGGCATACTGACCCAAGAAAAAGGCAGCCCGAAAGAGATTATTGTTAAGAATCTTGGATTGGTTGACAGAATGAAGCTGTTGGAGAGGCTGGTTAAGATAGCTGAGGAAGATAATGAAAAGTTTTTGATGAAGCTTAGAGAAAGAATTGATCGGTAATTAATTTTGAGTGACTTTTTTTAAGTGTTTTTTCTTGTTGGTGGTTTTTTAATTTTTTTAATTGTTTTTCTCTCAGAGTTGGACTTCGGCTTCCTACTATTGAGGTTCGGTTTGAGCATCTGAATGTCGACGCGGAAGCTTATATTGGTGGCAGAGCTTTACCTACTATATACAACTTCTTGGTTAACATCCTAGAGGTTCTTCTTTCTTTCACCTCTAGTAGTTCACAACTCTACATGACCACACCGATACAGGGCACTGCCAGTGTACCCTGTATCGGTATGGTACTCGGTATATCAGTACCGGTCGGTACTACCCGTAGGTATATCAGTACCGGTCGGTACTACCTGGTAACGGGTATCGGAACATCAGGTTATGATACCGGTGGGTAGAACCCAGTACTAATACCCGAATACCCGGGTAATACCATGTACCATAACCGATGTCAGTATATTTTCTCTCATCCAAAAATGCCATATATGGTTTGTTCTCGATTTCACTTTTATGCAAAAGACAAGAATGTCCTTATTCTCGTCATTGGAAATAGTCCTATATAACTTGTCTTGTTCGATGATCAAAAAACAGCAGTAGAAAGCTTTGTAGGCTATTTTTGATGATGATGATAAGGCAATCACATCTTTTTTGCACAAACAAGAGTTAGAGAGCGAGTCTTTGTCCCACCTTTTTAATTCGAACAAAAAATAGTAGTGCTTTTTTGCTCAATGACAACAGTCTTAGTTTCTCAAATTAAGACCATGTTTTCTGAATAGCAATATATAACTAAATTTTGATTCTCTCTTACTTACAAACACAGGGATCCTTAAATTATTTACATCTACTCCCCAGCAGAAAGAAAGCATTACCAATCCTTCATGATGTCAGTGGTATTATTAAGTCTGGCAGGTAAGTTTGTACGGCAGTGGTTGCATTTTAAAGACAATGTCAACCTGTTTATATGCTAAAACCGGGTAATTTGGGATATGTTTTATTGATAATAGGTCAAACAAGTAAATTACAAATTTGGGATATGTTTTATTGATAATAGGTCAAACAAGTAAATTACAAAAAACTAAACAGTTGCTGAAAGTTTACTATAGAGTGTTTGCAACTTATTTTATATTATTATATTAATAAACAGTTTTTCTAAGGGCTAAATTCAAGAAACATACTTTTATATATTTGGCTATTATAGCATCCAATTTCTTCATGCTACAAGCACTTTTTTTTTCTTATTAAGGCATTTTACATTAGAAAAATAGAAGTACAATGCTACAAGTAGTTAAATTTTTTAAGTATGACAATATATTATAATATACAAATGTATGGAAGTATATTGCTATTTTCCTTTTTGCATGTGAGAAGTAACACTGATGAATTCCACAGAATGACATTGCTGTTAGGCCCACCAAGCTCTGGTAAAACAACACTACTTTTGGCTTTAGCTGGAAAACTTGGGTCAGATTTACAAGTAAGCCAAAAGAGTCGAATTTAACATTTCATTAATCTGAAATTGTATTTGTAATGCATGCTACTTTATGTAAAAAATTTGAAACTGAAAACACTGCATTTATGCATTACAAAAGGTATCGGGAAGAGTGACATACAATGGGCATGAAATGGACGAATTTGTCCCTCAACGAACATCTGCTTATATAAGTCAATATGATCTTCATATTGGAGAAATGACAGTCAGAGAAACACTTGCTTTTTCAGCCAGATGCCAAGGAGTTGGAGCAAATTATGGTTCGTAAATCTGTTACAAAAATTTTAGGGCTTTATTTAGATGATAAAGAGCAAATAATTGTCCCACCTTTTTGGGTGGGGTAAAAAATCGAAATTTTTTGTTCCATTGACTTAGTCTTGGTCCAAGTCCGGTGGACCCCACACACAGTATATTTGTTTTGTGTGAAACGGGGCATAAATAAACATGTGTCTACAAAATACAGTAATTGACAAACTTTAATATATTTACACATGACAGGAATCGGTTGTATCCAATTAGGGCATGTTTCTATTTTTTCCTTTTAAATGATGTTTGGAGTAAGTGTTGTGTAAAATAAGATTGTTTCTTTTTCAGAAATGTTGGCAGAATTGTCAAGAAGAGAAAAGGAAGCAAACATCAAGCCTGATCCTGATCTTGACATCTACATGAAAGTAAGGGGAAAATACAGAAAAGCATCATCATTTTATTGATTCAGCCTCTTAACTCTATTTTCTAGTGCTTAAACCTCTTAACTCTAAATGGCGAGGAAAAGTATAATGGTTCAATCACCATTGACAATAGTTTAGTAGATAATCGATAAGTATGATGTTTTTTTTTTCTCTCTTTTTTGTTGTATATCTCCCTTAAGATGATTCAAACTTTAAGTTAATATCCATTCTCTTTTAGCTGTTTTCTGATTTTATCCATTTGACCCGTTAATTAGCATTAAAATATAATTCATTTTGACATAAATATTTGAAATTATACCCTCTAGTTATAAGTAGTAACATCATAAGAACTATATGCACTGCTTCCTGATCTAATCTTCAATATTTCTTGATCAATTCTTTAGGCGTCATCACTAGAAGGACAAGAGGCAAGTGTTGTCACCGAGTATGTTATCAAGGTAATAGCTCAAGAATACTACATTTGTTACACAGGACATGAATAAGACAAGCTTTTCAGGGATACAAGAGACCGAAAAAGAGTTCCTAAAAGTTGCAATTTTTGTCCCATTGATATATGTTATGTTAAAAATGTATCGAATACAAGTGAGTATGTGAGGAAACACAACTAATGCTCCAGTATTTATGTCACATATGCAGATTTTAGGTCTTGAAGTGTGTGCAGATACTGTAGTAGGCGATGAAATGTTCAGGGGCATTTCAGGGGGACAAAAAAAGCGAGTCACAACAGGCGAAATGATGGTGGGGCCATCAAGAGTGTTGCTAATGGATGAGATATCAACGGGTTTAGACAGTTCAACAACGTTCCAAATAGTGAATTCAATTAGGCAATCAATTCACATACTTGAAGGAACTTCTGTCATCTCACTCCTTCAACCTGCACCTGAAACCTATGACCTATTCGATGATGTCATACTTTTAGCAGATGGGCAAATCGTGTATCAAGGTCCTAGAGAAAATGTGCTTGAGTTCTTTGAGTACATGGGTTTCAAATGTCCTGAGAGAAAAGCAGTTGCCGATTTTTTACAAGAAGTAATATTAGCTTTTAGGTTGCATTTCTTACACTGAACAGGATTAGACTAGACCAGACTAGACAAGCTTTTCATGGATACTTTAAATTACAAGTATGAGAAGGGCATTCGTGTCTTTTGCACCGATGAAAGATCAAAAGCAAGCTCCCTCTCCCGCCTTGTTCCACCTTTGTGCGTATTGACATTAGCCCTAGTCTCATTGGACTGGACTAGAAGGGACTAGAAAAGCTCTCTAGGGCTATTTTTTATGATGAGGATGAGGAGGGTATTCACGTCTTTTGCATATATGAAAAATCGAAAACGAGTCCATGTCCAAACCATGTTCCACCTATCTGAGTGGGACAGAAAAAAAAAATGCAATTTTTTGTCCCCTTGACATTTGGGCTATAAGAGGAAGGTGAGTAGGGAATTCATGTGTTTTGCACAGACTAAAGATCGAGAGTGAAACCCTTTCCTACCTTGCACCACCTTTTTAGGGTGGCACAAAAATTTTACATGTTTGTCCCATTAACACAAGTCGAGGGCATTTACGTCTTTTGCATAGAAGATAGACGAATGGTGACTTCCATCCACCTTTTGGGGGGGACAAAAATTTGACATTTTTGTCCTACTAATACCAATTTTAGTCCCAGTCTGGTGTAACAAACGGGGCCTCAAGTTCCTTTATTTTGATAAATTTCATTTTGGAGTTATTGAACTTTCAGCTAATGCTAGTTTCATGCCACAGGTAACATCAAAGAAAGATCAAGAGCAATACTGGATAAGAAAAAATGAAGCTTACAGTTTTGTTACAGTGCAAGAATTCTCAGAAGCATTTCGGTTGTTTCATGTGGGAAGAAAACTAGGTGATGAACTTGGTGTTGCATTTGACAAAACAAAGAGTCACCCTGCAGCTTTAACTACAAAAAAATATGGTGTTAGCAAAAAAGAATTGCTAAAAGCTTGCATATCTAGAGAATACTTGCTTATGAAAAGAAACTCCTTTGTGTATATATTCAAAATGACACAGGTAAGTAATTAAATAAACAAGCATGATAAGCTTTCTAGGGGTATTTTTTATGATAAGGGCATTTACATCTTTTTTCGCATGGACAAACACAAATTGCAGTGTTCATTACTCTTAAGTACTTTACATGTTAACTTTTCAGCTTACGTTTTTGGCTACAACAACAATGACACTATTCCTACAAACTGAGATGCCAAAAAAAACAATATTGGATGGAACAGTTTACATGGGTGCTATGTTTTTCACGTTACTCACAATTACTTTCAATGGATTCTCTGAGCTTGGTTTAAGTATTATAAAACTTCCTGTGTTCTACAAACAAAGAGACCTTCTATTCTATCCTGCATGGGTATACTCACTACCCACATGGTTCCTCAAGATCCCAGTCACGATTCTTGAAGTTGCCGTATGGGTAATCTTGACGTATTATGTCGTAGGGTTTGATCCAGATGCCGGAAGGTAATGATTTGTTGAGTAAATTAATTTTGGTCCCTCAGTTTATCACATATTTTTGGTTTTGGTCCCGAAAAGAATCAGATTGAAATTTTGGTCCATCTATCCTAATAAATGAAAATGTTTTTACGGCTTATCATTTCCTCAAGATTTTTGTCACATGTCATTATGTGAGTTTTTGAATTACTTAAATTTCACATGTCTGTTATTATATATGTTAAGTATTTATTATATTAAATGTGTAGATCAACACTATAGTTAATAAAACATTTATTATTTAAGGTAAATATATTTTTCTTCATAAAATGAATATAATAATAAATAGTTTGGTTTTTCTACCACTAAAAACATTTATTATGATTTTTTTGTTACATAATTAAAATAATGAAATATTATAAAACAATATTGTCAAAATTGAGATATAATAAAATATATTTTGTTAAACTTTGAAATGAAGTAGACATTAAAAACATTTAATGTTTACACCTTGATATAAAACTTTTATTTTTAAAAAACTCGTGTAGTACACGAGTCTCACACCTAGTATCTCAATATTTCCAAACGATTTTGGTCTGATTGTTGATTTTAAATGGCCATTTTGCTCAGGCAGGAAACCTTGAAAAAGAAAGAGTATACCACATGGACGAAATTTGTAATCTTTTTTTAGTTTATAATTAAACTATTTCCTATATTATCATGGTTTGTTATTTTTAAGATAAAACTGCAAAAATGGTCCTTGTGGTTTGCATTTTTTCCGGGTTTTGGTTCATATGTCGATAAATTTGAAAAATTGCCCTTTTGAGCAAGTTTCCTTGCGGAATTAGTCCCTAAAAAAGTTGATCAAAAAAAATATCAGTGGGCCAAGGGACAAAATGGTCATTTAAATGAACCAAGGTCCCATTTGTTACGCCAGCCATAACATATAGGACGGCCTTGTACTAGAGATTTAGAGTGTTGTCAATGGGACAAAATTTGCAACTTATTGTCATACCAAAAAGGTGGGACATGAACTCCCTTTCGATCTGTCATCTATGGAAAAGACATGAACGTCCTCCTCATCTGCATTATAAAAAATTAGCTTTTAAAGCTTGTCATGTCTCATCCTATTTTGTCGGTTTTTGTCCGGTCTAGTCATGTCTCATGTAAGAAACACAACATAATCATCTACTTTATTGCGCATATATATTGCAGGTTTTTCAAACAAATGCTTCTGCTCATATGCATTAACCAGATGGCTTCAGCAGTATTTCGTTTCATAGCAGCATTAGGACGGAATATCATTATTGCCAACACAATTGGCTCATTCTCATTTCTTGCATTTCTTGTGTTGGGTGGATTCGTCTTGGCCCGAGGTAATATATATATATATATATATATATATATATATATATATATAAAATTTGTATAACTTCATCTTCTTGTTGCACCTATAGATGATATAAAGAGCTGGTGGGCATGGGGCTACTGGATTTCACCTTTAATGTATGGGCAGAATGGTATGGCTGTCAATGAATTCCTTGGAAAGGATTGGAGACAAGTAAGCCCTTATTTGAGCTCATACAATGTTTCTTTTTTACTTAATATATAAAGATCGACTTAAAAATGAGGCTTTCCTCATTAAGTTCTAACCTTATACAAAATTTCCCTCATTTGTTTTTTTTTTCTTCTATTTCCCCAAATGTACTGTCATTTTCTCGGTTATTTTTAAACATCATTTATCCAGACAACACTTAGTGGACAAAAAGAATAAATAAAGCTTATAAGATACGTTATTTAAGCTTATGGAGTAAATTTGTGTTCAGGTTTTACCAAACTCTACAGAAACATTAGGTGTTGCTGTCCTTAAGTCTAGGGGACTTTTCATTGAAGCAAAATGGTATTGGATCTCTGTAGGTGCTTTACTTGGATATATGTTTGTCTTCAATATCTTCAACATCTTGGCTCTCACTTTCCTAAACCGTAAGGATTCAAATTACACCTTATATTCTCCATCATTATTATTGTAAGCTCCAAAAAGGTAAAAAACTTATTCCTATAATGAATTATGACTTTATATCTAATGCAGCCTTGGAGAAGCCTCAGGCAGTTCTATCTAAGGAAGAATTGGCTGCACGGAATGCTATAAAAACAGGAGACACGATTGAATTATCAGTGAGAGATTCATCAGGTGTGTCATCAACAACTAAATATAGATCATTGGATTTGTAAAGTTAACATAAAAAAAAAAAAAACAACAAAAACAAAATATAAATATATGCAGAAACAAAAGAAGTTCCAAGAAGTGTATCCTCAAAGTCAATGCCAACAAGAGTAGGCACGTCTATAATTGAAGCAGAAAAAAGAAAGAGGCGTGGAATGGTTCTACCTTTTGTTCCCCTTTCCCTCACATTCGATGAAATCAGATACTCGGTGGCTATGCCTCAGGTAACTTACACCCCATTTGCTATGTATGAAATGAAATGAAAAAACAAAGCTGAACATCAAACAATTACCCATTTTAACATTTTTTTCTAAGACCAAAAAGAACATGATGGGTGTATTCCTTTTTTTCTAACTTAAATGGATTTTCAAAAATACCCTTATATGTCAATTATGTGTTTTATTTAAATTTAAATTTTGATTTTAATTATTAAAAAGTTTTAAATCTTTTAAATTAGTTTGAAACAGATAAATCAAATTTAATCTATATGATATAATATTACACATAACAAATATGGCACACATAATATCATTGTAAAATTCTAACACCAAATAAATATAAATTTCAAAGTTGAAGGACCAAATTGTACAAAAGAAACTTTAACACCATATTTGGTGTTTTACTATTCACCAACACCATTTGAGTGAAAGAAGTGATTTGGTTAGAGTGATTTTACACAAAATAAATGGTGTAAAATATGGGAATGAGATAAAAAAAACAGAATTTTTTTTCATACAAAAAAATACGGAATTCCATCTATGTAAAAGACGTAAATGTCATTCTCACTCATCATCGAAAATAGCCCTAAAAGTTGTTGTGTTCTCATCCACATTTCCTAAAACCCAAAAATTCCATCATTCTCATACTAATTAAATATGATGTTGCAGGAAATGAAAGCTCAAGGGGTTCCAGAAGACAAGCTAGAATTGTTGAAGGGTGTTAGTGGTAGTTTTAGGCCGGGGGTTCTCACAGCTCTAATGGGGATTAGTGGTGCTGGTAAGACTACTTTAATGGACGTCTTAGCGGGTCGAAAAACGGGTGGGTACACCGAGGGAAGGATCAGTATATCCGGGTACCCAAAGAAACAAGAAACATTTGCTCGCATATCCGGATACTGTGAGCAAACCGATATTCATTCCCCACATGTCACTGTATCCGAATCCCTACAGTATTCCGCGTGGCTAAGGTTGCCTCCCGAAGTTGATTCACCAACTAAAAAGGTTAAAATAATTAATTGAGAGAAAAGTACAAGATGCGGATAAATGTTTTTATTTTATAATTAACTTTTATTATTTACATCTTATGATTTTCAGATGTTTATTGAGGAGGTGATGGAGCTTGTGGAGCTAACTCCACTAAGCAAAGCGCTTGTGGGTTTGCCGGGTGTGAATGGGCTTTCGACAGAACAAAGAAAGAGACTCACAATTGCAGTTGAGTTAGTGGCAAATCCGTCCATAATTTTTATGGATGAGCCGACATCTGGATTGGATGCAAGGGCGGCGGCTATAGTCATGAGAACAGTTAGAAACACTGTTGACACAGGTCGAACTGTGGTGTGTACGATACATCAGCCAAGCATTGACATTTTTGATGCTTTTGATGAGGTATAAATTTTTGATCAGATAAACTTAAGGTGTTTTGTTTTCTGTTAAATGCAAGAAATAGCAACATATTTTTATTGGTTTGTTTATTATATCATCATGCATTCATTTCTCCCTATTACAGCATTATAGTTTGAGAAATCTACCAGTTATAAATGTTGTATTTTACATTGCCATAATTGGCTAAATTTTTCATGGCATAATGCCCTAATAAGAAAAACTTAAAGTACAATGTTAAAATTAAGTAAATTTTTTGAAGTACAACGCCTTAATAAGAAAAGAAATGAAAGCAAAGTGTTATAATAAGAAGAAACGAATGTACGTTGGTATTTTTCTGCATTTAGCTAATTGAAGACGAAAAAAAAAAACTAAATACTGAATTTTCAACTTGCAGCTACTTCTTTTAAAACGAGGAGGTGAAGAGATATACTTTGGTCCATTAGGCCGTCATTCTTGTCATTTGATCAAGTACTTTGAGGTGAGTACATACCAGTATTTAATCCTTCTAGCTACGTCTGTTACATGGGTTACGAACAAGGGAGGACGCAAGATTTCGTAGTAGGTGTTAACGGCGGCACCTGTTTTTTTATGGAATGGCAAAATAGTAGAAAAAATAAAAAATTCGAAAATTTTTACATTGCGTCCGAAAAAACAGGGGTTTCCGGGGCCACTATGGGCACCATAGTGGAACCGCCCCTAGTTACGAAGGGCATTATTGTCTTTTTAACATGTACGAGATATGTCCCATTGAAAGTTACAATTTTGTCCTATTGACATTGGTCTTAAAGACTGTTTCGTTTACAAAACGAATGAACTGTTTGAAATCTGAATGCGAGTAAAATGACCATTTTACCCTTTTACATGCATTAAGTAAAAAATAAACGGTTATATACATAGGGCTGAGTTATTGTAAAAACTAAAAAAAACGTGTGAACTTGCGAACTCATAATCAACTCATCATTTTTCAACACCAAAAACACAAATCTTCTCCTAATAGTGCGTCTAAGCCATATCTAGGCTCAAAAAAAATTTGACAATTTTTTTTATTTATTTTCTAAATCTACATGTATACACAATCAGCAGTTGTACGGACTGCTAATGAGCATAATCAGCAATCATATGGACTGCGGATGTGCACAATTAGCAGCCATATGGAGCAATCAACAGTATATATGACTGCGTATAGTGCTCATCAGCAGTCATACAAGAAAACCAAAAAAAAAAAAAAAAAAAAAACGTCAAATCTTTTTTTTTAGCCTAGATATGGCTTAGATGCACCATTTGGAGAAGATTGGTGTTTTTCGTGTTGAAAAATAATGAGTTGATTATGAGTTCATATGTTCTCACAAATCTTTGGTTCTCAAAAGAACCTGACTCTCTCTCTCTCAATATATATATATATATATATATATATATATATATATATATATATATATATATATATATATATATATATATATATATATATATATATATATATATATGTCCCTATCAAGTCAAAAAGAAACAGCCACTTAGTCTATGTCAATCATGTACTGTTTAACAAATGGAGCATCTATATCTTTTATTCAAAAATAACATCAATAACTAATCATGATTTTAGGAGATTGATGGAGTGAACAAAATTAAAGATGGTTACAATCCGGCAACATGGATGTTGGAGGTGACCTCAGAAGCACAAGAATCAGCTTTAGGTGTTGACTTTGCTGAAATATACAAAAACTCAGATCTATACAAGTAGGGTGATTCCACCTATCTACACTCTTATGTTGACTTTCTTGACATTTGGTGTTGACTTTTGGTTACTAATTTAGGAGAAATAAGGAAGTGATAAACGGAAACAGCCAACCGCCACCTGGCTCCACTGATATACACTTTCGTACACAATATTCCCAATCTTTTTGGACACAGTGTATAGCATGTCTATGGAAACAACATTGGTCATATTGGCGGAATCCACCATACACTGCTGTAAGGTTTTTGTTCACAACATTTATCGCGCTGATGTTTGGGACAATCTTTTGGGATATGGGGTCGAAAAGGTAAAAAGAAAGATGAGGCGAAAAGGGGGAAACCTTGAATTAAAAATATCTTTTAATTTGCTTGATTCTGACTATAGAAACTATTGGATATAGGGAAAAACAACAAGATCTGTTTAATGCGATGGGTTCTATGTATGCTGCTGTAACATATATTGGAGTACAAAATGCGGTATCCGTGCAGCCTGTTGTGTCTATTGAAAGAACGGTTTTTTATAGGGAAAGAGCTGCTGGGATGTACTCGGCTTTTCCATATGCTTTTGGACAGGTAAAGTGTTGTCTGAATAAATGGTGTTATAAAAATATTTGAGAAAATGATGTCATATTTAGGGAAATGGAAAGACAAAAATAAATGAGAAAAATTGTGAAAAGTTAGGGCTTAATGGGGAAAGTCTTCATTCTCTTACTTTATATATTAAGTTATTTTTCAACATTAAGTCAAAATGAAAAAACTGATATATAGCTTACTAGATTTAGTGTTGTCTCTGATAAGTAGATTAAGGTAGTGTTTGGTATTATTGAATTAGGTAAGGTGCTGAAATGGTTCATTTTTGTGGATTTTCATTCCTTAATGACGGTTGTTTGTTTTTTTCCATCATGGAATAGAATGATAATTTGCAATGTAACATATTTTTATTTATGTAATTTTTTAAGAAAAAATAATTTTCATGAAATTAGAGTTTTATTTTTTCAAATAAAAACAATATTTATTTCTATTACGACTTATTTGAGGTTAAATAGGCTTTTATAGGGTTAGATGTTTGGTTTTTTATATCAAAGTTCTTTAATTAAACGTAAACTAATGTATAGAATAGAGCTTATATTTTCAGATAATTAATATATAAAATTCATATGAAAAATCATTACATTCCTACATGCAACATGATCATGAAAATAGAATGTAATAACTCATTCCATTCTATCTGATTAAAAATAAAAGTAATATTCATATAAACTAGAAGGACAATAAGAAATAAATTTGTTACTTATAGATGTAATTATGTTATGCAGGTTATGATTGAGATACCATATATTTTTGTTCAAACAATTGTATACGGGATTATTGTATACGCGATGATTGGATACGAGTGGACAATAGTGAAATTCTTTTGGCAACTCTTCTTTATGTTCTTCACATTACTCTACTTCACATTTTATGGGATGATGACAGTTGCAGTCACACCTAACCACAACATCGCTGCTATAATCGCATCTGCTTTTTTTGCACTGTGGAATCTTTTCTCCGGGTTCATTGTTCCATGGACAGTAAGTATAGAATTGTTTTTTGAGTAAATTACAAAAATAGCCCATAAGTTTTATATTTTTTTCACTTTTGGAACCTAAACTTTCGCTTTACAATTTCTGTCCTAAATGAAGGCTTTCGAAATTTTTGGTCTTCATTTTGAAGGCCAAAAACTATAAAAACCACTGTACTTTGGGTTTTTTTTTTCTTTAAACACTAAAAGAAATTTTTTTTCTTGTTTTAGCACTGAGAGTTTATTTTTTTAAAACAACCATGATGAGTTTTTTTATTGTAATGAGCTACAAACAAGAATTGGAAGAATATATTTCTACTTAAAGGTGGTTTTCTTGGAAAAAACATCAAAGTTATAGTGGTTAAATCATAAAAAAAAAATATTAGAATGGTTAAATGGCACAAATTCCAACCGTTTTATAGAATTTAAAATTTTATGTGGTGGTCTTCAGAAAAAAAAAAAAATTATTTTGGTGGTTAAACCAAAAAAATAAACAAAGTGCGGTGGCTTTTGTTGATATTAACCTATTTTGAAAAATCCTAATGATTGTTTAAGATGAAAATGACAAATTTACCCTTTATCTAGTTTCTTTTACAAATATACTAACATCATTTTACCATTTTACCTGTTTACCCCAGAGGATACCCATATGGTGGAGGTGGTACTACTATATATGTCCTGTTGCTTGGACACTATACGGATTAGTTGTTTCCCAATTTGGAGATATGAAAGACAAGCTAGAATCGGGTGAAACGGTTTCAGAGTTTGTCAGCAATTATTTTGGGTTTGACTATGACTTTTTAGGGTATGTTGCTATAATTAATATCGGATTTGCTGTCCTATTTGGGTTCATTTTTGCATACTCTATCAAGGCATTTAACTTTCAAACACGGTAATAAAAGGATCATCAAAGCCATAAAGTCCAAAAATCAGGTCATTTCTTAAAAGATCGCCAGAAGACACAACAAAGAAATTTTAAATTATTTCTTTTACACAATTCGATGTGGTTTAATACTGGTGATTAACTGAGCTTTGAATCAAGGCTCAAGAGAACTAAAATATTCATGCTTTTATGTATTTATATCAAGGGAAGGACAAATGTTTTAACAATTTGCACTACATAAATTTTGTGCATGTTACAGACTTTACAGTAGTTTCTTTTAGTCTTTGGTATAATAGAATTTGAGGAAGGAGTAGAAATGTTCATTCTATTGGAATGGAAAAGGAAGTTTGTTTTGCATGGTGGAATATAATGAAAAAAAATGGGTAACCACAATGGAAAAGGGAAACTTGTAGAAACAGATCCAAGAAGGAGACACGAAATTAGGCTTCAATTGAATATCAGTAGCCTTAAACATTATTCTCATGGGGAATTATCTCCGATTGAAGTGATTTAATCCTAATTTTCAAAAAATAATAAGTTTCACTCTCATCTTGGGCCAATATACCCAGATTAGTGAAACCGAAAAATATTGGACCTTCTACCCTAGATTTTGACCTAGTAAGCTTCTTACCCATGGCCACAGACAAAGAAGAAGAAAAAATGATAAAGGAGATAGAGAGAACATTTACCTAAATTTGAAAACTTTATCCATTAAGTCGCTTAGAATATCCAAGTCACTTAAAAGAACCAAATCTCAGGTTATGAGTAACTTATGAGATAAGAGATTAAGTGCTTAATTAGGAGGTTGTCAAGGCGATAGCTAGAAGCTGGAATTTGTAGCTTTTATTTGTTATATGAGTGTTTCGCGAAAGTAACCGAAAGCTTTTGAAATATGTAAAATTACATTAAAAAAAGGCAATTGTTTAAATGCTAATTGTGAAGCATAATAAATAAATAAATAAATTTCTATACTATAATTTTCATCATCGACATCAATTTTCCATGACTATGTTCCATCACAAAAATCAAAAGTTATATTGCAACGTAAAAATTATAGATAAAATCATCGACATCAAGGATTTAGTAGTCTTCTCTCCATTTGAGAGTAGAAAATGGTGTATGCATGGATTTCCTTTGAGCCATGCACAAGTTCTTGGCTATTTTGATATTCTAGAGAGTTAGTGTTTGAGTTTTAGTTTAAGTGGTTCATTGAAATAGATAAATTTGGAAATTTTATCCATTAAGTCACTTAGAAGAACCAGATCTGAGGTTACTCATAACCTGTGACTTAAGAGATTAAGTGCTTAATTAGGAGGTTGTAAAGTCGATAGCTACAAGCTGAAAGTTGTAGCATTTATTTGTTATATGAGTGTTTCGCGAAAGTAGCCGGAAGCTTTTGAAATATGTAAAATTACATTAAAAAAAGGTAATTGTTTAAATGCTAATTGTGAAACATAATAAATAAATAAATAAATTTCTAAACTATAATTTTCAAAATTTAGCAATTTTCCATGACTATGTTCCATCACAAAAATCAAAAGTTATATTGCAACGTAAAAATTATTGATAAATACGTCAAGCATTCCATATTAAAGTAACTTTAAAGACCCAAAAATCAAGGGTAAAAATTTCATTTTTAATATAGCTAAACATTGATATCATTTATTTCAAACATTTCAAATCATCATTAAGTAAAACATTTATCAGAGGTCATCCCAAAATCATTCATTGCAGAAATCATAGGTGTATGCACTGCGATCAATCTGAGCTCTTCCTTTCCAAAACAATGATACTTGAAACCATAAACAATCATGTAAGCACGAAACTTAGTGAGTTCCCCCAAAGCACACCACACACACAATCCACATATCACATAACCTATTAGCTATAAAAGCTACATATATCACATAAGCCATGCATACATAAACCTGTAAGGATGTCATGGGCGAAACGCGGTCTTCTCCACGTCCTCCTCTCTGACCCGGACCTGATGATACCCAGACCTCAAGTCTATCTTGGAAAACCAAGATTCACCCTGTAACTGATCAAAGAGATCATCTATCCTCGGGAGTGGATAACGGTGCTTCATCGTCATTTCAACTCCCTATAATCAATGCATATCCAGTGCGAACCATCCATCTTCCTGACGAAGAGTATCGGCGCTCCCCACATGGGACTTCTTGGACAAATGAACTGCTTGCCCAGTAGTTCCTACAGCTGTGATGACAACTCTTGCATCTCTGGTGGCGCCAATCAATACGACGCCTTGGCGATAGGGGCCGCATCCGGCACCAGGTCGATCCGAAACTCAACCTGCCTCTCCGGAGGTATCCCTGGTAACTCCTCCAAAAATATATCAGCAAACTGCCTGACTACTGGAACCTCTGAAACTAAAATCTGATCCCTGGCCCGCGTATCTACCACATATGCTAGTGTAGCACCTAGTTCTTGGTACGTATTCTTTTATTAATAATTTTGTATTTTGGCCTTGGACTCGGCGAGTTGAAGGACCAACTCGGCGAGTAGAAGCCGGATGAGACACGGGGTTTAAGCAGTGGACTCGACGAGTCGGGTCCCGGACTCGGCGAGTAGGCCCTGTCTGGACAAAAACCCTAACCCGAGGGTTTGCACCCTATTTAAACACCTTAACTCGGCCTCCTTCGTCCCATTTGCTCCCAGAAGACCCCCATAGCAAACCCTAGCCGTTATTGAAGCAATCTAAGGCATTTGGAGTGATTTTGGTGGTTTTGTGACCCAAGGAAGGAAGGAAAAGCTTGAAGGATCAAGAGGAGGCTAGAAGGATCCGATTTTGAGCATCATTTGCAGTCTTCAGAAGGTATAAAGTCTATACATTGTTTGTTCTTTTGATAGATCCCATTTTGTGGAGTTCTAGGGCTTTTCTAAGCCATTTTGGTCACCAACCTTGATTGCAAGCATGGTTAGGGGTTGATGTTTTAGATCTAGGCCCTTAGAGGGGTTACAAGGTAGAAAGGAGTGGCTCTTGCACTCAAAGAAGGCCCCATGCATTGTAAGAGATTGTTTTAGGGCTTTTTGAGCTCAAAGTCCCATGCAAGCATGTAAAGGTTGTAACTTTACTTGCTAGATCGATTGTAGAAGCATAGACCTATCTTTTGATCAAGGGTAGTACACCAGAAATCGAAGATTTAGTAAGAGGATGTGACCAACTCGACGAGTCCATTCTTGGACTCGGTGAGTCCAAGGTTTATGTCCCATATCAGTTGAGGGTCATAAGGACCCAGTTGAGTGTGGAAAGGTTTTACGGGGTCCCGGGGAGTGACCCAACGTTCTGGACTAAGCCATTATTCTGGAAGTTCATGGGACTCGGCGAGTGCATGAGCAAACTCGGCGAGTCCAAGGAAATCTTCTTAAGGATGAAGATGAACTCGATGAGTTGTTCATATAACTCGACGAGTCAAGGACAGGACCTGTGTATCAGTTGAAGATGAACTCGACGAGTTGTTCATACAACTCGGTGAGTCGGAGGAGGATTCAGTCGATGTTCATTTAGAAGGAAACCCCGTCGATTCATCGCCTAACTCGACGAGTAGAGACGGGTATAAGGACAAATGGAAGGATAGGGACTCGGCGAGTTGGAGAGCCAACTCGGCGAGTCGGGTCAACTAGAAGTTGACTTTGTCTTTGATTTGGTAAGGGGTAAAATGGTCATTTTACCCTAAGAACAGTTAGCAGTGTATGACTAAGTGTTTTGTGGGAATTATAGCCGAAGGATTTCCGGAGCAGCAACGGCAGCAGTCAGAGGATTCCCGCACAAATCAGCAGCTACTACGAGGTGAGTTACCTTCTAGTAGCGGTGGGTCTACGGCCACAATGTCGGCCTACCAGTAAGAGTTGTATGTTAGATGATTGTCTTTGTGATATCATCTAGGTTTGCTGCTACCTGATATGTAATATGTTGGCATGATATGTTATATGTGATAGTAGTAGAGTTCGGTTGTTAGGACCGAAGGGTAGGTCAGGCACCCCAGATATCTCTGATATTATGCGATTATATGCTATATGCTAGCATGATATGTTATATGTGATAGCGGTAGTAGGAGGGGAATAGTCCCCAAGTTCGGTTGTTAGGACCGAAGGGTAGTTCGGACACCCCAGATATGTCTGATTGTATGTTTATATTATGATATATGTGATAGTAGCAGTAGGGGTGGAATAGTCCCCGACGGTCGGTTGTTAGGACCGACGGGTAGGTCAGCACCCCAGAATGGTTTGACATGGGTAGGTCAGCACCCCAGAATGGCTTAACACGGGTAGGTCGGCACCCCCAGAATGGCCGTACGGGTAGGTCGGCACCCCAGAATGGTTGTACCGGGTAGGTCAAGCACCCCAGAATTGCCCGGCAGTATGTATGCTATGAGATTGTATGTCATGTGGTACGATGGGGGAACTCACTAAGCTTCGTGCTTACAGTTTACAGTTTTGGTTTCAGGTACCTCTTCAGCGAAGGGGATGGAGCTGGTGCGGTAGCGGCACATCATACACACACTCTTTGTTTTCCGCACTATGAGTTATTCTAGGATTTGTACTCTGACATTATTATGTTTTACGATTCAGTTTTCAGATACGAGACATGTTTTTATTAAATGATATGATCGGATGATATTTTGTTACAAATGTTTTGCAAATCACTTAATCAAAAATGAAATTTTTGGACGTGAAAATTGATAGGTTTTAGGTAAAACGAATAAACTAGAAAACAATTCCTAAGTTCACATGCAACCTACTTTGGATCTATGTTTTAACTATTGAACATACAACTTTGAATTGCAAAACAAGAACCCTAGAGGAGGTGACCATTTTCGAAATTCATAAACTAGGGTTAAGACTTACGTACCTTTCAATTGTTATAGCAAACAATTGACAATTCCCTTGATCTTGATCTTGATCTTGATCTTGATCTTCTTGGAAGCTTAGCACCACAAGTGTAATGCCTCTAATGGAATCACACCCAAACTAGCAAGAAGGAAAGTAAAGGAGAGAGGGGAGGGAGTATGCAATTCGGCCAGGGTTTCTTCCAAAGAAATCAGTGTGTGTAAATGTGAACCAGGAGGCTCCTTAAATAGTTGAAGGATCTAGGGTTTAGGGGAAACCCTAGTTATCCTTTACTTAAGGCCTAAGCAAAACCCAAGGGCCTTATCTTGGACCCCTTGGAAGAATTCTCTAGGGTTTCCCCTAGGGTTTTCGTCCACCTCCTTCCAAGGGGGTTCTGGAACCTTCCATTCAACTATCAGTTAATTGCAAACTAGTCCCTGCACTTTATAATTAATTCTTTTAACCCCAAAATTAATTCCAATTAATTTCTGGCTAACAATTAATCAAACATAATGATTTCTTATTAATATATTAGTCTTTTAACATATTAATAAATTCATTTATATTAATTTATTAATTTTATAATAAATTAATATCTCTCCTTTCATAATTTCCTTGTCTGGTTGCTAGGTTTGAGGGCAACCCAAAAGGATTGTGCTGCTATCAATTCAAGTACATACCAATTATAGTTATGGGCTTAGACACCTAATCCAACAGTGTCCCACTTGGATAAGTCTGTAACTATAATTGCTAGTATGACTTCTAAATTTGACCAGCAAATTGTAGCTTCCAAAAAGTTGATGCCGAACTCTGACCCA
The DNA here is from genome assembly GCF_051521515.1 of Lactuca serriola. Lineage (NCBI taxonomy): Eukaryota > Viridiplantae > Streptophyta > Magnoliopsida > Asterales > Asteraceae > Lactuca > Lactuca serriola. Next base: position 75,794,923 of record NC_136412.1, read on the forward strand.
GTCAGTTACGTGTCCTAAGATAAGTGATCATATAATCCTTCGTTCTACTAGATATCCCCAAAAAAAGACATGGAATGTAATCAATCTCTTTTGTCCAGAATCTATGTTTCCCGATTCCTGATTTGTGATGATATAGGACTTCTAATCGAACACATCAATTCAGTCCTGGGCCCAACACAAAAGTCAACACCAAATCATCGAGGGGCCCACAGATATCGTTTTTCCCATTAGGGCAAAACGAACGAATAAACATTGACTCATATGCTTGTATCTTTTACTCATCAAACCATACATGACAATACATTTTATAACACCAAGTTACTGATGCGTTTTCGTATTACCAATGTATAGCCGACTTGCAAATTACAACTCATATATCTCTGTTCCAAGATTATAGATATTATCGTCTCATTATTACTCATGATGAATTCCATGAAGTAATACTCTGAGCGTGGGTTTATCCAATACTCAAATCTCACTCTCTGAGTACTCATAAACATTGCAGCAATTCTATTGCCATGTCTATCCTTAGACAATCTGCAATCCAATTCATGACAGTCTTAATACACTACTTACTTCCAAAAGTACGAGCGAATGTGGAGTTTGAACAATCATATTATTCGGGAAGTAAAACATGCAAAATATGAAACACAACAATAAACAATTAACAAAAGGTAGTAAACCCATAAATAATACTTTATTATTTAATCACCAAAAGTCAATTACATTTACTTTGTTACAAGTTTCAGGACAAAACTAATCTAACTACTAAAACTAATATCATCTTTCAGACCTATGCTCCGAGCATGCTGAATATGCTTAACCCTACTCAGACCCTTTGTGAGGGGGTCTGCTGGGTTATCTTCAAATGATACCCTCTTTACAACAAGATGGCCTTCTTCTACTCTATGCCTGATGAAATGGTACGTTCTGTCAATATGTATGGTTTTACCATGGTCTCTGGGTTCCTTAGTTAAGGCAACCGTTCCCTCATTATCGCAGAACAGTTCCATAGGCTCCTGGATGGTTGGAACAACTCCAAGATCCCCGATGAAGTTCCTCAACCAAGCTGCTTCTTTAGACACTTCACTTGCTGCTATGTACTCTGATTCACAAGTAGAATCAGCCACCGTATCTTGCTTGGAACTTTTCCATGTAACTGCTCCTCCATTCAGCAGATATACCCAGCCAGATTGAGAACGGAAGTTATCTCTATCCGTTTGAAAACTGGCATCACTGTAACCATCTACTCTCAAAGTATCATTGCCACCAAGTACAAGGACCCAGTCCTTCGTTCTTCGCAAATACTTGAGTATATTCTTTACTGTTGTCCAATGAGCTCTACCCGGGTTTCCCTGATAGAGACTGACCATGCTCAAAGCAAAGGCCACATCAGGGCGAGTACATGTCATAGCGTACATGATCGATCCAACAGCAGAAGCATAAGGTACACGACTCATGTCTGCTATTTCCTCGCCTGTACTAGGGCATTGAGTCTTACTCAATTTTGTGTTGCTCTGGATAGGCAGCTCTCCCTTCTTGGAATTTTCCATACTAAACCTCTTTAGTACCTTATCCAAGTGTGTGCTCTGACTAAGTCCAATTAGTCTCTTCTTTCTATCTCTTAATATCCTAATCCCAAGAATATAGGCAGCTTCTCCAAGGTCTTTCATGCCAAAACACTTTCCAAGACAAGACTTAACTTCATTCAAGGTTGGAACGTCGTTACCAATGAGTAATATGTCATCGACATATAACACCAGAAAAGTTACTATACTCCCACTAGCCTTGATATACACACAAAACTCATCTTCACTTCTAGAGAAACCAAACTCTTTGACTTTCTCATGGAAGCAAAGATTCCAACTGCGAGATGCTTGTTTCAATCCATAAATGGATTTCTCAAGCTTACACACTCTATTGGGAAACTTTGCATCGACAAAACCCTCTGGCTGATTCATGTAAACATCCTCAGCCAACTTCCCATTAAGGAAGGCAGTCTTAACATCCATCTGCCAGATTTCATAGTCATGAAAGGCAGCTATGGCGAGCAATATCCTGATAGATTTGATCTTGGCTACTGGTGAGAAAGTTTCATCATAGTCAACCCCTGGGGTTTGTGTGAAACCTTTCACAACCAGTCTAGCCTTGAATGTGTGTACATTCCCATCCATGTATGTCTTCTTCTTGAAGATCCATTTGCAACCAACTGTCTTACGACCTGGTGCATTATCAACCAAATTCCAAACTTGGTTGTCATACATGGATTTTATCTCGCTTTCCATTGCCTCTTTCCACTTAGAAGCCTCTGGGCCTGCCATTGCTTCCTTGTAAGATACTGGTTCATCTAAATTCACCAGTGTCCTATCACTGATGAATGTGTCACCGTCTGAAGTGATATGAAAACCATACAAATCAAGTGGCACACTCACCCTAGTGGAATCACGAAGAGGTAATGATTTATCAACTGGTTCAACAAGAACTGTTTCCTATGGTTGAGTGCTAGTGTCATCTAAGGTTCCTTCATTGGTTGACTCTTGAATCTCTTCAAGATCAATGGTACTCCCACTTTCCTCTTTGGATATGAGCTCTCTTTCTAGAAAGACTCCTCTTCGAGCTACAAACACCACGTTCTCACTAGGTCTGTAGAACAAATATTCAAAAGACTGTTTTGGGTAACCAATGAAAACACATTTCTCACTTCTTGTTGCTAGCTTGTCGTGAGTCTCTCGTCTTACGAAAGCCTCACAACCCCAGACTTTAATATGTGCTAACGAGGGAACTTTCCCTGACCACATTTCGTGAGGTGTTTTGGCAACCTTCTTTGTTGGGACAAGATTTAGGATGTGGGCGGCTGTTTCTAAGGCATAGCCCCATAAATGAATTGGAAGTGGAGCACGACTCATCATAAAATGAACCATGCCTAACAAGGTTCGATTACGCCTCTCGGCTACACCATTTAACTATGGTGTCCTAGGAGGAGTCAATTATGAGACTATCCCACATTCCTTTAGATAGTCGTTGAACTTAATGCTAAGATACTCTCCGCCTCTATCGGATCTAAGTACCTTTATTTTTCTGCCTAATTGATTTTCGACCTCAAGTTTAAACTCTTTGAACTTTTCAAAGATTTCTGACTTATGTTTGATTAAGTATACATAACCATATCTACTATAATCATGAGTGAAAGTCACATAAAATCAATTAGCATCTCTTGTGGTTGATATGAAGGGCCCATACACATATGTGTGTATGAGATCCAACAGACCTTCACCTCTTTCACAAGACCCCGTGAATGGTGATTTTGTCATCTTTCCCAAAAGACAAGATTCACACAGATCATCTGATTTTAGGTCAAATGATTCCAAGACTCCATCCTTTTGGAGTTGGACTATGTGTTTCTTGTTAATGTGTCCAAGACGACAATGCCACAAGCATGCCTTGTCTACACTATTAGACAAGTCAATATTAAGCACACTATTTCCTAAGCTATCAACACAAGTCACTGTTTCATACACGCCATCACAAGGTAAAGCTTCAAACACAAAACACCATTCTTATAAACAGAAATTGAACCATTCAAATCATTAAAAGACTATTTAAAACCTTGTCTGAACAATGCATGAAATGAAATAATGTTTCTCGTCATCTCAGACGAATAGCAACAATTCAACAAATCTAATCTAACATCATTACTAAGCAAAAGTTGATAAACTCCGATCTTGGTTACTAGTGAATACTTCTTGTTTCCCATTGATGGAACCTTGTCCCGGATGAGACCTTGCTTCTGACTCTGGGATGAGATCTTCTTGGTTGCCTGAGTATGACTGCAAGATCACAAAGAACAAGGGTCGTCAGCCGCTTCCCGGGAGGGGTTCCCAGGAGAACGCTCCGACGGTCAAGTTAGGATGGCTTTAGGGTTTGTGTTTGTTCTCTCAAGATTGGTTAGAGAGCTTACCTTGTTGGTCTTGTGTGCACATCCTTTTATACCCAGCGCTCCTTCCTGGTCCATACCAGACAGGATCACTTTTGGAGGAGACAAGGTCAGAGGCGCTGATTGGAGGGTCGTGCGCCCTCAACCGCTAGAGAGCTCTCATTGGCTCTGATGGTAATGCTCTGATCCTGACCTTTTTTTCCTGACCGTATCTTTTGTCTTGGAGCAAGGAGCGTTACTTGGTGGGTGCGAGCCTTCCGCCTGTCCGTTTCGCTCCCGGGGGTGCCAGCGGGCGCTGAGCCTGCTGGGCTGATCCTGGCTGGTGTGCCCGACTCTAGGGCTTGGAGGCGGTTCTGCTGTGCTGCCCTAGGCACACCATCAAGTCCTCCAGTCCAGTAGTCGTTGCATTGCAGCGCTAGTTACGGCATTCTGGACTTAACTGATTGATGCGTGTCCGTCGTTACTCCGCTCTTAATGGCGACGTGACTGCGTGTGACTGCTAGCGGTTACGTCAGCGTGTCAGGAATTTAAATGTCCCGCCTTTTCCTCTTCCTTTAAAGGGGGTTTACGGAGAACAATTCTCGTCTTTTCTTCCCTCTTTTCCCTGCGTATTCATCTTTTTCCTCCTTTCATGGCTACTCTTCCCGGAATTGTCCCTTCTGCCGCCGAGTATCAACAGTTGGAGGCCACTTATGGCTTGTTTCCTTTAGAAGGTGTGGAATTTCCCTCTGCTGGATCTAGCGTCTCTACTCCTCCCCTTGGAAAAATTGGGTTAAAAGCCCTAGATGCTGGCATACGATTTCCTTTGACAGATTTCCAAGAGGAGGTTCTTCAGAAGGATGGTTGTAGTCTTCAGATGTTGACCCCTAATGTTGTCAACAAAGTGGTTGCCTTCGAGATGATCTGTAGGGCCAATGGGTATGTTCCTGACTACTTCGTCTTCAAGTTCTTCTTCCGGTTCTGCCTCACCGGAGATAAGTGTACTTTTTCGGCCCGGCAAGGGGGGCATGCCCTAGTTCCTGATGGGCGCACCCCCAAGAATTGGCAAGACAAGTGGTTGTGGGTGAATCAGGAACTGGATGGGAGTGTTCGTTACCGTGCCAATGCCTACGCTGATACTGTCCCTAAGCTCTTCCCTAACACTCAAGAAGTCGCTGATTACCTGAAAAGTGTGCAGGTAACCGCTGAAGATTATTCCGAAGCGCTTCTGTCCAGGGTAGGGATGAGCCCCTCCTGGAGGCGGCGTGGCAAGATGGCGGTGTTCTACTCCGTCATTGATTGTGAGTGTCGCATTCGTCCTGTTTCTCTCTTTACTTTACTTTTTTGGTGCTTCTCTTAACCGCCTCCATGTGACTTGCATTTCATTCTACTTTTCTTTAGGTGTTGAGTCTTCCTTATCCATGGATGAGGTGCTGCGTAAACGCTATCGAGGCAAACTAGAGTTTCGTGAGGTGGACCTGTTCGAGCGTCTTCCCCCTCCTCGTCGGGCAGATCGTCTCAACACCCCTACTCCTCCTGTCCCTCTAGCAGGCTCGTCTGTGTCTGATGGAGATCCGTTGCTTTCCTGCCCAATTTCCTCTGTTATGCCAACGGGCGATGCTCCTTCTCCTTCCCCGGAGGACGGTGAGGACAGCAAAGAGGGTATCATTGCTGACGTTCGGCGGATGCAGGCGAAACGGAAAGCTATGCAGGCGATGGGTGGGCCGGTGACTGGTGCTCCTCCTGCTCCCAAGAGGGTGCATACTAGGCGCAGCTTTTCTCGTCTGCTGAGCTCGATGAGTTCCACGCCAGTGAGCTCCACTTCCGCTGGCGTGGTTGTGATTCCCGATGATGACGTGCAACAGTCTGAGGGAGTCGATAGGGCGACTGAACAGCCCGGTTTTTCAGGTTTTTCTTCAATCCCTTCTCCAAGTGTTCCGTTTGTCCCTTCCAAGCTTTCTCCCACAAAAGGCTTCGGTCCCCACGGGCCAGTTACAGTTTCCAAAGATGGTGGCCCTGGTGATGGTGCTTCTGGGTCGACGGTTTTTGTGCCATCTTGGGATCTTCGCAATGATTCTCGTCTTTCTGTTCGTGCCAATGCCTTGGAGTTCTTGCGCCATGCCTTTCCTCCAGCTGCAGTGGGGGATATGGATGCGATGGGTAGCCCTGCCCTTGCTCACAACATGGCCTATGCTGTTGCATAGGCGATGTTCTATCTTGTTGCAGGCTCCCGGCGCATCCATAGCCTTGGCGAGACGGAGGCCGCTCATGCCACCTGTTGATCGCGTGTGGCAAACCTGGAGCATCGCCTGGGTGAGCTTGGCGACGATCTTTGTTTAACTGAAAAGAAATGTGAGCTGCTGGCGTCTGAGAAGAATGTTCTTGAAGAGGCTAGGGCTGCGTTGGAGGCCAAGGTTGATTCTCTCACTCAAATTAATGAAGGTTTAATGATCCAGGTTGAAAGTCTCGAAAGTGACGCTGTTGATCGTGACAAGCTTGTGTTGTCGCTGCAAGCAAATGTGTGCGCTGCTCGTCGGGATTTGGATTGGCTGTTGCAAATTGGTGTTGTGCGTATCGTTGATAAGCTGATAGAGCATCCTGACTTTACCAATGCTATCAGTCTTATCCGCCATCCTGCATATATGGATGGGGTTGAATCTGTCCAGAAAACTTCAAGTGGTGGTGAAAGTGGGGAGGCGGGTGCTGGTTCGCTGGCTGTCGGGCATGTGATTAGCATAAGTGATGCTCTCTTATCCTTCGCTAGCATGGATCACACAGGTCTGTTGGGTTTGGGAGAGATGGGTATTGATGGTTTGCGAGAGTTATGTTCTTTTGGTTCAGAGGGCACTCTTGAGGATGTTGTAGGTCGTGAGATGGTGCTTGTGAATGACATTGGTGTGGGGGGTAATGGGAAAGATCGTGGTGCTAGTGGTGATGATCGAGCAGGTGTTAGAGGTGATGATGTTGATGACGTGGTGGATGATAGGGAAGTTTCTGGTGGGTTGGCTGGGAAGGTAGGTGAGGATGATGTTGTGGAGGAGGCTGTGGTTGGTGATAAGGCTGTTGGTGGTGGTTCGGAGCCATAATATTTCTTCGTGATGTTTAGTCTATGTGTTTTGCTTTGCAATTGTGGAACTACTAAGAACAATTTTTTTTATGTATGTTTGACATGCACTAAGCATTATCTACTATCTACTTTTTTGTTTTGTGCTTGGCTTATTCGTTTATTGCATATTGCTCAAGATGTGCCAAACATTTTGCCTTGTTTCTGTTATCATTGACACACTAAGTGTTCATATTGAATGCACTTAGCACTCATCATTCAATCATTGGAGATTATTACACTAAGTATGAGAGATCAGCAATTGCATTATTATTTAACCGCTGGTTTTTTTTAAAATACACTAAGTATTAAGCTCATGTCACTTATGCATGAAATTCTTTACATGTCGAGTACTAAACTCAAGTCTTTAAACATAGAAATACACTGAGTATCAATTCTCATGTCACTTAGCATGGATAGACGTACTCTAAGTACTCTAGGGTGCAACATACTCGATGGAACATCAACCAACTAGGGTTACATCTTTCCTCTTCCTTAGAAAAAATATTTCTTTAGGTTCCTAGCATTCCATGTTCTTGGAATGGGCCTTCCTTCCATCGTCTCTAAGACGTATGCCCCGTTCATGTTTGCCTCTGTGACCCTGTATGGGCCTTCCCACGTTGGGCCCAGCTTTCCCTGGGGTTGTGCCCGACTGGCCTCATTTTTCCTCAAGACATATTCGCCCACTTTGAAGGCCTTCTCCTTTACCCTTCGGTTGTAATACCTTTCTGTTGCATGTTTCTACGCAGCTTGGCGTACTCCCGACTCTTCACGTTTCTCCTCTAGGATATCTAAGTTTATCCTCAGGTTTTGTGTGTTGCTTTCCTTATCTTGGTTGCCCACCCTTAGCGTTTTCACTGCCACTTCCATAGGGAGCATGGCTTCGGTTCCATATGTCAAGCTGAAAGGGGTTTCCATCGTACTTTTCCATGGTGTAGTCTTGTATGACCATAGCACCACTGGTATCTCCTCTGCCCAATTCCCTTTTGCTTTGCCCAACCTCTTTTTGATCCCATTGACAATGGTTCGGTTGGACACCTCCGTTTGACCGTTCGCTTGAGGGTGTGCCACCGATGTGAAGCGTTGGCTTATCCCTTTGGCAGTGCACCATTCTTTGAATGGGTTCTCAGCGAATTGCAAACCATTGTCGCTGATGAGAACCTTAGGTGTTCCAAATCTTTTCATGATGTTTTTCCACACAAATTTTATCATGTGCCTCCCAGATATGCATGCCAGTGGCTCATCTTCAATCCACTTTGTGAAGTAATCCACGGCTACCACCATATACTTCAGCTTCCCTGGTGCTTCTGGGAATGGACCCACTATGTCTATGCCCCACTGGTAGAAAGGCCATGGGCTGGATACGTTGCTTAGCGGCGCCGGGGGTTTCGCCTGGACTGGGGCGTAAGACTGACACTCCCCACATTTCTTGGTTACTTCTACCGCGTCTTGATGTATCGTCGGCCAGTATACCCCCATTCGTAGCACCTTTCCTGTTAAAGCCCTTGCCCCTTCGTGTGCGCCTACTTGCCCTGAGTGTGCTTCCTGCAATATCTCTCTCCCCCTGGCTTGATCTACACATTTTAGCCATGGAGACGTGAATCCTTCTTGTACAATTCCCCGTTCACCATTGCGTATGAGGGCATCTTTATACGTATTTTTCTGGCCTCGTCATGGTCGTCCGGCAACACTCCTCTCTGGAGGTATTCCCGGAATGGTGTCATCCATGTAGGTCCAGCGGGGGTCAAGATGTTCACCTGCTGTTCATCAATGCTTCTCTCCCGGAGCACTTCCACTAAAACTTTCTTTGACAGGTGATCAAAACAAGTGGACGCTAGCTTGCTCAAAGCGTCTGCCCTTTTGTTCTCACTTCTGGGTATCTGCTTGATTGTAAATTGGTCGAATGATCCTACCAGTTGCTTTACCATCTTTACATACTTTCCCATTGTTTGATCTCTTACCTCGAAACTCCTATTGACTTGGTCCGCTGCTAACCTTGAGTCGATTAGTGCTGTTACAGCTTTCGCACCCATCTGTTTGGTGAGTCGCAACCCTGCAAGCAGCGCCTTGTACTCTGCCTCGTTGTTCGATGTATGGAAGTCAAAACGGAGGGCATAGGTTACCTCTTCTCCTTCTGGGCTAGTCAGGATCAGCCCCGCCCCTGAGCCTTCCCTGCTGGACGTTCCGTCCGTGTACAGGGTCCATGAACCATCGTCGGTAGGGGCCTCTTCAACTACCCACACCTTTTATTTCGCCGGGTTCCCTCCGTCAGGAAATTCTAGTAAGAAATTAGCCAGCGCAATCCCTTTGATACTTGTTCTTGGGCAGTAGTTTATCTCGTGCTCTCCCAGTTCAATTGCCCACTTGGCCAGCTGACCCGACGTCTCTGGCTTAAGCATGATATGTTTAATGGGGTAGCTTGTGAGCACCTCGATTTGATGTGCCTGGAAGTATCGCCTTAATCATCTCGCAGCGTATATGACTGCCAGCACCAACTTTTCCAGCGTGGGATAGTTGAGTTCTGGTCCCTGCAGCGCTCTGCTAACAAAGTATACCGGTCTCTGCTCCCCTTCCCTTTCCATAGCCAATACCGATGATATCGCTTCGCCTGATGTTGAAAGATACACTTGTAATGTTTCTCCAGGGATGGGGGTTGCCAGAGTCGGTAGCTTGTGCAGTGCTTCCTTGATTCTCTGGAGCGCCTTCTCAGCTTCATTCGACCATTGGAAATTGTTTTTCTCGATGCATCCCTTTAAGGTGTGGAACAGTGGCATAGCCTTGTCGGCAGACTTCGAGATGAACCTGCTTAGAGCTGTGAGCTTCCCGTTCAGACCCTGTGCATCTCTAAGAGAGTTTAGGGTTGGCGTCTCAATGAACTCGTCAACCTTGGTCGGGCTGGGCTGGATGCCTTGTCTAGTAACATAGTAGCCCAAGAATTGCCCCTCTTCCACTCCAAACATGCATTTGGCTGGGTTTAGTTTCATCTTGGCCGCCTCTAATGTCTTGAAAGTCTCTTCGATGTCTTGCAGCATCTTTTCTTCATTTGGACTCTTAATCACCATATCATCTACATATACCTCAATATTCCTTCCAATTTTCTTAGCGAATATCGAGTCGACTAGCCGCTGGTATGTCGCCCCTGCATTCTTTAACCCGAAAGGCATCTTGGTGCAGCAGAATGTGCCATGGTCTGTATAGAAGGCTGTTTTCTCTTCGTCTTCTTTGCTCATCAATATCTGGTGATACCCTTTGTATGCATCCAAGAAGCATTTTAGCTTAAATCTCTGTAGCGACTCTACCTTCTGATCGATTTCCGGGAGTGGGTAGCAATCCTTAGGGCACGCCTTGTTTAGATTAGAAAAGTCGATGCACATGCGCCACGACCCATCCTGCTTGCGGACCATAACTCCACGTTGGGAACATCGCCTCCCTTACTATTCCGGCCTCCGTCAACTTAGACACTTCTGCATTGATTGCCCTGTTACGGTCTCCTCCTTGTACCCTCTTCTTCTGCTTAACCTCTTTTACCCATGGTTTGATCATTAGCTTATGTTCATTGACCTTCCTTTCTACCCCCACCATATCTGTGGGGGTCCAAGCAAATACATGTTTGTAGCGTTTGAGCAGATCGACCAGTGCTCTTTTTGTGTGGCTTAGGAGGTCGCTTCCAACATTGACCGGCTGGTCGGGGTATCCCTCATTGATTACCTCCTTCCCCTTTGCAGGATTGCCTCTGGGCCTCTTGGGTCCTTTGGTTATTTCTGCTGGCTTCATAATTGTATAGCACCGCAATTCTCTGGGCGGGGTGGCCAAAATCGTGGCTTCGCCTTTTGGTGTGTCGAATTTCATGATCCCATGCATGGTTGAAGGTACGGCTCCTAGCTTCAAGAGGGCAGTCCTCCCTAAGATGATGTTGTGCTCTGCCGAGTGTCGAATGACCACAAAGTCTATCAGGGCGGTCTTCTTTCGCTGCTTGTCGTGGCTAGTGATTGTTAAGGGGAGGTGGATCGTGCCCAACGGCCATAGGCTGTGGCCAGTGAATCCCACCAGCCTACCCGTCGTAGGTCGCAAATTGTCTTTCCAGCGATCCGGAAGGAGCCGGAAACAATGCTTATAGATGATGCCTGCTGAACTCCCAGTGTTGACATAGACCCTATGGATAGTCACGTCTTTGATAGATGCCTATATTATCAGAGGGTTGTCACCTTTCCAGCCGTCCGACCGGGGATCTTGTATGGAGAACGTGAGCGCGTGTGCTGACGGTTTAATAATGACTTGCTCGCCCCGCTTTTCCTCCCTACTTCTTTTGCTGCATATCATGAATATCTCCTTGGGCTGAACTCCTTCGCGGGGTGGACCCTTGGCGTTCTCAGCATCGAATTTGGCGCGTAGGCTTCGCGCCACCTCCACCAGGTCTCCCTTAAGTTGTTTCTCCTCCATCTCCTTCTTTAGTACCGAACAGCTAGCTGTATCATGCATTTTGCTTTTGTGGTACTCACAGTACCGACTCTTAGGCGACTTCGCTGGCTGCTGTTTCTCAGACACTGCATATACTTCTGGGCGGCGACCCCGTCTGTTGTCTTTAATAAATGGTCGGAAATGTGGTGGTGGTCTTCTTGCTTGGCTATAGTGTCTTCCCCCCCCCCCCCCAGAAATCCGTGTGGGTCGGGTGGTGATGTCTAGTCGCTATAGCATTCAAGTAGGCCTGCTTGGCTGCTTCACCATCTTCCTGCCGTAGGTATCGCTCCACTCTTTCTTTCAACTCAGCTCGTGTTAGAGGCTTCTTTCCCATGAGTTTTTCTAAGAGGTGCCCAGGCAGGAGTCCCCATGTGAAAGCACCAGCAATGAGCCCTTCGTCATGCCCTGGTACATCCAGCGTAGCGTTTATGAACCTTGTAAAGTATTCTCGAACAGTCTCCCCCTCCCTTTGTTTACAACCTATAATTGAATGAGAATCGCCTTTGTATTTACGTAGCTGCATGAAGTTGGTGAGGAAGAGGTACTTGAGCTGAGCGAAGATTGAAATGCTGCCCGGTTGTAGCGTTTTGAACCATGTGCCGGCGTTGCCATCGAGCGTCGTCGGGAAGTATGTGCACCAAAACTTCTCGTTAAGCTTTAGCGACGTCATCGTCCACTCATATGTATCAATGTGGCTATCTGGGTCGGTGGTTCCATTGTACGTTTTGAGCGTCGGGAGCTTTGCAGTGTTTGGTATTTCGTAATCCAACAGCTCTTTAACAAACGGAGATGTTACGCTCCGGGAAAAACCATCCTGGTTTGGAGCAGTCGACGTCCCTTGCTGGTATTGAGAACTCATTCCATGCTGTGGGGGCGTAAGGTAGCCTGGACTTGGTCCATAAAAGGCGTATGGCTGGAATGGTAACTGGAAGGGATAGCTAGTGGAGAAAGGGTGTATGGATGTAACAGGGTTGATCATTATCGGCTGTTGTAAGCTATTGTTTGGGGGGATAGTCGGTTCGGTCCATGCTCCAACCGCTGGGTAGACGGGTGGTGCATGGTTCATCATGGTTTGCGCCAATGGTGGTAGTGGCGTTGTGGAACTCTGTCCACCAGTCGTCTGGAACAATGTAGGTGTTACGAATGACAGTAAAAGGTTGAAAATATGGCTCGATGGAGGTGCAGTTGAGTGAACTGTTCATGCCTGTTGCAGCGGCGGTGCAAAGAACGGCGGCATCTGAAGCTGTGTAGCCAGAAGTAGCTCCACCGGAGTTGTTCCTTGCTGAGAAAACAACGGCTACGAAATATTTCCGGCGACTGTTGTAGAACTTCCTTCCCCCAAAACTGGCCTGTTGGCCGCTGTAGGCGGTGGCGTGTCGTCCAACGTCGTCATGGGACGTATGGGACTAATTGGTCGTCCCTCACTACCGTTGGACGCCATTGATGCTTGCTTTCGTGCTTTTGTTTGTGTTCTTCGTCTCACAAACGGATGGCGCCAAATGATGGAACCTTGTCCCGAATGAGACCTTGCTTCTGACTCTGGGATGAGATCTTCTTGGTTGCCTGAGTATGACTACAAGATCACAAAGAACAAGGGCCGTCAGCCGCTTCCCGGGAGGGGTTCCCGGGAGGGGTTCCCGGGAGAACGCTCCGACGGTCAAGTTAGGATGGCTTTAGGGTTTGTGTTTTTTCTCTCAAGATTGGTTAGAGAGCTTACCTCGTTGGTCTTGTGTGCACATCCTTTTATACCCAGCGCTCCTGCCTGGTCCGTACCAGACAGGATCACTTTTGGAGGAGACAAGGTCAGAGGCGCTGATTGGAGGGTCGTGCGCCCTCAACCGCTAGAGCGCTCTCATTGGCTCCGAATGTAATGCTCTGATCCTGCCCTTTGTCTCCTGACCGTATCTTTTGTCTTGGAGCAAGGAGCGTTACTTGGCGGGCGCGAGCCTTCCACCTATCCGTTTCGCTCCCGAGGGCGCCAGCGGGCACTAAGCCTGCTGGGCTGATCCTGGCTGGTGTGCCCGGCTCTAGGGCTTGGACGCGGTTCTGCTGTGCTGCCCTAGGCACACCATCACCCATGATCAATTTTATCCTACCTCGCTCTATCTCCTCACTTTCCCTTAGCCCCTGCAAATCAGAACAGATGTGAAAACCACATCCTGTATCAAGGACCCATGAACGAGGAGATAATGAGTTGTTAGAAGAAATAGTGTAAATACCTGCCGAAGATGGCTTCACTTTGCCATCTTTGATATCCTGCAGATATTGTGGGCAGGTTCTCTTCCAATGCCCTTTTTGATTGCAATAAAATCAAACAGCTTCCTTTGGATCAGAGACATGGGGAATGCAAGTGCTATACTTGCAGGAGTGGAGGCTATACTTTTACCCTTCATCCCTGCTTCAGCAGTCTGTAACAAGTTGTGCAATTGGGCTAATGTCTGCTCAGTGTTGTTCAAATGGTAAGTTAAGATAAACTGACCATAACAATCAGGCAACGATTTCAAGACCATGTCAATGGCCAATTCCTCATCAAAATGAATGTTGAGCTTGACCAAACGCTCTACGTAGCGTTGCATTCTTTGCATATGAGACACAACCGATTCCCCCTCTTTCATCTTGCAAGCCATGAGTGACTTGACTACTTCAAACTTTTCTTGACGAGCTCGCTTATGGTACTTTTCCATAAGGTCCTTGTTTATCTCAAAAGGCCAGTAGTCCTCATAGTACCTTTGCAGTTCTGGGGACATGGTTGCGACCATGATGCATGCCACTTTGGTAGCATCATCATAGTGCCTCTTGTATGCAGCATACTCTTCTGGAGTGGCTTTGGACTCATCAAGTTCTTTGAGCTCCTTTTCAAGGACATACTCTTTGTCCTCGAATCTGAGCGCCATCTTGATGTTACACGTCCAATCGTTATAGTTCGAGCCATCCATAACGACTTTAGCGCAAATGTTGAGCAAAGAGAAGTTGTGGCTGGAGGATGAAGAAGCAGAAGTGTTTCCAGGAGTAGACATCTGAAAAGAAGGATAGTTTTAGTTTAAATTTCAAGACACCTCAATACAATAACCCAAAGATATCATATCAAGGTTAGGATCCAACTATGATGACTTACAACTTAGAAATGGGATGTCGAGATCCAAGTTCAAATCTCATAAAGGTAGGTGAATGACGATTCATCAATTCCACCATTAGACAAAATAAATGAAATGAAATTCCTAATTCTTTTGAGATACATTAAAACTATTTAATGGCATGTTTTTAATCTCGGATTATGCTTTACTATTTGTGACTGGGATACCGAGGATCACAAACTAGATGTGAATAACCATGCAAATGTGCTTGGTAACCTTATTGTCTTTATCATTACCTATTGATGTGCCGGTAAACCACACACGCTCCATCAAAATGATAATTATAAGATACCCATTACTACTCTTTATTAGTGCCTTTTAGTGTGCCGGTTAACCACACACACTCCACTAACGACCAATAAAGCATAATGTGCAATTTCATGGATTAACATACTTTTCACATTTTTCCTAAAGTAGCTAGAGTTAGGAGTTTAAAAAATAATGTTCTAGTACTTTCTTTAATAGCATTATACTTTTAATGAGAAGTAGTTGTCCTATCAAATCCGTTCTGCTAACGACCCTCCACTAATCAAGGAAGCGGTGGGTGAGAGTGGACACCCATTCAACTACCATTTTATAGGTCGTTTCCTTATACCCCCCCCCCCCCCCTTATAGATTAGCTTCGTGAAGGAGGCATACTAGCGATTTGACTGGCCATATTCTTATACATATATAATATTAAACTTTTAATTATAATATATATATATATATATATATATATATATATATATATATATATATATATATATATATATAAGGTGTGTTTTAAGACATTTTAAAACTCTAAGGGTTTATATAAATTTCGAAATTTAAACTATTAAATTTTAAATTTAAATAAACCAATTAATTTGATTTAATGTTTATCTATTAATTAACTTTTAATTAATTTATTAAATCTTGTACGGATTATCCAATTAAATTAAACAATTAATTTAATCCTAATCCTTATCCCTCTAAATTTCGAAAATTAGGGTAAGGATAATTATCCAATTAATCTAATCAAGTAACAATTATCCAAAACAAGAAACCCTAAAATTTCTTGCATATTTTCGAAATTCACAAGGGAAGAGGCTAGGGTTTTCAAAACCCTAACCCTAATTTCGATTAGGGTTCTTTGGAGGCTAGGGTTTTTCGAAAAACCTTTGATCCACAACGCTAAAAATCGAAAAAATGGCCTTTAGGGTTTAATAGCTATAAACCCTAATTTGCAATTCAACAATTGTAGTAATTCAATTTAAAACAAAACAATGGCTCTGATACCACTGATAGGTTTTAGGTAAAACAAATAAACTAGAAAACAATTCCTAAGTTCACATGCAACCTACTTTGGATCTATGTTTTAACTATTGAACATACAACTTTGAATTGCAAAACAAGAACCCTAGAGGAGGTGACTATTTTCGAAATTCATAAACTAGGGTTATGACTTACATACCTTTCAATTGTTATAGCAAACAATTGACAATTCCCTTGATCTTGATCTTGATCTTGATCTTGATCTTCTTGGAAGCTTAGCACCACAAGTGTAATGCCTCTAATGGAATCACACCCAAAACTAGCAAGAAGGAAAGTAAAGGAGAGAGGGGAGGGAGTATGCAATTCGGCCAGGGTTTCTTCCAAAGAAATCAGTGTGTGTAAATGTGAACCAGGAGGCTCCTTAAATAGTTGAAGGATCTAGGGTTTAGGGGAAACCCTAGTTATCCTTTACTTAAGGCCTAAGCAAAACCCAAGGGCCTTATCTTGGACCCCTTGGAAGAATTCTCTAGGGTTTCCCCTAGGGTTTTCGTCCACCTCCTTCCAAGGGGGTTCTGGAACCTTCCATTCAACTATCAGTTAATTGCAAACTAGTCCCTGCACTTTATAATTAATTCTTTTAACCCCAAAATTAATTCCAATTAATTTATGGCTAACAATTAATCAAACATAATGATTTTTTATTAATATATTAATCTTTTAACATACTAATAAAAGCATTTATATTAGTTTATTAATCTTATAATAAATTAATATCTCTCCTTTCATAATTTCCTTGTCTGGTTGCTAGGTTTGAGGGCAACCCAAAAGGACTGTGTTGCTATCAATTCAAGTACATACCAATTATAGTTATGGGCTTAGACACCTAATCCAACAAAAATTGGGTCGTTACAAGTTGGTATCAGAGTCCTGGTTTGAGGGATTCGAACACACCTTCCGGGGTGTTTGGACTCAAACCAAGGGATTAAAATATTTTTACAAGGAAAATGACTTTCTAAAAGCTAAGATAAAAGAGTTTTGAGAAGGAACTAGTGTGTGATGTGCGCAACCGGCGGAGCTCAAGTAAGTATTCACCATAGTACCCATACCAGTTATCTTATGTTTATCCGTTTCAGCAGAACAACATGCTAGAATAGGACTAAGGATCTAGGAATGATGCCTTATGTGCTTCAGCTTATCAGAATTGCTTGCTAGTATTGAGTAGACAATAGTAGGATAGCCTGTTTAGGTTATGGCTGGTAGTATGAGCTCAGCATTATATGCTAGTTCAGCTTCTCAATATGAGGACAGATTTGCTTGAGTAGTTTTCCTGCATCCGAATGTCGCTTGCTTTGTGCTTTGTGGGACTCTGAGTGATGGAAGTTAGCTATTAGGTGAATACGTCACGCCACATGTGATCATGGTTGAATAATCTCAGAGTGCTGGATTTGGCCCTATTGTGCAGCTCTCATCTGAGTCGAACCGTTGTAGGGACGAGTCTATTACTCGAAGGATTATCTGAGCCTCATCACATGTGATGGTATTCAGGTAATGGCTAATTGGCATTACAAGGAAGCCTTCAGCAGCTGAGGACGGGTTTGGGTGGAGTTAAAATTTTTCCCTAGGTAAGCCTAGGATGGGAATAGCAGAGAATCAGTAATGGTGAAAGGGACTTGGTAGAGTCAAGGCAGTCCTTGAGGAAGGTACGGATAGATGTGGAAGGTAGTATGGGCTCGTACTAGTGAAAGCAGAGGATCTGTACCTGAACTGAGGAAGGCTGAGACTAGACCAGGGAACTTGTAGTGGATGTGATCCCTCGAGATGTATCGGTATCACTAACGGTTGGCATTATGCTTTGCAGAATGGTGGTACTACGACAAAGGCCAGTAATTGGCAGTTCAGGAGAGCGATCGGGTTCGGGATCAGGTTCCGAGCTAGTAGATGAGAGGCTACGCAAGTTCATCACGTCAGAGATCACTAGAGGCATCCTTGAGTCGACCCCCATCATCTTCGGGTTGATCAAGGAAGGGATAGTCGAGTTGATGGAGGATCGCCTTAGGGTGTTCAGGAGTGATATGGCGTCTGGCCAGTCAGGATCCCGCATACTTTCTTTTAAGGAATTCAGGGGCAGTGGTGCACCAGATTTCCACGGGGCGAAGGATCCCATTGCTGCCAGACGATGGATTACGGACATTAAGTCCGTGCAGCTGACCAGCTTCTGCCCCGAGGGGTCGAAGGTACGATTTGCAATAGGGTGTTTGAGGGGCCGGGCTAGGGATTGGTGGGAGTCGGTTGGTGACTCTCCGGGATCCTCAGCTGTTGAGGCTATGACATGGTTAGATTTTATGACCCGGTTCAAAGCAGAGTTTGCGCCAGCTGTAGAGCTTCAACATATGGTCAGGGAGTTTTTGGACATGAGGCAGACTATGGAGACTGTGGTGGAGATCACCGCCAAGTTCCGGGAGAGGGCATTGTTGGTGCCCCAGTATGCGGGAGATGAGGATATGAGGAGGACCCGCTACCACAACATGCTACGGGCCGACATTCGGGAGCATGTTAGTTTTTCAGCGTGCCCTACCCTGGATTCCATGATTTCCAGGGCAAGGGAGAGGGAGATTGATCTGGAGCATGTCAGGAAAAGAAAGATAGAGGAGGGTCAGACGACTGGGGCTTCGGGAAAGAAGCCCAAGGGATCAGATGGTAGGCCGAAAGGCCAGTCAAGACGGGGGCCGTAGTAGGAAATGTGGCAGGCCACATGAGGGGGCATGTAGATTGGGATCGTCGAGCTGCTACAAGTGCAGCAAGATGGGGCATTTCAGCAGGGATTGTACTGCCCCTGCACCGGTTATTCAGACGTTTGAGTTGCTATGTTTCCACTGCAACCAGAGGGACCACAAGAAGGCCAACTGCCCCCAGTTGACAACAGCATCAGCGCCAGTGACAGCGCCAGCTCCAGCTACCCTGCGGATCACTGATGGCCGGCAGGGCAAGGAAAAGGCTCTAGTGGTGAGGAGTCGGGCATTCCAATTGACTGCCGAGGAGGCACGCGCTGCACCCGATGTGGTTACGGGATCGTTCCATGTGAACAGTATCCCAGTTCAGGTACTATTTGATTATGGGGCTGCCCGATCATTTGTCTCTCTTGCGCTTAGCAAGAAGTTTCCTGAGTCTTCGGGCATGTTAGATTGCCCTTTAGAGGTAGAGATTGCAGATGACCGATCGGTGCGAGCATCGACGGTATTCCAAGACTGTGTGCTGAGATTATTCGAGGAGCGTTATCTGGTGGACCTGGTTCCTATTCCGTTGAGAGGGAACAAAGTGATTATCAGCATAGATTGGTTGAGCCCCAATGGGGCAGTGATAGATTGTGCTCAGTAGCTGGTTCGGATCAGGACCCCAAGTGGGGGAGAGTTGGTAGTTCAGGGCGAGAGGCCACAGCAAGGACCAGCGGTATGTTCAGCAGCGAGGGCTAGGCGTTACCTTCAGCAGGGTTGCGTAGGATATGTCGCTTATGTTATGGACACCTGGGAGGCAGGTAGGGCGACAGTGGGCGATGTGCCCGTAGTGCGAGAATTTACGGATGTATTCCCCGAGGAGTTGCCAGGGATACCTCTGGAGAGGCAGGTGGAGTTAATGATCGACCTAGTCCCTGGTGCGGCTCCGATAGCCAAGGCATCGTATCGGTTGGCTCCTCCTGAGATGCAGGAGTTGTCTACACAGCTGCAGGAGCTTTTAGACAAAGGATTCATTAAACCGAGTAGCTCTCCCTGGGGAGCCCCGATTCTGTTTGTGAGAAAGAAGGACGAGTCGCATCGGATGTGTATAGACTACCGGGAGCTGAACAAGGTAACGGTGAAGAACCGTACCCACTCCCGAAGATTGATGATCTCTTTCACCAGCTACAAGGAGCATCTTGGTTCTCCAAGATTGATCTGCATTCAGGATATCATCAGATGAGGTTCAGAGAGGAGGATGTACAGAAGACTGCGTTTCGGACGCGCTATGGCCACTACGAGTTTGTGGTGATGCCCTTCGGGCTCACCAATGCTCCTGCCGCGTTCATGGACCTCATGAACCGTGTGTGTAGACTGATGTTAGACCAGTCTGTGATAGTGTTTATTAATGATATCTTGGTTTACTCCAAGATGCAGGAGGAACACGAGGAGCACCTGCGAGAGGTTCTAGAGACTTTGAGGAGGGAGAACTTGTATGCTAAGTTCTCCAAGTGTGAGTTCTGGTTGCGCGAGGTGCAGTTCCTTGGGCATGTCGTCAACCAGAACGGGATCTCAGTGGACCCGGCCAAAGTGGAGGCCATGATGAGATGGGAGGTTCCGAAGTCTCCATCCGAGATTCGGAGTTTCCTAGGATTAGCCGGCTACTATCGGAGATTCATCCAGGATTTCTCCAAGATAGTCGTACCCCTAAAAAGGCTAACAAGGAAGGTCATGGTCTTTTGTTAGGGGCCTGAGCAGTAGGCCGCGTTCGAGACACTGAGATAGAGATTGTGCAAGGCGCCAATCTTAGCCCTGCCATAGGGCATGGAGGATTTTGTTGTGTACTGTGATGCGTCCATCTCAGGTTTGGGCACAGTATTGATGCAGAGAAGGCATGACATTGCCTACGCATCGAGGCAGCTGAAGCCTCACGAGGCGAACTACCCGACGCATAATTTGGAGTTGGGGGCTGTTGTATTCACCCTCAAGATTTGGCGTCATTACCTCTATGGGGTTCATTATACAATCTACACAGACCATAAGAGTCTGAGGTACCTCATGGATCAGTCAAATCTAAACATGAGGCAGCATCGGTGGATGGACGTGGTAAAGGATTACGATTGCGAGATCCTTTATCACCCGGGTAATGCCAATGTGGTGGCCGACGCGCTTAGCCACAAAGCAGCGCCGATCAGGAATATCTGCCTGAGGATGACAACGGTGACTCCGCTGTTGGAGCAGATTCAGGAGGCCATGAAGGAGGAACATCGGAAGAGCAAGCGGATAATGGGGCAGGTGTAGCACCTGGTTCTTGGTATGTATTTTGTTATTAAATCTTCATGTATTTTTGCATTTTTGGCCTTGGACTCGGCGAGTCGAAGGACTACCTTGCTAAGTAGAAGCAGGATGAGGAGCGGGGATTAAGTTGCGGACTCGGCGAGTAGCCGTTGTTTGAGAAAAAAACCCTAATCCAGGGATTTGCACCCTATTTAAACGACCTTATGCAGCCTCCTTTCCCCCTTTATGCTCCCAAACACTCCTCATAGCAAACCCTAGCCGTTTTTGTGAAGATCTAAGGCTTTTTGAGTGATTCTTGTGAGTTTTGATCTCAAGGAAGAAGGAAGAGCATAGAAGGATCAAGAGGGGACTAAAGGATTCGAGTTTGGTTCATCATTTGCAGTCTTTGGAAGGTATAAAGTCTGAACCTTGCTCATTCTTTAGTTAGATCCCTCTTTGGGGTGATTTAGGGCTTTTATAAGCCATTTTTGGTGGCCAACCATGTTTGCAAACATGGTTGGGGGGTTTGGGCTTCTGTATCATGTCATTTTATGAGCCACAAGTCAGATCTAGGTTGCTTTTTGCACCAAGCAAGGCCCCATGCAACAAAAGAACCATTTTAAAGCCTTTTAAGCTCTAATGTCTCATGCATGCACGTAAAGTTTGTAACTTTATGTGCTAGATCGAGTTTGGGGGCCTGGATCTATCATTTGGTTAAGTGTTGTACATCAGAAATTGAAGTTCTTAGTAAGGAATGTGATAGACACGGTGAGTCCATTCCTGGACTCGGTGAGTCCAAGGGTTTTGGTCCCATATCAGTGAGGGTCATAAGGACCAGTTGAGTGTGGAAGGGTTTTAAGAGCCCCGGGGAGTGACCCAACGTTCTGGACTAAGCAAAGTGTTATGGGAATTCATGGTACTCGACGAGTGCATGAACGGACTCGGCGAGTCCAAGACAATCTTCATGGAACTCAGCGAGTTGTTCATCAACTCAGTGAGTCGAGGATAGAACGTGTTCATAGGATGAAGAGTAACTCGACGAGTTGTTCATACAACTCGGCGAGTCAAGTCAGGACATGAGTATCAGTTGATGATGAACTCGGCGAGTTGTTCATACAACTGGAAGTTGACTTTGATTTTGACTTTGATTTTGTCAAGGGGTAAAATGGTCATTCTACCCTAAGGGTAGATGTCAGTTTCTGACTAAGTGTTTTGTGGGAATTTTAGCCGGTGGATTTCCGGAGCAGCAGTGGCAGCAGTCAGAGGATTCCCGCACAATTCAGCAGATAAGAGGTAAGTTACCTTCCAGTAGGGGTGGGTCTAAGGCCACAATGTCGGCCCACCATTGAGAAGTATTTAGGAGATAATTGTCTTTGTGATAATTTATCTTGGTCTGGTATGCGTTTGGTTATGAGTTATATCTGCATGATATGTTACATGATAGAGATAGTTTCCTCCATAGTGGTCCTTAGGACCAAGGGGTAGGTCAGTACCCAATTATGTCTGAATGTGTGTTTTTATCTCACTATCGTATGCTAGTGGTAAGGGGTGGAATAGTCCCCAGTTACCGGTTGAAAGATACCGATGACGGTTACCGGTTGAAAGATACCGATGATGATTACCGGTTGTAAGATACCGATGGTATTGTATGGTATGTGGTATGATGGGGGAACTCATTAAGCTTTGTGCTTACGGTTTCAGTTTTCAGTTTCAAGTACCTCTTCATCTAAGGGGAAGGAATCGGCAGCGTAGCATGGCATCACACACACATATGATTTTTCCACATGGTGTTTTCTGGGATTGTACTCTGATATGACAATTGTTCATGGTTGTGGGTTTCAAATATGATACTTGGTTTTGAGATGTCGTGTTTATACAATACTTTCTAATGAATGTTTTATGAATTAATTAATCAAAAATGAAATTTTTGGGCTTGAATTTTGGGATGTTACAAGTTGGTATCAGAGCCCTGGTTTGAGGGATTCGGACACGCCCTCGGGGGTGTCTGGACTCAAACTAAGGGGCTAAAAGATTTTTACAATAAAATGGTTTTCTAAGAATCTAAGCGAAAGGATTTTACGAAAGACAAGGTGTGTGATGCATGCGACCGGCCGGGCTCAAGTAAGTTTTCCCCAAGATACCCATACATGTTATGTTATGCTATATGGCTTGATTCAGAATTGCATGCTAGAATAGGACTAAGGATCTAGGAAGATGCCTTGTGTGCCTGATATATGATTATGATAATCGCATGCTAGTTAGGGCTAAGGATCTAGTAGGATGCCTTATATACCTATTGTATGAGCTATATGCTAGGGCTGTTTAGTCAGAAGTATGATGGCATGTATAGGTTATGCCTGATTTGGTTACTCGATGCACGAATGCTGCTTGCTTTGTGCTATGGGGGTTCTGGCTATTTCCAACTAACTAAGGAACGGATATGTAACAGTACCTACAAGTTAGTTAGGGGGAAATGGTAGGGGGATCCTGTGCAGCTGATGGCGGAGAGTAGGTCGGAGAGTGCCCTAGGGAAGCCTAGGATGAGGTTAATGGATTGGGGTATCGGTAAAGAGACCTGGTGAAGTTGAAGCAATCCTTGAAGAAAGCACGGGTAGATGTGGAAGGTAGTATGGGCCCGTACTACTGAAAGAAGAGGACCCGTACTCGAATCAAGGAGGGCCTAGACGAAATCGGGAACCTTGGGAAGTATGTTAGATCCCTCGAGTATGTGAATGATCATGACCTTTATGCGTGCATTTTCAGTATGGTGACCACATGACTTGGAGCAAGAGGTTCCGGATCAGGATCAGGATCGGGCTCAGGTTCGGGATCCGAGCAGGTTGATGACGGGCTACGCGAGTTCATCGCATATGAGATCACGAGGGGCATCCTTGACTCGACCCCTATCATCTTCGGGTCAATCAAGGAGGGGATTGTTGAGCTGATGGAGGATCGTCTCCGATCATTTAGGAGTGATATGGCGTCTAGCCAGATGAGTACGCACACACTGTCCTTTAAGGACTTTTGTGGGAGTGGTGCGCCAGATTTCCATGGGGTGAAAGACCCCATTGCTGCTAGGAGATGGATCGCAGACATTGAGTCTGTGCAGCTGACGAGCTTCTGCCCAGAGGGGTCGAAGGTGAGATATGCAGCAGGATGCTTGCGAGATAGGGCTAGGGATTGGTGGGAGTCTATTGGCGACTCATTGGGAGCCTCGGGTGTTGAGGCTATGACTTGGTCGGACTTTGTGACCAGATTCAGGGCGGAGTTTGTGCCAGCTGTGGAGCTTCAACTGCTGGCCAGGGAGTTTTTGGATATGAGGCAGACTACGGAGACTGTGGCGGAGATCACCGCCAAGTTCCAGGAGAGGGCATTGCTAGTGCCCCAGTACGCGGGTGATGAGGATATGAGGAGGACCCGCTACCATAACATGCTACGAGTTGACATTCGGGAGCATGTTAGTTTTTCAGCTTGCCCTACCTTGGATTCCATGATTGCCAAGGCTAGGGAGAGGGAGATTGATCTGGAGCACGTCCAGAAGAGGAAGGCAGTGGAGGGGCTGACGACTGGGGCTTCGGGGAAGAATCCCAGGGGATCTGATGGTAGGCCGAAAGTCCAGGCAGGACGGGACCGCTGTGGGAAATGTGGTCGGTCATACGAGGGAGCTTGTCGCACTGGGCCAGGTTCGAGCTGCTATAAGTGTGGCAAGGTGGGGCATTTTGGCAGGCATTGTACTGCCCCTGCCCCTGCGGTACAGATGACAGACCAGATTTGCTTCCATTGCAATCAGAGGGGCCACAAAAGGGCCAACTGCCCGAGATTGACAGCAGTGCCAGCGGCAGCGCCGGTCTCAGCGACGGCGCGGGTTGCAGATGGCCGGAAGGTCAAGACAGAGGTTCCAGTGGTGCTGAGCCGAGCATTTCAGCTGACAGCCGAGGAGGCACGCGCTGCACCCGATGTGGTGACGGGTATGATTCTTTCCCTCTGATCTTCTTTTGTTGTGATTGTGTTATTGATATGTGCTCTGTTTAGGATCGATCCATGTGAACGGCATCCCAGTTCTGGTGTTGTTTGACTCGGGCGCTACGTGATCATTTGTGTCTCTTGCTCTTAGCAAGAGATTTTCCGAGTCTTCGGGCATGTTGGATTGCCCTCTAGAGGTAGAGATTGCAGACGACCGTTCGGTGCAGGCATCGACGGTATTTCGAGATTGTGTGCCGAGGTTATTTGAGGAGCGCTACTTGGTAGACTTGGTTCCCATTCCATTGCGTGGGAACAAGGTGATTATAGGCATGGATTGACTCAGCCCTAATGGGATAGTGATCAACTACGCGCAGCAGTTGGTGCGGGTTAGGACCCCAAGTGGGGGAGAGCTGGTGATCCAGGGCAAGAGGCCACAGCAAGGACCAGCTTTATGTTTAGCAGCGAGAGCTAGGCGCTACCTCCAGTGGGGTTGCGCAGGTTATGTCGCGTATGTTATGGATACCTGGGAAACGGGTAAGGCGACGGTGGACGATGTACCTGTGGTACGGGAGTTTGCGGACGTATTCCCCAAGGAGTTGCCTGGGATACCTCCAGAACGACAGGTGGAATTCAGGATCGACCTAGTTCCTGGTGCGGCTCCGATAGCCAAGGCACCGTATCGGGTGGCTCCTCCTGAGATGCAGGAGTTGTCTACACAGCTACAGGAGCTGTTAGACAAGGGTTTCATTAGAACGAGCAGTTCACCCTGGGGAGCCCTGATTCTGTTTGTGAGGAAGAAGGACGGGTCGCATCGGATGTGTATATAGATTATCGGGAGCTGAACAAGGTAACGGTGAAGAACCGCTACCCACTCCCGAGGATTGATGATCTCTTTGACCAGCTTCAGGGAGCATCTTGGTTCTCCAAGATTGATTTGCGTTCAGGGTATCATCAGATGAGGGTCAGAGAGGAGGATGTGCAGAAGACTGCGTTTCGGACGCGTTATGGCCAGTATGAGTTTGTGGTGATGCCTTTTGGGCTCACCAATGCTCCTGCCGCATTCATGGATCTCATGAACCGCGTGTGTAGACCGATCTTAGATCGGTCTGTGATAATATTTATTGATGACATCTTGGTTTATTCCAAGACGCGGGAGCAGCATGAGGAGCATCTACGGGAGGTTCTGGAGACTTTGAGGAGGGAGAACTTGTATGCTAAGTTCTCCAAGTGTGAGTTCTGGTTGCGCAAGGTGCAGTTTCTCGGGCGCCTTGTCAACCAGAATGGGATTTCGGTAGATCCGGCCAAGATAGAGGCCGTGATGAATTGGGAGGTTCCGAGGTCTCCATCTGAGATTCGGAGCTTTCTAGGATTGGCAAGCTACTATCGGAGATTCATTCAGGACTTCTCTAAGATAGCGGTTCCGCTCACCCGACTGACTAAGAAGTCGGTGGTGTATCGCTGGGGGCCTGAGCAATAGGCCGCATTTGAGACACTGAGATAGAGATTGTGCGAGGCGCCAATATTAGCCCTGTCAGAGGGCATGGAGGATTTTATTGTGTACTGCGATGCATCCATCGCAGGTTTGGGAGCAGTATTGATGCAGAAAGGGCATGTCATCGCCTACGCATAAAGGCAGCTGAAGCCTCACGAGGCGAACTACCCGATGCATGATTTGGAGTTGGGGACTGTTGTGTTCACCCTCAAGATTTGGTGTCATTACCTCTATGGGGTTCGTTGTACGATTTACACGGACCACTAGAGTTTGAGGTATCTCATGGACCAGCCAAATCTAAATATGAGGCAGCATCAGTGGCTTGATGTGGTGAAGGATTATGATTGTGAGATCCTCTACCATCCGGGGAAGGCCAATATCGTGGTCGATGCGCTTAACCGCAAGGCAGCGCCGATCAGGGATATCTGTCTAAGGATGATAGTGCTAACTCTGCTTCTGGAGCGTATCCGGGAGGCTCAACAGGAGGCCATGAAGGAGGAACATCGAAAGAGTGAGCGGATTGTGGGCCAGGTTTCCTCTTTCGACTATGATAGCCAGGGTTTATTGACTCTTCACCGGAGGGTGTGGGTCCCTTATCATGGAGGAGTGTGCCAGGTCCTGTTGGAGGAGGCGCACAAATCCCGATTCTCCATTCATCCCGGGGCGACGAAGATGTATAGTGATCTTTGTCTGGACTATTGGTGGCCCTGCATGAAGCAGGATGTGGCATGGTACGTGGAGCGGTGTTTGACCTGCAGGAAGGTCAAGGCCGAGCATCAGAGACCACACGGCAAGATGCAGCCGTTGGATATCCCACTGTGGAAATGGGAGGATATTATGATAGATTTTATCACGAAACTTCCCAGGACCGCGCGAGGGGTGGATTCGATAC
This sequence comes from Lactuca serriola, assembly GCF_051521515.1. Classification (NCBI taxonomy): domain Eukaryota; kingdom Viridiplantae; phylum Streptophyta; class Magnoliopsida; order Asterales; family Asteraceae; genus Lactuca; species Lactuca serriola. The sequence goes on from NC_136412.1 coordinate 75,822,102, forward strand.
TGGTTATCGTGGATCGATTGACCAAGAGCGCCCACTTTATCCCGATACAGGAGAGCATCTCGGCCGAGAAATTGGCCGATGTCTATATCAAGGAGGTGGTGGCGCGGCACGGAGTTCCAGTTTCGGTGATTTTAGATAGAGACGTGCGGTTTACTTCCAGGTTTTGGAAAAGGTTTCATGACGAGCTGGGTACTCGTCTGCATTTTAGCACCGCTTTTCACCCGCAAACGGATGGCCAGAGCGAGCGGACCATCCAGACTCTGGAGGATATGTTGCGGGCATGTGTTTTAAATTCCGGAGGTAGTTAGGATACCTACCTCCCGTTGGCGGAGTTCTTGTATAATAACAGCTATCATGCGAGTATCGACCGTCCTCCCTTCGAGATTTTATATGGGAGGAGGTGCAGGACCCCGATATGTTGGGGCGAGGTTGGACAGAGAGTCATGGGAAGCACCGAAGTAGTGCTCAAGACGACAGAGAAGATTCAGCAGGCTCCAGACTGCTCAGAGTTGGCAGAAACGTTATGCCAACAAGCGTCGATCAGACCTGGAATTCCAGGTCGGGGATATGGTTCTCCTGAAGGTGTCACCATGGAAGGGCGTCATCCGATTCAGGAAGTGAGGCAATTTGGGCCCAAGGTATATCGGACCGTTCAAGGTTGTAGCTCGGGTGGGCAAGGTGGCGTATCGGCTGGATCTGCCAGCCGAGCTCAGTCAGATCCACAGCACTTTCCACATCTCTCAGCTGCGGAAGTGCCTAGTGGACGATACAGCGGTGGTACCCTTGGAGGACATTCAGGTTGATTGCAGCCTGAATTACATCGAGCGGCCTGTGGTGATCCTTGACCGGAAGTCGAAGGATCAGAGGAACAAAAGAGTAGAACTTGTGAAGGTGCAGTGGCAACACCGGAAGGGGTCGGAGTGGACTTGGGAACCGGTGAGTGATGATGGAGCACTACCCCGAGCTGTTTCAGGATCGAGAGGCAGATTTCGAGGACGAAGTCTAAAATAAGTGTGGGAGATTCGTAGCACTTGGTTCTTGGTATGTATTCTGTTATTAAATCTTCATGTATTTTTGCATTTTTGGCCTTGGACTCGGCGATACGAAGGACTGACTCGCCAAGTAGAAGTGGGATGAGGCGCGGGGATTAAGTTGCGGACTCGGCGAGTAGCCGCTGTTTGGGCAAAAACCCTAATCCAGGGGTTTGTACCCTATTTAAATGACCTTATGCAGCCTCTTTTCCCCCTTTATGCTCCCAAACACTCCTCATAGAAAACCCTAGCCGTTTTTGTGAAGATCTAAGGCTTTTTGAGTGATTCTTGTGAGTTTTGATCTCAAGGAAGAAGGAAGAGCATAGAAGGATCAAGAGGGGACTGAAGGATTCGAGTTTGGTTCATCATTTGTAGTCTTTGGAAGGTATAAAGTCTGAACCTTGCTCATTCTTTTGTTAGACCCCTCTTTGGGGTGATTTAGGGCTTTTATAAGCCATTTTTGGTGGCCAACCATGTTTGCAAACATGGTTGGGGGTTTGGGCTTCTGTATCATGTCATTTTATGTAACGCCCCGTGTTTTCTCGGTACGTTTGGTTATTTTAATTTAATTATCCTTGTAACCTTGGGTTAATTTATTTAACCAATGTCTGATTTCTTATGTTATTGGACTCTTTTGATCATCTTGTAAACTCCTTTTATTGAAGTCCATGGGCTATGGGCCTATTTGCAAAGTCCATCTAGTTAATAGTACTTAATGTGTAAATTGAATCATTTGGAACACACACAAGGAAAACACTCTAAACCCTCCCTCTCTCTCAAAAATCGTCCCTCTCTCTCTCTTTGGGATCAAGAGCAGCCAAGGGGCTGTTTGGAGCTTAATTCTTGTTCATTTCCAGCCTTGATTCGTATTGGTATGAACCTCCTTATCCTTTCTTACGACTTGATTCATAACCTTGTTCTAGTTTTATGATTTCATCTTCACCTCTTCTCCTTCTTATTTTATTGTAATTGTATGTTATACATCATCTCAAGATCCTATCTTCACCCCATATGTGGTGGATGATGGATCTAGGGGATTACATGTGGCAAAAGATCATGGAAACCCTAAAAGGGAGAATGATGATTTTATGTGCTTATGTTTATTTTCATGTTGATTATTATTACATCCTTGTGGCTAAATGAAATCCTAATGATCCCTAACCCTTTTTAGTACCAACATTATCATGGGGACTGAATTGGGATGATGAACACATCTTAAAATGTGTTTCAAAAGGAGAAGGATGGATAAGCCAAAAAGGAATCACGGGTGGCTACGATTCTGTTTTCCATCAGATATGTAGTCATTTTGTAAAAATCATATCTGGAGCTCTAGAACTCAAACGGACCCCAAACCAGTTCCAAAACTTCACAAATTGAGTTGACTAACTTTCTTAAGAAGTCCAACCTCACTGATAAGGGCTTTATCTATGTGAAAGAATGGCATCTTTGCTGTTAGGTCTGATCCGGGTCTGTTCTGATATGTCATTTTGTTTTCATCATTTCTAAGGCTTGGAAAAGGATCCAGAGTGATTCCAAGTTTCAATATGTTCCTTATATTATGAATTTAAGATCTGGAGAATATGGGGTGTTATTTCCAATTATAAATTGGGTATAATGGATCCACACTCCAGGTCAGTGGGCAATCACCATCTTTTGCTAGTGCTGTGATTGTCCACAATGTGAATTTTATATATGGAGTTTGAGAGATGCTTTTCATTCAATTCCAACTATGAGACTTTCACTTGTATGTCCTTTACTTCTCTTAATTTTCTTTTGGACTAATTCTACTCACAAGTTGGGTAGAATTGGCCAACATCACTTGACTGTATTGTTGGAGACAGAAGTGATACACCATTTTGTAAAATTCATATTTAATTCATCTTTTGGAGTTAGAATGAGTTCTTTATAGTTGTGGAATCCAGAGCAATCATAGTTTCCTATAAAATTTATTTAAAGCTATGTTTCTGTTTTAGATTTTGGAGTAAATCCGTTTTGAACAGCAGGTCTGTTTTAGAGACCTTGCTGTGATTACTCTTTTCTCAACTCATAGCTTCGTTACTTCTCCTTTCTAACCTTTATTCCTTCTTAGGCGAGGTTTTGAAGTTTGCTCAAGCTTGGTAGCATTATTTGATTGTTAGCCATCCTTAATACTCACTCAAGGTGGGTTCTCTCACACCTTTGTATTGATGATTGTGTTTGCTAGTTAGCTCATGTGTGATTATTTGAATTTATACTATATAAGTATTGTTTTAATTCGTACATGTGCACTGTATGTAACTAATTATGGATATGGGGACACCACCAAAGGATACGGATTACCGGTGCGGTGGGTAGGTAAGATCACCAACGTAATACTCTTCGTGAGGTGCGGTGATTAGGGCCAAATGATACGGGATCTTCCCGGTGCGGTTCAAACCTACAAGTCCTTCTCGTAATATAGACATTGATTCGTTCTTTGCCTTTATCATTATAATTGGAAAATGGATTAGGGCTAGTAAATATGAATGTTAGTACAATGTCTGTGTTTGAATTCACTAAGCTTCGTGCTTACGTTTTTCCCTTATAACTTTTCAGGTGTTAAGATTAAAGAGGCTAAGGCTTGACATGGAGCATCGGGACATCGCTACTAGTTATTTTGTTGGGACCTTATTATTATTATTACTTCCGCACTTATTTTATATGATTATTAAGTTGATGGATTATGTTATGACTATTTCAGTTGTTTTAATTTAATTTAAGATGGGTTTTAAAAGTTTAAAATTTTTGCAAAAAAAATTGGGTGTCACAAGTTGGTATCAGAGCCACAGTTTGAGGGAACTAGGCATTCTTGTGGATGTTCTAGACTCAAATTTGAGGCTCTATAAGAGTTTATTTTCTTTTTAAAATATTTTTCAAACTTTCTGAAGACTAGTAGTGAAAGATGTCGCGGTGTACCAGTCAGCCAGCCAAGTAAGCCTTATTTCTTATGTTAAATGTTTATGTTAAATTGTTGACTATGAATTGGATTCTACTAGCCTTAAAATATTAGATTACACACTTAGTTAGTGTTAACATGTGAGAGAGTTGTAAAATTAACGGCTAGAGCGAACTGGAAATTTTGAAACTAGACGCGAATGCGAAATTGGAACTTGTGTGGAAGGTAGTAGAAGGGCCCCTACTATTTGAAACATCGGTGTCGGTTTCGAGTCGGGGCAAGGTTGAAAAATTTTCGGCAAGCTGAGTGTTTTGTCTTCCTAGAAATATGTAGGCTGAATTGTTTCTAAGATTTTCCTTCTTCTGTGGATACCAATGGATCCGCCTGCTCGACTTAATCAGCTCCAAATGGAGCAAGTTAGGGATATTGTCGCTGAGGAATTCAATAACGGTTTCAACGAACTAATCCCGGGTGTGACCAACGACATAATCAACCAATTCGGTGCTCTTCTGGATGAGCGCCTCGCGGCTATTCCCGGGGAAGCGTTACTGTCTTTGCCTGTTCAGGATTCGGCATACTACTTCGAGAAGTTCAACAAGTGTAGCTCTCCTCTTTGGAATGGTGAATCCGACCCATTTGCTACTAAGCCCTGGGTGTCAGATGTTGAGGGCGCCTTCATAAGTGTTGGGTGTCCGGACTAGTACAAAGCAGTGATCGCCATGAATCAGCTGTGAAAAAGGGGAAAGACATAGTGGAACACCATCACCGCTCTATTGAACGAAGACGAAGTGAGGGCCATGTCTTGGGCCCAATTTGTGGAGAGGTTCGAGGCACAATATGTGCCTAAGGTGGAGCAGCAGCGGATGCAGCAAGAGTTCATGGCCTTACAGCAGACTACCGAATCCGTTAGTGACCTGAACGCCAAGTTCTTGGAGATGCTATCTTTTTGCCCCTCGTTTGCTGGGAACGAGGCCTGGTTAGTCAGCCGGTACACGGCCATCCTACATATCGAGATTCGGGAATTTGTTAGCATGCAGAAGTTCTTGAATTTATCTGCGATCATGAATGTAGCGAGGAGGAGGGAAATCGAGTTGCTGACCCAGTCCAAGAGGAAGGCCAATGACACCTCTTCCAAGACATCCAGAGATGCCCAGAAAACGCAAAAGCAGGGTAGTAAGTCAAGGTATGAGTATAGGACGTCTTTAGGGCGAGAAAAATATGTTGATATGCTACAACTGCAAAAAGCCAGGGCATCATTGGAAGAATTGTAGGGATCCCCCTGCGAGTGCAGTACCTCATATTACTTCTGCAGTTCCCATCTGCTATCACTGCAACGAGACGAGACACAAGAAGCCTGAATGCCCGAAGTTGAAGACTGGTAAAGGAGACAGGGGTACAAATCCTACAATTGCATCATCCTCTAAGGGAACCATTATGGTGACATGAGGTCGTGCTCACCAGATGACTGTGGAGGAGCCGGTGATTACAACGACAGTGGCAGACACTTATTTGCTAGATTCCAAGCCCGATGTTGTTATGTTTGATAGCGGTGCTACCCATTCTTTTGTATCTCACACGTTTATTAATCGTTTGGGGCATAGTATCGGAAAATTGGCTCACCCAATGGTTGTCGATGTTGTCGACAACCGCACTATTTATGTCACCGATGTCTATCGGGGTTGCACTCTCGAGTTTTCTGGAGTTGAATTCCCTATTGATCTTATCCCTATTGCGATGCGAGAGCTCTGCGTTATCGTAGGCATGGATTGGCTTGATGCATTTGATGCGGAAATCCACTGTCGTAAGAAGCAAGTTCGTGTTCGAAACCCTAGAGGTGGAGAACTTATTATTCAGGGGGACATTCCCTGCCTGGCTATGGCTTCTTACTCTTCTGGTATAGCACTAGACGACGTTCCTATCATTTCCGACTTCAGCGATGTCTTTCCATAGGAACTCCCTGGCTTGCCACCTGTTCGGCAAGTGGAGTTTCGCATTGATTTGGTGCCAGGTGCGACTCCGGTAGCAAAATCTCCTTACCGCTTGGCACCACCTGAAATGAAAGAGCTCCAAGATCAACTTCAAGAACTAAGTGATAAAGGGTTTATACGGCCAAGCTACTCGCCTTGGGGTGCTCCTATTCTCTTTGTGAAGAAGAAAGATGGATCCCAGCGAATGTGTATTGATTATAGGGAGCTAAACAAGCGCACAATAAAGAATAGGTACCCATTGCCACGTATTGACGATCTTTTCGATCAGCTTCAGGGAGCATCTTGGTTTTCCAAGATTGATTTACGTTACGGTTACCATCAGATGCGGGTTCGTGAAGAAGACATTGAGAAAACAGCATTCCGTACTCACCCTCTGACATTGAGAAAACGGTATTAAGGTCGATCAAGCCAAGGTTAATGCGGTTAAACAATGGAAGATTCTAAAAACACCTTCTGAAATTCGCAGTTTCTTGGGTTTAGCCGGTTATTACCGGAGGTTCATTGAAAATTTCTCTAAAATCACCTTACCACTCACCCGATTGACCAAGAAATCAATGAATTTCGTTTGGGGCCCGGAGCAGCAGCTGGCGTTTGATGAGCTAAGGAAACGATTGTGTGATGCTCCGATTTTGGCCTTACCTGATGGGGTTGAGGATATGGTGGTTTACTGTGATGCATCGCTTCAAGGTCTTGGTGCCGTGTTAATGCAACGAGATAGGGTGATAGCCTATGCCTCCCGACAGCTGAAACCCCACGAACGAAACTACCCCACTCATGATTTGGAGCTTGGGGCTGTTGTTTTCGCTCTTAAGATTTGGAGACACTATCCCTATGGAGTGAAGTTTATCATATACACTGACCATAAGAGTCTAAAATATTTGTTCGAGCAGCGGGATTTGAATATGAGGCAGATCCGATGGTTGGATGTGGCAAAAGATTATGATTGTGAAATTCACTACCACCCCGGTAAAGCTAATGTGGTAGCTGATGCTCTCAGTCGTAAACAATCTGCCGAACCGATTCGAGCTAAGTGTCTCCGGATCACAATGGTGTCGTCTTTGTTAGATCTAATCCGGGACGCCCAAAAGACGGCAATACTGGAGGAAAACATCAGGCGTGAGAAGATTGGGAAAGAGTTGCCTAAGATGGAACGAGACGGGCGGGGTTTTCTGACTCGCTACGGTAGGGTTTGGGTTCCATATACCGGGGGAAATCGGAAAACCCTAATGGATGAGTCTCATAAGTCAAAATTTTCTATCCATCCTGGTGCTACTAAAATGTATCGGGACCTTCATGAGGCTTACTGGTGGCATGGAATGAATAATGATGTGGCTCGATTTGTGGAAGAATGTATGACCTGTCGGAAGGTCAAGGCGGAACACCAGAAACCGCATGGGAAGTTGCAACCATTGGAGATTCCTGAATGGAAATGGGAGCATCTAACCATGGACTTCATTACAAAACTTCCTAGAACTACCCGAGGATCAGATACGATATGGGTGATTGTTGATCGTTTGACTAAGAGTGCTCACTTTCTGGCTATAAAGGAGAGCTCATCGGCGGAGAAATTAGCCGAGATCTTTGTTCGGGAGATTGTCTCATTACATGGGGTGCCTGTTTCTATCATCTCCGATCGAGACACCCGATTTACCTCTCGGTTCTGGAGGAAGTTTCAAGAGGAATTGGGCACATGATTACATTTTACTACCGCCTTCCATCCGCAGACAGACGGGCAGAGTGAGCGGACGATTCAGACCTTGGAGGACATGCTTAGGGCGTGTGCGATTGATTTTGGGGGTAGTTGGGATGACCATCTACATCTAGCTGAGTTTTCTTATAACAACAGCTATCACTCGAGCATTAAAATGCCTCCGTATGAAGCCTTGTACGGGAGGAAGTGCAGGACGCCCGTTTGTTGGGGCGAGGTTGGGCAGAGGGTACTTAGGAGTACCGATATCGTGCTACAGACTACGAAGAAAATCCAAGTGATTCGGGATCATTTGGTCACAGCGAGCAGTCGTCAGAAAAGTTATGCCGACAAAAGACGCTCCAATATTGAGTTCCAGGTGGGAGATTATGTGTTGCTTAAAGTTTCCCCCTGGAAAGGTGTGATTCGATTTCGGAAGCGGGGAAAGCTCGGACCCCGATTCATTGGACCCTACAAGGTCATAGCTCGTGTGGGGAAGGTGGCTTACCGTTTAGAGCTTCCTGACGAGCTTAGTCTAATTCATAATACATTCCACGTGTCTCAGTTACGAAAATGTGTTGTTGATGAGACCGCTGTGATACCACTGGAGGACATACAAATTGACGAGCGTCTCAATTATGTTGAGAAACCAATTGCTATTTTAGAACGAAAGACGAAAGCTCTCCGCAACAAGACTATAAACCTTCTGAGATCAGGAGTTTCCTTGGATTGGCAGGGTACTATCGGAGATTTATTAAGGACTTCTCCAGAATTGCAGTGCCACTTACTAGATTGACCCGAAAGGGGGTTGCATTCTCATGGGGACCCGAGCAGCAGACCTCTTTTGAGACACTTCGCCAGAGATTGTGCGAAGCCCCGGTGTTAGCTCTCCCAGAAGGGATGGAGGATTTTGTAGTTTATTGTGATGCATCTATTTCGGGGATGGGTGCAGTTCTGATGCAAAGAGGGCATGTAATAGCATATGCATCGAGGCAGCTGAAGCCTCACGAGACGAGATATCCCACGCATGATCTAGAGCTGGGGGCAGTAGTGTTCGCCCTCAAGATTTGGCGTCATTACTTGTATGGAGTTCGTTGCACGATATACACTGACCATAAGAGTTTGAAGTACTTGATGGACCAGCCCAACCTAAACATGCGTCAGAGGAGGTGGTTGGATGTGGTCAAGGATTATGATTGCGAGATCCTGTACCACCCGGGCAAAGCTAATGTGGTAGCAGATGCGTTGAGCCGTAAGGGGGAGAGCACTCCACTACGAAATGTATGTTTGAGGTTGACCGTGATAGCTCCAGTATTAGATGCTATTCGTGGGGCACAGTCTGAGGCCATGCAACCGGAGATGCAGAAGAGGGAACGGGTCGTTGGTTTGGTTTCAGAGTTCGTTACTGATGATCGAGGGTTGATGACCTTTCAGGGTCGGATTTGGGTACCGTTTGTGGGCGGTACGTGTACTACTTTGATGGAGGAGGCACATCGATCGAAATTCTCGATCCATCCCGGGGCTACAAAGATGTATTTGGATTTGAGGAGAGAATATTGGTGGCCCTGCATGAAGAGGGACGTCGCGTGGTTTGTCGAGAGGTGCTTAACCTGCCGTAGGGTTAAGGCCGAGCACCAGAGACCACATGGCAAGTTGCAGCCATTGGAGGTTCCCGAGTGGAAGTGGGAACAGATCACTATGGATTTCATCACCAAATTGCCGAGGACTGCCAGAGGAGTTGATGCAATTTGGGTGATTGTAGACAGACTGACGAAGAGCGCTCACTTCCTTGCCATTAGTGAGAGTTCTTCAGCAGAGAAATTGGCGGAGGTGTATGTGAGAGAAGTAGTATCTCGGCATGGGGTGCCGATCTCGATTGTTTCAGATCATGATGTGCGTTTCACTTCTAGGTTCTGGAAGAAATTTCATGAGGAGTTGGGTACTAGATTGCATTTTAGTACCGCATATCATCCCCAGACAGACGGTCAGAGTGAGCGGACGATTCAGACGCTCGAGGACACGCTTCGGGCGTGTGTGTTGGATTTTGGGGGTAGCTGGGATGCATATTTGCCCTTGGCGGAGTTTTCCTACAACAACAGCCATCATTCGAGCATCGGTATGCCACCCTTTGAGCTGTTGTATGGTAGGAGATGTCGGACCCCCATTTGTTGGGGAGAGGTGGGACAGAGAGTGATGGGCAGTACGGAGATCATGCTTCAGACGACAGAGCAGATTCAGCAGGTTAGACAGAGGTTATTGACCGCCCAGAGCCGACAGAAAAGTTATGCAGACAGACGCCGGTCCGAGCTTGAGTTTCAGGTCGGCGACTTCGTACTCCTGAAGGTCTCTCCTTGGAAAGGAGTGATTCGATTCAGGAAGAGGGGCAAGTTGGGGCCCCGGTATATTGGTCCTTTTCGTGTGATTGCGAGGGTAGGCCGGGTGGCCACCGTTTGGAGTTGCCAGCGGAATTGAGTCAGATCCACGACACTTTTCATGTGTCGCAATTGAGAAAGTGTATAGCCGATGAGTCGGCAGTGGTTCCATTAGAGGACATTCAGGTGGATGCGAGCCTGAATTATGCCGAGAGACCAGTGGCCATCAGAGATCGGAAGATCAAGGTTCTGAGGAATAAGGAGATACCCCTGGTGTTAGTTCAGTGGCAGCACCGGAAGGGATCGGAAATGACCTGGGAGCCGGAGCGTGAGATGCGGGAGCAGCATCCGGAGCTATTTTCAGAGTGAGACTTCGAGGGCGAAGTCTGGTCCGAGTGGGGGAGAGTTGTAACAGCCCGGAATTCCAGGTATCGTTATATTTATGATTTTTGGGTGTTTTAAGAGGGGACTCGGCGAGTTGGAGCTCAGACTCGCCGAGTAGGATCGCGGATCTGGTCGCGGGTTCGCGACTGGACTCGACGAGTCCGGATATGGACTCGGCGAGTCTGCGTTGTTTAGCGAAACCCTAACCGTCCAGGTTTGGGACGTATATAAGGGGCCTTATGGCCGTTATTGTTCATCCTAGTCTTCTGAGAGAAACCCTAATTCGATTGTGAGCATCTGGAGCAAGGTTGAAGACCATTATTGATCTTGGAAGTGTTATTGTGCAAGGAGGAGGAGGCTTGGTTAAGGGAACAACAAGAGAAGCCACATTCTGAGGATTTGGGACACAGAGCAACGTTATTCAGGTAATATTTTCGAGTTGCATTCTTCTATGTTGATGTGTATATAGATTTAGGGTTTATTGAACCTTTTTGTGGCTAGATTGAGTGTTTCCCTAGTCCCCCAAGCGATTGGAACCCTATATTGGGACCCTTAGAAGTCCAGAGTGTCCCATGCCTGAGCATTTCGGGAATCAATGGAGGTTTTGGATTGGAATCCTTATGCCTTAGGTCAAAATGTAAATTATGAGTCTTGGGGTGTATTATGAGCACCGAAATGAGGGCTTTACGTGATGAACCAGTTTAGGAAGGCCAGACCTATGAATTGTCGGAGCAAATCTGACCTTAGGAAGCAGTTTGAGCGGTTGCATGGCATGGACTCGTCGAGTCCGATGAACAGACTCGGCGAGTAGCTTGAAGATTAACTGGGACTCGCCGAGTTGTTCTTCAGGCTCGGCGAGTTGAGTCGGGGTGGCCCCGCGATTCTTCCAGGAGGAACTCGTCGAGTCAAGGGGGTACTCGACGAGTAGAAAGGGAATCTTAGAGAATTGGTGAGAACGTGTAGACTCGCCGAGTCGCCCTAGCACTCGCCGAGTCCGGTCAAAGTTGACCGTTGACCGTTGACCGTTGACCAGAGTGGACCTGTGTTGACTTCTTAGGGATAGTCAACATTAGAGATATAAAGTGTTAACTAGGGACATTATGATGTTATAGGAGGATTAGAGCTCGGAGAATCGGGCACGAGGGATTCCCAAGTTGTGAGATATCGAGACACGCGAGGTGAGTCTTCTCACTATACTTTACCTTGAGTAGGTAACCAGAGTTATATGATAGAGTATTTGTATGCTGTGTATGTTATGTGTTGCACTGCATTCTCTATGTGATTTATGCTATGCTTGTGTACAGAGTTAGAACCTGAGGGTTCACAGAGTATGGGTGCACGGACCCATAGAGTTATAGCCTCGAGTGGCTAATATGTATTATATGGTATTTTGGAGAACTCACTAAGCTTTATGCTTACAGTGTTGGTGTTATTTGTTTCAGGTACTAGTGAGGATCGCGGGAAGGCGCCGGCCTGATCAGTGCACACACGCGGGATTTTTATATTATGTGATCTTGGGGATTTTATATATGTTATGAAATGAATTACAAACAATGATATTTTTATGAATATTAAATGAAGTTGTCTTTATTAAATGCGAAAAATTAATTCTAAATTCTTGGTGTTACAGTTTATGTGTATTGTGTTCCATTGTAACTACTATACACCATACAATCTTAGCCATGTATAAATCTCATCTAATGGTCCAAAACTTGTTATACACTCATACAATATATGTCATTCACATTTAATCCCAACTATATATATATATATATATATATATATATATATATATATATATATATATATATATATATATATATATATATATATAAATTTAGAATCAATGTCAGACAAATAAAGAGCGAATCAACCCAACTTGTTTCATTAATTTATGTCGTAATTTACATGTTCGGCCCAATTACAAAGCTCCCTCATGATGGATACGATGATATGATGAGCTTGGGATACCTAAATTAGTTTTTCTAATTACAATCATGAGGGTAGGAATCCCTCATCATTTTATTATTTGTTAAATACAATCTTTTTTTATTCATAAAAAAAGGTTATGTTCTTGGTTGGTTGTTGTTTATACATAGTTTATTTTAATATTGAAAACCCATTAAGCATGGTGGTTGGCCATTAACATCAAGTATTTATTTAATTGTATTAAAAAATTTAAAAGGTTATAATGCCTATCTTTCTTTTCAGCTATGATATTAATATAATCTAGGGATAATTAGGACATGCTTAAAACTAAAGTAAAGTGAACACACCGTCACCCTGGCATGCATGCACACTAATTCATTATTATTCATCACAAAAATGAGTTCAAACATCTTTTTGCATGAGTGCATGAGCATATATTTGACATTCTGAAATGAAAAATATTTTATATGTAACAGCTTAATTAAATTAATAAATTAAATAAAAAAATCAACCGAAAAAGAGAAAAGGTCCATCATTTTTAAAGTGATCCAAAATATATCCATAGAGGTTTAGATGCAAATTTCACAAATTATTTTATATGAAAAAACTTAGGCTCTTTTTTTGACGTTCAAACAATGATCAAAAAGTATTTGGCAAATTTAGGAAATAGAAGGACAACAAATTTGTAAAATATTAAGGCACTAGAAAAAAAATATATTTAAAAAAAAAAAGACGATCATATATATAAAAATAAACAAAAAAAGAATTATCGAAAAGTCAATTATAATTAGCGAATTTTTGTTTATAGGAATAAAATTATAAGAATAACAACGCTAAAACCTTAAGTTGTAATAAATATATATATATATATATATATATATATATATATATATATATATATATATATATATATATATATATATATATATATATATATCTTTTAATTATTTAGAGTTTTTAAAAAATATATAATTTAATAAAAAATCAAAAAATATAATATCATAATAAATAAATATAAATTATATTACGTACTAAAAAAATACCATCCCTGATATTAGAAAATCAATAAAATAAAATTAATAAAAAAAATCTCTATTCAAACACAATCAATCACCAAACACGAATCTTATTTCAACAATATTGGGGTCAAAATAAGATCCATTAATTGACAATTAACAAAATATAAAATTTTAAGAATATATTTATATACACGCGGCAAAGAAAATAAATTAAAAAAAGAAGGTAGTTGATGAAAAAACTATGAGTTCAGAATGACGTAGAAAATATAATCCTACTACTGGAGTAATGATTGATTCCAGTCCAAGTGAAATTACACCTCACCTAAAGTAGGCACGATATCATTGGCTACATCATTATTCCACAACAGCGATACAAGTTTCACCTTTTTATCTTTAACCAAAATGCTATACATACTACACAAGAATACGATATTCCCACGTATATATATATATATATATATATATATATATATATATATATATATATATATATATATATATATATTAATTGTTTCCTGCAAAAGAAAAAAGAGAAAGCTCAACCACAAGCACAAAAGAGAAGAAACTTAAAACCCAGTTGATGAATAAATCGCTAATTTTCATTCCCCTCGCCTTTCTGTGATAATCATGGAAGGTAGGGAAGGATTTAGAGCTAACAGTTCAAACATATGGAGGAACAGTGGTAGAGATGTCTTTTCAAGATCTTCACGTGAAGAAGACGATGAAGAAGCATTAAAATGGGCAGCTATTGAGAGACTGCCCACAAATCTTCGGTTACAAAGAGGCATACTGACCGAAGAAAAAGGCTGCCCGAAAGAGATTAATGTTAAGAATCTTGGATTGGTTGACAGAATGAATCTGTTGGAGAGGCTTGTTAAGATAGCTGAAGAAGATAATGAGAAGTTTTTGATGAAGCTTAGAGGAAGAATTGATCGGTAATTAATTTTAAATGTTTTTTTTTTTTAATTTTTCTTTTTATGGTTGTTGACTTGTTGGTGTTTTGACTTGGATGAATACAGAGTTGGAATTCGGCTTCCAACTATTGAAGTTCGGTTTGAGCATTTGAATGTTGACGCGGAAGCTTATATTGGTGGGAGAGCTTTACCTACTATATTCAACTTCTTGGTTAACATCCTAGAGGTTCTTCTTCTTTCACCTCTAATTCACAACTCAACACCAATACCAGTACCGGGTACTACACTACAGGACTTGTAGTACCCGTACTGGTGTAGTACATACCTAATATTGTTACCGGTACTGATACCGGATACAGGTGGGTAGTACCTGGTACCGTTATTGGCTAGTACCGAGTCCTGTTATCGATGTCACTAATTTTTGTCTCATCCAAAAAGGTCGGATAACGATTGTTCACGATTTCTTGTTTGTGCAAAAGACGAGATTGTCCTTGTCCTCGGAACTAGCCCTATAAAGTTAGGCTATTTCGATGATCTAAAAGCAGCCCTAGAAAGCTTTGTAAGCTATTTTTGATGATGACGACGATGATAATGCCTTTTGTACAGAAACAAGAATTACAGAGCGGGTCTCTGTCCCACCTTTTTAACTAGAATCAAAAATTGTAGTTTTTTTTTTTTTTCACCTTTTTTACTAGAGTAAAAATTCCGGTCTTAGTTTCTCAAAAATTATAGTTTTTAACTAAAATCGGATTCTCTTTTTCTTACAAAACAGGGATCCTTAAATTATTTGCATCTTCTTCCCAGCAGAAAGAAAACATTACCAATCCTTCATGATGTCAGTGGTATTGTTAAGCCTGGCAGGTAAGTTAGTTAGTACAGTAATGGTTACATTTTAAAGACAATTAATGACAACCTGTTTATTTGTTAAAATGGGGTAATTTGGGTTATGCTTTATTGATAATAGGTCAAACAAGTAAATTACAAAAACTAAACAGTTAGTCAAAGTGTACTATAGAGTGTTTGCACTCACCTAACTTATTTTATTATATTAATAAAGAAATTTGTAAGGGCTACATGCAAGAAATAACAAAGTATTTTTATTTATGTGTCTATTATAGCATCCTATCATTTCTTCATGTTACACACTGTACTTTTTGTATGGAAGTACATTGCTGTTTCTTGCATTTAGTCCTTTTTGCATGTGAGAAGTAACACTGATGAGTTCCACAGAATGACATTGCTGTTAGGCCCACCAAGCTCTGGGAAAACAACACTACTTTTGGCTTTGGCTGGAAAACTTGGGTCAGATTTACAAGTAAGCCAAAAGAGTTTAATTTAATCTGAAATTGTATTTGTAATGCAAGCTACTTTATGTAAAAAATTTGAAACTGAAAACGCTGCATTTATGCATTACAAAAGGTATCAGGAAGAGTGACATACAATGGGCATGAAATGGACGAATTTGTCCCTCAACGAACATCTGCTTATATAAGTCAATATGATCTTCATATTGGAGAAATGACAGTAAGAGAAACACTTGCTTTTTCAGCCAGATGCCAAGGAGTTGGAGCAAATTATGGTTAGTAATAATATATTGTAATTTTTGTCCCATTGACATCAGTCTCCCTCCAATGGACCCCACACACAATATAAGCTGTCCTGTTTTGTGTAAAATGAGGACAAATAAACATGTTGTGTAAAAGAAGATTGTGTTTTTTTAGAAATGTTGGCAGAATTGTCAAGGAGAGAAAAGGAAGCAAACATCAAGCCTGATCCTGATCTTGACATCTACATGAAGGTATGGCAACGCTTTTCCTAGGCCTTTTTGGTTTTAATTTCATAATTAATTAATATAAATATGATTATAGAAACCATTGTTAAAAAATAAGGGGAAAACACAGAAAAGCACTTGTAGTTTCATCAGTTTATTGATTCAGCTACTTAACTCTATTTTGACCATTCAAAACAAAACAACTGTTCTCGGGTTTAATATATGGGAAAATTACACCCTCTAGTTATATTTGTAGTATCATCATAAGAAGTATATATATACTCTGTTTCTTGATCTAATCTTTAATATTTCTTGATCAATTTTTTAGGCATCATCAATAGAAGGTCAAGAGGCTAGTGTTGTCACCGAGTATGTTATCAAGGTAATAGCTCAAGAATACTGCATTTGTTCTTTTCAGGGATATTTTCGATAATGATAATAAAGAGGGCATCCATGTCTTTTTGCATGGGACAAAAAATTGCAACTTTTGTCCCATTGACATGTGTTCTGTTTAAAATGCATCAAATATAAGTGAATATGTGAGAAAAACACAAATAATGTTCCGATATTTATGTTCAAATATGCAGATTTTAGGTCTTGAAGTGTGTGCAGACACTGTAGTAGGAGATGAAATGTTTAGGGGTATTTCAGGGGGACAAAAAAAGCGAGTCACAACAGGCGAAATGATGGTGGGGCCATCAAGAGTGTTGCTAATGGATGAGATATCAACGGGTTTAGACAGTTCAACCACTTTCCAAATAGTGAATTCAATTAAGCAATCAATTCACATACTTGAAGGAACTTCTGTCATCTCACTCCTTCAACCTGCACCTGAAACCTATGACCTATTCGATGATGTCATACTTTTAGCAGATGGACAAGTCGTGTATCAAGGTCCTAGAGAAAATGTGCTTGAGTTCTTTGAGTACATGGGTTTCAAATGTCCTGAAAGAAAAGCAGTTGCTGATTTTTTACAAGAAGTAATGTTTAGCTCTTGGGTTGCGTTTGTTACATGTAATTTCATTGTGGAGTTATTGAACTTTTGGCTAATGCTGGTTTCATGCTACAGGTAACATCAAAGAAAGATCAAGAGCAATACTGGATAAGAAAAAATGAAGCTTACAGTTTTGTTACAGTGCAAGAATTCTCAGAAGCATTTCGGTTGTTTCATGTGGGAAGAAAATTAGGTGATGAACTTGGTGTTGCATTTGACAAAACAAAGAGTCACCCTGCAGCTTTAACTACAAAAAAATATGGTGTTAGCAAAAAAGAATTGCTAAAAGCTTGCATATCTAGAGAATACTTGCTTATGAAAAGAAACTCCTTTGTGTATATATTCAAAATGACACAGGTAAGTAATTAAATAAAAATAAACAAGCATGATATATAAGCTTTCTAAGGGTATTTTTTATGATAGGGATAAGGATGAGGAGGGTATTCACGTCTTTTTATCTGTTACTTTTTCAGCTTACTTTTTTGGCTACAACAACAATGACACTATTCCTACGAACTGAGATGCCAAAGAAAACAATAGTGGATGGAACAGTATTCATGGGTGCTATGTTTTTCACAATACTCACGATTACATTTAATGGATTCTCTGAGCTTGGTTTAAGCATTATAAAACTTCCTGTGTTCTACAAGCAAAGAGACCTTCTCTTCTATCCTGCATGGGTATATTCACTACCCACATGGTTCCTCAAGATCCCAGTAACAATTCTTGAAGTTGCCACATGGGTAATCTTGACGTATTATGTCATAGGGTTTGATCCAGATGCCGGAAGGTAATTACAATTTTGGTCCCTGAGTTTAGCACATTTTTAGGTTTTCGTCCCGAAACGAATTAGATTGCAATTTTGGTCCGGTTTTTAATTTTTTAAATGACCATTCTTAATTTTATAATTAAACTACTTCCTAAAATGGTCGTTTAAATGAACCAAGGTCCCATTTGTTGATGGTCTTGTACTGCATTTGACGTGCATTGGACTGAGATTAAGACAGTTGTCAATGGGAGAAAAATATGCAACTTTTTGTAATACCCAAAAAGGTGGACATGAACTACTTTTGATCTCATGTATGTGGAAAAGACGTAAATGCCCTTGAACATGTTGCAGGTTTTTCAGACAGTTGCTTCTGCTCATATGCATTCACCAAATGGCTTCAGCAGTATTTCGTTTCATAGCAGCATTAGGAAGGAATATCATTGTTGCCAATACAGTTGGATCATTTGCATTTCTTGCATTTATTGTGCTAGGTGGATTCGTCTTGGCCCGAGGTAAAAATATATACATATGTATGCATGTATATATATATTGTCAAAATAATAAAATATAGAATTTATATAAATTGATCAACTTCTTTTTGCACCTTTAGATGATATAAAGAGTTGGTGGGCATGGGGTTACTGGCTTTCACCTTTGATGTATGGGCAGAATGGTATGGCTGTCAATGAGTTCCTTGGAAAAGATTGGAGACAAGTAAGCCCTCATTTGAGCTCTCACAATGTTTCCTTTTACTTAATGCATTAAGATAAAGTCAAGGAAATGAGGCTTTCTCCATTAAGTCCTATCTTTATACAAAATTTCCCTCATTTGTGTTTTCCTTATGGAGTAAATTTGTGTTTCAGGTTTTACCAAACTCTACAGAAACAATAGGTGTTGCTGTCCTAAAGTCTAGGGGGCTTTTCCCTGAAGCAAAATGGTATTGGATCTCTGTAGGTGCTTTACTTGGATATATGTTGGTTTTTAATATCTTCAACATCTTGGCTCTCACTTTTCTAAATCGTAAGGATTCAAATTACACCTTATATTATCCATTATTATCATTTTAAGCTCCAAAAGAGTAAAAATAAAGATCTTCCGATAATGAACTACGATCGTTTTACATCAAATGCAGCCTTAGGGAAGCCTCAGGCAGTTCTATCTGAGGAAGAATTGGCTGCACGAAATGCTATAAAAACAGGAGACGCGATTGAATTAGCAGTGAGAGATTCATCAGGTGGGTTATCATTTATCAAGAACATTCATTGGAATTTTATAAGTATTAACATTATTGAAACAAAGATTTATATAAAAGTATATACAGAAACAAAAGAAATTCGAAGAAGTATATCGTCAAAGTCAATGTCATCAAGAGTAGGCACTATAACTGAAGCTGATAAGAGAAAGAAGCGTGGGATGGTTTTGCCTTTTGTTCCCCTTTCCCTCACATTTGATGAAATCAGATACTCAGTGGATATGCCTCAGGTAACTTACACCCCAAGACACGACCAACTTGTAAAATCTAACACGAAATAAATATAAATTTCAAAGTTGAAGGACCAAATTGTAATTAAAATATTAAATACGATGTTGTTGCAGGAAATGAAAGCTCAAGGGGTTCCAGAAGACAAGCTAGAATTATTGAAGGGTGTTAGTGGTAGTTTTAGGCCTGGGGTTCTCACAGCTTTAATGGGGATTAGTGGTGCTGGTAAGACTACTTTAATGGACGTCTTAGCGGGTCGAAAAACGGGTGGGTATACCGACGGAAGGATCAGTATATCCGGGTACCCGAAGAAACAAGAAACATTTGCTCGCATATCCGGATACTGTGAGCAAACCGATATTCATTCCCCACATGTCACTGTATCCGAATCCCTACAGTATTCCGCGTGGCTAAGGTTGCCTCCCGAAGTTGATTCACCAACTAAAAAGGTGAAAATAATTAATTGAGAGAAAAAATGTTTTTGTTTTATAATTAACTTTTATTATTTACATCTTATGATTTTCAGATGTTTATTGAGGAGGTGATGGAACTTGTGGAGCTAACTCCACTAAACAAAGCGCTTGTGGGTTTGCCGGGTGTGAATGGGCTTTCAACAGAACAAAGAAAGAGACTCACAATTGCAGTTGAGTTAGTGGCAAATCCGTCCATAATTTTTATGGATGAGCCGACATCTGGATTGGATGCAAGGGCGGCGGCTATAGTCATGAGAACAGTTAGAAACACTGTTGACACGGGTCGAACTGTGGTGTGTACGATACATCAGCCAAGCATTGATATTTTTGATGCTTTTGATGAGGTATATGTTTTGATTATATAAACTTAAAGTGTTTTGTTTTCTAATGGGTTGAAAAAAATAAATGAATAAATACTGATTTTTTTAATTGCAGCTACTTCTTTTAAAACGAGGAGGTGAAGAGATATACTTTGGACCATTAGGCCGTCATTCTTGTCATTTGATCAAGTACTTTGAGGTGAGTACATACCAATATTTTACATGGGTTATGAAGGTCATTAACGTCTTTTGCACATATGCAAAATATGTCCCATTAAAAATTGCTTCTTTTTGTCCCATTGACATTAGTCGGTGTTTCTTTAATAGACCGAATGAACTGAAATTTGAATGTGAGTAAAATGACCCTTCTACATGTATCAAAACTAACATCAAAAACTAATCATGAATTAAGGACATTGATGGAGTGAGCAAAATTAAAGATGGTTATAATCCGGCAACATGGATGTTGGAGGTGACCTCAGGAGCACAGGAATCAGCTTTAGGTGTTGACTTTGCTGAAATATACAAAAAATCCGAACTATACAAGTAGGGAGATTCCACCTATCTACACTCTTATCTTGACTTTTCTTGACTTTCGGTGTTGACTTTTGTTGACTAATTCAGGAGAAATAAGGAATTGATAAATGAAAATAGCCAACCCCCACCTGGCTCAACCGATATACATTTTCGTACACAATATTCCCAATCTTTTTGGACACAATGTATGGCATGTCTATGGAAACAACATTGGTCATATTGGCGGAACCCACCATACACTGCTGTGAGGTTTTTGTTCACAACATTTATCGCGTTGATGTTTGGGACAATCTTCTGGGACATGGGGTCAAAAAGGTAATTAAAAAACATGAGACAAAAAGGGGGAGACGTTAAATTAAAAATATCTTTTAATTTGCTTGATGCTAACTATAGAAAGTATTTGATATAGGGAAAAACAACAAGATCTTTTCAATGCGATGGGTTCTATGTATGCTGCTGTAACATTTATTGGAGTACAAAATGCGGTATCCGTGCAGCCTGTTGTTTCTATTGAAAGAACGGTTTTCTATAGGGAAAGAGCTGCTGGGATGTACTCAGCTTTTCCATACGCTTTTGGACAGGTAAAGTGCTGTCTGGATAAATGATGTTTTAAAAATATCTGTTACTTATAGATGTAATTATGTTATGCAGGTTATGATTGAGATACCATATATTTTTGTTCAAACAATTGTATACGGGATTATTGTATACGCGATGATTGGATACGAGTGGACAATAGTGAAATTCTTTTGGCAACTCTTCTTTATGTTCTTCACATTACTCTACTTCACATTTTATGGGATGATGACAGTTGCAGTCACACCTAACCACAACATCGCTGCTATAATCTCATCTGCTTTTTTTGCATTATGGAATCTTTTCTCCGGATTCATTGTTCCACGAACAGTAAGTTTTTGAGTAAATTACAAAAATGGTCCCTAAGTTTCATTTGTTTTTCAATTTTGGAACCTAATCTATCCTTTTTGCTATTTTGGCCCTAAATTAAGATGAAATGAGTCAAATGACAAATTACCCTTTGTCCAGTTACTTTTACAAATATACTAACGGCATTTTACCATTTTACCCTTTTACCCAGAGGATACCGATATGGTGGAGGTGGTACTACTACATATGTCCTGTTGCTTGGACACTATACGGATTGGTTGTTTCCCAATTTGGAGATGTGAAAGAGAAGCTAGAATCGGGTGAAACGGTTTCAGAGTTTGTCAGCAGTTATTTTGGGTTTGACTATGACTTTTTAGGGTTTGTTGCTGTAATCAATGTCGGATTTGCTGTCCTATTTGGGTTTATTTTTGCATACTCCATAAAGGCGTTTAACTTTCAAACACGGTAATAAAAGGATTATGAAAGCCATAAAGTCCAAACGTCAACTCATTGCTCAGAAGAAAGAGAGGATTTCTAAATTATTTTTTTTTACACTATTCTATGTGGTAGAAAATATTGGTGATTAACTGAGCTTTGAATCAAGACTCAAGAGAACTAAAGAACCAGTCATGCTTTTATGTATTCATATCAAGGAAAGGACAAATTTTTCAACAGTATATTGCACTACAGAAATTTTGTGCATCTTACAGTAGTTTTTTGTAGTGTTTGGTATAATAGAATTGAGGAAGGGAATGGAATTGTTCATTTTATTGGAATGGGAAAAAAAAAAAGTTTGTTTTTTTCTTTGTTCCATCAAGGAATGGAATGAAAATTGTTTATGTTGATACAATGTTAATAAAGCACACCATAGAAGTGATACCTTCCACAAAACTGGAACACTTTGATGTAAATGTTAGTCTTTCAAATGTGGAAGTGATATAGTTTTTGTTGCAAATGTTAGACCAGCATTGTTTTATGTAATCAATGCTATTAGCAAAATAATTGAAGTCCATATGAACTGTGGAAGTAATAGAATACCCTTTTGAATCCAAAGGCAAATAAACAATAATGATCAAGAAAGCAAAGAACGGAGTTAAAGAAAACATGGCGCAACCGTAAGAGACATATCATCGAACACATAACGAGCATTAATATTTAGCTGGAGAGAGTAGACCATACCTTGAACGTCAATTTCTCCAGCTGATTAAACATTTGTCGAGCAAATGTGTCACACTGAAAAATCATCATCATTTCCCTCGATATAGAAAGATTGCTTCTTTAGGGTCTCAAAGCTTTATTCACATTGCAAGTTTCCTTATGAATGAAATACTCAGTTTTATTTGGTATTAAACACCGAGTATGACATTATAAGAGATAATATTCTTACGATGAAACCTTTTCCCTCTTCTAGCCAAGCATGCGCATTGTTGATTGAAGATGATGAACTAAAATTCTTCCTGTTGAGTCCTTGAGCAACGAAAAAATTTCTCAGGGTAAATTCTAATGGGAAGAGAAGTGTTGACTTGTATAGTTTTAAACAAGTTTTTGGTGACGTGGACTCCAATGGATTTAAAAATGTTGTCACAAATTAAATGAATGTTACAATTTTGGGTACCAAATGCACTACATTTGGTGTACAAAAACACACAATTTAAAAAGGTTATCACAAATTAAATGAATGTTACAATTTTGGGTAACAAATGCACCACATTTGGTGTACAAAAACATGATACTAGATTCAAGCAACCAAAGAAAAAAAATGTCAAACCAATGCTAGTTTTATAAAACCATTTGAGAGGATATTGATGTCTTTTGCAGCCAGACTTCAACAAACAGCAAGGTGTGATCACCAGCAAGCCTCTCAGGATAAAATTATGTATTTTTCTGTCTCATTGACATCAGTCTCAATCCATTGCAAAGCAAACACAGTACAGTTTATGTCTTGTCCTATGTAACCAAAAAAAAAAAACTAATGTTCAAACTAAGACAAACAATGATCTTTTATCAAATTCGAGACTCAAAACTCCAAAACCAACAATAAACCTACGTTCGCCGCATATGTTACACTTCAACAATTAAATCCCTCTCAACATCTAACAAAAAACCATATAATTAACAAAAAAACAAATACCCAAAACTCAAATCTCCAAACCATCCAAAAAGCTCTGCAATTCCTTCAACCCCTCAGCCGAAACACTCCGTTGCACTCTCCCCCTCGGCGCCACCAAGTTCCGTGGCGGCTCAGCCTGAAAACAAACCACCACCGCCGACAAATTATCACCACTTTTTCTTTTAAGCGCCTCGTTGACCAAATCTTGACTACATAAAACCGGATCATTATGTTCTTGAAGTCTTCTCCTTGCAAAATCAACCGCATTTTGGCTCATGAAAACATCCCAAATCCCATCACAACCGATGATTAAAAACTCGTCTTCTTCTGTTAGTTTTGTGGTCATGAACTCGGGTTCAGAGCTGAGGGGCCCACCGCCACCCGTTTGGTTTTTGAGCCCGTCCATGTGCCAGTCGCCGATTGCGCGGGCCACGTTGAGTTGACCGTTAAGGTAGCCGTCATACACGTATCCTCCGGAAGCTTCTATACGCTTCCGTTCTTTAATGCAGATCGGTTTGTGGTCCCGAGACATCTCGATTGCTTTGCCACGGCGGCATAAAACCGCCCGACAGTCACCCGCGTTTGCCACCACTAAAGAGCTGCGGTTGTAGGCGGAGATAAAGATTAATACACTAAGAAGGGTAAAATGGTCATTTATTCACATTCGATCCAGAAAAGAAACAAAACCGAACCTCCCAATAATAAGAGCTGCCAATGCAGTTGTACCAGAAGCAAGATCTGCATCCAAAGTGCAAGCCTCAGCAAAAGCAGTGTCCGTCTGTGTGAAGGCTGCAGAAATGACCTTTTCGACCTCCATTGGGAAGTCGTTATCCTCAAAAATAAATCTTGGCAAATGGTGGCATGCAAAATCAGCTGCATGTTTTCCTCCATGTCCATCGAATACCTAGAAATTTTAAAAAATATACATATAGCAAATGCAACTTAAGAAAAGCACAATTCTATTTCTAGGGTTCTTTTTTGCTCTTGAGAATGAGGAGGGCATTCACGTCTTTTACACAGATGAGAGGGAACCAAAAGATAGAACATAACATACCGCATAAAAGGCACCTGGGCCTTGAATTGGATTCTTGCCACCATAATCATGCACAAAACTGTCAGCACAGATATATACATCCTCCATGCTTCCACGAAACCCCATGTCTGCCCATGCTCCTGACCTGACAAGTGGCACAAATTCAGCCTTACAATCTTCTTGATTCAGTATTTCAACAGATGCATCTTCCATCCTTGTCCTCACCTATACATATATATAACTTTTGGTCAAACCCCATTGACTTCACACGGATAATAAAAATGTGGTTCAAATATTCAATAATACAGATTTGATAATGAATTGAGGTGAGGAGGTCATATTTTAATGTAAAACAGACAACAGTTCCCATGACCATAATTTGCAGCATCATAGATATAATTGTAAAAGTGGTCAATAGCATTTAACAATGGAGTACCATAATTGCAATGGGATGCTCAACAAGTTCTCATTGCTTACTATACAAGCAAATGATTATTGATCTGGAATAAAATAAAGCAACATTTTACCTAAACAGATCGAATCATCACCTTCCAAAATTCAGCAATGATATGACTTTCAAAATTAATGTTTTCATACTTTTGTAGGGGAAAGTACAATAGCTAGATACGTAAAATTGCTCCTAAAATCATCCAACTTTCAAAAACCATTAGGAAAAAAAAACATCCACATTCGTTCTCTTACAATGTTTAATGACCATTATCAAAGTTCGATGGCAAAATTACAAATGATACAAAAGTATGTTAATGGTGATTAGTATTTTCCCTAAAAGAACAAGGGCATTTAGTTATAGTTCATCAAACCCCCAAATCTTCGAAAGTTACCAAATAATTAAAGTAAGATCTAATCTCTAAATCACATTCAAAATTAGGAAAAAGCAAAAAATTAGCCCGAATTGATGAAAAACTTACCAGAGATGGGTGACGAACGAAAGACTTCTTAATCGAGGAAGAATCCACGACGTCACCTGAGCCGCTGAAGCATCGGCGAAAGCCTGGGGTGGTTGTGAGTGGATTGGGAGGTTTTCCGTCAGCTGGTGACGAGGAGCTCCCATTTTCTCCGCTATCTAAAATTACAACTTTTTTAATTCCTTCCATTGTCATCCTCAACCATCACTTCTCTTTCTTTCCAAAACTTTTTCCAAAATTAAAACCCTAGCTATTTTCAGGGTTCCTTTAACGCTGTTTCTGCTAATGTATGGCAGGAAACGGGTGTAATAGATTCGAATAGTTAGATTTGGGATCTGGGGGTTCGGATTCTAGGGTTTTAGCAGGATTGTGGCGGAGGATCTCAGTATAGAACAAACACCGATGTCTGTGGTGGAGACTCCGACTACGACACGAAATTGGAAGTGCCGTTGCAATAAAGGAACGGCGACGTATCGATAACACACGTGTTTTTTTTCTTTAATACACGTGTTCTACTTCTCACCGGTAAATTGCTCAGGACTCAGGAGTGATAGTAATCCGGTTTAGACCGGTTTCAATGATGCACCGCTATGGGCCTATGGCGCTATACGGATTGAGATGGCATGGACGGCAACACACCCGTTTCCGGTTCAAATCAAATCATAGACGGCAACACACCCGTTTCCGGTTCAAATCAAATGAGTTGTCCTAAAAAAACAAAATTGGTGTTTTTGAGTTTTTTTTAAATGAAAGAATTGGTAGGAAATTGAATCCTCTTACTTTTCTTTGGATTTAAAAAGATTTAAAGAGAAAAAAATAAAATTTTAATTTTTTTTTCATTTTTCTCAACCTCTCGAAAACACAAAAGAGAAATTTATTTTCTTTTGTCTTTTTTATTTTTTTTTCTTACTTTCTTTTCTCTTCTTTTCATTTCTCTGCTACAGCTCAGGAAGTAAGGACGGCATCCCCAGAAAATAACATATGCTTGTCTTTATTTTCCTTTTCCTTTTTTCTATCTTTTCTTCTATTTTTTGTCTACTACTAAACCTTGCAATGGAGTAGGTTTGGAATGGATTAGCTTTGATCCAAAACATTTTAATAAATTTCAAAGGATGATCCAAACCCACTCCGTAATCCACATGATTTTCAATAATTAAACTGATACCCTTATTCACTGAATCAACGAATTTCCAACCCATTTACAATGTTAAAATTACACAATTATTATGCATTTCACAAAGTATTATCCAATAAATATAACATCAATCACATTTTACTTAATAATTAAAATACAATTTCTTAAATAAAATAAATATCTATTACAACTTGATACTTAAAATAATGTTTCTTAAAAAAATGAATGTCTACTATAGCAAACCTGCATGACAAAACGTAGACATCAAGATGCATCTTAAAAAATCAAGAATTTGATCATTCAACTCATTGAGCACATGTACAAACGTAAGCACATACAAGTAAATATTAAGTGATTTCAAGTAAAAAAAAATAAGTGACTTCTAGAGTTAAAGCAACATACTTTTTTGTTACCTCGGAGGTAGTCAATCTTGTGTAGTCACCAACACCTCTACAGTTTCAAGTACCAATGACAAACAACATTCATCAATTATTCTTCTTCCACTACTAAATGTTGCCTCAGATGCAACGTTGCCAGAATGCTTGATAATATGTCATGGGCAATCTTTACTAAAGTAGGATGTTTGACACTATTGGCTTTCCACCAATCTATGATATCAAAAAGACTCGCTTCTTGGAAACAAAGATTCTTCTAAATAAAGCTCCAACTCAGTTTTGCATGTAGAAACTACATTAGATTTCTTCTTCTTATACCAGGAATTAAATCCACATAACTCATCATCATAAAAAATGTACCTCATTTGAAGAACCACGAAATTTTGGGCTTGATTCTACTTTAGAATGAGATAAGCACTCATCACACTTAGTGAATAGCTCAAACAAAGCACTACAGACATTTTCAACATATGAAATAGCAAGAGAACCATGAATTTTATTATAGTGGTACTCAACTAAACTTATTTTGTACCTCGGATCAAATACAATAGCAACTGATAAAATCAAGGAACATTAATTCCAATATTTGCCAAACTTTAACTTCATTGGGTTGGTCATCTTATGCAAAAAAATGATATTCATTGGTTTCCTACTTCATCATTTGCAACTTAATTTTACAAACATCAGAAAATAACACATTTAAAGTATGATAAGAAGAACCAGAAAACCGATTTGCAACTTTATAAAGGTGCTTTAAGTCGCTTATAACTTAGGCAACTTCTCGTTCATCTTTGGTTGAATGGAATTTATAATAATCATCTTTTTGTGCAAAACGCCAAAATACATTTTTCATCTCTAAAGCACTTTTAATCATCAGAAAAGTAGAATTCCATCTAGTGGAGCAATCCATTTTAACTTTTTTTTTATCCTTAATCTTGTAATGAGTTTTCGCATTATTAAACTTCTGTGTCACAAATGGAGAATGTTTCAAATACTTTAATTACGACTAAATGGATAGTTGTGCTTGATCACCATTTTTGCAAAATACATCATAACTTTTTCTTCATTTAACTTGAAATTTTCAATTATAACCGAATCATCATAAATACTTTTCTTGGTGGATTTCATATATTGAACAATACTTGTTTTTTTTTGTTTTTTTTTTTTTTGCTATTGCACCTAGCTAAATGATTTGTCAAGTGGCTTGTTCCATATTTAGAGCCTACAACAAGTTGTTTACGACAATGCTTGTATTTGGCACTTTCACTCCCATCTTGCTTCTTTATTTTTTCAAAGTCTTCCCATACATCATATGTCAATTTTGTTTTCTTGGCAAAACTCTATTTTGGAGAATGGTGCTCGTAGCCACAACAAGTCGATAATATTACTATAAATAGCGGTGTTCTTTTGGGTTACAGGTAAGAACATATATGAGCATAACTGAAAAGAAAATTAATATATGGACTAGATTATTAATTAATTAATAGTTTAAGTAATTAAACGAATCAAGAGATTTTTGAATGATTACCAAAGCTATAGATAACTATTCCGAGCCTTGATAATTATCTATTAGGATTTGAATCTTTCTCATATAAATAGAGAGGCCTAAAACTGGAATTGAGAATTAGAAAATCAGTTAAAAACCTAAAATCTGGAGGTGCCCTCAGAGTCTTGAAAAACCTTAGAAGTCATTTACCACGCTGCGAAGAATGAGTCTCCACGTCGTGATTAGTCAATTCCAGATTCAGATTTGTCCCATTTTATGGTGTGCTGTCAGTTGGGTAATCATGTTCTATTGTGTGTGTCTTGGTTGCGATCATAGTAGAGGGATTCTATGTTGGATCCTCCAAGTCTGGTCAACTGGCAAAATCAAAGAAGTCGAAGAACATAAGTTCATGTATTCTATATTTCTTGTTTTTGTTTACGTACTAGTTGCCTAGATCTGGTGAGCAATGGGGCCTTATGATTCAGTTATGTTTTATATATGTTGCTTCCGTTATCCCTTAAGTTGTCTAAGGACTCTCTGTAACATCCCAAAAATTCATATAAAAATTTTGTTTTTAAATCATTCTCAAACATCCAATTATCATATCAAATCAACCAAAATGTATTATAGTGCAAATATCATCAGAGTACAAAATCCCAAAATCACATAATGCGGAAAACATGGGCGGATACGGTGCGATCATGTCGGGCCCTTCCCTTTCAAACTAGAAGTACCTGAAACATAAACTGAAAACCTTAAGCACAAAGTTTAGTGAGCTCCCTCAAAAGACCCCATAGCATATATACATAACGTGCAAAACATAATTGGGTCTATGTAACGACCCAAAAATCAAGGGTAAAAATTTCATTTTTCAATACCGTCAAAACACATATATCTTTAAATCCAAACATTCCAAAAGCATGATTAATTAAAAAACATTCATCAGAGTTCGTCCCACAATCATATATTGCGGAAACATGGGTGTGTGCGCTGTGATCAAGCTAAGCCCCTCCTTTCCAAAACAATGATACCTGAAACCATAAGCAAAACTGTAAGCATGAAGCTTAGTGAGTTCCTTAGAGCATACCCCACATGATCACATAAACCATGTCAATCGCATAACCATGCATATATACATATAAAGATGCCATGGAAACCCTCCAATGTCTTATACACATAATCACATAAATCATATCAACTACATAATCCATGCATATAAACATATAGGGAAGCCATGGAAACCCTCCAAGGTCTTACACTGGGTGCCACTGGAACCCCCATGTGGTCTTAGCCTGTCACACCCCCGAACCAGACGGCAGAAACGTCCGAGGGCTCTTGTGACTTAATTGAATACCATCACAATGATTATACATGAATCATAACATCATTCATCACCATGCATTGAAATATTACAACTGATATTGTTTACACTCAGTACATTGTTTCAAACATTACAATTCCATAACATAAACCGTTCGATAATAAATCTAAGCAAAACACCATGACATCACTTGGTACTTATTCTTCGGTTTACCTGTTACCTGAGAATACAAGTTATTTTGGAAAAACGTCAACATATGAAATGTTGGTGAGTTCATAAGTAATATTATGGAAAATGATTTTTGTGAAGTTTGAAAACCCAGAAAATCCGATTCTGAAAAGAGTATTGTTTATAAAAAGTGTGAAGATCCGTAAGTATGCTTGTCGATTTTTGTAAACATGTATAATTGTTGAACTTTGTATACATCACATAGGTAAAAGTGTTGAACTCCCCGGGAAAACCCGATGTTTTCCCAATACATAAAATTACATGTCTTGTTTATTGTTATATGGATACGACGATTGTTTTTGATTAACCGGGTGACATTGGATTAATTATGGGTTGTGAGTTGTTATAATCACGCATTAATGAAAATGACTAGTTTATAACTACCAATTACAAACGATCCTTTAGGCTTCGTCCGTACTACTCACTTAATCCAACCACCCCGACTTCTCTTGATTTACGCCACGAATCCGTTTACTCGATTTCTCATAGCCCCACAACCGAGGAGAAAGGAGGGTACGAAGCCCCCTTTAATTCCATAAGTTGTTCAAGGCTATCGGGAATGCGAAAGGCGCTTGGCCGGACTCGCATTTGACTTCTCGACTTCATTAGCAGTACTAATGGACCCTTGGGGCCCAACAGCACAATAGAGCTATTGAAAGTCCTTTTACATGGAATTAGGTCATAGAAGGCCCATTAACATGTAAGCGCGTTCCCTTCGGGCCCAAAGATCATGTTATTGGGCTAGCAAGGCCCAACAAGCACGGTTTGAAACTTTCAAGCCCAAAGATTGAATATTGACTCCTCGTAGATTTGCGTGTTTATTGAAGTACTACGGTTTATTGATTTTTGTTTTGTTATTGATTCGAGACCGAATCAATTCGTTTGGTAACGATATTGGTGTTGAAAGTGTATTTGTTATTACGTTTCGCCGGTAGTCGTGGGTCTCGTGTTTTGTCTGAAGGGATTTATTTGTTTAAAAGTAAGATTTTTACCTTTTCACGACCCTTCTTTTATAAAATTAGCACTTTTAGTCCTTTATATAAAAGGATTTCCATTTTAGTCCTTAAACTATTTTTCTTGAGACTTTAGTATCATAACTTGTTGAAAAGATATTTTTAGCCCAGAATTACTTTGTAAACAGCTTAAGTCCTTCCAGAATGAAGTTTCTCGGTTAGAACCCCCATTTTCTCAACTTTTACAGTTTTGGCCCAAAATAGAAATTTTTTACATTTTTGATCCTTTTGAGTTTAAAAAACATTTTTGACCTTTGAAATGGTTTTGATACACTTCAAATCCCCTTTTTTACAGAAAAATTCCTTTTCAGCCCCTCAAACTTAAAAATCTCGCATATTGAGGCTTATTGGGCCGAAAAGCCCAAGTTTAGCCCATTAAGTGCAAAATTTCATTTTAAGTCCTTCAAAAATGTTTTGTTTCAGAAAAATTATTATAGAAACTTTTTGGAGTCTTTTGACCCTCCAAAAACTATAATTTGTCGGTTTGGGCCCTTAGTTTTGCATTTTTGACAATTTAAGCCCAAAAATGGGTTTTATGTTCAAGTATGTTCATCCTAACCATATGAGTTATTTTTCTTGACTTGATTAGGGTAAAATAGTTTAAGTTATGTTTATTTCCTTCCCTATGTTTTAGATCTCGATTTTTATATACTTTTTGGATAACATATTCATCACAACACATGATATCACACACAAACATGCATCAAATCACACATAGCATACATTTACACATAGATCTACACATTTACTTGTATTCTCCCCCATAAAAACTCATAAAAACCGAAAGAAAGGGGTATGAAGCTCACCTTGGGTGTGGTTTCGGTTTTGGAAGGAAAAGATGAGAAGGATTCGATCCTAGCAACCTTTCTTGGAAGATCTCGAACTTAGATGCTTCTAAGGTGCTAGATCATAAGCTTGAATGAATTAAGAGATGATTCTTGAACGAAATGAAATAGCTAGCTTATGGATCTAAGCAATATCTTACCTTAGATGATGATTTTTATGGAAGAAATCCCTTGAACACCTCTTAGATCTCGAAAATATGGAGAAGAAATGAGAGAGTTTCTTGAGAGAATTGTGAGTGAAATGTGTGTGTGTGTGCTTGGATTCGGCCGAGAGCAAGAGAGAGAGGAGAGAAGAGAGGTTGTGAAGTGATTTGCATGAAAACATGAGATGGTTCATGGGAATCCTATGGACAAATGTGAGGTGGCATGGGAAAGTCAACTCTTCATTCTTTGGGTTGGGCTTGGGCCAAGAATTAGAGAGGGAAAAAGAAAAGGATTGGGCCTTGTATGCTCCTTTTTCAAGGTTATGTTAAGTGATGTTTGGTCCAAATAAATATAAATGTGATTTGTATGACCTATTAAGGCTAAATTAGGTTAATTATGGCCCAATATGGTTCATTTAATAATTTATTTCATTGTAGGCCCAATATGGCCCAAAATATTGAAATAAATGGAAATGGGTCCAATTGGAGCCCATTTAAGAGTTCTAAGCCCAAGATAGTCAAATTGGAAGCTTATTGGTCCATTGGGCCCAATAAGGAAGTCCTAGTCCAAAATGGACTTAAACAAGAACTTCTAGGGTTTCCAATTGCTTATTGACTACTTGAACTGCTTGTATGAGGTGTTTGATTGAAATTTTGTTTTCATAGAGTAAGCATCATACATGCTCTCATGTCTTTGATTCATAATTTAGCTTAAGTGTTGTAGTTACAAGGCACAAAAATTTCTAGTTGTGACATCATCCCCCGTTAGAGGGAATTTCGTCCCGAAATTCTTTTGAAAGCTAGATTTGAGAATGCTATAATAGATGAGGGTACTTTTGCTTCATTTGGTCTTCGCGTTCCCACGTGAATTCTGGCCCACGCTTCGCGTTCCACCGTACTTTCACGATCGGGATGTGACTTTGTTTAGTACGCTTCACCTCCCTGTCCATGATTTCGACTGGTTCTTCAACGAATAGGAGATTCTCGTTGATTTCAATTTCGTCAAGGGGAATGACGAGAATTTCATCTGATAGGCACTTCTTTAGATTGGTAACATGGAACATGCGGTGTACACTGCTTAGCTCAGCGAGTAGCTGCAGTTTGTACGCCACTGGACCTATTCCGGCAACGATCTCGAAAGGTCCAATGTTGTAACACCTGTGTTTCCAGGCTTGCCATTATTAGCAATGTAATGGTCTAGGTTAACCTTTGTAACCCGTTTTGAAATAATAAGATTGTATTATTTGAGTATTATGTGTTTTGTGCTTAATTGCTTAATTATGTGGTTTGATTAATTAAGAATAAAAATAAGCGTCAAAATTTAAGTGTAAAACAAACTTAATATCTTTGGTTAATGTTGTAGTAATTGAAACGAGGTTTCCGAATATATATAGAACGCCCAAATCTGACTTCGTATGAGGAAGTTATGATTTATCGAAGTTCCGGCTTAGCAATATGCAGCCTGAAATACTCGATTTAAGATCGAGCGGTTTTTAGCCGAAGCAATCTAAATGAGAATCGAAGATCTCATTGTTGGTATCGAAGCGATAAAAAGTTAGGCGAGAATGGATGTCAAACGAAGAAGTTATGAATTTATAACGAAAGTTTCTGTCCCGGCCTATTAAAAATAATTAATAAAAATAAAGTCAAAATTAGCCGACGGAGTCTAAACGAAAGTCGTAGAGCGTGGTCTCACCTTTCCGTGGATATAAAGAACGTCGAAAACGGAGTTCGTATGAAGAAGTTATGAATTTCCGAAGTTTATTAATCATTTTGTATTTAAATTTAATTATAAAATCGGAAGCCTTATCCGAAGACGAGTCACCGGTGTGATCCGGAGTACGCCCTGCGTACGAGGGTACGCTACCGCGTACTCAGCATAGTGTCGACACTTCGGATGACGCATGCAGTGACGATTTCGGAAGCAGTACGCGCTGCGTACTGCAGTACGCCCCGCGTACTCCGAGGCTCCAGCCTCTATAAAAGGGATCCGAAGGCAGCCGAGAGTTTTGTTCATTTCTTCTCTTCTCTCTCCCGTTTTGCATCGATTTGCGTGCCAGAAGTACCCCGAAGCCCCGGTAATATTCCCAAGTCCCGAGGCAAGTCCCGAGATCCCGAAGATCCCGAGAAGTGCGGTTCCTGAGCCGAAGCTCTGCCCGCGAGAAGTTCGATTTTTGAAGAGATCTTCCAGATCTGCTGAGGATTACTACTTTTGCAAGTCGTAGTGCTGTCCGATCATCTTCTGATCAAGTGAGTGTGTAGTTATTTTCTTCCAAATACAATAATATGAAGTATTTTAAATAAAATACGTGCTATGTGTATATATTCGGTTGTGTTATGTGTGAATGTGTATTCACTCTCTTCTATCTTATAGACCTGATTATTTCTCTATGAGATATGTGTTATGTGTGTGTATGCCTCATCTGTTATGTGATATATGTGTCGATTAAAGCATGCTATACTGGTTTTTAAACTATGTATACAAATGTATATTTTTATCTACTAATATGTTGGGTAGAACATGGGTAGACAGTTGGTGTGTAATAAACAGATGAGAGGCCTCGTTGTTGTTTGATTGAGTCATCTAGCAGAGTTTAGATGACGACCACTGGCTATTCTAGACAGTCTTGTGGAAACATTAGCAGGTTCGCCACCTGTAGGTGTTAATGAACTTGGGTGTTCATTTGCTGTACTCCATCCCCCTCATGGTTGCCTTATTTGACTTATATTGCTGAGGTACCCCCGAAGCATGTGTTGTCGCCCCGATGAAATATTCTTAGACTAGGTCCCTTATGTTAGTTGTTTTAGGGACATTAAAGTGAGAATAACGGGAATGGGTAATTGGGTTATTATTGGTTGGTGAAAATTAAATATGATATTTATTGTGGGTTGAAAACCCTATATGCTCACCAGGCTCCCAAGCCTGACCCACTCAGTTTTAAATTGTATTACAGGAATTGGCGGAAGGGCATGAGATGGATGAACCATCAAGTTGTTTTGTTTACAAGTCTGCATATGTTTATATTTGTTGTATGACTTGTAATGTATTCGTTTATGCTTATTGGTCTGTATCGGAACATCACACCCTGAGTTTTGATTATAATGAAAATACATTTCTTTTATGAAATGCTTCGGTAAACATTGTTTTATCATGTTTTGTTTTTGGGAACAAATTCCGCAACTCTTTCAAATCAAAAGGATTTACTCTGAAAATATTTAAAAGCATAAATGAAAATCGGTCTTTTCTGGCCGAGATTTTGGGGATGTCACAGTTGGTATCAGAGCATTAGTTTAATCGAACTAGGAATTTGTAGGATTTCTAGACTTAAACTTAGAATGCTAAGTGAAATTTTGCGATGTGTGTCTGTTGTGATTTAGACACAAGCACTAGTTTATTTTAGGAAAGTTGCCTAAAATGCTTTATGTGCTAAATGTTATATGTTGCCATATATGATATTATTTGTTCGGATCTATGGTCTGTTGCCGACCGGATCTAGAAACCTTATGTGTGTAGGATTCTAAGCGTACGTCTACGATATTAGAACTAGCATGTAAACGTTTCGGAGTGATAAGGATGATTTGATTATTTATCATGATTGAGGATCTAATTTCACCTTATTCGGTGTGTAGATCAAAATGGTGAGAACAAGAAGTGGAGTTGGAAATGCTGACGAAAACAGGAATCAACCACCTGTGATTGATCCAATACCTGTCGTAGCAGCAGCACCTGAGCCAATAACCATGGCTGGTGTGCAATTGATGATTCAGACGATGTTGGATCGTCAGATGGATGAAACTAGACGGTTACTTCAACAAAATCATGAACAACTGTCGATTCGTGTGGAAGAGCCTGAATTGAATGAAGCACTCGGAAGGTGGAAACTTCAGTGGGTCTGTTGGTCTAGCCAACCCACCAATAGTTAGGCAAGATAACCGTGATGGAAGGAATGATGGAATGGGATGCAAGTACAAGGACTTTTTGACTTGCAAACCATCGACCTTCAATGGAAAGGAGGATCCGATTGGGGTTATGGATTGGATCTCCGAAATGGAGCTAGCCTTCATGATGTGTGGCTGCAGAGGTAAGTTGCAAACTATCTATGCCGTGCGTCAATTCCGAGGTGGAGCCGTTCGTTGGTGGAACACTCTAGGGAAGACCTTAAGCCCTAATGAGCCACTGCAATTGTCATGGGCAGAGTTCTTGGTGCAGTTCAAGCGCAAGTTCTGCTCGGCTCAAAATCTGTTGGAGTTGGAGAACAAGTTCCTGATATTGACTAAAGGCAGCATGTCAGTTGATGAATACACCAATAACTTCACCGATAAGATGGAGTTTGCCTTGCGTATCGTTCCAGACGAGCTGACAAAGGTGGATCGGTATGCGAAGGGACTTCCATGGGAGTACGAGGTGCCAGTACGTCAGGCACTTACCCTAGAGGCAGCTATCTGGGCTGCCAAGTCTATGGAGAACATGATCAAGGGGAGAACCACCGACAAGGTTGATGTTGGTGAGAAAAGAAAGTTTGAGGGAACATCTGGTTCCGGTAAGAAAGGAAAATTTTCGAGATCTGATTCGAAAAAGTTTGGAGGAAAAGGAGGCGAAGCAAAGTGGTGCGATAAGTGTAAGAAAAAGCACTTTGGGAAATGTAGCGAGGATGTGACCTGCTACAAGTGTGGAAAGGTTGGACATTTTGCCAATGAATGTCCGAACAACAAAAGGATGTGTTTTGGGTGTAATGAAGAGAGTCATATTTTGAAAGACTGTCCGAAGAAGAAGGAGGCAGCAAAGCCCAACATTCCACCAAAGCCGAAGGCGAGGGCCTTTCAGATGACACTTGCGGCTACGAAGGTTGAAGCTGATGTCGCTTCAGGTACCTTTCTCGTAAGCGAATTACCTGCTCATATATTGTTTGATTCTGGAGCCAACTACTCCTTTATTTCGCATGAGTTTGGTAGAAAGCTAGCTTTGCCTATTGATAGACTAGATAATGCTTTATTAGTCGAAGTAGCTAGTGGCAAGTTTGTACCTGTTAGCCATCGTATGAAAAACGTCTTGATCGACCTTAATGGGAATAAGTTTCACGAGGCGTTATTGCCTATCGAACTTAATGGTTTTGACATCGTCTTGGGAATGGATTGGCTTAGCACCAATGATGCCGAAATTTTATGCAAGAAAAAGATAGTTAAAGTAAACCCGCCTGGAAAAGATTCGTTTATGGTGTATGGGGACAAACGGCGAGTGAATTCTGGGATCATTTCTCTAATGAAAGCCAGAAAGTGTTTGACCAAGGGATGTACATCATATTTAGCATTTGTGATTGATGCTAAGAAAGAAAAGAAGGTGATGCAGAGCATTCCAGTGGTGTGTGATTATCCGGAAGTATTTCCTGAGGATCTTTCTGGATTACCACCTGATAGACAAGTGGAGTTCAGAATAGACTTGCTACCAGGAACCACGCCAATAGCAAAAGCACCTTATCGATTAGCACCGATGGAGATGAAGGAGCTGATGATGCAACTTCAGGAGTTATTGGACAAAGGTTTCATTAGACCTAGTTCATCGCCCTGGGGAGCTCCGATGTTATTTGTAAAGAAGAAAGATGGAAGTATGAGAATGTGCATCGATTACAGAGAGCTGAACAAGGCAACAATAAAGAATAGATATCCGTTGTCGAGGATTGATGACCTGTTTGATCAATTGCAAGGTTCGAGCTATTTCTTGAAGATCGATCTTAGGTCAGGATATCATCAGCTGAAAGTAAGAGAGCAAGATATCGAGAAGACTGCATTCAGAACTAGATATGGACACTACGAGTTCTTGGTTATGTCGTTTGGACTAACCAATGCTCCAGCAGCGTTCATGGATTTGATGAATAGGGTTTGTAACCCGTTCCTTGATAAATCTGTGATAGTGTTCATAGACGACATTCTGATTTACTCGAAAAGCCAGGAGGAGCATGGCAGGCACTTGCGAGAAGTGTTAGAAGTTTTGAAGAAGGAGAAGCTTTATGCGAAGTTCTCCAAATGTGATTTTTGGATTCATGAGGTCCAATTCTTGGGTCACGTGGTCAACTAAGAAGGGACAATGGTTGATCCAGCGAAGATCGAAGCTGTGACGAAGTGGGAACAACCGAAAAGTCCCACGGAGATTCGAAGCTTTTTGGGATTAGCCGGATATTACCACAAGTTTATCCAAGGCTTTTCTTCGATTGCTACTCCATTAACAGCTTTGACCCACAAAGGAGCTACTTATGCTTGGAGTGAGAAGCATAAAGAAGCATTCGAGAAGTTAAAGAAGAAGCTATGCGAGGCACCGATACTTTCTCTACCCGATGGAGTTGAAGACTTCGCTGTTTATAGCGATGCGTCTGGTGTTGGATTGGGTTGTGTTTTGACCCAAAGAGAAAAGGTGATAGCATATGCGTCTCGACAGCTGAAAGAGCATGAAAAGAATTACCCGACTCATGATTTGGAGTTGGCAGCGGTAGTTTTCGCTCTGAAAATATGGAGGCATTACCTCTATGGCACGAAGTGCAAACTTTTCACTGATCATAAGAGTCTCCAATATCTCTTTAATCAGAAAGAATTGAATATGAGGCAACGACGCTGGCTAGAATTACTTAAAGACTACGACTGCGAGATACTTTACCACCCCGGTAAAGCTAATGTTGTTGCTGATGCTCTCAGTCGGAAGGTCAATCTTGAAAGGAAGAGGCCAAGAGCGTTGAGAATTGAAGTTGTCTCGACCATTGTGGAAAGTATAAAGAAAGCTCAAGAGGAAGCTTCTGAGAAAAATGACCGAAAGGAGGAACGTTTGGGTAAAACGTTGGTGTTTGGTACTAACGGTCATGGACTGAAGGTATTCCAAGATCGTATTTGGGTACCTAAGTCAGGAGGAATTAGGGATCTTCTGATGGAAGAAGCTCACAAAACCATGTACTCAATTCATCCGGGTAGCACTAAAATGTATAGGGACCTGAAACCCTACTACTGGTGGCCGACGATGAAGCTTGATGTTGCAAAGTATGTGGCCGAGTGTGTGACTTGTGCGAGAGTCAAGACACAACATCAGAAACCTTACGGGAGTTTAGAACCATTGTCTGTGCCTATGGGTAAGTGGGAAGACATTGCTATGGATTTTGTCACTAAACTGCCCAGAACAAAGAATGGTCACGACATGATTTGGGTGGTCGTTGATCGATTCACTAAGAGTGCACATTTCATAGCGGCCAGGGAGAAATGGTCTATGGAAAAGCTTGCGAATTCTTACGTGAAGGAAATTGTGAGGCTTCACGGTGTTCCGTTAACGATTGTATCGGATCGTGATAGCCGTTTCACCTCAAGGTTTTGGAAAAGTCTACAAGAGGAAATGGGTACCAAGTTATGTTTAAGCACATCTTACCATCCGCAGACTGATGGTCAGAGTGAAAGAACAATACAAACACTTGAAGATATGCTAAGAGCATGTACC
The DNA here is from genome assembly GCF_051521515.1 of Lactuca serriola. Classification (NCBI taxonomy): domain Eukaryota; kingdom Viridiplantae; phylum Streptophyta; class Magnoliopsida; order Asterales; family Asteraceae; genus Lactuca; species Lactuca serriola. Next base: position 75,861,672 of record NC_136412.1, read on the forward strand.
TTGGAATTCCTAGGTAATTGGGATGAACATTTACCATTGGTAGAATTTTCCTATAATAATAGTTTTCACTCGAGCATTAAGATGGCACCTTATCAAGCTTTGTATGGACAGAAGTGTCGTACGCCGTCTTGTTGGCTTGAGGCTGGGGAAAAGCAGTTTATGGGACCGGAGATGGTTCATCAAACTGCTGAAAAGTTGAAAATAATTAGGGAAAGAATGTTAGCAGCTCAAGATCGTCAAAAGAGCTATGCTGACAAGAAGCGAAGACCGATGACTTTTGAGGTTGGAGATTCGGTTTTGCTTAAAGTCTCGCCGTGGAAGGGACTTATAAGATTTGGTAAAAGGGGAAAGTTGAGTCCAAGGTTTATTGGACCGTTTAAAGTCCTTCAGAGGATTGGGAACCAAGCTTACAAGCTCGAATTACCCGAAGAACTGAATGGAATTCACAACACTTTTCATGTGTGTTATTTGAGGAAGTTCACGGGAGAAGTTCCCGATATAATTCCAATTTCTGAATTGAGAATTGATGAGAACAAAAGGTTGATTGAAGAACCAGAGGCAATTGTTGACCGAAAGACTAAGAAGTTGCGACGCAAAATGGTTGGGTTAGTGCTTGTCCGATGGAAACACGCGAATGGGCCGAATCTCACCTGGGAGACGGAGGGTGACATGTTGAGTCGCTATCCGCATTTGTTTGTCGATGTGTGATTCCGGGGACAGAATCATTCTAAGGTGGAGAGAATTATAACGCCTGTGTTTCCAGGCTTGCCATTATTAGCAATGTAATGGTCTAGGTTAACCTTTGTAACCCGTTTTGAAATAATAAGATTGTATTATTTGAGTATTATGTGTTTTGTACTTAATTGCTTAATTATGTGGTTTGATTAATTACGAATAAAAATAAGCGTCAAAATTTAAGTGTAAAATAAACTTAATATCTTTGGTTAATGTTGTAGTAATTGAAACGAGGTTTCCGAATATATATAGAACGCCCAAATCTGACTTCGTATGAGGAAGTTATGATTTATTGAAGTTCCGGCTTAGCAATATGCAGTCTGAAATACTCGATTTGAGATCGAGCGGTTTTTAGCCGAAGCAATCTAAATGAGAATCGAAGATCTCATTGTTGGTATCGAAGCGATAAAAAGTTAGGCGAGAACGGACGTCAAACGAAGAAGTTATGAATTTATAACGAAAGTTTCTGTCCCGGCCTATTAAAAGAAATTAATAAAAATAAAGTCAAAATTAGTCGACGGAGTCTAAACGAAAGTCGTAGAGCATGGTCTCACCTTTCCGTGGATATAAAGAACGTCGAAAACGGAGTTCGTATGAAGAAGTTATGAATTTCCGAAGTTTATTAATCATTTTGTATTTAAATTTAATTATAAAATCGGAAGCCTTATCCGAAGACGAGTCACCGGTGTGATCCGGAGTACGCCCTGCGTACGAGGGTACGCTACCGCATACTCAGCATAGTGTCGACACTTCGGATGAAGCATGCAGTGACGATTTCGGAAGTAGTACGCGCTGTGTACTGCAGTACGCCCCGCGTACTCCGAGGCTCCAGCCTCTATAAAAGGGATCCGAAGGCAGCCGAGAGTTTTGTTCATTTCTTCTCTTCTCTCTCCCGTTTTGCATCGATTTGCGTGCCAGAAGTACCCCGAAGCCCCGGTAATATTCCCAAGTCCCGAGGCAAGTCCCGAGATCCCGAGAAGTGTGGTTCCCGAGCCGAAGCTCTGCCCGTGAGAAGTTCGATTTTTGAAGAGATCTTCCAGATCTGCTGAGGATTACTACTTTTGCAAGTCGTAGTGCTGTCCGATCATCTTCTGATCAAGTGAGTGTGTAGTTATTTTCTTCCAAATACAATAATATGAAGTATTTTAAATAAAATACGTGCTATGTGTATATATTTGGTTGTGTTATGTGTGAATGTGTATTCACTCTCTTCTATCTTATAGACCTGATTATTTCTCTATGAGATATGTGTTATGTGTGTGTATGCCTCATCTGTTATGTGATATATGTGTCAATTAAAGCATGCTATACTGGTTTTTAAACTATGTATACAAATGTATATTTTTATCTACTAATATGTTGGGTAGAATATGGGTAGACAGTTGGTGTGTAATAAACAGATGAGAGGCCTCGTTGTTGTTTGATTGAGTCATCTAGCGGAGTTTAGATGACGACCACTGGCTATTCTAGACAGTCTTGTGGAAACATTAGCAGGTTCGCCACCTGTAGGTGTTAATGAACTTGGGTGTTCATTTGCTGTACTCCATCCCCCTCATGGTTGCCTTATTTGACTTATATTGCTGAGGTACCCCCGAAGCATGTGTTGTCGCCCCGATGAAATATTCTTAGACTAGGTCCCTTATGTTAGTTGTTTTAGGGACATTAAAGTGAGAATAACGGGAATGGGTAATTGGGTTATTATTGGTTGGTGAAAATTAAATATGATATTTATTGTGGGTTGAAAACCCTATATGCTCACCAGGCTCCCAAGCCTGACCCACTCAGTTTTAAATTGTATTATAGGAATTGGCGGAAGGGCATGAGATGGATGAACCATCAAGTTGTTTTGTTTACAAGTCTGCATATGTTTATATTTGTTATATGACTTGTAATGTATTCGTTTATGCTTATTGGTCTGTATCGGAACATCACACCCTGAGTTTTGATTATAATGAAAATACATTTCTTTTATGAAATGCTTCGGTAAACATTGTTTTATCATGTTTTGTTTTTGGGAACAAATTCTGCAACTCTTTCAAATCAAAAGGATTTACTCTGAAAATATTTAAAAGCATAAATGAAAATCGGTCTTTTCTGGCCAAGATTTTGGGGATGTCACAAATGTATCATGGGTTCAGTTTTCCCCGTTTTCCGAAACGAATGACCCCTTTCCATGGTGAAACTTTTAACAACACTCGATCCCCGACCTGAAACTCTAAGGGCTTTTGCCATTTATCAGCGCATCTCTTTTGTCGGTCGCGCGAGGCTTGTAGTCGAGCTCTGATTTGAACTATCTTTTCTGTTGTTTCATGTATGATCTCCGGTCCCGTTAACGCCTTGTCCGATGCTAGTTCCTTTGCTAGCTGGGTGTCGCCCACCTCAGCCCAACACAACGGTGATCTACACTTACGTCCATATAACACTTCGAAAGGAGCGACTTTGATGCTCGAATGGTAACTGTTGTTATACGAGAATTCAACTAAGGGTAAGTGGGTATCCCAAGACTTCCCAAAGTCTATCACACATGCGCGAAGCATGTCTTCGAGCGTCTGGATGGATCGTTCACTTTGACCGTCCGTTTGTGGGTGATTAGCGGTGCTCATGTCGAGATGGGTTCCAAGTGCTTTCTGAAGTGATTGCCAAAAACATGAAGTGAATCTACTGTCTCTATCTGAGATGATAGACACTGGTACTCCCTGAAGCCTCACGATTTCTCGGATGTATATTCGTGTCAGTCTCTCTATCTTGTAGGATTCTTTTATTGGCAGGAAATGGGCGGATTTTGTCAGTCGGTCAACTATTACCCATATAGTGTCTAATCCATCTGACGTCTTGGGTAGCTTGGTCACAAATTCCATGGAAATCCCTTCCTATTTCCACTCGGGGATTACTGGTTGCTGTAATAACCCTGAGGGCTTCTGGTATTCCACCTTTACTTTGGCGCAAGTAACGCATTTGCTGACATATGTGGCAATTTCTGCCTTCATGTTAGGCCACCAATAATGTTGTTTAATATCCAAGTACATTTTGTCCAAACCTGGATGGATGGAGTATCGCGTCTTGTGAGCTTAATTCATGACTACTTCCCTAAATCCTCCGAGTTTAGGGACCCAAATACGGTTCATGAAATAGTATACTCCGTCCTCTTTTACCTCTAGATTCTTCTCCATTCCGCATAATGTTTCGCTTGCTCTGTGTTCCGTCTTCATGGCATCTGACTGGGCTACCCTGATTTGAGTGGTTAGGTGAGATTGGATGGTTATTGAGAGAGTTTTCACACGACGATTAGTGTACTCACTACTAGAAAACAGCCCTTTAATGACGCGCAAACAATGACACTCGCTAATAGAGGATGCGCATTTGTGCGTGCCCTAAAAAATAATGTCAGTTTTGCAAAATTTGAAGGATAGAGAACACGCATTTGTGCGTGCCCTAAAATTAGTGTCCAACAAAAAAAATTAAAAACATGGAGGGCACCTATCATAAAAAAGCGCGTCGTGTAAATGTGTCGCTTTATATTTTCTTTAAGGAAGGCGCGGTCTCTGATTTTTAATAGCCCATGGGGGGAAATGAAATACCAAAAAAATTAAACACCCCGCCTCTAAAATCCTCTACCAAAAAACCCTAATAGTCATTTAATCAGTTCGTCTTCCTCTACCTCTGCACTCAATCTCTCTCTCTCTCTCTCTCTCTCTCTCTCTCCCTCTCTCTCCTTTGGAATCAGATTCTTGAAAGATCGAAATGCTAATCGTAGCCCTAACTACGACATGTCTTACCAACCGTGATCTTCAAATCAAAACGAAAGCGACGACCACCACGACAATCGTCGGCTATACAACCCTTTCCAAGATCTTATAGAGTCCCCACACAAACCCTATATAAACTTTCCATATCTCCTAAATACCTCTTTCAAGAGGAATCCATCGCTCAACGACGTTCATGGGGCGAAAACCTGACATACTACACCGGCATCAGTTACCTCAGCAGCGCAGTAGTTGGCACCGAGAAAGGTTTAGTAGAGGGCGTGAAGGCTTTTGAGGCTAGAGACACCATGAAACTTAGGGTTAATCGGAATGAAATGCGTGGTGGCTGGATTAGCGACTGGAGCACTTTACAAGACGGCGGCAGGCCCTAGGTTGGCGGCTGTTGCAGGAGCTATTGGTGGAATAGCGGTGGGATTAGCTGTGACGGGGAAGCGGATTTTGAAGAGATACGTACCAATCCGAGCTCGATCTATATTCAATTTCATCTTACTACAAGTTTTGGTCTTTTGAGATCACCAAAGGTGATTCATCTGTAGTCTTTTACAATATTTTAGATGATTGACATAATTTGGCATGGAATGAAATGCGTGATTGTTTCTCTTCAGGCAGCAACAAGTTATTGGCCAATTGAAATGATGAGAAATGTGTTGTATTTTAAAATTCCATTTTTGCCCTCGGGAGTATATAATTAGATGCATCAATTGAAAACTGGAGGTGGGAAGATTTTATTTTCTTGTTCTAAAACTTTAGTCAGTTGGGGTGACCTGCCTGGGAAGGGTAAGTTGGGTAAGTGTTTTTGTGAGAATGGTGATGTGACCATTTTGCCCTTATTTGAGCATTGGATGTTTAGTTTTTCTTCTTTGAACAATTGATTCCTGAATTTGGTTTAGTTTATTACTAATTATTATTATGAAGAAACTGTTTCAGAGCTTAATTTGACACAGGCACTTGAAATGTGTGATTGTTTCTCTTCAGGCAGCAGCAAGTTATTGGCCAATTGAAATGATGAGAAATGTGTTGTATTTCAAAATTCCATTTTCGCCCTCGGGAGTATATAATCAGATGCATCAATTGAAAACTGGAGGTAGGAAGATTTTATTTTCTTGTTCTAAAACTTTAGTCAGTTGGGGTGACCTGCCTGGGAAGGGTAAGTTGGGTAAGTGTTTTTGTGAGAATGGTGATGTGACCATTTTGCCCTTATTTGAGCATTGGATGTTTAGTATTTCTTCTTTGGACAATTGATTCCTGAATTTGGTTTAGTTTATTACTAATTATTATTATGATGAAACTGTTTCAGAGCTTAATTTGACACAGGCACTTGGAATTTGTGTTGTATGTCTTAACAAAACTTGTTACCTTGATATGATGAAATTGTTAATTTTATGTATTTTATATTATATATTATTTACACTTTACACCCTTCATGCCATTCCATAGAGTTTAGATCATCGACTTACATGCCATTTTGAATCTAAGATTATGCTGATTGGTGTTTACACTTAGATCTCAACCACTTGCACTTTTTTTGTGTATTTGAGATCACTGCTTGCTGCCCTTTTGGGATTAAAAGCCTCCAAATCATTCTTTACTAAATTTACCGATCCAATTACACATGCCCCCATGGTATTCTTTGACTCTACTCCAGTTGGATGAATTCTACCCTTTTGGTAACATATTTACTATCTCCTGTCAGGTCTCATCTAATATGAGTGTAATTGATTTTGACATACCGTTTGCGTTTGTGTATTCGATTGCTGCTGGTATTGAATTACTTGCTATGATCTTCATTATGGCCTCAGTGAAATGGCAAGTTCTCATTGTAGCCATCTTTGGTATCGTGGCTTCAAAATACGTTCAGGTGAATACACATGCTATAGGAGCTGTTACTTAGACACTTTAATTATATGTTACTTAGACACTTTTAATTATATCGTGGTTTCTAGTGCTTTCAATGCACATGCTATAGGATCTGTTGCGGATGTTGCAGGTGTTGGTCTAAATGTCCATCTTTCAACAGTTCTTCCTGCTTTGCTCTCTGCCATGGGAGATGATGAGAAATAAATGTTTTATCAGACAACTAGACACGTGGCAGAAATCTAGAGCAAAGAACAACAAAATGGAAATGGAAAAGACTTTGAACCAATAGAGTTTAATGAGAACTCGGGATAGGAAGATTATCTAATTCTTTGTTTAAATATATGCAAGCTTATTGATTTTTCATACATTCTCACTGTCATTTATTTCTATTATTACAACATTATACTTTAGATCTTTTTTCTTAAGAAAGCAAATCTATTTATAAGCATTATCATGACATTCTACTTCCACATTCTATTATTACAACATTATACTTTAATTATTTCATCATTTTGCAGCTACCTTGAAGTTGTGGTATATTGTATTGGAAATGCTTAAACTTGATTGATGCTTTTCTTTGTTTCTTTTTTCACTCTCTTATCTATTTTATAATTCTTATTTCTTGGGTGGTGCTGATGTAGATATTTTCCTTATCTCTCTCTCTCTCTCTCTCTCTCTCAGGTTTCTAATAATAATAGTTGATGAACTTCCGGTCTTCAGCCTAAATAGAAAGTTGTCTTCTGCTGCCAGGTTATACTTTCTACCTGAAAATCTATTCTATTAGCTTTGTGTTTGGGTAGATTTTTCACTGTTACAATGTTGTAATCGGAATAAACGTAAGTACTATGTAGGATGTTGTAATAACCATATATCATGCAAAAAGATGTGAATGCCCTTGCATCTACATCATTGAAAATAGTTTCATTGGTGTCTCTAATATAAAAATGCCACTTCTTTGATCTTTGAATGTCCCATGAAAAAACTGTAACTTTAATTTTGGTATGCCTCACGAATATGTCCCAAACTCTAAAGTAAATTACACAATTGCCCCTAAGGTAAATTACCAAACTCTAAGGTAAATTACCAAATTGACCCTACTATTTTATTAAGGAATATGTGCTAGAAATGCCAACGTACTTTCATGTATTATAGCATCCTACTTTTTTTTAACACAGTGTATTTTAGAAAATGATAAATGCAAATAGTAGCAAAGCTAATAAAAAGTAATAAAAAAACCTACCTTACCTGTACAACTTCATCATTTGGGTTACCATACTTTGTAAGTTGTTCTTTAGGAAATATGTGTATGTTAGCAGCAGTAAGTCTTTGTCTTTGTATTTGTTGTCCAGTCAGGTAGCAGCAACAGGTATACAGGTGAAGTTGGTGAATCTGAAGGAGGAAGTGGAAGTGTAAGTGTTGAGATTATGGTTCCTCAAAGCTTGTTAGGCTCCATATATGGAGACAACAAGACCAACTTAGCTCATATAAAGCAGGTGAGTGAGTGAGTCCACTTGCTTTTTTTTTTTTTAATTTTAAATGAAAGTTGTATTTTGTTTTTAATTGGGAAAAGGGTTTTGAGTGCAGATATCAGGTGCACAGGTGGCGATACATGATTAGGCGGATGGAGGGCGAGTAGTATTGTCTGGAACATCAGATGAAACTCATACTGCACAGTGTCTGCTTCATGCCTTCATCCTTTCTGAGCAAAATCCCATTATTTGACTTCTTGTTTCTACTTCTTATTGTTATGCTTCTTGTGTATAAGTTCAATGGCAAATTCAGTACATTCTTGTGTATAAGTTCTATTAGAAGACAAACATATTTTTGAACCCTTTGAGATTTATCCATTTGTCTACTATTGGAATGATTATTTGTATGACATTAACTTTTGTGCAATGTATTATATTTTTTGTATATAGAATTTTATTTTCTATTTTGAGACATGAAATGCAAATTTAATTTGAAAATTAGTAAACCTATAAATAAATTTTTTTTTTAAAATTTAAAATTATGATACGCAAAAATGTGTGTCATCTTCATTTATGACATGACCTTTCTTAACAGCAGCTTCAATGATACGCATTGCGTGTCATAAATGCGCGTCGTCTATAGAGGACGCGCAAAAGCGCGTCGTCTCTCGTTATGACAGGGCCTTCCTTGACGCGTATTTGCGCGTCGTCTGAGCGTTTTACGACGCGCAATGAGCGTCGTAAAAGGCTGTTTTTCTAGTAGTGACTCTTTCCGGCTCAAGGCATCAGCTACGACGTTGGCCTTGCCTGGGTGGTACTTGATTTCACACTCGTAATCGTTTAATAGTTCAACCCATCTTCGTTGCCTCATATTCAGTTCTTTCTGATTCAAGATGTGCTGGAGACTCTTGTGGTCCGTGAAGATGGTGCACTTCGTACCATAAAGGTAATGCCTCCAAATCTTCAGAGCAAAGACCACTGCTCCCAATTCCAGATCATGGGTTGTATAATTCACTTCGTGTGTCTTTAGTTGGCGGGATGCGTAAGCTATCACTCTTCCATGCTGCATGAGAATGCAACCTAAACCCTGATTTGACGCGTCACAGTAGACCACGAAATCTTTCGTTCCCTCTGGTAGAGATAGTACCGGAGCACTGCAGAGTGCTTGCTTCAGAGTTCAGAATGCATCTTCTTGTTTGTCCGTCCATTTGAATGGTACGCCCTTTTGTGTAAGCGAGGTAAGTGGCTTGGCGATCTTAGAGAATTTTTGAATGAACCTCCTGTAGTAGCCTGCTAGGCCTAAGAATTGGCGAATTTATGTGGGTGTCGTTGGGACTGCCCATCCTTCAATGGCTTTAACCTTAGAAGGATCAACATGTATTCCTTCCCGACTAACAACATGACCTAGGAAGTTCACGCTACGGAGCTAGAACTCACACTTGGAGAGTTATGCGTATAGCTTCTCCGTCCACAGGGTTTCCAGGATTTGTCGGAGATGTTGGCCATGCTCTTCTTCGCTTCGGGAATAGACTAGAATGTCGTCAATGAAAACGATAACAAAGTTGTCGAGGAATGGTTGACAGATTCAGTTCATCAGGTCCATAAATGCGGCAGGGGCATTCGTTAGACTGAAGGGCATTACGACAAATTCATAATGTCCGTAACGAGTTCGAAAAGCAGTTTTGGGAATATCCTCTTCCCGGACCTTGAGTTGATGGTACCCGGATTGTAGATCTATCTTAGAGAAGTAACTAGCTCCTTGGAGCTGGTCAAATAGATCGTCGATTCGTGGGAGTGGATAGCGATTTTTGACAGTGAGTTTGTTTAGCTCCCTGTAATCGACGCACATTCTAAAAGATCCGTCCTTCTTTTTGACAAAGAGGACCGGAGCTTCCCACGGCGAGTAGCTGGGTCGGATGAATCCTTTGCCCAGGAGTTCGCTGAGTTGGCTGGACAATTCCTGCATCTCAGCAGGAGCTAGTCGGTAAGGCGATTTAGCGAGAGGAGTTGCTCCTGGAACGAGATCAATTCGGAACTCAACTTGTCTCTCTGGGGGTACTCCAGGAATATCTTCAGGAAATACGTCTGGGAATTCACGTGCTACTAGAATGTCTTGAATGCTAACCTCTTCCTTGGTTTTATCCACTATGTGAGACAGGAACGTCAAATCGTTCTTTCGCAAATGCTTCTGTGCCTGGATGCACGAGATGAGGAGAAGGTTCATGCTAGGTTTGTCTCCATAAATAACTAGGGTTTCGTGATTGGGAAGGTGAAGGCGAATGGCCTTCTCGTGACACATAATTTCAGCATGGTGGGGGCTTAACCAGTCCATGCCAATAATCACATCGAAACTCCTAATGGAAACAAGCATTAAGTCTATTCGAAAGACGTGTTGATTTAGGGTTAGGGTACATCCGATGTAGATTTCCCCAGTGGATTCGGTTTTCCCATTGGCCATTTCCACCATAAAGGTTTCATTGAGCTTCTGGGGTTGTTGTTTTAACAAATGATTAAACTTATTGCTCACAAAACTTCGCTCCGCTCCGGTGTCAAATAGGATGCATGCATAAGTGCGGTTTAGGGGAAACGTACCGATAACAACAGCGGGATCCTGAATCGCTTGCCCCTGACCCATGGTCATCACCCTTCCTGTTCCTCCATTTCCGGGATTGTTGTTGTTAGGGAAATTTCGACGGAAATGCCCAGTCCTTCCACATCCATAGCAGGTGTGGCTAGGTCCTGCATTGTTGTCGCCGGTGTTGGTGATGTTGTTGTGGTTATTGTTGTTGTTGCTTCCCTGTTGTTGATTCCGAGGGGGGGTAAGTCCTGCAGTACTTTGTCGTGTGCCCCTTCCGATTGCAAGTGGTGCACTGCATCTCCCTGCATTCTCCATTGTGATGGAGACCGCACTTGTTGCACTTGGGAAGATTACCGGAATAAGGTCTAGGAGCACTCGGAGCAGCTGAGGCTGGAGCATGTGGTGTGGACCGAACTTGCGCGGTTGCAGCATTAACCGCCACTGTTTGTTGCTTCTTGGAAGATTCGGAGCCTTGACGCCCCTTTCTCTTGTTGTTCTTCCCCTTCTTGCTATCATTTTCCTTCTTAGCTTCAGTCTCCGCTGGCTTCTCACCCTTCTTGTTGTTGTGGTCATACAGCTTCTTGGCCAATCTCTTAGCACTGTCGAAAGTTTCGGGATTTGCAGCTATCACGTTTCCTTGGATCGGGGAGGTTAGTCCCCAAATGAATCGCTCGATCTTCTTTCCTTCTGAGGTGATCATGCCAGGGCATAACAGAGACAGTTCGCTAAACCTTGATATGTAGGCATCTATATCAGCATTCCGGACAGTGAGATTCCACAGCTCTTGTTCCATTTTCTGAATTTCACCATGAGGGCAGTATTCAGCCGTCAGCATTTCTTTCATTTCTGCCCATGACATGGAATTGGCTACGGGGAGTGTCATGGCTTCCACGTCTCCGTTCCACCAAGTGAGCGCTTGGTCAACGAAAGTGCATGCGGCAAACTTCACCTTCATCTCTTCAAGGCAATCGCATATCTCGAACATCGATTCCACCTTCTCGATCCATCGTTTCAGGGTGATCATTCCTCCAGTGCCGTTGACGGTTCGTGGTTTGGCGTTGGTGAAGTCCTTGTAGGAGCATGTTTTGGTAGGTCCTTGATTCAACCCATTGTTTGAGCTTCCAGCACCTGGTCCGTTGGCTCCTCCATTGTTCCCTTGGTTAATTTGGGCCATGGCCGCGGTGACCACAGCCGACACTGCTGCCTGAAAGGCATCATAGTTGAATTCGGGAGGGTTTGGCTCAGGGTTTCTGTGGGTGGGTCGTCGAGGCATCTTTCTGCCAAGGAACAGAAAGATGTTGAGTATCCGTGCTTTTTGTGAGAGCGTGATCCTATGAGCTAGGTGTAAGGCACTAACTTAGGTACTTTCACAATTTGGCACACAGTCATGGATTCGTACACATAGCAGATTACAACATCAAAGTAAAACACATAAAATTTTACTAATATTATCCGCATTTGATACATGAAAATTTTGCTCGAAAGAGCATACATAAGTGATATTAGTTCGACAACATAACGGCTCTATGAGTAGTGTAGTCACTTAAACATAGAGTTGGGGTACATAACATAGATCCTGATGACATAGTACTAAAAACGATTACGACTATCCCTAGTCGTGGCGGGTTATATGTATCAGGTAGTAGAACAGGTCCTATTAGTAAGGAGGATGACGACGCTCAATTGCCGAGGTGACGCACCAGAAGTTCAGCCAGTTCATCTGCCTCTTAGGTGATTTCCTCCACTTTTTGCTCGGCTCACATAGCCCTTGCCTTGGTCATGATGAGTTGAAGCTTCAGACTGATAACTGCCTCCTCGAGGGCACGTAGGTAGTCCGTATCCACCCCTTGAAACATGCGGAATTTTGGCGGAACTTCCAACTGGTGAGGTCCACTACACGCCTCCACTATGCCCTTTTCCTTGCTTGGCTCCTGGTCCAACTCATCATAGTCGAAATCAACCATCACGTATTCGTCCTATTCCCCTTCCGGTCCATTGGCGCGCTCCTTTCCTTGATCTAACCCTGGCTCATCCTTGATCTTTTCATGGGCTACTAGGACCTGATGTGACTGAATGCCCTGCTGCTCTCCTTCCATGAAGGATGGGAGAAGGTATACGAATAAACTATCACTATCCTATGACTCTACAACTATTGTATAGACTAAACGGATGTTCTCTTCTTGGTGATAAAGGGGTATGTTTTTAGGTTCCCTAGCTATCACGGTCTCCTCAGGATGTGTGATAGTTATACCTGGGAGGGAATGTAGTTGATCAGGCTACATCCACTCCTTGATATGACTAGAACAGTTCTGGCTTAACCGAGATACTAGCATTATCTTGTCTGGTTCGGTATTATGTTCTTGTTCCTAATACAAGCAAGGGTGTTTTTATTGTTATGTTTTACTTGTTTTGTTCAGAGTTGTGTTAGTCCCTCTTTTGGTTTATAGTTGCATATCAATGTGTGGTTAGATATGCTAGTTCACTATAAACAGAGCTCTGATACCAACCTGTCACACCCCCGAACCAGACGGCGGAAACCGTTTGATATTGTTTACACTCAGTACATTGTTTCAAACATTACAATTCCATAACAAAAACCGTTCGATAATAAATCTAAGCAAAACACCATGACATCACTTGGTACTTATTCTTCGGTTTACCTGTTACCTGAGAATACAAGTTATTTTGGAAAAACGTCAACATATGAAATGTTGGTGAGTTCATAAGTAATATTATGGAAAATGATTTTTGTGAAGTTTGAAAATCCCAAAAATCTGATTCTGAAAAGAGTATTGTTTATAAAAAGTGTGAAGATCCGTAAGTATGCTTGTCGATTTTTGTAAACATGTATAATTGTTGAACTTTGTATACATCACATAGGTAAAAGTGTTGAACTCCCCGGGGAAAACCCGATGTTTTCCCAATACATAAAATTACATGTCTTGTTTATTGTTATATGGATACAACGATTGTTTTTGATTAACCAGGTGACATTGGATTAATTATGGGTTGTGAGTTGTTATAATCACGCATTAATGAAAATGACTAGTTTATAACTACCAATTACAAACGATCCTTTAGGCTTCGTCCGTACTACTCACTTAATCCAACCACCCCGACTTCTCTTGATTTACGCCACGAATCCGTTTACTCGATTTCTCATAGCCCCATAACCGAGGAGAAAGGAGGGTACGAAGCCCCCTTTAATTCCATAAGTTGTTCAAGGCTATCGGGAATGCGAAAGGCGCTTGGCCGGACTCACATTTGACTTCTCGACTTCATTAGCAGTACTAATGGACCCTTGGGGCCCAACAGCACAATAGAGCTATTGAAAGTCCTTTTACATGGAATTAGGTCATAGAAGGCCCATTAACATGTAAGCGCGTTCCCTTCGGGCCCAAAGATCACGTTATTGGGCTAGAAAGGCCCAACAAGCACGATTTGAAACTTTCAAGCCCAAAGATTGAATATTGACTCCTCGTAGATTTGCATGTTTATTGAAGTACTACGGTTTATTGATTTTTGTTTTGTTATTGATTCGAGACCGAATCAATTCGTTTGGTAACGATATTGGTGTTGAAAGTGTATTTGTTATTACGTTTTGCCGGTAGTCGTGGGTCTCGTGTTTTGTCTGAAGGGATTTATTTGTTTAAAAGTAAGATTTTTACCTTTTCACGACCCTTCTTTTATAAAATTAGCACTTTTAGTCCTTTATATAAAAGGATTTCCATTTTAGTCCTTAAACTATTTTTCTTGACACTTTAGTATCATAACTTGTTGAAAAGACATTTTTAGCCCAAAATTACTTTGTAAATAGCTTAAGTCCTTCCAGAATGAAGTTTCTCGGTTAGAACCCCCATTTTTGCAACTTTTACAATTTTGGCCCAAAATAGAAAATTTTTACATTTTTGATCCTTTTGAGTTTGAAAAACATTTTTGACCTTTGAAATGGTTTTGATACACTTCAAATCCCCTTTTTTACATAAAAATTCTTTTTCAACCCCTCAAACTTAAAAATCTCGCATATTGAGGCTTATTGGGTCGAAAAGCCCAAGTTTAGCCCATTAAGTGCAAAATTTCATTTTAAGTCCTTCAAAAATGTTTTGTTTCAGAAAAATTATTATAGAAACTGTTTGGACTCTTTTGACCCTCCAGAAACTATAATTTGTCGGTTTGGGCCCTTAGTTTTGCATTTTTGACAATTTAAGCCCAAAAATGGGTTTTGTGTTCAAGTATGTTCATCCTAACCATATGAGTTATTTTTCTTGACTTGATTAGGGTAAAATAGTTTAATTTATGTTTATTTACTTCCCTATGTTTTAGATCTCGATTTTTATATACTTTTTGGATAACATATTCATCACAACACATGATATCACACACAAACATGCATCAATCACACATAGCATACATTTACACATAGATCTACACATTTACTTGTATTCTCCCCCATAAAAACTCATAAAAACCGAAAGAAAGGGGTATGAAGCTCACCTTGGGTGTGGTTTCGGTTTTAGAAGGAAAAGATGAGAAGAATTCGATCCTAGCAACCTTTCTTGGAAGATCTCGAACTTGGATGCTTCTAAGGTGCTAGATCATAAGCTTGAATGAATTAAGAGATGATTCTTGAATGAAATGAAATAGCTAGCTTATGGATCTAAGCAATATCTTACCTTAGATGATGATTTTTATGAAAGAAATCCCTTGAACACCTCTTAGATCTCGAAAATATGGAGAAGAAATGAGAGAGTTTCTTGAGAGAATTGTGAGTGACATGTGTGTGTGTGTGTGTGCTTGGATTCGGCCGAGAGCAAGAGAGAGAGGAGAGAAGAGAGGTTGTGAAGTGATTTGCATGAAAACATGAGATGGTGCATGGGAATCCTATGGGCAAATGTGAGGTGGCATGGGAAAGTCAACTTTTCATTCTTTGGGTTGGGCTTGGGCCGAGAATTGGAGAGGGAAAAAGAAAAGGATTGGGCCTTGTATGCTTAAGCCTTTTTCATTGTTATGTTAAGTGATGTTTGGTCCAAATAAATATAAATGTGATTTTTATGACCTATTAGGGCTAAATTAGGTTAATTATGGCCCAATATGGTTCATTTAATAATTTATTTCATTCTAGGCCCAATATGGCCCAAAATATTGAAATAAATGGAAGTGGGTCCAATTAGAGCTCATTTAAGAGTTCTAAGCCCAAGATAGTCAAATTGGAAGCTTATTGGTCCATTGGGCCCAATAAGGAAGTCCTAGTCCAAAATAGACTTAAACAAGAACTTCTAGGGTTTCCAATTGCTTATTGACTACTTGAAATGCTTGTATGAGGTGTTTGATTGATATTCTGTTGTCATAGAGTAAGCATCATACATGCTCTCATGTCTTTGATTCATAATTTAGTTTAAGTGTTGTAGTTACAAGGCACAAAAATTTCTAGTTGTGACATAGCCCACTGCCATGGGAACCCCCGCATGGTCTTAATCCGGAAAGCCAAGGAAACCCCCTCATAATCTTATATCCAACTGCCTCGGGAACCCCCCGGGGTCTTCCACACAAATATCATATCAAGATAACACATAATCAATTAACAGTACACATATACAAAACCCTATAAGGCATACATACAACATATAAAGGTGTCATGGAAACTCTCCATGGTCTTACACTGGATGTCATGGGAACCCCCACATGGTGTTAGATCACTGCCATGGGAGCCCCCACATGGTCTTAGCCTGGAATACCTTGGGAACCCCTACATGACCTTATATCCAACTTCCTCGGGAACACCCCCCCCCTCGGGAGTCTTCCATGTAAGTATCACAAAGACAACTAGCATACCAAATACCATGCAATCAACTAGCATACCGCATATAACTATTTTCCATGGAAACCCCCACATGGTCTTCACATAAATGCATACGGTATCGATAACACATTCACAATAATCATCAAAACTGACTAAATGGGCTAGACTTGGTGCCTTCGACCCATTGGTATGGTGAGGAAACTCACCTCGAATGCAGATGCTTCCCGAATGAAATCCTTAGTTGTTGCCCTAACCACTTCCCGAGCTGTCAATACCAATCAATATACCCAATTAACAATTGGGTTCCATGTTATAATCCTCAATCCATACAAGGGGTAAAATGACCATTCTACCCGTGGCCCAGTATGATCCAAACTGAGGCCCAAGCCCAACATTATGATGTCCATCAATGGCTTAATTTTCCAAATTGGGCCCCAAATCCTCACGACCTTACTCTAATCCTATAATCTCCATTATAATTTGGTTACCTCCGAGCACCCCTTGGAACTAATTTGCCCAAAATCAAGTTCAAGGTCAAAGTCAACGATCAGGATCAACAGTCCATGTTGACCCAACTCATCGAGTGCATCTAGCAACTCGTCGAGTTCCTCCAAAGTTTATCAACTCGCCGAGTCACTTGAGTAACTCGTCGAGTTCCTTAATGTCCAAGGGCCGAAAACTCTAAACTGAAATCTCTTGACTGATATCTGCTCACCGAAATCACTCAGAATCCCTAAAACAGGAAAACCCTACCCAACTCGTCGAGTTGGCTAAGCAACTCGTCGAGTCCCTTCAGTCTTTTTTGTGTTTAGTCCTTTCCAGTGGAATCCAAGGCTCCAATCACAAATCCAACCCCTTATGGTGTAGTTACCACGTAAAGTTGCAAACTTTATGTGCATGCAAGGCATCAGAGGCTAAAAACACTTAATCAAAGCTTGTGAAGGGACTTAGAGCATGAATGAGGTCC
Organism: Lactuca serriola; assembly: GCF_051521515.1. NCBI lineage: Eukaryota > Viridiplantae > Streptophyta > Magnoliopsida > Asterales > Asteraceae > Lactuca > Lactuca serriola. Next base: position 75,878,842 of record NC_136412.1, read on the forward strand.
AAGACTTGATAAAGTCGGCAACTTTAAGTCCCCAAAAGGACTGAGATGTCCAGATCTAAAGCCATATATTTATATCATGCTCAAAACCAAGAATGGTAGCAAACTAGGCTAATGATGGCCATAAACTTTCATATAAGAATATCTAAGCAATGGAAGGTAAAGGTTTCGACTTTATACCTTAAAATGGTTGCCACACTAGAGGGAATCCCGGATCTACTACCTTCCACTTAATCCAACCTCTTCAATCTTCAAGTTCCTTCCAAAAGAGCACCAAGAATCACTTTCCAAGCTCACATACACACAAATGGGAGATGAGACAAGATTTAGGGTTTCTCTGGACAAGGGGGTGACAAGGGTGGATATAAGTGAGGTTTAAGGCCTTTAAATAGGGTACAAAGCCTGAAAATAGGGTTTCCCTTTCCAGCTCCTACTCGTCGAGTTGGTGCCTTCTAACTCGTCGAGTAGGTCCTTCATCCTGCGTCCAGTATGATCTCTACTCGACGAGTTAGAGCTCCCCAACTCATCGAGTCCCAGCCTAAAACTCTAAAAATGTTGAAAACTGACCAATACTTAAACCAAGCGTTATAGTCTATTTCACCCCCCTTCGATCTCTTTCAACCGGTACTAGGTATATTTCACCCCTTTTGGTCTCTTTCAATCAATATCGGGTCTATTTCACCCGTTATAGCTAGCGTACAATCATAACAACAATAGTCACAAAGGCAACATGCATATACAGGCATAACATGCATTTTTTTACAAAGACAACTATCATCTTATAAATATAATTCAGTGTGTCAACATTGGTGCCTTCTACCTACGAGTACAGTGAAGAGACTCGCATCAGTTTGAAGATAACAAATCGCACTCGGCTGATGAATCGAAAATCCCCACGCTAAAACACCAATAATATAACCTTAATTAGTAATTAGGTCATTAACCCAAACCAAGGGTCCAAATTCTAAATCCTGTATCCTAGGGTAAAAAGGTTGCTTTACCCCTCCCTTAATGGGCCTAACATATCATGGTCCAATTCCAAACTAGCCTAAAGTCCAAAAAGACACTCAATGCCCAATATAAGCCCAAATCCACAAAAATCCCAACTCAACAAGACTTGTGGCCCAACAAGAGCCCAAAACCTAAAGTCCAAAAGTGGCCCAAAATAAAAGGAAGCTCACTACTGTAACACTCTAAATTTTCAAAAAAAAAATCATTTTTTAAATCACATAAAATTAGTATCACATTTTCTCAAAATCACAATGTATCAAATATCAAAAACACGATTTAACAAAACAACTGATAATATCCCAGAATCCTTGACATAGTCTCAAACATGCGTGTACAATCAAACCGAAACCTTCCTGCAATCCTAAGAAGTACCTGAAACACATAACTAACAACACACTAAGCACGAAGCTTAGTGAGTTCCCCCAAAATACCACATACACAAATAATAAGTCTTTCATGGCTATAACTCAGCATGGGCTGTAACGACGTAAATTTTCAACCAATTTTTTTTTCATTTTAAAAATACATAAAACTCATATATTATATTTCATGAAAATCATAAGTGTCTCAATGTCAACATAAAATCTCAACAAAAGTCAAATCCCAGAATCCTCAACGTCATCCCGAACAGGTGTGTACAATCATGCCAGTGCCTTCCTGTGATCCTTTGGGATACCTGAAACACATAACACATAACACGGTAAGCACGAAAATTAGTGAGTTCCCCAAAATACCACATAGAACATATTAGCCACTCGGGGCTATAACTCTGTAAGACCCTACAGTCAATGTGTCTCACTAGGACCCTCCAGTCCCACAACTCTGATGGACCCTCTGGTCCTAACTCTGTGGGCCCTTCGGTCCTAACTCTGTGGACCCTTCGGTCCTTACTCTCTAAAATCTAAATAACACATAGCATAAATCACACAGACATAATGCAGTAATATCACAGTACTCAAATAAACACTAAGACCCTCTGGTCACACATAGATACCACTCTAGGTAAAGTAGAGTGAGAAGACTCACCTTGGAGCAAGCAAGCTAATACTGATGGGTTTTGGCTATAAGAACATCCTATGTGCTCATACAAACCCTAATGCTTGGATCTAGGTTTCTCTATTGTACATGCAATTTATCCAAGGCTATAAACCCTAGATCTAGAATATGATACTCAATATAACATATAAATTAGGGTTTAGATCATACCTTGATTGTTATGTAGCAATAACAATCTCAATTCCTTCTTGTATTGACTTTAGAAAGCTTAGAGTCACAAATGTCACTCCTCTAATGGTTGACAAACACCAAGAGCAAGAGGATGAAGAAGAGAAGAGAAGGAGGCTGCCCAAAACGTGTGGAAACCCTAAGGATCTTGTTCACCACATTTTTGGGGCATAAGGGCTCTATATATAGTGAGGCTATTAGGGTTATCTAACAAGGAAACCCTAATTTGGATGCTTAGGCCCTAAGCAACCCATGGACTCCTTTCCTTAAAGGCCTTGGACGATTTCTAATGGGTTTCCCCATAGAATTCGTCCATCCTTATAATATAAGGCAATCCATGGCCCAATTGCAATTATCTTATAATTACAATTCTAGTCCCTTAAGTTTAATTAATCTCTTTTAGTCACAAACTTAATTCTTATTAATTCTTGACTAATATTAATTAAACAATATGATTTCTCCTTTATATTATTCTCATAATATATTAATAAATCATATTTAATCCTTTGTCTCCATAATTCATCCTATTAAGTTGCTTTGGTGAAGGCAACCCAAAAGGACCATGCACCATCGGGTCAAGTACATAACAAAATAGTTATGGACTTAGACACTAATCCAACAGTCTCCCACTTGGATAAGTCTAATAACTATTATGTGTATGACTTCAGATCCTGATCTGCAATCGTAGCTTTCCAAAGCCACTGTCAACTCTGATCTTATCAGATATGTGTGTCCTTTAGATAAGGGATCATATATTCCTCCATTCTGGATATTGTATGAGACATGGTTTCTAATCATTCTCTATGTACTATTTCTCGACTTCTGATTTATGACGACTGACTAATTGAACAAATCAAATTAGCCCTAGCCCGACCGAGCATTTACGTTTGTCATCACTAAATCATAGAGGGCCCCAAAGATATTGCTTTTATCCTACTTTGGATAAAAGGAACAGATAAACTTTGATTCAATGCTCGCTTGCACTCACTCACCGAATCACACACAACAATATGTTTTATGACACAAAGTTACTGGTGCATTTACATATTATCAATGTGCAACCGATTTGCAAGATACAACTCACACATCTCGGTTTCAAGAATATAAGATGTTATCGTCTCACCAATCACTCATGATACAATTCATGGAGTGATCCAAGTGAGCGTGGGTTTAATCCAATGCTCAAATCACATTCATAAGCACTCCTGAACGTTGCAACAAACATTTTCTTATGTCTAATACTCTTTAGACAATCCACACACCAATTCACGACAGTCTTTATTCATACCTACTTCCAACATATGAACGACTGTGGCCCGTTCGAATAATTTGACTGTTCTAAACCAATTAAATTATTCAGGAAGTCAAAACATGCAAAGTGAAACACAAGGATAATACTAATCCCATATGGCCTCAAACCTTTGAGTATAAATAAAACACCCTTTATTTATCATCATATCGATTACTCATAATTTGTTGTTTCGGGTAATCAACTTCTTACTTGAATTATTACTACACTTGTCCTATGCTCCTAGCATGCACACAATGTTTACCTATGGTTCTTACTTTGTGAAATAGATCAAATGAACACATTTCTAATCATACTCATTTCACAACTCCCAATCCTTTTCACAAGTGAAAGAATATCAAATTCTTGCCACTTATGGAATATGCTAGATTTTAACATTTTATGCAACGATCCTTTTGTAATGTCACTGCACTAAAGTCACAATGACTATTGCCAATGAAATTACAAAGTCCTCTATCGGAGATTGTTACAATACAACTCCTTTGATATGATGTCTCTCACTCAAAGTACATTCCTTTGAACATCCTTTTGCATAAAATTTCTAATCTAGACATTGATTCTCAATATCCAACTCCCAATATGGAAACCTTTCCATACTTACCATATGACAACTCATTCTCAATAGAATCTTATCTATTCATAATAATGTTGATATGGTTCATCCAATATCATGCTTCCAACTACTCACAAGCGACCAATCCTCGGCGAACTTTGGATTATCCTTTGATAGTTGTTTAATTATCTTAGTCAAAACCGGTTCTTGTCCTTTTTCCCTCTAAATGCGCTAGACATTTGGAAAATTTTAGAATGGTCAAATATTATAGTATTTGCAATCGATCCTATACCCGAAGCGTATGGGACACGATGCATAATGTCTTACATAAAGATTTGATACTTTATCAATCTTCTGCTGTAATATTTTATGTGCTACGTTCTCAAAATTCGAGCTATGAAGAGGAATGCCGTAATCATAATCGAAATTTGAGAACACACTATGTATCCTTGACTAAATTTATTAGCATTCCACAACCTAAGCCTTTAGATTTGAAATGAAGCATAATATTCTCTCCCTTAATTATAGCAAAACAACTTTACAACCCTTACGACTTTGCAAGGTGTAACTCTTGTTTTTTCTATAATTAATATTGCTAACTCGCAATACTTTCCTTAATAATCATGCAATCATAACATTTATGCTCCCACTATCATGATGATTGTTATAAACATAACACTTATGCTCCCACTAGCTTTGATATGTATTCAGAAACCAGCTTAACTTCCAGAAAAACAATACTTATTGAATTTCTTAAGTTCATGTTTCTAATAATTAATGCTTTGATAATCCTTTATCTAAGCTTACACACCTTTCCCTTAGATAGCTCATATGTGTGTCTAAACAATTCAGACTAATTGCCAAATCTCACAATTAGAATCATGGAAAGGGATACAGTAACCATAATCGAATTCGAGAATACAATTTTCACAATCACTATCTTTTTAAAATCTTTCTTAGTGAAAGCATTTCCTCACAGTCATTTTCATGAAGGAGGGAATCTTATGACACTTAGATTTTAATGGTGTATGTGTTCCTATCCATGTGAATTTGTCAAAACCAAAGTTTACGACAAATTCAAACTCATATGGACGGAACTTTCTTAATCTTGATTTCTTGCCTTATGGTAACACAGCTGCCCACCATGTCTTCCAAGTAGTTAAGCAGCTCACCCTTTCCTATCAATGTACTTTCAATTGATCAAGGTGCTTGCCTTTTATGCGTTCAATGAGAACTCATAGAACTCTCATGCATAATTAACTTAATTGGAACGGCACAGAAACAAAATAGTGTCAACACGATAGGTGTAAACCCCAACTCGTGTGCTAGTGATGATCGATAAGGTCTATTTTGATTTGTTCTTGAAACCTTTCAAGACCATTAAGACTCCCACTGACTCCTCGACATATAAGATTTTCTTTTCAATAAACATTTCTTGACAAACAAATATTCAAGAGTTAGTGTAGTTTTATCAAAACACTTCATAAATTGGTCCTAGTTGGTCTTTGTCTTATCCAAGACATCACAACTTTCCACATTTGATGAATGTTATAAACCTTTTTAATACTTGTCACTCATTGTCATAATCTTAACTCTAAGACTTGTTTTGGAACGAAGTATGAGTGACTTCTTGATTTAACCATTTCTTCAATTCTTGATTCCTCTTCTTAGACATACAATTGTACTAACACTCACTTAGAGGATCAATTGAGATATGGTTCTTAATCATTAAGACCTATCATAAAGCATAAAAGGTACTCTCCCTTCTTCTTAGAATGGAGAAACTTTTATCTTTCTGCCTACTTGATTCTTCTTATTCGTTCTGCTATTGATTTAAACTTTTTCAATCAATTCAGAATTACACTTAATGTTATAAGTATAATCATATTTACTAAACCTTTAGTAAATTATGAATATCTTTGTTACTCTTATGGTGGACTTGACCAACACGCAACTTTGTGTACTCGATCTCCTAGTTCTTCACACTTTGTCAATGAATTAGTCTAATTTCCAAATATGAAATTTCTCATTCATCGTGCTACCAAGTTGCACGATTCCAAGTTTCTGTCCAATTGAAACTTGGGCGATGAGAAACTCTCCCTATTTGGAAAATTCTTGACATTTCCACAAATAATATAATTAAGAATCAAATCCATTATTGCTAATAATAGAAACTTTCAAACATCAATTTTTCATACACGCCATTGCAAGGATAAATAAATGATATAAAATCAAAATTTATTTTATTGCGGAAAAATTTGTCCTTACAATGCAATTCATTGAAAAACTATGCTAATACATATCTCTTAGCAATCTTATTCTAACTCTAAGTAGTAGCTCAAGAATCTAATCTTCAAGTAATGCGATCAAAATCCATTTCTTCACGGTTAGATTCTGCTCACTTCTTCCCTCAAGCTTCCTCTCTTTTCTTTGATCCTACAAAACATCAATTGTAATCTTATCACATTATGTATTAAGAATCTAGAATAGGAGCTTAAAAGAGTTAGTCAATGGATTTTACCTAAAGCAGAGCCATACGTTTTGAGTCTCCCATCTCTTAGATCTCTTAGGTAAATAGGGCAGCTTCGTCTCCAATGCCCCTTCTCTTGGCAACAAAAGCAAGTTGACTCTTTTGGAACAGGACATGGAACTACTTCAGACATTGCCTTTCTCTTATGATCAAACTTTTTGATCATAGCATGTCTTTCGTTGCCGTTGTCTATATCCACAGAGGTCTTGAAGGCAGATTCACCAATCAACTTTGTTTTTCTATTGCGCCAAACCATTGCTGATTCAGCAGCAATAAGCATATATGTGAGATCTATAAGGGCCACATCGCAGTTCATCATATAGTACTCTCTAACGAACTCACTATACGAGTTAGGAAGTGACTGAAGAACCCAGTCAACAGCCATCTCCTCACAGACAACGGATCCCAACATTCTTAACCTATCAATGTGTGATTTCCTCCCTCGGACGCGTGCACACACTGACTTTGGTTCTTTATGTTTACTTGCCAAAACGGCTTGAGTGAGCTTGAACTTTTCAAGCCTTCGAAATTGTGGGTTAGGGAGAATAATTGGTGGAGGTGGAGGAAGTGAAGCATGATCTCTTGTTCCTGATCGAATCGTGGAATATCATCTTCATGCGGAAAGCTTGTTCCACGGGATTTAGGAAGACCATAGTTGTCGGACTTTGACATCTACAAAACGGGAGAAAACGAATTCAAGTTAGTTGATTGATTAAGTCCTTAGTAAATCACCCAAATGAGATACCAAGGCTAGGACCCAACACAATACGCTACAACCTAGAAAAGGGATGCCGTAATCTAGTTGCATAATATTTGAAGGTAAGTGAATGACGATTCACTAATTTCCACCAGGAAAAACGAAAAAGAAATTTAAGTTTTAAATCTATGAAAACTCCTAGATCCTTTGAGATTCATTGAACATTTCAATGGCATGTTTAAATCTCGATATGCCCCTCTTGTTTGTGACTGGGATGCCGAGGATCACAAAGCGGGTGTGAATAACCATGCAAACTTACACGGTGCCCCCACATGTTACAGTCACCTATTCGATGTGCCGGTAAACCACACACACTCCACCGAACTATGACAAACATTGATTCACCCTTTTCTACCTTTGCTTAGAACCATTTAGTGTGCCGGTTAACCACACACGCTCCACTAACGTCTTCGCAAGGGCACAAAGTGTAATTTCATGGAATTGCATCAATTCACTTTTGCCTAAGTAACTAAGATTGGGAATTTGTAAAACATTTAGTTACTTTTGTACTTCATTATACTTATAATGGAAGGTTTTGTCCTATCCTACCCGTTCGGCTAACGACCCTCCACTAGTCAAGAGTGCGGTGGGTAAGAGTGGATACCCATTCAATCGCCATTTTATAGGCAATTTCCTTAAACACCCCTTATAGACCAGCTTCGTGAATGAGGCCTACTAACGGTAAGACTGACTTTTACTCATACATATATATAATGTTAGACTTTTAATGTTATATATAGTATATGGTGTATTTTACACTTTTAAAATACTAGGTGGTCAAATTTAACAATTATACTTTTAATTCAATTAATTTGTAAACCAAAACTTTTATGGATTTATTAAACCTCTTTTAATTATACACCTTAATTAATTAATAAAACCATAAGGCTATGATATGAACTTTTCAAAACATCACTAGGGTTTTAGAATTTAACATTCCTAAATTAAACTTTCAATCAACTTTTAAATTCCGAAACTTGAGGGCAAGTTTTGAAACATTTCAAAACATTAGGGTTTAGAATTTAAATATACATCAAAATTAAACTTTTAATCAAAATTTAAATTCCAAAACTTGAGGGCAAGTTTTTGAAACATTTCAAAACATTAGGGTTTCAACTATTTAAATTTTAAAACTAAACTTTTGAGTTTAAATTTAAACTATAAAACCTAAAAGGAAAAAATTGAAACTTTTCATAACACAAGGATCAAATAACAAATAATATAAATTAAACAATTAATTTCATCATTATCTATATTTGACCTAATTTCAATTTCTTGCAAAATAAGTTACCCAATTAATACAAATAATCCAATCTTTATCATATAAGGAAGTTATTATCTAATCAATTGGTAATTATCTTGTGTTTTGGCAAGGATATTCATTAAGAAACAATAAAATTCATATTTTATAGGTTTAAAACGAATATGGTAAGTATCCTTAAGCAAAACAGCAACAAAATCCGAAGTTTCCTCTATCTGACGCTCCGACTCGCCGAGTCACACTCTGAAACTCGCCGAGTAGGGCTGACTCGCCGAGTCCAAGTAGTGACTCGCCGAGTCAGGTCGAACAGTAAGCCATAATTCGATTTTCAGCAACATAATGCATCAATACAATAGAAACCAATCAAGGCTCTGATACCACTTATGGGTTTTGGCTATAAGAACATCCTATGTGCTCATACAAACCCTAATGCTTGGATCTAGGTTTCTCTATTGTACATGCAATTTATCCAAGGCTATAAACCCTAGATCTAGAATATGATACTCAATATAACATATAAATTAGGGTTTAGATCATACCTTGATTGTTATGTAGCAATAACAATCTCAATTCCTTCTTGTATTGACTTTAGAAAGCTTAGAGTCACAAATGTCACTCCTCTAATGGTTGACAAACACCAAGAGCAAGAGGATGAAGAAGAGAAGAGAAGGAGGCTGCCCAAAACGTGTGGAAACCCTAAGGATCTTGTTCACCACATTTTTGGGGCATAAGGGCTCTATATATAGTGAGGCTATTAGGGTTATCTAACAAGGAAACCCTAATTTGGATGCTTAGGCCCTAAGCAACCCATGGACTCCTTTCCTTAAAGGCCTTGGACGATTTCTAATGGGTTTCCCCATAGAATTCGTCCATCCATATAATATAAGGCAATCCATGGCCCAATTGCAATTATCTTATAATTACAATTCTAGTCCCTTAAGTTTAATTAATCTCTTTTAGTCACAAACTTAATTCTTATTAATTCTTGACTAATATTAATTAAACAATATGATTTCTCCTTTATATTATTCTCATAATATATTAATAAATCATATTTAATCCTTTGTCTCCATAATTCATCCTATCAAGTTGCTTTGGTGAAGGCAACCCAAAAGGACCATGCACCATCAGGTCAAGTACATACCAAAATAGTTATGGACTTAGACACTAATCCAACAGTCTCCCACTTGGATAAGTCTAATAACTATTATGTGTATGACTTCAGATCCTGATCTGCAATCGTAGCTTTCCAAAGCCACTGTCAACTCTGATCTTATCAGATATGTGTGTCCTTTAGATAAGGGATCATATATTCCTCCATTCTGGATATTGTATGAGACATGGTTTCTAATCATTCTCTATGTACTATTTCTCGACTTCTGATTTATGACGACTGACTAATTGAACAAATCAAATTAGCCCTAGCCCGACCGAGCATTTACGTTTGTCATCACTAAATCATAGAGGGGCCCAAAGATATTGCTTTTATCCTACTTTGGATAAAAGGAACAGATAAACTTTGATTCAATGCTCGCTTGCACTCGCTTGCACTCACTCACCGAATCACAAACTTAATTCTTATTAATTCTTGACTAATATTAATTAAACAATATGATTTCTCCTTTATATTATTCTCATAATATATTAATAAATCATATTTAATCCTTTCTCTCCATAATTCATCCTATCAAGTTGCTTTGGTGAAGGCAACCCAAAAGGACCATGCACCATCGGGTCAAGTACATACCAAAATAGTTATGGACTTAGACACTAATCCAACAAATACACCTCGTATACGAATCACTGATCTAGCCTCCGCCTAATACATGTGGTGATTACCTCTAAGTCATGCTTAGCAAATAGCTCAGGATGTTGCTCCCGCATTCCGACTCCGGCTCCCAAGTCAATTCGGACCCCTTCCGATGTTTCCACTGGACCTGAACCAGAGTCACTTCCTTGTTCCTCAGAACCTTCACCTTTCGATCTAGAATCGTGAGTGGTCTCTATATGTAGTTGAGGCTCACATCCACCTGAATGTCCTATAGCGGTACCAATGTCGTCTCATCGGCCACACACTTCCTCAGTTGGGACACGTGGAAGGTGTTGTGAATCTGTCTCAACTCTGCAGGTAGATCCAACTGGTATGCTACCATACCCACTATGGCGGTCACTCTAAAAGGACCGATATATCAGGGCCCCAGCTTGCCCCACTTCCTGAACCGGATCATCCCTTTCCATGGGGATACCTTCAGGAGTACAAAATCTCCAACCTGAAACTCTAGCTCGGATCGCCGCCTATCCGCGTAACTCTTCTGGCGACTCTGGGTCGTCAGTAACCTCTGTCTGACCTACTGAATCTGCTTGGTTGTCTTCAGCACTATCTTTGTGCTACCCATCACCCTCTTCCCCACTTATCCTCAACAAATGGGAGTCTGACACCTCCTCCCATACAGGAGCTCGAAAGGAGGCATACCAATACTCGAATGATGGATGTTGTTGTAAGAGAACTCAGCCAATGGTATGTAGGTGTCCCAACTTCCTCTGAAGTCCATGACACACGCACACAACATGTCCTCAAGCGTTTGAATCGTCCGCTCGCTCTACCCGTCTGTCTGGGGGTGATACGCAGTACTGAAATTTAGGCACGTGCCCAACTCCTCATGAAATTTCTTCCAAACGTGGAAGTGAAACGCACGTCTCGATCCGACATGATAGAAATCGGCACCCCATGCCAAGCTACCACCTCTCTCATATAGATATTGGCCAATCTATCCACAAAAGAGCTATCACTAATAGCAAGGAAGTGGGCACTCTTCATTAGTCGGTCCACAATCACCCAAATTGCATCAACTCCACGCGCAGTCCTCGGTAACTTGGTGATAAAGTCCATCGAGATTTGTTCCCACTTCCACTGGGGAATCTCCAGAGGCTGCAATGGACCATGTGGATGCTGGTGCTCTGCCTTGACACGACGGCAGGTCAAGCACCTCTCGACTATCCAGGCAACCTCCCTTTTCATACAGGGCCACCGGTAATCTCCCTTCAGGTCCAAATACATCTTAGTGGCCCCGGGATGGATTGAGAACCTCAATCTATGGGCCTCCTCTATCAGTATACGCTGAGCTCCACCCGTATAGGGCACCCAAATTCGCCCTCAGAAAGTCATAAGTCCTCGGTTGTTCGTCACAAACTCGGACACCTGCCCAATCACCCACTCCATCTTGTGGTTCTCCGGTCTCACGGCCTCCGCCTGGGCCTCTCAAATGGTATCCAAGACTGGAGTCATTACTGTCATCCTTATACATATATCTCGAATCAGGGTACTCTCCGCTCTACGGCTCAGGGCGTCGGCCACCACGTTAGCTTTTCCTGGATGATACAGGATCTCACAGTTATAGTCCTTCACCACATCCAACAATCTCCTATGTCGCATATTCAGGTTGGGTTGACCCATGAGATACTTCAGACTCTTGTGGTCCGTGTATATGGTACACCAAATCCCATACAAGTAGTGACACCAGATCTTGAGGGTGAACACCACCGCCCCCCAACTCTAGTTCATGGGTGGAATATCTCATCTCATGAGGCTTCAACTGCCTCGAGGCGTATGCTATCACGTGCCCTCTCTACATTAGCACCGCACCCAACCCGGATATAGATGCATCACAGTAAACCACAAAGTCCTCCATTCCTTCAGGAAGAGCTAACACCAAGGCTTCACACAACCTCTGGTGAAGAGTCTCAAATGAGGTCTGCTGCTCGGGACCCCAAGAAAAAGTGACACCCTTTCGGGTTAACCTGGCGAGGGGGACGGAAATCTTGGAGAAATCACTGATAAATCTCCGGTAGTAGCTGGCCAATCCCAGAAAACTCCTGATCTCGGATGGAGATCTCGGCACCTCCCATCGCATGACTGCCTCAATCTTGGCCGGATCGACCAAAATCCCATTCTGATTAACTAGGTGTCCCAGGAACTGGACCTCTTGTAACCAGAAATCACACTTGGAGAATTTGTCATAAAGCCTCTCCGATCTCAATACTCCAAGAATCTCTCTCAAATGGTCCTCGTGCTGCTCCCTGGATCTCGAATACACCAAAATATCGTTGATAAACACGATCACCAATCGATGCAACATAGTCCTGCACACCCGATTCATGAGATCCATGAACGCCGTCGGCGCATTTGTGAGTCCAACAGGCATCACCACGAACTCGTAATGCCCATAACGAGTCCTAAAGGCCGTCTTCTGGATATCCTCTTCACGAACTCTCATCTGGTGATATCCAGACCTCTAATCGATCTTGGAAAACCAAGACGCACCCTGCAAATGATCGAACAGATCATCGATCGTCGAAAGTGGATAACGGTTATTGACCGTCAGGTTGTAAAACTCCCGGTAATCAATGCACATTCGGTGCGAACCATCCTTTTTCTTGACGAAAAGGATCGGCGCTCCCCACGATGAGTTACTCGGTCGGATAAAACCTTTCCCCAACAGCTCCTGAAGCTGCAAGGATAACTCTTGCATCTCAGGCGGCGCAAGACAATAAGGTTCCTTGGCAAAAGGCGCCGCTCCCGAAACCAAATCAATCCGTAACTCCACCTGCCTCTCGGGAGGCACACCCGGTAATCAGGAAAAACATCCGGGAATTCCCTCACTATCGGAACCTCGACGATAGAACTCGACATCTCGGCAGCAACTCGCGTATCCATCACATACGCTACAAAACCCCTGCAACCCTGTTGTAGACTCTGTCTCGCTCTGGCAGCAGAGCAGAAAGCTGATCCAGATCGGGTACCCTCACCATATACTGTAAGCACTCCCCCACTAGGGTCTTGTATGGTCACCAACTGACGCTTGCAGTCGATTACAACTCCAAACCAGCTCAACCAGTGCATGCCCACAATCACATAGACGTCACCCATGGCGATCAGCACCAGATCTATCGGAAACTCAACACCAAAAATCTCGAGCACACTTCCCCAGATCACATCAGTGGCAAACACCGCATGCTCATTGGCTATAGAAACTCTCAGAGGTCGACTCGGCGACTCATGTCGGATACTGATGTGGCGACTAAACGCTAATGATATGAAAGATCGACTCACACCCGAGTCAAATAACACTAGGACAGGTACAAAACTCACAAGAAAAGTACCTACACATAACACAATATAAGCACAAATAATTCAATATAGAATAACCAAAGGAAAACATACCGGCCATACGACATCAGGTGCTGCGCGGACCTCCTCCGCTGTCAGCTGGAAGGCTCTCCTATGAACCTTACGCCTCGGCCTTCACGGGCTGACTCTCGGTAGCTCGAACAGTGGCGGGTGCAGACCCCTGAAGCAGTTGGGGGCACTCGGCCTTTCAATGGCCGGTCTGGTTGCAGTGAAAGCAGACTGAAAACCCCTTGGGGCAATCCTTCACCATGTGCCCCTCCTTGCCACACTTATAGCAAGACCCCGCTCGACATATCCCCTCATGAATCTTGCCACACTTTCCACTTCTGGTTTCCAGATTTCAAATCAGTGAGCTTTGCCCGCTTGGCTGTCGGCTGTGACTATGTCGGTCGCCGATCCCTCCCCGGAGACTCTGCCTCCTCCTTGGCCTGAGTCTCCAGCTCGATCTCCCTCTTTCGGGTATTTTCTTGGAGCCCAGAAAATAACCGATATGTCGAGTTCGCAACGAACTCACAGATATCTCTCCTCATAATGCTCAAATACCGACTCATACGTGCCTGCTTAGTAGACACGTGCTAAGAACAGAACATCGCCCTCTCATGGAACATCCACGTAATCAATGTCACTGACTCTGTCCTCTGCTTGAGGGACAGAAACTCCTTGGCCAACCGCTACCTCTCCACCTGGGGAACATACTCATATATGAACATCGCAGTAAACCTCTCCCAAGTCACGGCAGTGTGCTCTGCAAGAGTAAAATGAGCCGTCAAAAACTTCCACCAATCCTTCGCCCCCAAGCAAAGCTGGTTCAACGCGAACCGTACCCTCAAGTGCTCTGGACAAGAACAAGTGTAGAAGCACCCCTCGATATCCGAAATCCATCTCATTGCAGCAATCAGATCCTGTGTCCCATCAAACTCTGGTGGCTTCGTGTTGCTGAACTCTCGGTACAGCAACGAGTCACCCCCTTGTAGCCTGGCAGCAACGACAGTTGGCTGCTGCAACATCCGCCTCGGTAACAGCAGCATATCGCTCATCAAATTTCTCAATCAAAGTAGTCTTAGTAGACCCAAACATCTCCGGGATGGCCTCTCGGATAGTTGCGGCCACCTCATCGTGAATCATCTTGCGAATCTCGTCATCGCTAACACTGCTACTCTTTGGGTTGTGGCGTGTACCCACTATGATGTCTCTGAAACACAACACAAAATAATCAAAGGCTTGCTTGAGTGTACTCACACTCGATCACTCACCCCTACTTGTTCCTTAGCACCCTAAGGATTCTTACTTGGGTAGCTTACCGACCCGGTGCTTCCAGTAGTACGGGCCCAATACTACCTTCCACACTGCATCCGTGTTCACCCCGAGTCTTCCTCCTAGGACCCCATATCGCAAGTACTCTATGACTCTCCTAACACAGGTTACTCTCTAGCAGACCCCTCATAAACTCTTATCTGCTACCTATTCACACTCCAAGCAATACTCAACAGCAGTAACTCCTAGGCTAAGGCATCACAAATCAAGCCACTCTTTTCCTAACATATGAAATACCTAGCCTACTCTCAAGCATGCATAATATATCTCATAATATCTCATAACACATAAAGTAAGGGTATTTTAGGAAATCACTGTTCGGGCACTGCTAATTGTACACACTGTTCTTTTCTACATTTCTCTTAGAAACTCTTACTCGCCTTTAGAAAAACGTTTTTTTCTTGAAATTTTTTCCCAAATCCTCAGTTTGAATCCAGACATACCCAAAGGTGCATCTGAATCCCTCAAACCAAATCTCTGATACCAACTTGTAACGACGTGAATTTTCAACCAATTTTTTTTTTCATTTTAAAAATACATAAAACTCATATATTATATTTCATGAAAATAAGTGTATCAACGTCAACATAAAATCTCAACAAAAGTCAAATCCCAGAATCCTCAACGTCATCCCGAACAGGTGTGTATAATCACGCAGGTGCATTCCTGTGATCCTCTGGGGTACCTGAAACACATTACACATAACATGGTAAGCACGAAGCTGAGTGAGTTCCCCAAAATACCACATACAACACATTAACCACTCGAGGCTATAACTCTGTAAGACCCTCCGGTCAATGTGTCTCAGTGGGACCCTCCAGTCCCACAACTTTGATGGACCCTCTAGTCCTAACTCTGTGGACCCTCCGCTCCTAACTCTGTGGACCCTTCGGTCCTAACTCTGTAAACTCTGAATAACACATAGCATAAATCACACATACATAATGTAGTAATATCACAATACTCAAATAAACATGTAAGACCCTCTGGTCACACATAGATACCACTCTAGGTAAAGTATAGTGAGAAGACTAGCCTTGAAGGAAGCAAGCTAATACACCTCGTACACGAATCACTGATCTAGCCTCCGCTTAATACATGTGGTGATTACCTATAATTAGATCACAATTCTAATAAATTCATATTAACCCCTTTTAACTATTGGTAAGGGTAAAAGACCATTTTACCCCTCCAAGATCTCAGTTCTCATATTTGATCAAGACTCTAAAAGTCAACCGAAGTTAAACTCAATTCAACAGTCCATGTTGACCCAACTCGACGAGTGCATCCAGAGGACTCTTCAAGTCCCTTAGATCCTTCAGAGGCCTTATGAAAACCCACTCTACTCGTCGAGTTGACCCGCTAACTCGACGAGTTACGACATGCTCAGACTTATCAGGATAAACCCTAAGCGACTCGTCGAGTCTGCTCATGAACTCGACGAGTTCATCCAGTCCATACTCCCATTCAAACATTTTAGGGAAAATCTATCACTCAAACACTAGATCTAGGCTCTCTAGGCTCGAATGTCACGTAAAGCTTCGATCTTTACGTTCATGCATGGCATAAATGCTCCATAATGCCATTACAATCTCCAAGGAAGGTCAAACGCATGGGGACCTGCCTCTAACTCAATAAAGTTCGAATCTTTGGGCCCTCAATGTCGTCTCTAGTCCATATCTGAGGTTCTAACCTCAAAGCATGCTCAAATAGCTCAAGAACACAATATGCTTTGGGAGAAAACCCTAAAAGCTCCCAAAATGAGAACTAACGAATATGTGGCCAAGATGAGAGCTTTTTACCTTTGATTAGCAGCTAATGACAGAAAAAGCAAGATCCACAACCTTCTTTTGGTTAGATCTACCAAACTCTTCCAATCTTTTCTCAAAAAATGCTCAAGATGGTCTCTCTCTCTCTCTCTCTACACAACGAAAAGGGCAGGTTAGGGTTTCTCTGAGGAAGGTGGCCGCAAAGGGAAGCCATAAGGGCCTTTAAATAGGCCACATACCTAAGAAATTAAGGTTTCCTTCAGCAGTGCTGACTCGGCGAGTCGCCCCACAACTCGTCGAGTCCATTCATTATTCCACGTCACTAGCCGCGACTCTACTCGACGAGTTGAGGTACCAACTCAGTGAGTCAGTTCACCGCGTCTCACATTAAATAATAAGATAATATACTTGGGAATCTGGATGTTACATGGACCCTTTAGTCTCATGCATCTCGATGAGGACCCTCTGGTCTCACGGTTTGTTATGGACCCTCTGGTCATGTGTCTCATTGAGGACCCTCCGGTCTCACATCTCGGGTTGGACCCTCCAGTCCTATATCTCAGTGAAGACCCTCCGGTCTCTCAACTCGGTTTCGACCCTCCGGTCCTAACTTAGTAAAGCACAGAACAATATAGCATATATAACAAAGACAAAATGCATAATATCACATAACTCAATATAAGAACATATGACCCTCCGATCGATAACTCAATAAGACCCTCCAGTCACACAATATTACTACTCCGGTAAGTATAGTGAGAAGACTCACCTCGTGTCACATCCCCAAACAAGAACGGCGGAAACGTTCGAGGGTGGAGGACATCATGTACAGTATCACAACAATTGTATAATAAGAATCAAAGCAAACATAACCATTACATTGATAAAGTAGAGTAATTACATCTATTCAACACATTGTTTGTATGACATCAAAATGTATAAAAAAATATAAAAGACGTGACTCTGGAAGCTCCGTCTTCTCAAATGTAGCGTGCGTGCCTGTATTATCTGTTCCCTAAGAATACAAGTGATTTTTGAAAGTGTATCAACATTTAAGTTGGTGAGTTCATAAGTATGTATTAGCTATGGAAAACTTGTCTTTGAACTTTGAAAACAATAGTGTTGGTTCCTTAGAAAATCCAATATTTCCTATAATGAATGTAATGTAGTTATGCTTTGTATTAGTATGTCGTATTAGTTTGTTTGTATTAGAACATAGTGTATCGTGTCTGTATTTGTATGAAAATCCGTTGTATGTATACCAGGCTACCACCTGTCATAGTGAATGTAGTGTACTGTAATAGTGTTTGTTCGAAAACATTTGTATGTAAAACCGGTTACCGTCAGTTGTAGTGAAATAGTGTACCATAACAGTGCTTGTATGAAAACCCTTGTATGAATATCTGGATACCACCCGTAGTAGTGAAAGTAGTGTACTGTAGTTTTATTAATGAAAATAAAACCAATGAAGTAGCGTTAACCCCATAAACAAATGTTTTAGTTATACTGTTGTGAGATTCATATAACCATACTAATATGACCTAGTGGCCTCTACGACGTTCTTCAAGTTTCAGTATTTATGACATTTGTCACACCCCCAGGCATGCCTGCCTAACTGTAGCTAGCAGTTTGGGTGTGGGATTGTCAGTCCCATATAGATCTATAGACAAATTTCATGCTCTCCATCCTGGATACTCTGATTATAATTTATAGGACTTGAACCTGTACCCTGATGGGTACCCAAAGTAGTGTCCCACAACCCTGTATTAACTAGTTTACGAATAGTGTTATAGTGTTCTCTTGTGATTGAAACTATATGTATTACCTTGTAATGTAAAATAATTGTACTTAATAATTATTTTAGTATTGTTTCCTTGTAGTAGTGAAATAGAATAGTATACCCCAAACTATACCCATTATAGTTTGCGTGAATGTTTAGCTTCTGTGTATTGTTATTAGTAAAGTACGTAGTAATTTCGAAACTATACCAAAATTTGTAATGTTTTGTAATGCTCTAAAAACGTAGTGTAGAGTATTGAAAATGTTTTCAATTTAAATGTATAGAAGTAAAGTACCCTTATGCTCGACATATTACAAAAGAGTTAAAATATATAAAATATTTTTAAAAGTGTAGTGAATACTCGTTGTGAAACAATTACAAAGGTTTTTTAAATGTTTGAAATATTTATATAACACAATAAACCTTGTATTTTACCTGTATTCCCCCCCTAAAATATTAAAAACATTTAAAAACATAGGGGTATCAACTCACCTTGAATGCGCGTTAATCGGAGTTAGCGAGTTGTAGCGACGATCTCCCGGGTATGCATACACGCTAATAACGTTGCCCTAAAATAATTATATTTGACGTCTCATTTAAATTAATAATAATATTAATTTAATTGATGTGTTAAATAATTAATTAAGTGTGAGAGGACTTACAAATAAATTGGAGATATGTGGGGATTAAATTGAAAAGTTGGAAAAATGGGTTTATGGTTGAAAATTGGGTTTACGGTTGGTTAGATCATGAAGATATGAATGTCATATGAAGATTTGAAGGCATATATGAGTGTTCTTGAAGGAAATTATGAAGATTTGAAGGCGTAAACACTTGAAGATTGAGAGGATTTGACACTGTTCGCAGAGAGAATTTTGAGGGTGTTTACGGTTGAAAGTGTGTGAAATGAATAAATCAGAGTGTAAACCCATATATATATATATATATATATATATATATATATATATATATATATATATAGAGAGAGAGAGAGAGAGAGAGAGAGGAGGTATTTACAAATGAAATGAGATTGGGCCTAAGGTATTTACGGATGAATTATTAGGACAGAATCGGAAGTTAACCCATTAAGGGGTGTTTACGGATGAATTGAACCCTAAACACATGTTTCCTTTTGACTTGAACCGTAAACAACATCCCCTTTTAACGAATGGACCGTTTTGGAGTTCACTATTGGACCGTGAACCTCTTTATTGTTCATGGTTGGACCGTGAACTCATTTATTGCATTAATTATTTTGGGTGAAACTCATTTATTGGTTATATTTATGTTTAACACCCCTAGCCTTTTAACTTATACTTATTTGTAACAACCTAAATTAGCTTAGTTTTCAACCCGTGTTGTAACATACACATTTTGAAATCGTGTTTTGTAAGTTTAAAAAAGTGAATAATAGTATGAAATATTATATAATTGTAACAACCCAAATTTTACAACGAAAATTTTCATTTAATTTAAATAACACAATGACATAAAACCATGAACCCCACATTTAGTTTAAAACACCATCTTTTACATTATATAAATTATCAGAGTGTGTCCCCAAACATATTAGTGAAAAAGAGAGATAGATAGAGTGCACGTCGCGCCATCACGCCTTGCCCTTGCCTTTCGACTCGATGTACCTGAAACAATTCAACAAACTGTAAGAGAAATGCTTAGTGAGTTCCCCAGAGCATACCACACACCACACATACACATATACTAGTAACATATCATATAGGCCATGCATACAAAGAACCAGCAAGAATGCCTTGGGCTACCCCACATAGACTTTACCTAAGACTGCCATGGGCTACCCCACATGGTCTTACATCCAATGCCATGGGCTACCCCACATGGTCTTTACCTAGGACTTCCATGGGCTACCCCACATGGTCTTACATCCAATGTCATGGGCTACCCCACATGGTCTTTACCTACGACTGCCATGGGCTACCCCACATGGTCTTACATCCAATGCCACGGGCTCCCCCAGGGTCTTCATGCAAAATTTACAATCACATTACATATCAAAACACAGAGTAATTGCACATATACCATAAACACATAATGGGCCGGCCTTGGTGCCGTAGACCCATGGGTATGGTGAGAAAACTCACCTTCGTCCGAAGAATACAAATACTGCACTCTTAATAACCCGCAACCTCCCGAACAGAATAATAACAATAATAATATCATCAATGATCGGTCCATAAATTATCCCAAGGGAGGGCCCAACCTTTAATCCCTACCCAAAGGCACAATCACCCTTTTATTGCAAACGGGCCCAAGATCTAAGTCCAATGTCCTTAATGGGCTCGATTGGCCCAAAAAGGCACAACCAAATAGTCCATGGTCCAAACTGATAAAAAAAACCTTTAACTCACAGAATCCAATCAGGCCCAATAACCCAAAAGAGGCCCAACAGTTCGACAGCCCAAAACAAGAACGACCCAAACTGCCTCGCTTACGCCCAGCGTACCCTTCAGGTACGCGCAGCGTACCGGGTTTTCAAGGGTTACACGTAGCGTACTTAGAGTACGCCCGTCGTAAGTCTCAGTTAAGCACTTTCTCCATTAAGTGCTTATTATTCCATTCTTTTACGTCCAAAATCTAGATCTGAGTCCATTAACATCTCCTTGGGCATAAAGTTGCTAACTTTATGCCTTTGCATGTACATTAAACCTCCAAAGTCATCATTAAGACCTTTCCCAAGCCTTTAATTCATGCACAAGGTTAATACGTCCACCAAGCTCCTATTTTTATGCTCTTTAATGGCTTAAGGACCTTAAATTTGACCTTATTATCAAATGGGGACGATATAGCCAACAAATGAGGCCCAAAATCCATCAAAGGGACCAACTACAAAAACCCTAGCTAGATCTAAAGAGCAAAGAGGAAAGGTGCAAGCTTTTTACCTCTAAGAGCTCTGTAAGATGATTGTGATGCAAGATCTTGAAGCACCCTCTTGATCCAAGCTTGCTTGACTAACTCTTCTCTTTGAAATGAACATTAAAGATCACAAATGCACACTTCTAAAGCTCAAAAATGATTTCTCAAGGCTTTCAGCACTGAAATGACGTTCAAGGGCAGTGGAGGCTCTCCAAGGTTTAGTCCCAAGGGCTTAAAGTCGTTTATATAGGCCTCAAGTCCGAAATTAGGGTTTTTGGTCCCTGGCGAGTACGCCCTGCGCAATCCATGGTACGCCCAACGTACCTCCAATCACCCGCGACCAGAAAAGGTTCTAGTACGCTAAGCGTACACCTAAGTATGCCCAACCTACTAAGGGACTAATAATGCAAAAATTCTAATTTAAAGGGGTTCAAGTCATACCATTTATTTCTGGATGTTACAACTCTCCCCCACTTGAACTAGACTTCGCCCTCGAAGTCGATGGATGAAAACAAATCAGGGTAATGCTCTTGCATCTCCTCTTCTGGCTCCCAAGTCCACTCGGAGCCCTTTCGATGCTGCCATCACACCTTCACCAACTTTACTTCCTTGTTCCGAAGTGTTTTCGTCTTCCTGTCTAGTATGGAAATCAGCCTTTCGACATAATTCAGTCCCCCATCCACCTGAATGTCATCCAAAGGTATAACCGCAGACTCGTCAGCAATACACTTTCGAAGCTGAGATACATGAAAGGTGTTGTGAATCTGGCTAAGTTCCTCAGGGAGCTATAATCGATAGGCCACCTTGCCTACTCGGGCTAGGATCCTGAACGGACCTATAAATCGAGGGCCTAACTTGCCTTTCTTACGGAACCTGATAATCGCCTTCCAGGGCGACACCTTCAACAAGACAAAATCCCCCACTTGAAACTCAAGAGCCAATTGCCGTCGATCATCATAACTCTTCTGTCAGCTCTGCGCGACCCGCAACCGGTCGCATACCTGCTGGATCAACCTGGTGGTCTTGAGCACCACCTCCGTGCTCCCCATGACCCGATGACCAACCTCGTCCCAGCATACGGAGGTCCTGCACCCCCGACCATATAACATCTCGAATGGAGATCGATCGATATTGGCATGATAACTGTTATTGTATGAGAACTTTGCTAGTGGAAGATGTGTATCCTAACTTCCTCCAAAATCTATTACGTATGCTCACAACATGTCTTCTAATGTCTGGATCATCCTCTCTCTCTGTCCATCAGTTTGAGGGTGATATGCTGTACTTAAATGTAGCTAAGTACCCAGTTCTTCGTGAAACCTTTTCCAAAACCTGGATGTGAACCGAACATCCCTATCCGAAACCACCGACACCGGCACCCCGTGCCTGGCCACCACTTCCCGAACATAGATGTATGCTAACTTTTCTGCGGATATGCTCTCAGAGATTGGAATGAAGTGCGCACTCTTCATTAGTCTGTCTATGATGACCCATATGGCCTCCACTCCCCTCGCTGTTCTCGGTAGCTTCGTAATGAAGTCCATAGTGATCTTTTCCCACTTCCACATGGGAATGGGTAACAACTGAACCTTGCCATGAGGCCGCTGGTGCTCGGCCTTGACCTTCCTGCAGGTCAAGTATCGCTCCACAAACCAAGCGATTTCTCGCTTCATGCAGGGCCACCGGTAACTAAGCCTCAAGTCCCTATACATCTTCGTTGCCCCCGGATGTATAGAGAACTTAGACTTATGAGCCTCCTCCAACAGCCGTTGCCTCACTCCTCCCACCAAAGGTACCCACACTCGTCCACACCGAGTCAAAAGGTTGTGGCTATCCTTAACAAACAATAGATACTGGCCCCGTATCTTTTCTGACTTCCAGTTTTCCTTCTTTACCCCCTCAACCTGAGCCCCTCTAATCATATCCATCAAAGATGACATCACCATCATCCTCATACAAATGTCCCTAACTGGGGATCCTGCCGCTTTGCGACGCAAGGCATCAGCCACCACGTTGGCCTTCCCTGGGTGATATAGGATTTCACAATCATAATCTTTAAATACATCTAACCATCTCCTCTATCACATATTAAGGTTCTACTGATCCATCAAATACTTTAGGCTCTTGTGATCGGTATAGATGGTAAACCGCGCCCCATACAGATAGTGCCTCCAAATCTTGAGGGTGAACACCACCGACCCAGTTCCAGGTCATGTGTGGGGTGATTTGCCTTGTGAGGCTTCAACTGCCTCGAGGCATAGGCAATCACATGCCCTCGCTGCATCAATACAACACCCAATCCTGAAATCGATGCATCACAATATACCACCAAATTGTCCAACCCCTCAGGCAGTACGAGGGCGGGAGCCTCGCATAACCTCTGCCTCAGAGTCTCAAAAGCCTTCTGCTAACCCTCATCCCACTGAAAAGTCACATTCTTTTTAGTCAACCGGGTCAATGGTGTAGCAATCTTGGAGAAATCCTGGATGAATCTCCGATAGTAACCCGCTAAACCCAAAAAGCTACGAATCTCCGAGGCATTTCTTGGTACTCCCAATCGCATCACAGCCCCCACCTTTGCTGGATCAACTGAAACACCTTTTTGATTGTTGATATGGCCCAAAAACTGCACTTCCCGTAGCCAGAAATCACATTTGGAGAACTTTGCATAAAGTTTCTCCGCCCTCAATGTCTCCAGTACCTCCCTCAAATGTTGTTTGTGCTGCTCTTTGGTTTTGGAGTAAACCAGGATATCATCGATAAAAACGATCACTGACCGATCCAACATCGGTCTGCATACCCTATTCATGAGATCCATGAATGCTGCCGGCGCATTGGTGAGTCCGAATGGCATCACCACAAATTCATAATGCCCATACCGAATTCTGAATGCTGTCTTCAGTATATCCTCTTCCATAATCCTCATTTGATGATACCCGGACCTAAGATCAATCTTGGAGAACCAAGATGCACCCTGGAGTTGATCGAACTAGTCATCGATCCTTGGCAAAGGATAGCGGTTGTTCACCGTCAACTTGTTCAGCTCCCTATAATCAATGCACATTCGGTGCATCCCGTCTTTCTTTTTCATGAAAAGGATCAGTGCGCCCCACGATGAACTACTTGGACGAATGAGCCCCCGGTATAACAGTTCTTGAAGCTGTGCAGACAACTCTTGCATCTCGGGTGGTGCCAACCAATATGGTGCCTTTGCTACTGGGGCGGCACCCGACACCAAGTCAATACGACACTCCACCTGCCTATCCGGAGGCACCCTCAGTAGTTCTTCGGGGAAAACGTCCCGAAATTATTGAACAACTGGCACACTGCCCACATCTGTCGCGGTCCCTACCCTTGTATCCGCGATATAAGCCAGAAATCCCATGCAACCCTGCTGAAGAAACCTCCTTGCCCTCGCAGCCAAACAGAGGATCGGTCCCTACAAGGCCCCCTTACCATGAATAACCAGCTCTCCCCCATTGGAGTTTCGAACTCAAACCAATTGCCGCTTGAGGGCAAATTTTAAACTTTTAAAACATAGAGGATCAAATAACAAATAATTTTAATTAACAATTAATTCCATAATTATCCATATTTGATTTATTTAATGATTTCTTGCAAAACAATTTACCAATTCAATTAAATTAATTAATCAATTATCACATAAGGAAACAAATATTTAATTAATTGATAAATATCTTCAATTAGGTCAAGAATACACTCATATATATATATATATATATATATATATATATATATATATATATATATATATATATATCATAAAATCAGATTTATATTGATCTAATATGATTAAGGCAAGTATCTCAAAGATAAACAACAAGAAATCCCGAAGTTTCCTCCTTCTGACGCTCGAACTCGCCGTGTACCCAGATGGACTCGCCGAGTTGAGCCTACTCGCCGAGTACCACCATGGGACTCGCCGAGTTCTTCAGCCAGAGGACAAAAAAAACAATTTTTTCAGCAACAAACAAGCAATCAAAGTATGAATTCAATAGAAACCAATCTAGGCTCTGATACCACTGATGGGTTTTAGCCATATGAACATCCCTATGTGCACATGCAACCCTAATGCTTGGATCTAGGTTTCTCTAATTGATCATACATTGAATCCAAGACTTCTAATGGCTAATAATACAATAATAACAATATGAAATCAAGGATTAGAAGTTTACCTTGAATCACTTGCTTGATCTTGTTGTCCTTGAGGCTTTAGAGTCATAATTGTCACTCCTCTAATGGCTTACAAACACCAACTAGCAAGAAGATGATTTACGAGAGAGGAGAGGAGAGGAAGAATTTGGCCAGGGTTTGCTTAGAGACAAGTGTGTCGAATTCCCTCAACCCATAGGGTCTATTTATACTAGTAAGGCTCCTAGGGTTTCACCCTTAAACCCTAATTGGATAACTTAAGCCCTAAGCAATCCAAATCCTTTCCATGATAAGCCTTGGACGAAATCTAAGCCTATCCAAAGCCCTAGAATTCATCCCCCCTTATCCCTAAAGGATTTATAGCCCAAAGTGCAACTATCAAACAATTGACAGTTTATACCCCTTTATTTAATTAATCTCTTTAAGTCACCAAATTAATTCCAAATTAATTTATGACTTATATTAATCAAATAACAATATTATTATTTCTTATATTATTCTTATAATATATTAATAATATTCCTTCTCTCATTATAAATCATCCTGTCAAGTTGCTATGGTGAAGGCAACCCAAAAGGACCATGCTCAACCGGGTCAAATACTTGCCTAATATAGTTTTAGCCTTAGACACTATTCCAAAACTTTGTACTATGTACACGGATCACAAGAGTTTGAGGCACATTATGGATCAGCCGAACCTGAACATGTGGCAGTGTAGGTGGCTGGATGTGGTCAAGGACTACGATTGCGAGATCCTTCATTATCATGGTAAAGCGAATGTGGTTGCGGATGCTCTGAGCTGCATGTCAGCTGGGTCCTCTACCCCAGCCAGGTGTATGAGGATAGCGATGGATTCCCCGCTGGTGATTTTGGTCATGGATGCTCAGATTGAGGGTATGATACCAGAGAACTAGAAGTTGGAGAGGATTAAGGGCGAAAGCGCTCGGTTTGTTCAGGATAGTCACGGATTGTTGACCCGTTACGATTGGGTTTGGGTTCCGATGTCCAGAGGGGTCCGGTAGACAGTGATGGAGGAGGCTCATAAGTCTCGTTTTTCTATTCACCCGAGAGCCACCAAGATGTACCGTGATTTGAGTTCGAGTTATTAGTGGCCTGGTATGAAGCGAGATATCGCTTGGTTTATTGAGAGGTGCTTGACATGTAGGATGGTCAAGGCCAAGCATCATAGGCCGCATGGTAAGCTACAGTCTCTAGAGATTCCCATGTGGAAATGGGAACGGATCGCGGTATATTTCATCACGAAGTTGCTGAAGATGGCAAAGGGGTTCGATGCTATATGGGTCATCATGGATCGATTGACCAAGAGTGCCCATTTCCTAGCCATACGGGAGAGTTCGTCGGCAGAAAATTTGGTCGACCTGTACGTCCGCGAGATTGTCACTCGCCATGGGGTCCCGGTTTCCATTATTTTCGATCGGAATGTCAGGTTTACTTCCCGTTTTTGGCAGAAGTTCCACGAGGAGCTGGGTACGAGATTGCATTTTAGTAGGGCATTCCACCCGCAGACTGATGGGCAGAGTGAGCGGACCATCCAGACCCTCGAGGATACGTTGAGGGCATGAGTTGTTGATTTCGGTGGGAGTTGGGATTCCCACCTACCGCTGGTAGAGTTCGCCTAAAACAACAGCTATCATTCCAGTATTGGGGCCCCGCCATTCGAGCTGTTGTATGGGCGGAAGTGTAGGACCCCAGTCTGCTGGGGAGAGGTTGGGCACAGGGTGATGGGTCGGACAGAGGCAGTTCTGCAAACTACCGAGATGATATAGCAGATTAGACAGCGACTGCAGACCACTCAGAGTCGACAGAAAAGTTATGCCGACCGGCGTCGATCTGAATTGGAATTTCAGGTGGGTGACATGGTTCTCCTGAAGGTCTCACCCTGGAAGGATGTGATCCGCTTCAGGAAGAGGGGAAAATTGAGTCCCAGTTACATTGGACTGTTCAGGATTGTTGCCAGGGTTGGCAGGGTGGCTTATAGGCTAGAGCTTCTGGAGGATCTCAGTCGGATCCACAACACGTTTCATGTTTTGCAATTGTGAAAATGCATTATGGACCAGAAGGCAGTGGTATCGTTGGATGAAATTCAGATCGATGAGCGCCTGAACTATGTGGAGAGGCCTATAGCTATTTTGGAAAGAAAGAAGAAGATTCTACGGAACAAGGAAATACCTCTGGTAAAGGTAAAGTAGGAGCATCGGAGGGGATCCGAGTGGGCATGGGAGCCGGAGGCGGAGATGTGCAAGCATTATCCATCATTGTTTATCCCAGCGGACTTCAAGGGCGAAGTCTAGTTCAAGTGGGGGAGAGTTGTAACGTCTCGATTCTCAGGTATTGCTTAAATAAGATTTCTTGGGTTAAGCTCTACTCGACGAGTTGGTTGACCTACTCGTCGAGTAGAAACGGGATGGGATCGCGTGTTAAGTTACCTACTCAACGAGTCCATATTGGGACTCTGCGAGTAGGAGCTGGCAGATGAAACCCTAAATCCTGGGGTTTGCACCCATATTTAAAGGGTCCTTAGCCTCCCTTGGACCTCTTTACAGTTCCAGAGAGTCCTTGAGAGCCTTATACGTGTGTGCGTGTGTGTGCCATTGGGTGGGTTTTTGAAGCTTGGAAAGAGAATCTTGGAGGAAGAAAGCTAGGAGAGCAAAGGAATTGAAGCAAGGACGGTGTGGGAAGCATGAATTACCTCAGCTAGTATCCTTTGGAGGTATCAAAGTGCTATCCTTACTTCCCCTTTTCCTTTTGTTGAGTTTCTAGGGCTTTTTATGGATTTTGAAGTTGATAAGGGGAGCTATGGGCTGGATCTGAAGTTGTAACTTCAGATCTGGAGCCTCCTTGGATTCTAGAAGCATAAAGTTATAGTTTTGGTCGTGATTAAGGCCCCCCTTGTGCATAAAGCCCCATTAAGAGCTTAGATTTAGCATTTAGAGCCTTTAAATCCATGCATGCACGTAAATTTTGCAACTTTATGTGATAAGCATGCCCTAGAAGCTTGGATCTGTGGTTTGGAGCTGCTACATGGCTCAAAATAGGTCTGTATGGAAAAAGGACTGAATGGACTCGGTGAGTCGCAAGGTTCACTCGGCGAGTCACATGAAGATGGTCGTGAACTCGACGAGTTGGATGAATAACTCGAAGAGTCCGATGAAGATTTCCATAAGACTCGACGAGTTGAAGAACAACTCGGCGAGTCGGATGAACTTTCCCCAAGATGTATATTCATGTCTATCCGTCGTGTTTGGCATGGGAAACCCGACAAGTGCCTTTAGAGTTCGATCGAAAACCGATGAAACTCAACGAGTCATCCGATGACTCGGCGAGTGGGCAAGTACTTCAAGGGACTCGGTGAGTAGCCGAGGGTACTCGGCGAGTCAAGGTCAACATGGACTGTTGACCTTGACTAAGGACTTTGACTGTGATTAGGGGTCGACTAGTGGGTTATGGAGTACCTTAAAAGGTTAAGGACTTATGAGTACATTGTACTATGATCATAGGTGGTGGAGCCTGTGTCGAGTGATCCGAGAGTTGGAGTTTACCGACATCTGCAAGGTGATTTATCCTCACTATATCGATAGGTTCTACGGCACCAAGGCCAACCCTTTAGTTATTATTGTTATGGTATTCTACATGAGATTTGATCTGCTTGATTGGAATCAGGGTAGACAGTATGTTATGCTTTTATGATCCATAGGGATTGGTATGTTAGTGACCTGATAGGTCGGTGTTCTAGTTTCGAGAGAATTCTATGATTGATGATCAGTGAGATAGATATGTTTGATGTTTGTATATGCCAGTATACGATAGTTATGCGCTCATGGTTATTTGTTTGTTGGTTGGGTTGAGGCGGTCCTGCTTTGTGCTGAAGGCCAACATACCCTATAAGTGGTCCGGGGAGATTGTAGGCCCACGTGGCGGACCAGTCGTGTCGAAGGCTCGGGATAGATCCAGACAGACTGAAGGCCCAGTAGGGCGGTCCAGTTAGGCCGATGGCCTAGTATGCATGTTGATTGATTGATTGTTACTGATATGGTTTTGTCAGTGTGGTATTGGTATTTTGGGGGTAGCTCACTAAGCCCTCGGGCTTACAATTTTTAGTTTATTGTTTCAGGTACTTCAGGAGATCATGGCAAGGCGAAGGCGTGACCGTACCGCTCCTCATCCTTATGTTATGATTTTGGGACACTCTGATGGATATTGATTTGGAAACATTTTTGTAAAAAAAAAAAATACTATTTGACTTTTATTTATGGTTGAAAAAGTTTAAATTTGGCGTAAAATTTATGGATGTTACAAGCTAATTGTCATAACTTAGAAGTCGGGGGTTAAAAGTGTATGTTCCGGATTAGTTTTGTAATATTTATGAAGGCAGGGGCTATATGGTAACTTCTAGGACTTCATTTGAAGAGATTTTGCAGGCTAAGGGACTGTTTGGTAATTATTGTACCTAAATTTCAATGGATTTTAATATTGAGGGTTTTTTTTAGTAATTTGTGGGCTGAACTTGAAAAGGATTTAAGGAATCAGTTTATATTTGGTAAATTATGGACTTTAGTTGAAGGGAATTTAGATGGAAGGGGTTAAAAAGGTAAATTTCGGACTCCATTTGAAATGATTTTAGAAGGGAGGGACCATAGTTTTTATGGGAATATGTTTTGAAGGAACCGGGTATAAAGCCTTAACTTCACCAGTTATCAACCCTAAATCTAACTATTATGTTTCAGCCGCCACCACCTGTTTTCTTTCATTCCCCGATCATCCATGGCCGCCAACGACTACCACTTAGTCGGTCGCTGCCGTTCGAGACCGATGCCTTACCACCGAGTCGAGTTCTTATCGTTGTCAGGGAACCACCAAGATGAGTTCGTCATCACTGTTCTGCCGCGGCCAAGGACGAGAGCCAACCTCGTGACGTTGTTTGGTCGGACCACTGTCGCTGCTACTGACGTAAGCTGAAGTTGAAGGGTTGACGTCGTGACAGTAAGAAGCCAGTCGAGCAGCGTTCGTAGCCGTCATTTTCATGTTCCTATGGAGGTTCAACCTCCATTCCCCCACTGTAGCTGCTCCTTCTTCCTCTTCTGTCCCATCGTTGACTGCTGCTGCTGCCTTCTTGTGTCTCTGCCGTTCGTTGAACACCACCAGGTGGGTGGTTGCTTTCGGATTCCGAGCAAAGCGCATAAGGGTCGTTACCCTAACCTACCGCCACTAGCTACCGTGGAAGGTGGCTGTGCGTACTTTGGTGTGTGTTGTTTATTGTTGCAATGGAGTGGGTGTTGTGTGGGGTTTGTTTGATGGCCGAAAAATGGAAAAGATACCCACCATCGCTGCCAGCCATGGTGGCTGCCGTCATACGCCACCGCCGGCCACCATTAGGTGGTTGTATGTGTGTGTTTTTATCTTTTAGTGTATGTTTACATTTGACATTTAGCCTTGTAAAATATAATTCAAAATTGGAATAATGAAAGGAAAATCAAAACCACCACCTTAGGGTGGTGGCTGCCGCCTCCTGCCGCCACCGGCCGCCGTGTCGAGTGGCGGTGTGCCTCATTGATGTTGTGATTTGGTTTGGATGTTTGGACCAGGGACTAAAACCCTAATGGGCCCAAAGAAGCCTTAATGGGCTTAGTGAAACCCTATTGGGCCTAATGAATCCCTAATTGACATTAAAGCCCAAACATGTGTCTAATGGGTCTAATGGACCCTAATTGACCTTAGGAAACCCTAAGGGGATTAAGGACCTAGCTATTGGGCCTATTGGGCTAAGATGGGGTTGGAAACCCTAATTAGGGTTTAGAAAATCCTAATATTGGATTTATGAGCTTGGACTTTGGGACCCACTTTTGGGCCATTGGAATGGAAATGTGTGATTAAGCCCAATCACACCATATGACTTATTTAGAAGAATGATGGACTTAATGGATTAAGTCCTTAATGGGTTAAGTGAGAAACACTTACCCCTAATTGTTATTTTATGAGAAAACCCTAATTTCGCTTGGGTTTATTGTTGGGCCTTTTTATTGGGCCTTGATGATTGGATTATTAATAGGCCATCCAAGATCAAGCAAATGGATTAGAATAATTAATGGGCTTTAAGGTAAGGCCCATACGAGGAGTTGGGTCTAATTTGGAGATTTGGGCCATAGATGTCCCATAGTTGGGCCTTAATGACTATATGATGTTGGGCCTCAGAATAAGACCATGTGTAGGCTTGGGCCCAATTTGGAAAATTGGGCCATATGTTGGGCCTTGATTCCTAGTTGGACTATGGGCCTATGGATTGGGCCTTGGGCTTGAATAAAGCCAACCTTGGGGTAATGTAGTAATTATCCAAGTATGTATTTATGGTTATGTGTTGGGACCCAATTATTAATTGGGTGTTATTTTGGTGTTGACAGTTCGGGAGGCTTTCATCCAGCAGCTGGGGTTGAGTATGCGAGACTTCAGCAGTGTGGGGTTGTGTCTACGGGACTTCAGCAGTGTGAGGTGAGTTACCTTCTAGTAGTGGTGGGCCTACGGCCACAATGCCGGCCCACCAGTAGGAGTTGTATGTTAGATGATTGTCTTTGTGATATCATCTAGGTTTGCTACTACCTGATATGCTATATGCTGGCATGATATGTTATATGTGATAGTAGTAGAGTTCGGTTGTTAGGACCGAAGGGTAGGTCAGGCACCCCAGATATGTCTAACAATATGTGATGATATGTTTATATGCTGGCATGATATGTTATATGAGATAATGGTAGTAGGAGGGGAATAATCTCCAAGTTCGGTTGTTAAGACCAAAGGGTAGTTCGGACACCCTAGATATGTCTGATAGTATGTTTATGTTATGATATATGTGATAGTAGCAGTAGGGGGTGGAATAGTCCCCGAGGGTCGGTTGTTAGGACCGACGGGTAGGTCAGCACCCCATAATGGCTTGACACGGGTAGGTCAGCACCCCAGAATGGTTTGACATGGGTAGGTCGGCACCCCAGAATGGTCGTACTGGGTAGGTCGGGCACCCTAGAATTTCCCGCCAGTATGTATGCTATGTGATTTTAT
Organism: Lactuca serriola; assembly: GCF_051521515.1. Lineage (NCBI taxonomy): Eukaryota > Viridiplantae > Streptophyta > Magnoliopsida > Asterales > Asteraceae > Lactuca > Lactuca serriola. Next base: position 75,911,668 of record NC_136412.1, read on the forward strand.
GGTATGTGGTATGATGGGGGAACTCACTAAGCTTCGTGCTTACGGTTTTCAGTTTTGGTTTCAGGTACTTCTTTTTCAAAGGAAAGGAGTCAGATCGATCACAGCGCATCACACTATGGTTTTCTACACATGAGATCTTTGGGATTGCACTCTAATATTGTTTTATGATAACATCTTTTGACTATTTCTACTTTGGTTCTGACACAACATGATATTATGGATGTTATCTTATACTGTTGGTTTTATAATAACTTATTTAAAAATGAATTTTTTGGCCTTGAATTATGGGACGTTACAAAACATTTAGGCGAAAACCTCATCGAAACCCGAATTATAACGAATAAGTTATGACCAATCGAAGATCCGCGACAAAACCGGCACGGCACCGAATGACGTAAAAAGTGATTTTTCAATAAACTACTTTTTAGCCTTGGTGATCTAAATGAAACTCATAGTATTTGTTAAACCGAGAATTTTCATAAAAAGAACGTCCAAATCTGACTTCGTATAAGGAAGTTATGATTTTTCTAAGTTTCGGAATAGAAGTAGACAGCTAAAAACTTGAAATGAAGATCGAGTGATTTTTAGCCGACACAACCTAAATGAGAATCGAAGGTCTCATAAATAGTAGTACAAAGGTAAAAAGATAGACAAAAACGGATGTCGGAGGAAGAAGTTATGAATTTTAAGAAGTTCGGGGCACAATTTCTGAGAAATCTCACATGGATAAGGTTGGATGTCGGACACGTCACCTGGATTCTCGCATGCATGTCGCGTGTTGGATTGTGATACAACTGAAGGGATGTCCAACCAAAGCCTTCCGTGTGTCGCATCCGTGTCTCGCCCTCGCACCGCCGTACGCACCCCTCGCATGCGAGCCACGTGCCTCGCTTCGCATGCTCGCCACCTCGCGTCCGAGCCTCGCTGCAGCTACCACGTGCTTCTCTCTCCATGCTTCGGATCCGAGGCTCACACCTATATGTAGAAGGTGCGAGACCTCCCGGGGAATTTTAAAAATTTGGCATTTTTCACCCCTAAACTTATATTTTCACTATTTCAACTTCCCCCGAAGCCCCAAAATCATTTCCAACACCCAAAACACGCCCCGAAGTGCCCGAGAAGCCCGAGAAATTTATCTTTTCGGTTTGAAGCTCAACCCTTGCAGGGCCCGGTTTTCAATAAAGCTCCCGGTTTTCAACGAAGAAAACTATTAATTATAACGAAGTGATACACAAATTACTATTTTAACCCCCGGTTATTTCACGGTGAGTTCAATATATATAGGAACAATTGTATGTTATGTGTTATATGTGCTATGTGCTTTTCTGTTGTTATTCTTTCTGCTATTTATGATAGCAAAGTTGTACCTTTGGCCATGTGATCAGTGAAAGGACTTAGATTCACAGTGGTATTGGTATGTAGCCTCTGGCCGTGTAGAGCATGCCTCGTAAGACAATGAATTCTATCCCTATGGCATTGGCAGAAGGTTAGATAGGGCTAAAAGCCTGAAATCTACCAAAATGTTTAATCGGAAAGTGTATGTCTTCTGAGCCATTTGGGCTGAAGCTTTATTGATGGATATCAAGTATGGAAATTGTTATGTCTCATTGATTGTATATCTTTGAATCAAATCATTGATTGATATGGAAAGTTTGTCACATGATTCACATATGCCTTTGTTGTTCTTTGTTCCTCTTTGCTTATGTCATATTGAAGTATATACATATATATATATATATATATATATATATATATATATATATATATGTCATAACGTTATATTGTATCTATTATTGAACTCACTAAGCGTCACCACTTATCCCTCTCAGTGTTTAACTATTGTAGGTAATAAGAATCCAGTATAGACATATACTATTAGAAGATTTTGAATAGATAATACTATTAATTTTGTAATAAGTGTGCGTGTATGTATAAAACTATAATATCCTGGGTAGTTATGTAATAAATATAATACTTTGTAATAGTCTTAATAGTCGGTTTGTATCCAGTCTTTGTAATCACTTTATCAATGTAAAATATTGTTTTTATGAATATGCATGTAGCATGTTTCGGAGTAACAATTGTCAAATATGAAAGTGTGGGTGTTTCAATCATGGTATCAGAGCGGTAGTTTAAGCGAAGTAAATGCCATGCATTGGTAGCGAACTAAATGCCATGGATTGGTATTTAGACTTAAACTATTGGAAGTTCAGTATATGAACTGAATCATTGGTATTATATGGATACAAACCTTAGGAAATACTTAAGTAGAGTATTAGGTAATGATATAACCTAATATTCTAAAATACAATGTTACTCCATATTGCAGAGCAATGGTTGAACTGGTGAGTAGCCATACCCCTGAGGTGGGTGGAGGACCTCAACCTGATGAAGTAAATACTCCAGTAGCTCCTCGTGAGGAGCGTTTATTGGGTAAACTTACCGATGTTATTCGACAGACTCTCGAAGAACATAAAAAGAATGGTGATAAAGGAAAAGAGAAAGTCACCAGAGAATCTTCAAAAGGAGAGACAAGACATCCTTCATTCGAAACTTTCAAGAGTAGCAGTGCTACAGAGTTTTCTGGTGTCCTTAATCCCATAGTTGTTCTAACTTGGATTCAGAACACAGAGAAACTATTTCGTATCTCTAATTTGGATAATGAAGACAATGCTAATTATGCTTCTGTTATGCTTGTCGAAGAAGCCATAGTCTGGTGGGAAGCAACATATGAAGCTCTCAACGAGTATGACCGAGAGAATATATCTTGGGAGATGTTCAAAACTAGTTTTCTAGGGAAGTATTGCCCTCTAGACATGAGGAGAAGATTAGAGAAAGAATTCATCGAGCTTAAACATGGAGGAATGACTGTGATTGATTATGAAACTCAATTCAATCAAAAAGCACAGTTTGCTAAAAAGTATATTCCAACTAAAGACGATAAAATTCAGTTATTTCTGGATGGACTACGATATGAGATCCATGACTTTGTGTCTAATCGGGATGTTCTTGTTGGGTTTTGAGCATTCTAAAACTCCTAAAGTGTGCATGCAACCCTAATAACCTTGGATCTATGTTTTCTCTAAAATACATGCAAATATTAATTTCCAAGGTTTCTTCCTAACTAGCAAAGCATAAGGATTATGAATCATAAAAAACTACCAGTAGAAAGACATAAGTTTTGATAGTGATTGATTGTTTGGAGTTTGAGAGCCTAGCACCAATAATGTGAATGCCTCAAGTGGATTACAAATCTCCACAAACTTGGAAAACCTTGAGAGAATAATATGCTATGTAGAAATCGGCCACCACAAAGTCTCACACAACTAGTTGCCATTTCTTGCAATATATACATCTTTATATAGTGTCGAGGATTAGGGTAAACCCTAATAACCCATGTCTTTTTCTTTCCAATGATCCATGGGTTAAAAGCTCCATGGATCATCCATGGACCCCCATGCATGCTTACCCCATTCCTAATGAGTTTAAGCCCACGTTATATAAAATGCAATAGCCCATGTTTAATTAGTCTTCCTTTTAATCACTAAATTAATTCATAATTAATTTAAGACTAAAACTAATTAAATAAATGACTTCATATTAATATATTATAACTTATAATATATTAATAAATCATAAACATACTATTCTCATAAGATCATCCATATAAATTGTTCGGTGAAGTGCAACCCAAATAGACCATGCCGGGTCGGGTCAAGTATATACCAAATAAGTTATGGACTTAGACACCTTATCCAACAGTCTCCCACTTGGATAAGTCTAACAATTGTATTTACGTATATTACTTCAGGAACCAACCAGCAATCGTAGCTCTCGAAAACTCTATTGAACTATGAAGTGCCATTTTAGATCAGTGATCATATAATCCTCTGTTCTCATGATATCAGCCGGATAAATACATGGAACAACGTCATACTTATTGTCCAGCAGTTTGTTTCCTAATTTCCGATTTGTTTGACAAAGAACTTAATCGAACACATCAATTTAGTTCTGACCGGGCCCGGTACATGGGTCAACACAAAATCATCGAAGGGCCCATATATCACTTCTATTTCTAGAAGGAACTGATAAACTTCGACTTATATGCTTGTTCTACTACTTGTTGAATTGTACACAAAGGCACGTTTTATAACATCAAGTTACTGATGCGTTTTCGTGCAATCAATACACAACCAACTCATAGGCAACAACTCATATCTCTAGATTTGAAGACTTATATGATATTACCATCTCACGATCACTCGAGATAAATTCCATGAAGTGATACAAGTGGGCGTGGGTTAATTCTAATATTCATAACTTATGAGCACTCATGAATGTTGTAGCAACCATTGCTATGTCTAAACACATTTAGCCATCGACAACCTCGATTCATGACAGTCTTAATTCATACCTACTTCCAACATATGAACGACTGTGGAGTGTTTAAATAACGTAGTCATTCGGAAAGAATAACCTAGCTATTCTGGAAGTCAAAACATGCAAAGTGAAACACAATAATAATCGAATCCAATATGGTCTCAGAACCCTTTTGAATATAAATAGAACTACCTTTTATTTATCACCCTATTGATTACAGATTATTCATTTTATAATGTTTCAAATAATCAACTTAATACTTGAATAAAAACAACAGTCGTCCCATTCTCCTAGCATGTACAGTTTGTTTTTCTAAACAATAGTTATGCCATACCCCAAGTATGCACACTATGTTTGTGTATGATCTTTACTTTTGTGAAATATATCAATTGAACATGATTCCAGTGATGCTCATTTCACAATCCCAAATCCTTATTGTAAATGTAAGAATTCCTAATTCATGCCATTTACCAATAACTGTTATATTTTAAACTTATATGCATTGTTCCTCTCGTAATGATTATGCACAAAGTCACTAAAACCTTGTCACTAGTCATTATAGAGTATTCCAAAGAAGATCGACTCAATGGAAATGAAGTCTCATATTCAAAGTACATTGCTTTGAACATCCTTCTTGCATTAAGGTTTTCTAATCTAACACAGATTGAATAACTTCCACCTATGGAGACATTTCCATAGTCCCATTTTGACTATCACTTCTGAACAAGAGTTACCTCTTTTCAGATTATGTCAATATGGTCCTTTCCAACAATTTGCATCATACTTCCAACTGTCCCTGAGGAACCAATCTTTGGCGAACCTCAGATTGTCGTCGACAATTGCTTAATCACTTTAGTCATATCCAGTTCTAGACTTTTCCCTTTTCAATGCCCTGAGCATTTGGAAAATTTAGAAAGGATAAATATTATAGCACATGCAATCGATCCTATATCCGAAGCATATGGGACACGATTCATGATGTCTCACATAAAGACATGTTACTAGACCAGTCTTTTGCTACAATATTTTTTATTTACCATGTTTTCAAAATTTAACTATGAAGAGGGATGCCATAATCATAATCGAATTTTGAGAACGCAATATATATATATATATATATATATATATATATATATATATATAATTTCTTTAAGTTGAACCATTCCAACATAAAATACATATATATCCTTGACTAAAGAGGATTAAAAACTCAATCTAAGCTTTTAGAATTGAAATGAAGTATAATTTCCTCTCCCTTAATTATAGCAAAACAACTTTTTCAACCCCTACAACTTAACGAATTGAAACTTTTGTTTTTCTACAATTAACATTGCTAACATGCAACACTAAACATAATAATCATGCTCCCACTAACATGATGATTATCAGCATAACACTTATGCTCCCACTAGCTTTGACACGTTTCCAGAAATCAGTTGGACTTCTGAAATTTAGATTCGTACACCCTTTCTTAGATAGCTCACATGTGTGTCTAAACAATTTCCAGAACTATGAAAAGCGATGTCGTAATCATAGTCTTAATTGTTCAGACCTTTTCCATTTCTCACAAGTCCATGTTAGTGTGCCGGTTAACCACACACGCTCCACTAACGACTTTGAGAATGCAAATATCACAATTGCTATCTACTTAAAATCTACTTAGTGAAAGCGTTTCCTCACCATCATTTTCATGAATCGGAGAGAAACCTTATGACACTTAGATTTTATAGTGTATGATTTTCTATCCATGTGAATTTTTCAAAACCATAATCACAAGACAAGGTTAGTGACAAATTCAGCCTTACATGGATTGAACTTGTTCAATCTTAATTTCTTGTCACCTGGTAGCACAAGACCCACCAATGCTTCCAAGCTGTTATGCACACAGTTTAGAACTAATAGAACTCATATGCATAGTCAACTTAATTGGCACAAGAATTATGTCAGCATGATAGGTTACAAACCTCAAGTCATATGCTAGTGATAAAACACATGTTTTACTCTTGATTAAATCTTGAAACTCTTTCAAGATCTTTAAGTCTCCCACTGTCCTCTTGACATATAAGTTTCCCTAGTCAAGAACCATTCCTTGACGAAACAAATATTCAAGAGATAGTGCGGATTCTTATCAAGACTAACACTTCACACAATTGGTCTTAGTTGGTCTTTCTCTCATCCAAGACATCACAACTTACCAATTTCAAATGTACAAGAGTAGTAAACATTTTACACTACATTTGATAAGTGTTTTAAACCTTACTTTATGTCACTCAATGTTACAATCCTAAGTATAACTCTAAGAATTGTTTTGGAACGAAGTATGATTCATCTTCTTGATTTTAACCATTCCAACAATTCATGACCCCTATTCTTAGTCATAACAATGCACTAAGATGTACTTAGAGTATGAATTTGTGATATTTTTTCTTAATCATAAAGATGATCATAAAACACGATACTAAAGTACTCTCCTATCTTTTCAGATTTGAGAAACTTTTATCTTTCTGCCTAATTTGATTCTTTCCCATTCGTTCTGCCACACATTGAAAACTTTCCAATGCTTCAGAATTATACTTAATCTTGTAAGTATAACCATATTTACTAAGCTTTAGCAAATCATGACGAATAGTCTTATAAATCTTTGTGGTGGACTTGACCAGTGCACAAGCATGTGTACTCGATCCCTTTAATCCTATCCTTGTTCACATAAGGAATTAGTCTTAATTTTCCAAAGATGAAAATTCTTATCCATCATATAATACGGCTTGTATGATTCCAAGTTTCGGTCCAATTGAAACTTGGGTGATGAGAACCTTTCCTCATTTGGTAAATTCAGACACTATCACAAATGAAAGAATCAAATCTACTTTCCAATATTGCTATTACTGGAAACATATAAGCAACAATTTTTAACAAATATTAATGTAAGGATATTTTTAAAATAAATAAAATTAAAACCTTTTTTTCTTTTATTTAAAACTTTGCAGAAAAACTTATCCTTACAATCCATATGAAAACCTTGTTGTTATCTATTCCTAAGCAATATATCATAACTCTTAAGCAACAGCTCAAAATTCTGATCACCGAACCATGCGATCGAAACCCATATTCACAATCAGAATCAGCATATACTTCCTTTAAGCTTCCTATCTTTTCTTTGATTCTTAAAAACATCAACATGTGACCCATTCACATTATGTAATAAGAATCTCCAAATAGGAACTTAATAGAGTTAGACAGTGAACTTTACCTGAAGTAGAGTCAAACTTCTTGACTTGATCAACCTTATGATCTTTCAGGTAAATATGGCAGCTTCGCAATCAGTGTCCCTTCCTTTGGTGATAAAACATATGGACCCTTTGGTAATGGCACATGAGACTATCTCAGACTTAGCCTTTCTCTTTACCATTTGGTCAACCGAGTTGACTATGGCCGATCCCTTTCCATTGGGAAGAGAAATCCTTTTCTAGATATCCAATGCTACCATTGTCAAAGTCCATTTAAGGTTTGGGAAGTTGATCTTCTAATAAAATTTGCTATACTAGTGTTCCAAATCATTGTTGATTCCGCAGCACCAAGCAAATAGATAACATCATTAAGGGTCATGTCATAGTCTGTCTCATAGTAGTCCCAAAGAGACTTACTATGTCACTAAGAAAGTGATTCAACATCCAACTTTTAAAAGACTTTGACACCCAACTCTCCCGGCTTGTCAATATGTGACTTCATCACCAAGATGTGATCACATATAGATCTTTCTTGCAAATAGGGCTTGAGTGACCTTAAACTTGTGGGTTAGTGAGAATAAATGGAGGAGGTGGAGGAAGTGAAGCATGATGTTGAGGGGCACCATCTTCAAGAGATTTGGGAAGATCATAGTTGTCTGAACCAGACATCTATAATGGGAGAAAATTAAGTTAGTTGATTCAAGTCCTTAATATAACACCCAATATGGAATATTAAGGCTAGGACCCAACACAATATTTTATAACTTGGAAGAGGGATGTCGTAATCCAAGCTATAATATATTTGAAGGTAGGCGAATGACGATTCAACAATTTCCACAATGAAAAACGAAATAATTTATTAGGTTTTAATTGGATTTGAAACTCCTAGATCTTTTGAGATTCATTGAACTTTTTCAATGGCATGTTTCAATCTCGATTGTGCCCTCTCAAATTTTGTGACTGGGATGCCGAGGATCACAAAACAAGGTGTGAATAACCATGCAAATTCACTTGGTACCCTTAATATTATCACCTAATCAATGTGCCGGTTAACCACACACGCTCCACCAATCTATGATAAACATTAAATCACCCTTTGTGATCCTTACTAGTCCAAGTTAGTGTGCCGGTTAACCACACACGCTCCACCAACGACTTGGTAAGGTACAAAGTGTGAATTTCATGGGTTAGCACTATGTTCACATTTTTCCTAAAGTAACTAAGATTGGGAATTAAAAAATATTTAGTTACTTTATAATAATCATTATACTTTTAATGAGAATTTAAAGTCATTGTCCTACCCGTTCGGCTAACGACCCTCCACCAATCAAGGAAGCAGTGGGTGAGAGTGGACACCCATTAAGCTGCCATTTTATAGGCAACAACCTTATACCCCCCTTATAGACTGGTTTCGTGAATGAGGCCTACTAACGGTAAAACGACTTGTTCTTATACATATATATAATTATTAACCATTAATATTATAATAGTATAAGGGTAGAATTTTAACTTTTAAAACTTCTAGGGTATGGAATTAAAGTTTGTGTGAGACTTTACAAATTCCAAAACTTGAGGGCAAGTTTTGAACAATTCAAAAACTTTTGGATATTCATAAATTATGAGTTTTAATTAAGTGTTTAAAACTTTTAATGAAGAGTCTCTTGGAAATCCATAACTTGAGGACAAGTTATGGAGTCCATAAAAACATTTATTAGAAAAACTCTTCAAAAATGTAACTTATAACTTCTTAAAAACATTTAAAAGAAAAAACTTTTGGAATTCCATAACTTGAGGACAAATTATGAATTCCACTAAAACACATTACGATCAAGAATTAACTAACAAACAATTTGCAAATAATTCCTATGATCTAACAAAACTCATAAGAATATGAACATTTATAATCAACAACTTTCAAGAATTATATAAGCATATATAAACTTGAAATTTTGATTATAACTTTGAAATTGGTCCACCATCATCATTACCACATCAAAAATAGGTTTTATAAGTTCAAAACAGTTTAAGGTAATGATTCTAGACCAATTCCAACACCAAAACACAAAAATCTGCACTCGGGCCTGCCAACTTGTCGAGTGCATGAACTGACTCGGCGAGTTGGCTGAATATACACATGGACTCGGCGAGTTCCATGAAGGACTCGGTGAGTCAGTTGTGCATAATGCACTTTTTCGACATTTTTCAGCAATTTGCACCAAGTATTCAAGAAAACAAGCCTAGGCTCTGATACCACTGTTGGGTTATGAGCATTCTAACACTCCTAAGGTGTGCATGCAACCCTAATAACCTTGGATCTGTGTTTTCTCTAAAATACATGCAAATAATAATTTCCAAGGTTTCTTCCTAACTAGCATCAATAATGTGAATGCCTCAAGTGGAATCACAAATCTACGCAAACTTGGAAAAACCTTGAGAGAATAATATGCTATGTAGAAATCGGCCACCACAAAGTCTCACACAACTAGTTGCCATTTCTTGCAATATATACATCTTTATATAGTGTGGAGGATTAGGGTAAACCCTAATAACCCATGTCTTTTTCTTTCCAAGGATCCATGGGTTAAAAGCTCCATGGATCATCCATGGACCCCCATGCATGCTTATCCCATTCCTAATGAGTTTAAGCCCACGTTATATAAAATGCAATAGCCCATGTTTAATTAGTCTTCCTTTTAATCACTAAATTAATTCATAATTAATTTAAGACTAAAACTAATTAAATAACATGACTTCATATTAATATATTATAACTTATAATATATTAATAAATCATAAACATACTATTCTCATAAGATCATCCATATAAATTGTTCGGGTGAAGTGCAACCCAAATGGACCATGTCGGGTCGGGTCAAGTATATACCAAATAAGTTATGGACTTAGATACCTTATCCAATAGTTCTTTCATTTGAAAAAGTTGTTGAGTATGCTCGAAAGCGAGAGCATGACATAGAAATACGTGGTGCTACTTTTTATGTTCCGAAGCATCCATGTATTGATCGAGCTACTCCTGTTTCCTCTAATCCACCAGCTCAATCTGTTCGAACTGAACCTGGTAAACAAGTGCAAACTCAAAATGCCCCTCGTGGCCGCGGTAGGTCACAATCTTTTTCTCTTCAATCGCCATAATGTCGAAATTGTGGAAAGACTCATCCAGGCGAAGGCGTATTAGAAAAAGGATCAGTGGTCTATTATGGATGTGGAGAAGTAGGCCACGTGAAGTCTGTTTGTCCGATGAAGAATGTTACATGCTTTTCTTGTGGTGTTGCTAGCCAAAGGAAGCGTTTTTTGGCCTACACTTACTAGTCAGATGACGAGAAGTCAAGCTTCTGTTCAACAACTGGCGACAAGTCAAGCTCCTGTTCAACAATTAAAGGGTACTCCAATTAAAACGTAGGAGGTGCCAAAAGCTAAGGGTCGTGCATTCCAGATTACTAAAGAGGAGGCACGTGAAGACCCGAATGTTGTGACTGGTACATTTCTTGTCAACTCTAGACCCGCTCACATCTTATTTTATTCTGCTGCCTCCGATTCTTTTGTGTCTCATGAATTTGCACATTCCTTTCAAATTGCTTGCTATGCACTCGCACAACCATTTCACGTAGATACTGCGGGAATTATATCATTACTTGCTGGTAAAATCTATAGGGATTGTGCCATAGAAATTGAAGGCTATAATTTTCTTGCTAATCTGATTCCTATCTCCTTGCCCAACTTTAATATTATTCTTGGCATGGATTGGTTGTCAAAGAACCACGCGGAACTCTTGTGCTATGAAAAGATAGTACGTACTCCCATTGAGGGGGAAGATCCTATATGTCTACAGTGAACAAAGAGTCTTAAAAATAATCTCTTTCCTCAAAGCTCGTAAATTTATATCGAAAGGGTGCCCTATCTAGATGGCATACACAGTTGATATCTCAAGAGAGGAGAAGAAAACGGTAAATGATGTTCCCCTTGTTAACGAATATCCTGATATTTTCCCCGATGATTTTACTGGACTTCCTCTGGACAGGCAAGTAGAATTCCGAATTGACCTTGTGCCTGGTGTTGCTCTGATTGCAAAGACTCATTATCATCTTGTGTCAGCTGAGATGAAAGAAATGATGATCCGACTGCAGGAATTACTTGACAAAGGCTTTATTCAACCGAGTACCTCTCATTGGGGTGCTCCGGTATTGTTTGTCAAGAAGAAGGACGGATCGATGCGGATGTGCATTGATTATCGTGAGCTAAATAAAGTGACTATCAAGAACAAGTACCCACTACCTCGCATCGACGATTTGTTCGATCAACTTCAGGGTGTTAGCTATTTCTCAAAGATTTATTTGAGATCTGTCTATCATCAGTTGAAAGTGCACAAGCAGGATGTACCGAAGACTACTTTTCGTTCACGATATGGACATTATGAATTCCTTTTCATGCCATTCAGTCTAACAAATGCTCCTGCTGTATTCATGAATATGATGAATCGGGTATGCCGCCCAATGCTCGATAAATCTGTCATCGTATTCATTGACGATATTTTAATCTATTTCAAGTCTGAAGTTGATCATGCCATTCATATTCATGCGGCATTAGAACTTCTTTGAAAGAAGAAACTATATACTAAATTCTCGAAATGTGAATTTTGGCTTTGCCAAGTTCAATTTCTCAGCCATGTTATTTTTGGTGACGGTGTATCTGTAGATCCTACTAAAATCGAAGCCATTCAAAATTGGGAAGTACCCCGTAATGCTTCCGAAATTCATAGTTTCTTGGGTCTCGAGGGATATTACCGGAGATTCATTAAAGACTTTTCTCGTATAGCCGTACCTCTCACGAGTATTACACGGAAGGAAGTGGAGTTCGAACGGGGTGATGTCCAAGAAAAATATTTCTCAACACTAAAAGATCTTTTGACTCATGCTCCAATCTTATCACTTCCAGAAGGTGATGATGATTTCTCCGTATATAGCGATGCTTCAAGATTGGAACTCAGTTGTGTGTTGATGCAACGTGGTAAAGTGATACCCTATGCCTCAAGACAACTGAAAGATTATGAAAAGAATTATCCCACTCGTGATCTCGAACTCGTTGCAGTGGTATTCGCTCTAAAACTTTGGAGACATTATCTTTTTGGTACAAAATTACAATTGTTTACCGACCACAAAAGTCTCAAGTATATATTCAGTCAAAAAACTTTGAATATGAGACAACAACGAGCCATGGAGCTGATCAAAGACTACGACTGTGGAATCTTGTATCATCCTGGAAAAGCCAATGTAGTTGCTGATGCACTTAGCAGAAAGGGTTATCGTAATAGTATGTGTTATACTATTACTCACACTACAATAAAGTTCACTATTCTTGATGAATCAGAGAAATGGCAAGTAGAGGCCCTAAAGCCAAAAAACGTGAAGAAAGAAGGGATGGTACATTATACTAATGTTTTACTTGATGATCCACAAGGATTAAAGGTATTTAAGAATCGGCTATGGATTCCAAAGATTGGGCGAGTATGCAACGTGAATTAGGATCTCGAGTTGCTCTCAACACAGCTTATCATCCCTAAACAGATGGTCAGCTGAAAGGACAATCCAAACAGTAGAAGATATGCTTTGTGCATGTGTCTTGGAGTTCAGTGGTAACTAGGATAAATACTTACCTCTTGTCGAATTTTCATATAATAACAGTTACCACGCTTAAATTAAAATGCCACCATATGAAGCATTATATGGTCGCAAATGTCGTACGCCATTATGTTGGAGTGATGTAGGACAGAAGATCCTTGGAGGCTCTGAAATGATTCAAGACACCACCGACAAGATTCAAATTGTACGAGAAAGAATGAAAGCGGCCCAAGATCGACATAAGTCCTATGCAGAAAAGAGGAGACGGCCCGTAGAATTCCAGGTGGGTGATTTCATAATGCTGAAGGTATCCCCGCGGAAAGGCATTATGCGATTTGGGAAGAAACGAAAACTAAGCCCTAGATTTGTTGGTCCTTTCAAAATCATCTAGAGAATTGGTAAACAAGCATACCGCTTGGAATTGCCAGAAGATTTGGTAGGTATTCATCATGTGTTTCATGTGTGATATATGCGTAAATGTTTAATCATATATGATGAAGTAGTTCTGTTGTCCGAAGTGAAACTGTATAATAAGTTAATTTATGTAGAAGAACCTGAAGAGATCGTAAACGAAAGAATGACTGAGCTACGTAATGAAGAAGTAGATTTGGTTCTTGTCAAGTGCAACACCATCGAGCCCCAAATTATACTTGGGAAAATAAGAATGAGATAAGAGCAAAATCTCCCCATTTATTTTAATCAATGTAATTTCGGGGACGAAATCCTCAAAAAGAGGAGGTATTTGTAACATACACGTTTTGAAATCATGTTTTGTAAGTTTTAAAAAGTGAATAATAGTATTAAATATTATATAATTATGAGTATTGAGTTCTAACGGATAGTCTTTACTAGAAATGAAGTAAAACTATGTTTAGAATCACTCATAAAATATTGGAAGTCTTATGAGATTCCAATCAAAAGGCAAATATTGAAATTTAACGAAAATTTAAAATTTAAAATAAGTATAATTTAATTATTTAAAGGTTTAAAGAATCTCGTTAGAAACACTTAGGCGAAAACCTCATCGAAATCCGAGATATAACGAATAAGTTATGACCAATCGAAGATCCGCAACAAAACCGGCACAGCACCGAATGACGTAAAAAGTGATTTTTCAATAAACTACTTTTTAGCCTTGGTGATCTAAATGAAACTCATAGTATTTGTTAAACCGAGAATTTTCATAAAAAGAAAGTCCAAATCTGACTTCGTATAAGGAAGTTATGATTTTTCTAACTTTCGGAATAGCAGTAGACAACTAAAAAACTCGAAATAAAGATCGAGTGATTTTTAGCCGAAACAACCAAAATGAGAATCGAAGGTCTCATAAATAGTAGTACAACGGTAAAAAGACAGACGAAAACGGATGTCGGATGAAGAAGTTATGAATTTTTAGAAGTTCGTGGCACAATTTCCGAGAAATCTCACATGGATAAGGTCGGATCTCGGACACGTCACCCGGATTCTCGCATGCATGTCGCGTGTTGGATTGTGATATGACCGAAGGGAGGTCCAACTGAAGCCTTCCGCGTGTCGCATCCGTGTTTCGCCCTCGCACCGCCATTTGCACCCCCCACATGCGAGCCACGTGCCCCGTTTCGCATGCTCGCTACCTCGCATCCGAGCCTCGCTGTAGCTGCCACATGCTTTTCTCTCCTTGCTTCGGATCCGAGGCTCGCACCTATATATAGAGGGTGCGAGACCTCCTGGGTAATTTTAGAAATTTGGCTTTTTTTCACCCCTAAACTCATATTTTCACTATTTCAGCTTCCCCCGAAGCCCCAAAATCATTTCCAACACCCGAAACATGCCCCGAAGTGCCCGAGAAGCCCGAGAAATTTATCTTTTCGGCTTGAAGCTCAACCCTCGCAGGCCCGGGTTTTCAATAAAGCTCCCGGTTTTCAACGAAGAAAGCTATTTATTATAACGAAGTGATACATAAATTACTATTTTAACCCCCGGTTATTTCACGGTGAGTTTGATATACAGGAACAATTGTATGTTATGTGTTATATGTGCTATGTGCTTTTCTGTTGTTATTATTTCTGCTATTTATGATAGCATAGTTGTACCTTTGGCCGTGTGATTAGTGAAAGGACTTAGATTCACAGTGGTATTGGTATGTAGCCTCTGGCCGTGTAGAGCATGCCTTGTAAGAGAATGACTTCTACCCCTATGGCATTGACACAAGGTTAGATAGGGCTAAAAGCCTAAAATGTACCAAAATGTTTAATCGGAAAGTGTATGTCTTCTGAGCCATTTGGGCCGAAGCTTTATTGATGTATATCAAGTATGTAAATTGTTATGTCTCATTGATTATATCTTTGAATCAAATCATTAATTGATATGGAAAGCTTGTCACATGATTCACATATGCCTTTGTTGTTCTTTGTTCCTCTTTGCTTCTGTCATATTGAAGTGTGTGTGTGTGTGTATATATATATACATATATATATATATATATATGGCAAAACGTTATATTGTATCTATTATGGAACTCACTAAGCGTCACCACATATCCCTCTCAGTGTTTAACTATTGCAGGTAATAAGGATCCAGTATTAACATATACTGTTAGAAGATTTTGAATAGATAATACTATTACTTTTGTAATAAGTGTTCATGTATGTATAAAACTATGACATATTGGGTAGTTATGTAATAAATATAATACTTTGTAATAGTCTTAATAGTCGGTTTGTATCCAGTCTTTGTAATCACTTTATCAATGTAAAATATTGTTCTTATGAATATGCATGTAGCATGTTTCGGAATAACAATTGTCAAATATGAAAGTGTAGGTCTTTCACATGCTTCTTTGTTAACTCTTTAAACAAGCATTTTAAACCTTGCATTACTTTGTATTAACTAAGTTTTGGACTTGTATTTTGTTGCATTAAACCTATTTTGTATATAAATACTTATATATATATATATATATATATATATATATATATATATATATATATATATATATATATGTTTAAGTAAACATGTACACTAGGCATTTAAAGATCTCATAGCAACAGTTTAGACTTTTATTGATTCCAAAACAACGGTTTGTCACACCTCGTAAGTAAAGCGGGTATGTCTCGTACTCGAATGACCGGTCTAGCCTCTGCCTAACATATACTGTAATTACTCTAATTATTAAAAGACCCCTAAAGATGTTAGGCTAAACCCACTACTAATTCTCAGAAGGATAAAAGACCATTTTACCCTTCTAAGGCCTCTAAAGTCCACAGTTTGACCAAACCCTAAAAGTCAACAAAAATCCACATCAAGCGCATACGTTGGGCATACATCCCTTTACGTTGGGCATACTACTTCTCCATGCATGCATTGGGAATCTTTGACACTCCGCTGCACGTATCTGGGAGTACACTCGGTGTACGTCCCAGACTTACTTTTTCCACTCTCCCAGTCTTAATCCATTAAGAACATAACCATAATCTCATATCTGGACTCACTAAGGGCTAATACTCCATAAAGTTCGTGACTTTAAGCCTTTGCATGGCTGAGAAAGTATAAAACCCAAAAACTCTCACTCCTTACTCACAAAAGTGCTCATATATCATGCATGGGGAGATTTTGACGTCCAAGATCCCATTTTTATGAGTCCATTCCACTAGAGACACTTAAAGGGACAGGTATTAGGCTCTGGAGTTCAACAAACTCATAAAGCTTCAAGCTTTGGGACATAAACCCTAAAATGAACCATAATATGCACAAATCAAAACAATGAGAAAGATTTGAGCTTGATACCTTCAAATGATGCACCAACCACAAGGAAACTCAGATCCAAAGCTTGGACTCCAACTCTATTCTCTTCAAAGCTCCTTCTTCACTCAAACAATCCCACACGAACACTTAAAAGCTTAAAATGGCCACTCAAGCTAAGAGAACAAAAATTAGGGTTTTGAGGGAGTTGAAGACTGGAAATGGTGGCCAGAAATGAGGCCATCATGTTCCTTAAATAGGGACACACCACAAAATTACGGTTTTTATTATGAGCCTAGTACCGTCCAACATACTAGGAGGCTTCTGCATCCAAAACATGCACATGAGTACGCTAAGCGTACACATGCGTACGCCCTGCCTACCCAGCTACCATATTTTCTCAATTAAAGGGCCAAACTTGACGACTACAATAAAACAAGGGTTAGTGAGATATACCTGGTCTCGGGATGTTACAACTCTACCCCACTAGAATCAAACTTCGCCCTCAAAGTAGTCTTCTGGAAATAACACTGGGTACCGCCCGCGCATCTCGGACTCCAGCTCCCAAGTCCACTCGGATCCCTTCCGATGTTGCCACTGAACCTGGACCAGGGCACCTATTTATTCCTTAAGACCTTCACTTTCCTATCCAAGATCGCTATCGGCCTCTCAATGTAGTTCAGGCTTTTGTCAACCTGAATTTCCTCTAAAAGAACCACTGTTGTCTCATCGGCTACACACTTCCTTAGCTAGGATACGTGGAAGGTGTTATGAATCTGGCTAAACTCTACAGGCAGCTCCAATATATAAGCTACCTTAACCACTCATGCGATCACCCTGAAAGGACCAATGTATCTAGGGCCCAGATTTCCGTGTTTCCTGAATTGGATCACGCCTTTCCATGAGGATACCTTCAGGAGGACAAAATCTCCGACCTGAAACTCTAGTTCTGAACGGCGCCGGTCGGCATTAATCTTCTGATGACTCTGGGTCGTCAGTTACCTCTGTATGACCTACTGGATCTGCTCTTTCGTCTTGACCACTATCTCAGTGCCTCCCATCACTCGCTACCGTACCTCTCCCTAACAGATGGGAGTCTGACACCTCCTCCCATATAAGAGCTCAAAGGGAGGCATACTAATACTGGAATGATGACTATTGTTGTACAAAAACTCAATGAAGAGAAAATAAGTGTCCCAACTCCCACCGAAGTCTATAACACATGCATGTAGCATGTCCTTGAGCGTCTGAATCATCCGCTCGCTCTGCCCGTCTGTTTGTGGGTGATATGTGGTACTGAAGTGCACCCGGGTACCCAACTCCTCATGAAATTTCTTCCAGAATCTGGAAATCAAACGCACATCCCGATCTGACACTATCGATGTCGGAACTCCATGTCGTGCCACCACCTCTCGCATATAGATCTCGACCAATTTCTCCGCAGAAGAGCTCTCACTGATAGCCAAAACAATGAGCACTCTTAGTTAACCAGTCTACAATCACCCTTATCATGTCGACACCTCGCACGGTCCTCAGTAATTTTGTGATAAAATCCATGGAAATCTGTTCCCACTTCCTCCGGGAAATCTCTAGAGGCTGCAAAGGGCCATGTGGACGCTGGTGCTCTGCCTTGATCCGATGACAGGTCAACCATCTCTCAACTACCTATGTCATATCTCTCTTCGTGCAGGGCCACCAATAATCCCTCTTCAAATCCAAATACATCATGGTGGACCCCGGATGGATTGAGAATCTGGACCTATGAGCATCCTCCATCAAAATACGTCGAGCTTCACCTGTATATGGCACCCAAATCCGTCGGCAGAAAGTCATAAGCCCCCGATTATTCGTCCTAAACTCAGAAATCTGCCCGATTACCCATTCTCTCTTATGGTTATCTGATCTCATGGCCACTACCTAAGCCTCTCGAATGGTATCTAAGACTAGAGTTATCACCGTCATCGTCATGCATACGTCTCGGATCGGAGCACTCCCTGCTCTGCGACTCAGGGCATCGGCTACCACATTAGCCTTGCCAGGTTGATACAAGATCTTACAGTCGTAGTATTTCACTACATCCAACCACCTCCTCTGTCTCATATTTAGGTTTGGGCTGATCCATAAGATACTTCAGGCTCTTATGGTCTGTGTACATGGTGCACCGGACACCATAGAGATAGTGGCACCAGATCTTGAGGGTGAACACCACCGCCCCCAACTCCAAATCATGGGTGGGATACCTCGTCTCATGAGGCTTTGACTGCCTCGATGCATATGCTATCGTGTTCCCCCTCTGCATCAACACATCACCCATCCCTGATATAGATGCATAATGTTCCTTAAATTGGGACACACCATACAATTAGGGTTTACATTCTGAGCCTAGTACTCGCAGCTTACTAGGTGACTTCCACGTCCAAAACACGCACATGAGTATGCTAAGTGTACACATGCGTACGCCCTGCGTACTCAGCTACCACATTTTCTCAATTAAATGGCCAAACTTGACAAATACAAAAAAACAAGGTTTAATGAGATATACTTGGTCCCGGGATGTTACAACTACACGTCGTACGCTCTACGTACCTGGCTCATACTCCCCGTGTGCGCGCCTTGACTTAAAAATGGGTTGTTGACCAATGCGCGCATCGTACTAAGAAGTACGCCTAGTGTACTAGCCAGTGAGCCATTCTTCAACTTTTTGACTTAATCCATTAAGCCCTTAATGTCCAACTAGCATATTTACTTCATTTTAAGATCTTAATACCTAAATTTGGCAACTTTACTCCTTTGCATGTCTTAATGGGAACCAATACCCGTTTTTATCCATCTAAGTCCATATTATGAACACTAAGTCTTTCATGGTTCATCAAATCCCATCAAGATGACATTTTTATGCACTAACATCATCATAAATGCTAAGATCTAACATTCTAAGCTCCTGGAGTAGCTCATCCTCACAAGAATGACTCAAGGTACCATAATATGCTCAAAACAAGCCATGGACTAGATCTAACACATATAATCATGAAGATAGAAGCTTTATACCCGCAATAAGCTGGAAATAGTGAATAATCCTTGGATCTATAAGCTCCCACTTGTCCAATGCTTCTCTACAAGTCTTTTTATTCTTCAATATGCAACAGACTCCAAAACACACACACAAAGGTCAATCTCTTAAGAAATGGGTTAGGGTTTCGAGATATAGCTCAAAAGAGGCAATGTAGGACAATAACGTAACCTCCTATTTCAATAAATTTATTATTTTGGGGTTATGGACATTAAATAGATCAATTAAATGCCTTGGGCTTTAAGGGAACATATTTTAAACCTTATTGGATGATGATAATGTTGGATAAATGATTAAAGCCTTGGTCTGTGTCTTGGAGTCAATGGGTAAAATGGGAAAAGTGATGTTCTAGATTTCTTTCACAAATTATGGTTTTCAGTTTGATATGTGTTAAGCCACAATAAACTAGATAGAAGTGTTGGGCTCGTCAATACCTTTCCGTGGATATAAATATCGTCAAAAACAAAGTTGAAATAAAGAAGCTATGACTATTTAAAGTTGTAGTTAAATTGGGTGAAAACCCGTTCTCACGAGGTGAGAAGTAATTCTCACGATGTGAGAAGTTCTCACGAGGTGAGAATATATTCTCACAACATGAGAACTGTGCAGCCCAAATCCCACAAAAATTTTAGGGTTTTCAAGGTATTTAAAGGTAAGGATTCATATTTTATTGTATTTTTTTTAGCCTTCATCATATCTAGAACCCCTTGGGAGAAACTATAACATCCCGAAAACCAGGACATAAACATTTTGTTTTAGTTTAATAAATCGTTAATACAGATTGTTTCCATAAAACCAGAGTCATCAATACTTAACAAAACATCATTAATCAGAGTAATTCACAGAATGCGAAAATATGTGGTGTGTGTGCACTGCTGTATGCTAAGCATACTGGCTGTTTGGCTTGTACGCTACGCTTACAGACTTGTACGCCTAGCGTACTCCTCCATTGATCCAAAACCTTCATTAAGATCTTAATGCTTGATCCCAAAAGTCCAAACCACAGATCCACTTCTAACTGAATGTCTGGAACCATAATGTCACTGACTTGGTGACTTTGCATGCCCCAAGAAGACCCAATCTCAAAGTGTAGCATTCTACATTCATGAAAAGGACCCAAACTCAAACATGGATGGTTTTAAACTCTAAAGGTGACAACTTTATGGACCTTGAACCTCAGAATCACTAAGAGGGGCAACTCAAAGCTCCTGAAATAGGATCAATACCACTAGATCTCATCCTTGGGATCAAAATGAACCAAAACTCATGAATGATAGATCTAAGACATCAATGATCAAGCTCAAAGCTTTTTACCTCCAACAAGTTGGAAATAAGACACATAAGCAAGATCCATAAGCTCTTCCTTAATTCCCATCCTTTCACCAAACTCCATCTTCTTGGAAATGGACCAAACACACCAAAAATGGAAACCATGAGCTCAAAATGCCACCATGAAGGCTAAAGGACGGTTTAGGGTTTTGAGATGGTGGACACCCTGTTGCAGAAGTCTCCTAGCCCTCGAAACTGAACAGAGGGTTGACCACTGCAAGGGCGTCTCTACATGAATAACCAGTTATCCCCTACTTGGGGTTTGAACCCTCACCAACTGGCGCTCACAACCTATCATGGCCCAATTGGCCCCCAACCAGTCCATCTCGACAATCACCTTCAGCCCTCGCAACGGTATCAGGACTAGATCAACATGAAACCTTTACCCAAGCACACTCAGGACACAGTCCAGATACACCCTCGCATCACTCATAATGTGGTCTTCCTCAATCTCAACCTCAAGCGGGGAATCCAGAGTCCTCGGTGCATCCTGAAGCTTCTTGCTAAGTTCCAGAGATACAAACGATCGCGTAGCTCCCGAATCGAATAAAACATAGGCAAACATACCATTGACCAAAAAGGTCCCTATACATGAAAATAAATATAGAGTGGAAGGTAAATACGTACCAGCCACAACGTCTGGCGCTGCCCAAGCCTCCTCGGTAGTCAACTGAAACACACGAATCTTCACTGCTGGAGCATCCGCCTTAGCAGGGCGGCTGTTAGTAATCCTCAGTGTGGCAGGAGCAGGCACCACCACTGCTCCTCCTCCTTCCTGCAACCTCGGACAATCGGCCCGCTTGTGGCCGGTCTAGTTGCAGTTGAAACAAAGCAAGCCCTTCTTAGGGCAATCCCTGTTCACGTGGACTAACTAGCCACATACGTAGCATCCCGAGCCTACCGCTTGACAAGTCCCACTGTTCTCTTTACCATACTTGGCACACTGGCCACGGCCCTGCTGGCCCATACTGGAAGAGTACAAGGTCTTAAGCTTTTTAGTCTAACCTACTGCTGTCTGTGCCTGCTCCGGCTTCCGCTTGGTGCGGAAATCCGACTCCACCACCCGCTCACGGGCCTTCTCCACCATCTCATTCAGGGTTTTGCACCCTATAAAGCTCACAAACTCTCGGATATCATCTCGTAGCATCGAATGATACCTCATCCCCCTTATATCCTCGTCCGTAGCATATTGTGGGATCAATAGTGCTCGTTCCCAAAACTTGGCGGTGATCTCCGTCACAGTCTCGGTGGTCTGCTGGAGCTCATGAAACTACCTCACTAGCCATTGCACCTCAATGGGTGGTGCAAACTCCAAATCAAAATGCTTGACGAACTCTGCCCATGTCGTCTCAGCCACACCGGTTGCTCTAACCTGGCTAGTCACCTCTCCCCACCAGTCTTGGGCTCGGTCCCTCATCATCCATGAAGCAAACCCCACATTTGCCGCATCAGGGTAAGAACTCGTGCGTTGGGCGTTCTCTATGTCGGCCACCCAGCGTCGACTAACTATGGGGTCCCTGACCCCAAAGAACCCCGACACCCCACACGCCTTGAACTCCTGGAATGAGGGAGTTCGGGCCCCGACCTGGCTGGCAAAAATCTCGGTTCTGAATGCCATGAGCCTCTCCTTTATAATCTCCATCATACCTTCCTTGACTGTCCCAAAAATCACTGGGGTAGCGTCAAGGATTCCCCTCGTAACCTCGGTTGCAATGAGCTCACGTAGCCTCTCGTCAATGGGCTCAGTACCATCGCTCGATCCATACCTGGATCCTGATCCTGATCCCCCTGCTCCAAACCATGTCACTACCATACTGTACTGCAATACCATAATACATAATGATCAGGAGGTCCAAAGGAGGGATCCTCCGACATCGGCCCTCCATAGAGCTTCCAGATCTAACATTGGTTCGGGTACAAGTCATGTGCTTTCAAAAGTACGGGCCCGATACTACCTTCCACACCTACATGTACCTTCACCAAGGCTCTATCTGATAACTCGGATTCATCCCAAAACAAATCATATCTCACAGTCTAATGCATAGCTCAAATCCTAGGCTATCCTAAGATTTACTCCATCCATATCAAAACAGAACTCAATCATAACAGGTTGCCTTATGCATGCAAATTATACACAGAACAGGATCAAATAGACTTTCGAATAACAGACTCTACCCTAAGACCACAACCATACAAGGAACAGGAAATAAGTCCAAATAAATCATTTTGAGGCTATAAGACCCTAACCGCATACAATTTTGAATGCATACACATAGCAAGAGTCATACGATTATCATAATCCAA
The DNA here is from genome assembly GCF_051521515.1 of Lactuca serriola. NCBI lineage: Eukaryota > Viridiplantae > Streptophyta > Magnoliopsida > Asterales > Asteraceae > Lactuca > Lactuca serriola. The sequence goes on from NC_136412.1 coordinate 75,935,331, forward strand.
ATATCAGTATAACATGGATAACATACTGGGGGAACTACTTACTTTGCTCGGTCAATCACGCGCATTACACTCTCCTCTTTCTCATTTAAAGAAGTTTTTAATTTTTATTTTTGAATTTTTTTACCATTTCCTTAGTTTGAGTCCTGACACACCGCGGGTGTGCCCGAATCCCTCAAACCAAGGCTCTGATACCAACTTCTAACGACCCAATTTTCAAAAGAAAATTTTCATTTTTAAATAGTAAATTTTTTTTCCAATAAACCATAAAATCTCAAGTACATTTGGTTTCAAATTCATAACATCAACAATATTATTCCAAACATCAAAGTGTCCCATAAAAACGCCTGACAAAGAGTGCATGCCACATCATCAAGCCTCGCCCTTTCCCTTAGGCTCAGATGTACCTGAAACAAATCCACAAACTGTAAGTTGATGCTTAGTGAGTTCCCCAGAGCATACCCCACACAATCCACATAACCACATAATCATATTAGCTATAAAAGCTATATAAACCACATAATCCATGCAAACAACATATAGGGATATCGTGGACTCGTCCCCAAGGTCTTACTCCAAGATGCCATGGTGTGACCACCGGAAAATTTTAGAACAAACAAGGTCTAAATCTTAACCGTGTATAAGTGAATTCACAACAAAACCTGATGCAATAAGAACTTTGAAAGCCTAGAGAGCATGTCTTTATAAGTTATATATATATATATATATATATATATAGAAAACCATGTTGAAATAAGTTAATGTAAGTCAATACAAGTCAAGTAATTAAGGGTCAAAGCTTGAATTATACCCTACTATAAGGGATTTCGATTTTTGGAATCAAAATCCTAGGGATTTCGGTCATGTACGACCAACAACACATGCCTAAAACCGAAAAAATCAAGGAACAATAGCATGACCGAAATCTCTTCATAGGGAAATGATAGGACCAAAATCTCAAAGATGCTTACCACTATGACCCAAATCCCATTTGTGAATAAATTTAGGATCGAAATCACCTTGTTAAAGCCCATTAAGGCCGAAAAATCCTCCTATATATAAGTGTATAACCAAAAATCAACCTCATAATTCACTTTCAATACCAAAATCCTTCTCAATTTGCTCTCAAAACTCATCCGTAAACTCCATATGTTCATAAGAATTCGCGCAAATCATCATTGAATCTTCATATCATCAACCAAAATCATCTTAAAATCTTCATAATTTCTCAAGAACATTCATATCATCTTCAAATCTTCATATTTCACCCAAGAACACCAAGAACACCTTCATATCTTCAAACTTACTCAAGAACATCTTCAAATAATTCCTAAGGACTTTTGTAAGTATTTCTTACATAATCTAGTGTTGTCTAACACTTTAAATTAATATTTCGCTAATTTAAATATGTTATCTTGTATAATTATTATTAGGATACGACTATTCACACGAGTTCTAACCCGAGGATGATCGCTGTCACTTCGTGTCCAAATAAGAACACACATTCAAAGTGAGTTCATACCCCTGTGTTTTCACTATTTTCCAATGTTTTAGGGGGATACAAGTAAAACACAAGGAAACCTGTGTTAACATTCAAACAATTTCAAACTATTTTAAACTATTTCAAACTATTCCAAATTATTTCAACTGTTTCAACGGTTGTTTTTACCAATATATATATATATATATATATATATATATATATATATATATATATATATATATATATATAAGATTCAACAGGCTTAGAACTGGTGTTTCCGCCTTAACTCCTATTCCTTGTTTGGTTGTGGGCTTAGGGTAGAATCATTTGTCCGACTGCCTTTTTAATCTCAATTATATATGCCTTATATATATATATATATATATATATATATATATATATATATATATATATATATATATATATATATATATATATATATAAAACTTATTTCAATAAAACTTTAACCACTTTTGTAACATGCCAATCAAAGGGGTATTTTCATAAATATTTTTATTACCGTTTATACAAAGTGTTAAATTGAAAGGATTTTCATTACACGTAGAACATACATATAAACTGTAATAGGTATAGTTTATGGGACTTACATACTATTTTACAAAGTCGAGTTCCTTCAGAGTCCATGCAACCAAAATCCTGAGTCAACTCGTCGAGTTCCTTAATGCCCAGAAGACCGAAAACTCATGTTGACAGAAAACTCTAATCCCTCACTGAAATCACTCTGAATCTCGAAAACCGGTAAACCGTACCCGACTCATCGAGTTGACTAAGCAATTCATCGAGTCCCTTTAGTCCTTTTTGTGTTCAGTCCCTTCCAGTGGAATCCAAGGCCCCAAATTACAGATCCAACCCCTTATGGTGTAGTTACCACGTAAAGTTGCAAATTTTACGTGCATGCAAGGCCTCCTAAGGCTAAAACACTAAAACTAGGGTTCATACAATACTTAGGACGTGGAAGAGGGCCTAGACTACGTAAAGGGAGCAACTTTATGTCATTGAAGACCTAGAGGTGTCCAGATCTGGAGTCATATCCTCATGACAAGTCCAAATCTGAGTATGACACCCTTTTTGCACCAAAAGTGACCATATTCTTCCATAAGATGAGATTTAAGCAAATAGAGATCAAGGTAGCAAATTTTTACCTCTAAATGGATGCTAACAAAAGGTAGATGTCGAATCCAAAGCCATCTCCTCACTTCAATCTCTTCAACCTTCAATTTTCCTTCCAAAAACCACAAGATTCACTCTCCAAAGCTCACACACGCTCAAGAAAGAACCAAAACATGACTAAGGTTTCTCTCTGGATAGATAGGATGAGTAGGGAGGCCACAAATGATCCATAAGTTCCTTAAATAAGATACAAACCCCTGAAAATTAGGGTTTCCTTTACACCGCCTACTCGTCGAGTCGGGGCCTTTCGACTCGTCGAGTAGGTTCTAAGTCCTGCTTCCTCATAAATGATCTTTACTCGACGAGTTGGAGCTCCTCAACTCGTCAAGTTCCAACCTAAAACCGTAGAGTTATGAAAGTAATTCGATACCTGAAACGAGTGTTACAGTTAAGTTCTGATTTTTTTTTCAGATACTTAGTTTGAGTTTGGAATCACCCAGAAGTTCATCTAAATCCCTCAACCCAGGGCTCTGATACCAAATTATAACACCTTAGAATTTAAAACAAAATTTTCATTTTAACTTACCAAAATCAAAGTTTCGCAACCAAGTTATCAAATACATAACATTCCCAAAACAACCAATATCTTAATTATCAGAGTTCATAAACATGTCACGGTAGTAAATTCCCCATCATGTGTGTATAATCACACATTCTCCTTCCCGCGGTCCTGCAAAGTACCTGCCACATATAAATCAACAACTATAAGCACAAATCTTAGTTATTTCCCAAAGATACCACATACAACACAACATAAGTAAACAACTATGGGTTATCAGCAACCCTGGGGACTATTAGCAGTCCCAGTGAGCTAACAGCAAGCCCGGTGGGTTATTAGCAACCCTGGTTAGCTATCAGCAGCCTCAGTCACATAGAATTAGCATAACATAATCATAATAGCTAGATCCAGTTGGTCATCATAAATATAGCTATTCTACCATACAAGTATGAATAAGTGAGGAGACTCACCTAATACTGATGACACGAAAACCTAGCACCCGAACTGTTGGATCTTGAATCCGCTTAAATGTTGATACACTTTCAAAACCACGTGTATTCTCAGGGAACCAGTAGACAGGTACACACATAGGTTTCGTGAAGACGGAGCATAGTAGCACCATGTCTTAGTTTTTTCTATATACTTTTGGAGCCAATCATTTAATGATTCAAATACAATGTAAACACTATACTATCAATACAATGGTTGTTGTTGCTTTGATTTCTATTATACAGTTGTTTTGATATTGTACATGACGTTATCCGCCCCCGAACGTTTCCGTCGTTCTGGTTTGGGGTGTGACAGATTGGTATCAGAGCATTGTTTATAGCGAACTAAGTGTATCAAACCATGAAAGATATATAACTATAAACACGATGAGACTAAAACACTCTGATCAAGAGTTGTACTTTTTAAATATAATAATATTTTTTTATAAAAGTATACATACATACATATATACTAGAACAATGTCATAATAAGAACAGACAAAAGTATTAAGATTGTTGGGCACTACGATTAAACCTTCGTGTATGTAATCAGGGTTGGGATGAATATGATAGGTTTTGAGCATTCTAACACTCCTATGGTGTACATACAACCCTAAAGGCTTTGGATCTATGTTTTCTCTAATATACATGCAAACTTTCAATTCTCCAAAGCATCATCCAAACTAGCATACAATGGAGTATCTATACTACAAAATTCTAGTTAGATGACATACCTTTTGTTATAGTTGAAAACCTTGGCCTTTAAGATCTTAGCACCAATAGTATGAATGCCTTAAATGGAATTACAACACACCTAGGACAAATGATAACTTGAGAGAAGGTGTCTCGCACTAAAATTCAACTATCTCTTCCAAAGAACACATATGTAACCGATTTCATGAGCTAGGGGCTTCTTCTATAGTGTGGCTTAATTAGTCTTACACCATGCAAACCCTAATGTGCATGACCTTCCATATTCCTCATGCTCCATGGGTTTAGACCTCCATCGATCATCCATGGGTCACCACATGAGTTTAGCCCAACATAAAGAACTATGGATCATAAGCCCACATTATAAGAATGAATGATTTACATAATCAATCCCCATATATTTAATTAGTCTCTTTTGATCACATAATTAATTCCAAATTAATTCTTGATCAATACTAATTAAATAATATGATTTCATATTAATATATTAGAACTTATAATACATTAATAAACCATAAATAACATCTTCTCAAAAGTCCATCCTATCAAATTGTCCTGATGATATGCAACCCAAATGGACCATGCTACTCTCGGGTCAAGTACATACCAATAATAGTTATAGGCTTAGACACCGATTCCAACATAATATAGCCCAATCAACTATATTTATCCAATAGGTGACTAACATATGCTTGGAAACAGTCGTGTCGAGCAACAAGTCTAAAACTTACCAACACTATATACCAAGAATCTATAGAACCAAACATAAAGTTTAAAATACTATAGGAGTATTTTATGATACTATAAATAACCTATGTGAAACTAAAGACCCTTACTGGCAGGACTATAATTGCTTAGTGTATACGCTAAAGTTTTATATAATTAAGATTTTATAGACTTAGAATTTGTGATTTCACTTTACTTCCTGTTCCTTGTTTGGTTGTGGTCTTAGAGTGGGTTCACTTATTTGAAGGTTTATTCGATCTTAATTGTATATAAATTGTATACACTACATGATTATAGGAGAACCTGGTAAGGATCACACCATAAAAATTTCAGTAGAAATGCTTCTTTTAATCTCATAAATCCTTTATATACCCTTATTCTCGCACAAACGACATATCTAGACATTGCAACCCCACTACAACAGCCAACAGATGAGTCGAGGAAGAATCAGAAGGGGTTCATGAGGAGGATTCTGAGAAGGGATCAGACGAATAGAAAGGCATTGGAGAGATTATTAATGAACCTTACCCTATCAGGAGCAAAAATTCAACACATCTACGAGGAACAAGAACACCATATGGATGCCAGGCCTACAAGTAGAACAGGAGAACAATATAGACCACCTACACTCTTTAGAGGAAGAGAGCCACCATGAGACAACAAATCTTTGTAGCTGAAGCCAGGACAACCATAGCGGAACAGAGGACAGAGGAGGCCACTCGCGAGACGTGCGAGGCGACAGAGCCCTTTATGCGTTACTTTAGTAATTAATAATCTAATATAATCCAGTGAGTTAGTGACTAAATTACTCACACTATGTGTTAGGCTTATCGCCACTTTCTTTGCAACTAGTAACAGTAAACCAAATCATGGAATTTCATTTGAGGGTGGTTACTATTAAAAATTCATAAGTTTATTTTACATAAACTTCTGATATGAATTATTTACAAAACACATTAAAAGTCGGAACATGCTACACACAAAACGAAGATAACCTAGTTCAAATAACATTCGACTTATAACCACTATTGAAGACGTACCACAACTTCACCTTTTAAACCTTATGGTAGAAAGATGCCTCCACGCAGACCTATCATGCGTGTCATCAACAACATGTCAGTAAAACCACCACCGCCACCACCACAGTACGACCTTGATGTTTTCCAGGCTGCTGTAATAGCCACAGTGACAGTCGCCATGACTCAAATCCACGTGAGTGGTGCTAGTGGGACGAGTAGTGGTGCCAACCATTCTAACCATGGAGAAAGCCACAGACACCTAAGGAAGTGTTCCTAAAAAGATTTCACAAATTGCAAACCCAAATCCTTTAAAGCGAACGGGGGATTCATTGCTCTAATGCAATTGTTCGAGAAAACAAAATCAGTATTCAAGATTTGCGCATGCACGAAAGGGAGCAAAGTAAAGTTTCCCGCCCGCACCTTCTCTGACAGGGCCCTTACATGGTGGAATGACCATGTCAAGTCACTCACCCTCACAATGGCTAACTCAATAGGCTGGGAGAACTTAAAGTCAATGATGATGTAAGAGTACTGCCCAAGGGGCGAAGTACAAAAGCTAAAATAAGAGCTTTGGAACCTTACCATGTTAGGCTCTAACATAACAACCTATACTACTAGATTCAACGATCTAGTAGCACTATGTCCCAGGATGGTTAACTCGGAGAGTAAGAAAGTAGAGAGGTACATATGGGGACTATCCCCTCAGATTCAAGGGAATGTATTGGCTTCAAACCCTTTTACTTTCAATAGCGCCAAACGCATGGCCCAGAGACTCATCGACCATGGAGTTCGCCAAGGCGTGATAGCCCCCGTTCCTGAGTCAACCAAAGGGGGCGGCTATAAGCGAAAGTTTTAGAGCAAGAAAAAGGGAGAGCCAACACAAAAGCCCTCAAAGAAACAACATATTGTTGTTGTTCATGCTGCCACAATGCCTACCACTCCAACACCCGCCAATCGATACGATGGAACCCTTCCAAAATGTAACAAGTGTAACTTCCATCACACCGGAGTTTGTCGGCTGATGCATTACAAAAATTACAACAGGAAGGGGCACATTGCCCATTTTTGTAAGGCACCGGCACAACCCATCACCCGGTTCCCCGACATTGGAGTAAGCCCGACTTGTTAAGAGTATGGTGAAATTGGACACTTCAAGAGAGATTATCCAAGAGCAAGGAATGTTGGTGGTGATGGAAGGGTACTTATGATCACTGCAGGAGAGACTCTCCCGGAACCACCTGTGAATATCGGTACGTTTCCTAACAATAATGTTTAGGCCTTAAATTTTTACTAAAACTAGTGCTAATTAAAGTTTATCAACCATAGATCTCAAAATGCAACAAATCATAGTTGTAAATTGCGCCCCCCCCCCCCCCCCCCCCCGCCCTAATAAATCACATCATTCATTTAAAAACTAAAGATTCTTACATGTGATCTAAGATGGCTTAGTGTAAACATTAGGGTCATATTTAATAAAGATTCTACATACGTAGAATGTGTGATTCCTCCTTACTTCATGTTCCTTGTTTGGTTGTGGGCTCGGGTAGAGTCACTCATTTACTATCTTTTCAATCTTAATAATATACAACTAGTTTACACCAAGAGATTATAGAGAGACTTAGTAAGGACCATACTATGAAATTTCATCACTATTTATCGAAGTACTTGTACTGCTAGTACTCACTAATTACGGTACAACATATTCGCAATAGTAATAACAAGGATAAAATGAAAGCATTAAAGACATATACATAGAATACACTATCGTTCTAAACAATCACCCCCTTCCAAATCGACTTAACACCTGTTACAATAAAAAGTTCCAGCATTGTCATTTGACATGGATTAGCTTGGTCCTCACCATACCAATTTCGTGTGCTACGAAGAGACCCTTCGCCTTAACCGACCGACTAACGAAACCCTTTCAATGTTTTACGACAAACCCGAAACAAACCTCCAAATCATCTCTCACTTCAAAACCTATAAGAACCCACACGAGGGGTACGATGTTTTCCTAACCTATGTGGTAGATGAGAAACAAGAAGCAAAAAACATCAAGGATGTTCTGGAAGTCCGTGACCTCCCTGAAGTGTTCCCAACAGACCTCCCGGGAATACCACTCATATAACAAGTCAAGTTTAAGAATAGAGACTAAGGACCCATGCAGTTCACCTATACTACTAGGTGTATACGTGAATGTTGTATATCATTAAGATTCTACGGACATAGGATATGTGATTCTACGAACTTAGGTGAGAGTTTTGTCAGGGACTTTCCCTCTAGCTAGTTGCATGTCACCCACTTCAGCCCAGAACAGAGGGGATCTAAACTTGCAGCCAAAGAGAGCTTCAAACGGGGCAACCTTAATGCTAGTGTGATAGCTATTGTTGTATGAGAACTTGACGAGAGGTAAATGGGTATCCAATGTTTTACCAAAGTCAATCATGTAAGCTCTCTGCATGTATTCCAAGGTTTTAATAGTCCTCTCACTCTGTCCATCAGTTTGTGGATGATAGGCTATACTCATGTCCAGCCTAGTTCCTAGAGATTTTTGTAGTGAATGCCAGAACCTTGAGGTGAATCTACAGTCTCTATCAGAGATAATAGATATTGGCACACCATGCAATCATACTATATCTCTTATGTAAGTTCTGGTCAGTTTCTCCATATTGTCTATTTAATTTATTGGTAGGAAGTGTGCGGACTTGGTTAATCTGTCGACGATTACCCAAATGGTGTCACGACCACCCGTGGTCTTGGGCAACTGATAGGTTTTGAGCATTCTAAAACTGCCTAAGTGTACATGCAACCCTAATAAACTTTGGATCTACGTATGTCTAAGATTCATGCAAAATTGTTTTCCAAGGTTCATGATCCTATCTAGCATACATGGGGAACATTTTAACTTAAATGTAAGATAGAATAACATACCTTGTTTTTGATTTTGATTCCTTGAAACCTTTTGAGCCTAGCACCCCAAGTGTGATGCCTCAAATGCTTCGCACAACACCAAATGTTATGGAGTAAACTTGGAGAGAAAGTGTAACACTCAAAAATTGGCTCTAGCCCTCAAGTATGCATGTGTAGCCGATTTTGGGAGAAACATGAGCTTTATATAGTGTGTTGCATTAGGTAAACCCTAATGTAACATGACTCTTCATTTCCATGATCCATGGGTTAACTCCATGGAGCATCTATGGGTGGAACCCAACTTGATAATCCATGGAGCCTCTTAGCCCTCAATATAAGTTATGGATGATTTACGTAATCAACACATTTATTTAATTAGTTATCTTTTGATCACTTAATTAATTCTAAATTAATTATTGATCAAACTAATTAAATAATATTATTAATATATTAGAACTTATAATATATTAATAAACCATAAGTGTTATTTCTCTCATTTAGTTTATCCAATGCATGGTGCTATGCAACCCAAATGGACCATGTCGGGTCGGGTCAAGTACATACCAGAAATAGTTATGGACTTAGACACCTTATCCAACAGTCTCCCACTTGGATAAGTCTAATAACTATAACTGCAAGTATGACTTCAGGAACCGATCGGCAATCATAGCTCTTTCAAGGTCTCTCGGAACTGAGAAGATGATGATACGCCATTTAAGATAAGTGATCATATAATCCTCTATTCTAGATATCAGTCGGACAAATACATGGAAAAATGTCTTAGTTATTGTCTAGCAGTTTGTTTCCCGATTTCCGATTTGTTTGACAAATAACTTAATTGAACACATCAACTTAGTTCTGACGGGGCCCGGTACATAGGTCAAAACAAAATCATCGAGGGGCCCAGATATCAACTTCTAATCCAATAAGGAACAGATAAACTTCGACTCATATGTTTGCTCTACTACTTGTTGAATTATACACAAAAGCACGTTTTATAACATCGAGTTACCAATGCGTTTTCGTACAATCAATGCATAACCAACTCACAGGCAACAAATCATATCTCTAGGTTTGAAGACTTATATGATGTTACCGTCTCACGATCACTCGAGCGTGGGTTGATTCCAATACTCAGAACTTATTAGTACTCATGAAGTGTTGTCCTAAAACTTGACACCTACAACCAACTTCATGACAGTCTTAATTCATATCTACTTCCAACATATGACCGACTGTGGAAATTTTTGAATAATATGTAAAACAAAACATAATATTCTGGAAGTGAAACCATGCAAAAGGAATTATAGTAAACGATTGACAGAAGATAGCAACACTTTACTCATAAATAAACACAACTTTTATTCACCATAAAATGTCAATTACACTTTAAAAATTACCAAAATTATCTAACTACTAAAATTTATATCACCCTTTAGCCCTATGCTCCGAGCATGCTGAAGATGCTTAGCCCGACTCAGTCCCTTCGTGAGGGGATCTACTTCTTCTATGCGATGTCTGAGAAAGTGATATTTTCTATCGATGTGTCTGGATCTCCCGTGATCCCTTGGTTCCTTAGCTAAGGCAACAGCACTTTCACTATCACAGAAAATTTCCATAGGCTCCTTTATAGCTGGTACAACTCCAAGGTCTCCAATGAAGTTCTTCAACCATATTGTTGGAATAGTGTCTAAGGCTACAACTATATTAGGCAAGTATTTGACCCGGTTGAGCATGGTCCTTTTGGGTTGCCTTCACCATAGCAACTTGACAGGATGATTTATAATGAGAGAAGGAATATTATTAATATATTATAAGAATAATATAAGGAATAATAATATTGTTATTTGATTAATATAAGTCATAAATTAATTTGGAATTAATTTGGTGACTTAAAGAGATTAATTAAATAAAGGGGTATAAACTGTCAATTGTTTAATAGTTGCACTTTGGGCTATAAATCCTTTAGGGATAAGGGGGGACGAATTCTAGGGCTTTGGATAGGCTTAGATGTCGTCCAAGGCTTATCATGGAAAGGATTTGGATTGCTTAGGGCTTAAGTTATCCAATTAGGGTTTAAGGGTGAAACCCTAGGAGCCTTACTAGTATAAATAGACCCTATGGGTTGAGGGAATTCGACACACTTGTCTCTAAGGAAACACTGGCCGAATTCTTCCTCCCCTCTCCTCTCTCCTAAATCATCTTCTTGGTAGTTGGTGTTTGTAAGCCATTAGAGGAGTGACAATTGTGACTCTAAAGCCTCAAGGACAACAAGATCAAGCAAGTGATTCAAGGTAAACTTCTAATCTTTGATTTCATATTGTTATTATTGTATATTAGCCATTAGAAGTCTTGGATTCAATGTATGATCAATTAGAGAAACCTGGATCCAAGCATTAGGGTTGCATGTGCACATAGGGATGTTCATATGGCTAAAACCCATCAGTGGTATCAGAGCCTAGATTGGTTTCTATTGAATTCAAACTTTGATTGCTTGTTTGTTAATGAAAAAATCGTTTTTTTGTCCTCTGGCTGAAGAACTCGGCGAGTCCCATGGTGGTACTCGGCGAGTAGGCTCAACTCGGCGAGTCCATCTGGGTACTTGGCGAGTTCGAGCGTCAGAAGGAGGAAACTTCGGGATTTCTTATTGTCTATCTTTGAGATACTTGCCTTAATCATATTAGATCAATATAAATCCGATTTTATGATATATATATATGAGTATATTCTTGACCTAATTGAAGATATTTATCAATTAATTAAATATTTGTTTCCTTATGTGATAATTGATTAATTAATTTAATTGAATTGGTAAATTGTTTTGCAAGAAATCATTAAATAAATCAAATATGGATAATTATGGAATTAATTGTTAATTAAGATTATTTGTTATTTGATCCTCTATGTTTTAGAAGTTTAAAATTTTCCCTCAAGTTTTGAAATTTATGTTTTGCGATTAAAAGTTTAATTTAGACAATTTAAATTTCAAACCCTAGAAATTTTACAAGTTTAAAATCCAACCCTATACTAATATAATATTACAAGATTAATATATATATATATATATATATATATATATATATGTATAATTAAAATGCTAGTCTTACCGTTAGTAGGCCTCATTCACGAAGTCGGTCTATAAGGTGGGTATAAGGTTGCTGCCTATAAAATGGCGCTTAATGGGTGTACACTCACACCCACCGCTTGCTTGATCGGTGGAGGGTCGTTAGCCGAACGGGTAGGATAGGGCAACCTCATCTCTTCATTAAAAGTATAATATGAAATACAAAGTAACTACATGTTTTTCAAAATTTCCCAATCTTAGTTACTTTAGGAAAAGTGAATTGATGCAATCCAATGAAATTACCCTTTGCACCCTTGCTAAGAAGTTAGTGGAGCGCGTGTGGTTTACCGGCACACTAATTGGTTCTAAGCAAAGGTGGCAAAGGGTGATTCATTGTTTATCATAGTTCGATGGAGCGTGTGTGGTTTACCGGCACATCGAATAGGTGATCGTTACAATGAAGGCACCATGTAAATTTGCATGGTAATTCACACCCACTTTATGATCCTCGGTATCCCAGTCACAAACGAGAGGGGCATATCGAGATTTAAACATGCCATTGAAAAGTTTCAACGAATCTCATCCAAACCTAGGAATTCTCAATACATTTATAAATTATAGTTATGTTTTGTGGTGGAGAATTAGTGAATCGTCATTCACTTACCTTCAAATTGTTTTCATGTTAGATTACGGCATCCTTTTTCTAATATCTAAATATTGTTGTTGGATCCTAGCCCTAATTTTCTTATTGGGTGATAATTAGGGATTCATATTCTAATCTATCTTTGTCCTTTCTATTTGTAGATGCCGAACGCAAACAACGTTGCTGCTAGTTCATTCACATTGATGAGCCTTTTTCAAAAGGTGACTTTCAAAGGGAAGAACTTTAGCGAATGGATAAGATACATTCGCACGATTGCTCGCTATGAGGACAAGGAGTATGTCCTCGATGAGAAGCTCGAGAAGATCAACCCTGAAATGGCTACTTCGGCTGAAATGACCGCTTTTGAAACTCACGAGCGTGATGCAACGAAGGTACATTGCATCATGATTGCCACCATGAATGCCGAATTCCAAAAGTCCTATGAGGACATGTATCTGTACGAAATGCACCAAGACTTGGTGGAGAGATACCACCAGAACGCGAGGCAAGAGCATTACGAGATTTTCACAAACATGATTTCCGCTAAAATGGGTCATGGAGAATCTCTTACCGTGCACCTGCAAAAGATGCAAAGGTATGTCGATCGTCTTCGCAAGTTGAATGTTGACTTTGGGGAAGACTTGGCGATCGACATGGTGCTTCACTCTTTTCCTCCGTGTTACAATCAATTTAGGATGATCTACCACATGAACAAGGAAGAGGTCACCCTAAGCAAGCTCCAAGGTCTCCTTAGGGTTGCTGAAAGGAACCTCAAGGACAAGTCTGTTGCACCCACTCCCGATCCACCCGCTACTCCTGTTTTGGCCATTGGGCAAGGAAGAGGTAAGAAGAGGAAGGCTCCGTCTAAGAGCCACCGCAAGGGAAAGTCCTGATATGGTTCCTCTTCTATTGGGACCAAAGTTGATCCTGCTAAACCCTTTCCTAACCCTAAGGAGGCAGAGTGCCATCATTGCCATAAAATAGGGCATTAGAAGAGAAGCTGCCCAGACTACCTGCAAGCCATAAGGGAAGGAAAGATCAAGCCATCTTTCGCAGGTATTTATACAATTAAATCTAACGATTCATCTCATGCTATTTCTTGGGTCATTGATACCGGTTGTGGTTACCATATTTGTTCTGAATTGCAGGGACTAAGAAGAAATAGGGATGTGGAGCATGGAAGAATAAATCTAATCATGGGGAACAGAAGATCGTCGCCTGTGACCAAGATTGGAGTGTATTCTTTAGTGCTTAGGAATGGTTTATCTTTAGATTTGAACAATTGTTGCTATTCGCCAGAAATGGCTAGAAACATCATTTCATTTCATGGTTTGTTTAGACAAGGTTTTAGATTTTCTTTTAATAATGAGAACAGTTCTATTCTTGCTTATCTAAATGGTGTCTTATATTTTGAAGCTATACCATGTAATGGAATTTATGAAATCGTTATGATTGTAGATAACTTAGGAAATGATGTTTTATGCATGGATTCTTACAATGGTATGGATAGAGCATCCTTGTGGCATTGTCGTCTTGGACATGTCAACAAGAAGCGCATAGCCCAACTCCAAAAGGATGGAGTGTTGGAGTCATTCGACCTTAGAGAAGATGACACGTGCGAATCTTGTTTGCTTGGAAAGATGACTAAGGCACCCTTCACAAGTACGTGTGAAAGGGGTGAGGGTCTATTGGACCTAATACATACAGATGTATGTGGACCGTTTAGATCAACCACGAAGGATGGGAACCGCTTCTATGTGACTTTTACCAATGACTATAGTAGATATGGGTATATCTACTTAATCAAGCAAAAGTCAAAAACTTTTGAAAAGTTCAAAGAGTTCAAGAATGAAGTGGAGAATCAATTGGTCAGGAAAGTCAAGATGCTTCGATCCGATCGAGGAGGAGAGTACCTAAGTCTTGAATTCCACGATTATCTCAAGGAGTGTGGAATAGTTTCACAATTGACGCCACCTAGGACACCGCAGTTAAATGGTGTGGCAGAAAGGCGTAATCGAACCTTGTTAGACATGGTTTGCTCTAAGATGAGTCGTGCTTCACTACCTATCTCTTTTTGGGGGTATGCCTTAGAGACTGCCGCCCATATCCTTAACCGAGTCCCTACTAAGAAGGTTGCTAAAACACCTCATGAGATGTGGACAGAGAAAGCTCCCTCGTTGACACATATCAAGGTTTGGGGTTGCGAGGCTTTCGTAAGACGAGATACTCACGAAAAGCTCGAACCTCGTAGTGAGCGATGTATTTTCATCGGCTACCCGGAGAAATCCTTTGGATATCTCTTCTATAGACCGAAGGACAATGTTGTCTTTGTTGCGAGTAGAGGAGTTTTCCAAGAGCGAGAACTCATAAGCCGAGGAGACAGTGGGAGGCAAATCGAGCTTGAAGAGATCCAAGAGTCGATAGATGAAGGAACCTCTACCGCTGGCAATCAACCCGAGGAGGAAACTCCGGTTGAACCAATTGACGAGTCCTTACCTCTTAGACATTCCGAAAGAGTTAGAGTTCAACCCCAGTTTTATGGTTTTCATATTACTACCGAAGGGGACACGTATATTAGTGATGGTACACTAATAAATCTATATGAACCTAATAGCTATAAGGAAGCCATGGCAGGCCCGGAGTCTGTAAAATGGAAGGAGCTGATGGACAACGAGATCCAGTCCATGTATGACAACCAAGTTTGGAATTTGGTTGATAATGTGCCTGGACGTAAGACCGTTGGGTGCAAATGGATCTTCAAGAAGAAGACCGACGTGGATGGAAACGTACACACATATAAAGCGCGATTGGTTGCGAAGGGCTTTACTCAAACTCCCGGAGTTGACTATGATGAGACCTTCTCACCAGTTGCGAAGATAAAATCTATTAGAGTGATGCTAGCTATTGCCGCATTTCATGATTATGAGATTTGGCAAATGGATGTCAAAACTACTTTCCTTAATGGAAAGTTGTCCGAGGATGTTTACATGGCTCAGCCAGAGGGTTTTGTCGATCGGAAGCATCCGAATAGAGTGTGTAAGCTTGAGAAGTCCATTTATGGACTTAAACAAGCGTCTCGCAGATGGAATCTTTGCTTCGATGAGAAAGTCAAAGAGTTTGGATTTGTACGAAGAGAAGATGAATCGTGTGTATATGTCAAAGCCATTGGGAGTATAGTAAGTTTCCTCGTTCTGTATGTTGACGACATACTACTCATAGGAAACGACGTCCCGACTCTACAGGAGTTTAAGTCCTGGCTCGGGAAGTGCTTCGCTATGAAGGACCTCGGAGAGGCTTCCTATATTTTGGGAATAAGGATAGTAAGAGAACGAAGTAAGAGACTAATAGGACTTAGTCAAAACACTTACTTAGATAAGGTACTAAAACGTTTTAGTATGGAAAACTCGAAGAAGGGAGAATTACCGATACAGAGTAATGCCAAGTTGAGTAAGACTCAAAGTCCAAGTACCGAAGCTGAAATAGTTGAAATGAGCCGAGTACCATACGCTTCCGCAGTTGGCTCAATCATGTATGCTATGACTTGTACTCACCCTGATGTAGCCTTTGCTTTGAGCATGGTTAGCAGATATCAAGGGAACCCTGACAGAGCCCATTGGATTGTGGTTAAGAATATCCTTAAGTACCTTCGGAGGACGAAGGAATGGTTCTTAGTCCTCGGAGGGAGTGATGACTTGAAGGTGCGAGGGTATAGTGACGCCAGCTTTCAGACCGACAGGGACAATAATCGTTCGCAGTCGGGCTGGATCTTTACCCTGAATGAAGGAGCAGTGACTTGGAAAAGTTCCAAGCAGGAAAATGTAGCTGATTCAACGTGCGAATCAGAGTACATTGCAGCAAGCGAAGCGTCGAAGGAGGCAATATGGTTAAAGAACTTCATCGGTGATCTTGGAGTTGTACCTGCCATAAAGGAGCCCATGGAGATTTTCTGTGATAATGAAGGAGCGTTTGCCTTGACCAAGGAACCGAGGGATCATGGTAAATCTCGACATATCGATAGAAAATATCACTTTATTAGACATCGTGTAGAAGAAGGACAACTCATAGTAAAGAGGATATCATCAAAAGATAACCCAGCAGATCCGCTTACGAAGGGACTGAGTATGGTTAAGCACTTGCAGCATGCTAGGAGTATCGGGCTGAAGGATGATATTAGTATAGATTAGATAGTAGTAGAAACGTGTAATAGATAAATGTAATTAACATTTGATGATTAAATAAAAGAGTATTATTTATGAGTAATGTTACTGTCTTGTGTTAATTGTTTAACTATTGTTTCATTTTGCATGTTTTGACTTCCAGAATAATTGAGTTTATTAAGAATAATCGAATTGTTCAAATTGTCCACAGTCGTTCATATGTTGGAAGTAGATATGAATGAAAATTGTCATGAATTGGTGTGTAGATTGTCTGAATGGTATTAGACATAGGAAAAGTTTGCTGCAACATTCATGAGTGCTTATGAACTAGTTTTGAGCATTGGAACAAACCCGCGCTTGCTGGAATCACCTTATGGAATATGATAAAAGGGTGATCCCAAGACGATAATATCATATAGTCTTAAAACCTAGATATATGGTTTATTATTTGTTAATTGGTTGTACATTGATAATGCGAAACCGCATTAGTAACTTGATGTTATAAAACGCATTATTGTGTATAGTTGATTAATGAATAAGTAAATGCGTATAAGTCGAAGTTTATCTGTTAGTTTTATCCCAAGAGGGTAAAAGTGATATCTCGGCCGCTCGATGATTTGATTTGACTTATGTATCGGGCCCGGTCAGAACTGAATTGATGTGTTCGATTAAGTTCTATGTCAAATAAATCGGAGATCGAGAAACCAAATGCTAGACAAATTGTTCCATAGAATTATCAGCATGATATCTAAACAGAGGACTGTACGATCTCTTATCTAAAGGACAAGATTGATTAGATCAGAGTTTGACAGCGTCTTTGAGAGCTACGATTGCTAATCGGAATATACTTGTACATATAGTTACTATGCTTATCCAAGTGGGAGACTGTTGGAATAGTGTCTAAGGCTACAACTATATTAGGCAAGTATTTGACCCGGTTGAGCATGGTCCATTAGGGTTGCCTTCACCATAGCAACTTGACAGGATGATTTATAATGAGAGAAGGAATATTATTAATATATTATAAGAATAATATAAGGAATAATAATATTGTTATTTGATTAATATAAGTCATAAATTAATTTGGAATTAATTTGGTGACTTAAAGAGATTAATTAAATAAAGGGGTATAAACTGTTAATTGTTTGATAGTTGCACTTTGGGCTATAAATCCTATAGGGATAAGGGGGACGAATTCTAGGGCTTTGGATAGGCTTAGATTTCGTCCAAGGCTTATCATGGAAAGGATTTGGATTGCTTAGGGCTTAAGTTATCCAATTAGGGTTTAAGGGTGAAACCCTATGAGCCTTACTAGTATAAATAGACCCTATGGGTTGAGGGAATTCAACACACTTGTCTCTAAGGAAACCCTGGCCGAATTCTTCCTCCCTTCTCCTCTCTCCTAAATCATCTTCTTGCTAGTTGGTGTTTGTAAGCCATTAGAGGAGTGACAATTGTGACTCTAAAGCCTCAAGGACAACAAGATCAAGCAAGTGATTCAAGGTAAACTTCTAATCATTGATTTCATAATGTTATTATTGTATATTATCCATTAGAAGTCTTGGATTCAATGTATGATCAATCAGAGAAACCTAGATCCAAGCATTAGGGTTGCATGTGCACATAGGGATGTTCATATGGCTAAAACCCATCACATATTGCCTCCTTTGCTGCCTCGCTTGCTACTATATACTCTGATTCACAAGTGGAATCAGCTACTGTCTCCTGCTTGGAACTCTTCCAAGTGATTGCTCCTTCCTTTAGGGTAAATACCCAGCCCGACTGAGAGCAGAAATTATCCCTATCAGTCTGGAAGCCAGCATCACTATACCCTACAACTCTCAAGTCATCACTCCCACCGAGAGTAAGTACCTAGTCCTTAGTCCTCCGTATGTACTTGAGGATATTCTTTACCGCAATCCAGTGTGCCTTTCCAGGGTTCCCCTGATACCTGCTAACCATGCTCTAAGCAAAGGCTACATCAGGCCGAGTACAAGTCATAGCATACATGATTGATCCTACAGCCGAAGCATAAGGTATTCGACTCAATTCTGCTATCTCAGCCTCATTACTCGGGCTTTGAGTCTTACTCAATCTGGTGTTACACTGAATAGGTAACTCTCCTTTATTGGAGTCCTGCATGCTGAATCTCTTCAGCACCTTATCCAAGTAGGTACTCTGACTAAGTCCAATTAGTCTTTTACTCCGGTCTCTCAAGATCCTTATCCCTAGAACATAGGCAGCTTCTCCTAGGTCCTTCAAAGAGAAACACTTCCAAAGCCAGGACTTAACTTCCTACAGAGTTGGGATGTCATTTCCTATAAGTAGTATGTCATCCACATACAATACGAAAAAGCTAACTATACTCCCTCTAGCCTTGAAATATACACAAGATTCATCTTCACTCCTAGAAAAGGCAAACTCTTTTACTTTCTCATCAAAGCAAATATTCCATCTGCGAGGTGCTTGCTTTAATCCATAAATGGATTTCTCAAGCTTACAAATTCTATTAGGGTACTCTGTACTGACAAAACCCTCTGGCTGACTCATGTAAACATCCTCAGCTAACTTTGCATTAAGGAAAGCGGTTTTGACATCCATTTGACATATTTCATAGTCATGAAATGCAGTTATGGCTAACATAACCCTAATAGACTTAATCTTGGCTATTGGAGAAAAGGTCTCATCATAATTAACTCCCGGAGTTTGAGAGAAGCCCTTTGCAACCAGTCGTGCCTTATAAGTGTGTACATTACCATCCATGTCGATCTTCTTCTTGAAGATCCATTTGCACCCTACAGTCTTACGACCTGGAACATTCTCAACCAAGTTCCAAACTTGATTGTCATACATGGACTGTATCTCGTTGTCCATTGCCTCTATCCACTTGGATGACTCAGGGCCTGCCATGGCTTCCGCGTAACTGTTAGGTTCATCCAGCCCTACTAGTGTCTCATCACTAATAAGTGTATCACCTTCCGCAGTAATATGGAATCCATAGTAATGCTCAGGTGCATTCCTAACCCTTGTGGAACGCCTCAGAGGTACAAACTCGTCAATTGGCTCAATAGGAGTTTCCTCCTCAAGTTGAGTGCTAGGGTTTGAAGTTTCTTCACCACTTGAATCTTGAATTTATTCAAGGTCAACTTGCCTCCCACTATTTCCTTGGCTTATGAACTCTCTTTCTCAAAAGACACCCCTCCTTGCTACAAAGACCACATTCTCACTAGGTCTGTAGAAGAGGTAACCAAAGGATTTCTGAGGGTAGCCGATGAAAATACACCTCTCGCTTCGGGGTTCTAGCTTATCGTGAGTCTTGTGCCTCACGAAAGCCTCGCAACCCAAAATCTTGATGTGGTCTAGTTTGGGTACTTTACCAGTCCACATCTCGTGGGGAGTTTTGGCAACTTTCTTTGTAGGGACTAGATTAAGGATATGGGCGGCAGTCTCTAAGGCATACCCCCAGAATGAGATTGGTAGCGAAGCTCGACTCATCATGGAACGAACCATATCTAACAAGGTTCGATTGCGCCTCTCAGCTACACCATTCAACCGTGGTGTCCTGGGAGGTGTCAATTGTGAGACTATCCCACATTCCCTTAGATAGTCAAGGAACTCTGAACTAAGATACTCACCACCACGATCGGATCGAAGCATCTTAATGTTCCTGCCCAATTGATTCTCGACTTCCTGTTTAAATTCCTTAAACCTTTCGAAAGTCTCTGACTTATGATTGATTAAGTAGACATATCCATATCTACTGTAATCATCGGTAAAAGTCAAATAATAACGATTAGCATCCCTTGTGGCATGTTTGAATGGTCCACACACATCCGTGTGTACAAGGTCCAACAAACCTTCACCCCTCTCACACGAGCCTGTGAAGGGTGAGTTTGTCATTTTTCCAAGTAAGCATGATTCGCAACTATCATCTGACTCTAGGTCAAATGACTCCAAGACTCCATCCTTTTGGAGTTGGCCTATGCGTTTCTTGCTTATATGTCCAAGACGACAATGCCATAATGATGCTTTATCCAAGTTATTATTATTAACAGAATCAATACACAATACATTATTTCCTAAGTTATCAACCACAGATACTGTTTCATACACGCCATCACAAGGTAATGCTTTGAAATAAAGAACATTATTAAAGAAAGCATTAATCGAACCAACTTCATTATCAAATGAAAAGGTGAAACCTTGTTTATACAATGCATGAAAGGAAATAATATTTCTTGCCATTTCTGGCGAATAACAACACTTATTCAAATCTAAACTAAACCCACTACTTAGCGATAAAGTATAAACTCCAATCTTGGTGACAGGTAAAGCTTTCCTATTCCCCATGATTAAGTTTATTCTTCCTTGCTCCACATTCTCACTTCTTCTTAGTCCCTGAAAATCACAACAAATGTGAATACCACAACCGGTATCAAGGACCCAAGATTTAGAATGGGGTGAGTTATTAGAAATGATAGTGTAAATACCTGCATGGTTGGGTTTAACTTTCCCATCCTTCACATCTTGCTGGTATTTTGGGCAGTTCCGCTTCCAATGTGATTTTTCATGGCAATAGAAGCATTAAGCCTCTTTTGGGTCAGAAGAAAGAGTGATGAAACCTTTCTTCGTTCCACTTGAAGAAGAGCCATCAAGGGTCCGAGCCTTGGTACCCTTAGAAGAACTCTTTCTCTTCTTCCCTCGACTTTTCCCGATTGCCTCTTTTGGCAACTATCTTTGTAGGGACTAGATTAAGGATATGGGCGACAGTCTCTAAGGCATACCCCCAAAATGAGATTAGTAGTGAAGCTTGACTCATCATGGAACGAACCATATCCAACAAGGTTCGATTACACCTCTCAGCCACACCATTCAACTGTGGTGTCCTGGGAGGTGTCAATTGTGAGACAATCCCACATTCCCTAAGATAGTCGAGGAACTCTGAACTAAGATACTCACCACCTCGATCGGATCAAAGCATCTTAATGTTCCTGCCCAATTGATTCTCGACTTCCCGTTTAAACTCTTTAAACCTTTCAAAAGTCTCTGACTTATGTTTGATTAAGTAGACATATCCATATCTACTGTAATCATCAGTAAAAGTCAAATAATAATGATTAGCATCCCTTGTGGCATGTTTGAAGGGTCCACACACATCCATGTGTACGAGATCCAACAAACCTTCACCCCTCTCACAAGAACCAGTGAAGGGTGACTTTGTCATTTTTCCAAGTAAGCATGATTCGCAACTATTATTTGACTTTAGATCAAATGATTCCAAGACTCCATCCTTTTGGAGTTGGCCTATGCGTTTCTTGCTTATATGTCCAAGACGACAATGCCATAATGATGCTTTATCCAAGTTATTATCATTAACAGAGTCAATACATAATACATTATTTCCTAAGTTATCAACCACAGATACAATTTCATATACACCATAACAAGGTAATGTTTTAAAATAAAGAACATTATTAAAGAAAGCATTAATCGAACCAACTTCATTATCAAATGAAAAGGTAAAACCTTGTTCATACAATACATGAAAGGAAATCATATTTCTTGCCATATCTGGCGAGTAACAACATTTAGTCAAATCTAAACTAAACCCTCTAATTAGCGATAAATTATAAACTCCAATCTTGGTGACAGGTAAAGCTTTCCTATTCCCCATGATCAAGTTTATTCTTCCATGCTCCACATTCTCACTTCTTCTTAGTCCCTGCAAATCAGAACATATATGAATACCACAACCCGTATCAAGGACCCAAGAGTTAGAATAGGGTGAGTTATTAGATAAGATTGTGTAAATACCAACATGGTTGGGTTTAACATTCCCATCCTTTACTTCTTGCTGGTACTTTAGGCGGTTCCGCTTCCAATGTGCCTTTTCATGGCAATAGAAGCATTCAGCCTCTTTTGGGTCAGCAGAAGGAGTGACGAAACCTTTCTTGGTTCTATTTGAGGAGGTGCCTTCAAGGGTCTTACCCTTGGTACCCTTCGAGGGACTTTTCCTCTTCTTATCCTTCCCTCCCCGATTGCCAAGACAGGGGTGGAGTTCGTAGGAGTAGAAGTAACAACCGAATTACCCTTAAGACCACTTTCTGCAGTCTTGAGGAGTCCCTGAAGTTTGCTGAGTGTGACCTCTTCCTTATTCATGTGATATTTCATGCGGAATTGATCATAGCACGAGGGTAAGGAGTGCAAAATGATATCTATTGCAAGCTCCTCGGGGAAGTTCACATTAAGCTTCAGCAAACGGTCCACAAATCTTTGCATTTTTCGCATGTGGCCCGTGATGGGTTCACCATCCTTCATTCGGGTTGTTATCATGGAGGAGATGATTTCATACCTCTCTTGTCGTTCACTTTGATGGTATCTTTCCATCAAGTCTTGGTGCATTTCAAAAGGGTAGAAGTCCTCATAGGACTTTCAGAGTTCTGCTGTCATGGTGGCCATCATGATGCATGCCACTTTGGTGGCATCCCTGTCATGTGCCCGAAAGTCAGCGATCTCCTGGGGAGTTGCAATGGTCTCATCAATCTCTTTAAGCTCCTTATCGAGGACATATTCCTTGTCCTCGTAGCAGGTAATCATCCTGATGTTTCTGATCCATTCATTGAAGTTGGATCCATCAAAAGTGACTTTCCCACACAAGTTCATAAGGGTAAAGGAGCCATTAGGATTAGAGCCAGAAGCAACATTGTTTGAAGACATCTGAGCAAGAAGAAAGACAATATTAGTTTAGATATAGATATAGTCCTTAATAAAACACCCAAATGTAATATTAAGGCTAGGACCCAATCACAATATATTATACTTAGAAGAGGTATGTCGTAATCTAAGTAATAACATATTTGAAAGGTAGGTGAATGACGATTCACCAATTTCCACCAAAAACGAAATATTAATATATTAAGTTTTAATTTGGTTATTAGAAATTCCTATATTCTTTTGAGATTCAATGAACTTTTCAAAGGCATGTTTCAATCTCGAGTGGGCCCTCCAAGTTTTGTTACTGGGATACCAAGGATCACAAAACGAGGTTACTGAAGTAACCATGCAAATCACTTGGTACCCTTAATGTTTATCACTCAATCCATGTGTCGGTTAACCACATACGCTCCACCGATACTATGATAAACCTTAAGTCACCCTTTACCTACCTTGTAAAGACCAAGTTAGTGTGTCGGTTAACTACACACGCTCCACTAACGACTTAAACGAAGTGTAAAGTGTAATTTCATGGATTAGCACCTTATTCACATTTTCCTAAAGTAACAAAGATTGGGAATTTAATAAAGCATTTAGTTACTTTATAATATTCATTATACTTTTAATGCGAATTTATTAGTCCTTGTCCTACCCGTTCGGCTAACGACCCTCCACCGATCAAGGAAGCGGTGGGTGAGAGTGGACACCCATTAAGTTGCCATTTTATAGGCAACAACCTTATACCCCCTTATAGACCGGCTTCGTGAATGAGGCGTACTAGTGGTAAGACGACTTGATCTTATACATATATATTATTAACTTATAATATTATAAAGTATAAGGGTTGAATTTTAACTTTTAAAATTCTAAGGGTTGAAACTAAAGTTTTAATCATGACTTTACTTGTTCCAAAACTTGAGGGCAAGTTTTGTAAACTTTCAAAACTTTTCATTTCTCATAACTTATGAATTAATTGAGTATTAAAAATGAAGACTCTTCATTTTTATAACCCTTGTGCTCTTTTAATGGCTTTTATTAAAGTGTGACCTTTGGCTTTCCATAACTTGAGGACAAGTTATGGGCTCCATTAAAACACATAATGATCATGAATTAAACTACCAAGTAGGTTACAAACAATTCCTATGATCATATAATCTTCATAAGTTCAAGAACATGTGTATGATCAATTTCAAGAATCATAAATTACACTTAAAACTTGTAATTTTGATAATTGCCATTGTAATGGATTAGAACAACCATTACACCAACTAAAAGAAGTTTTAAAACATCAAAACAGTTTAGGGTAATGTTTCTAGTCCATTTCCAGCCGCAAAACATGAGAAACTGCATTCTGCAAGCTAAACTCGTCGAGTTCCCTGAGGAACTCGTCGAGTTCATGTGTAAACTCATGAACTCGGTGAGTTTTTGGCCAAAACTCGTTGAATTTTGCAGTCTGTACAGTTTTAGGTTTTAAAAAATCAAGATTTGCGTTAAGTATCATACAAACAAGCCTAGGCTCTGATACCACTGATGGGTTTTGAGCATTCTAACATTTCCTAAGTGTACATGCAACCCTAATCAACCTTGGATCTATGTTTGTCTAAGATTCATGTAAAATTGATTTCCAAGGTTCATGACCCTATCTAGCATACATGGGGGAACATTTTAACTTAAATGTAAGATATAATAACATACCTTGTTGTTGATTTTGATTCCTTGAAACCTTTTGAGCCTAGCACCCCAAGTGTGATGCCTCAAATGCTTCACACAACACCAAATGTTATGGAGTAAACTTAGAGAGAAAGTGTAACAGTCAAAAATCGGCTCTAGCCCTCAAGTATGCATGTGTAGCCGATTTTGGGAGAAACATGATCTTTATATAGTGTGTTGCATTAGGTAAACCCTAATATAACATGACTCTTCATTTCCATGATCCATGGGTTAACTCCATGGAGTATCTATGGGTGGAACCCAACTTGATAATCCATGGAGCCTCTTAGCCCACTATATAAGTTATGGATGATTTACATAATCAACCCATATATTTAATTAGTTATCTTTTGATCACTTAATTAGTTCTAAATTAATTCTTGATCAAACTAATTAAATAATATTATTAATATATTAGAACTTAAAATATATTAATAAACCATAAGTGTTATTTCTCTCATTTAGTTTATCCAATGCATGGTGCCATGCAACCCAAATGGACCATGCCGGGTCGGGTCAAGTACATACCAGAAATAGTTATGGACTTAGACACCTTATCCAACAGCAACTTGGTTATGAAATCCATTATAATCCGCTCGCACTTCCACTCAGGTATCTCTGGTTGTTGTAGTAAACATGAGGGCTTCTGGTTTTCTACCTTGAATTTGGCGCAAGTTAAGCACTTTCCCACATAGGTAGGAATATCTACATTCATGTTCTGCCACCAATAAAGTTTCATGAGGTCCAGATACACCTTGTCTGAACTTGCATGAACGGAGTATTGAGTCTTGTGTGCTTCGTTCATGACAACGTCTCTGTACCCACCGAACTTTGGTGTCCAGATCCGGTTCATGAGATAATGAACTCCATCACCCTTGATTTCTAAGTTCTTCTCCATTCATCTTAAGGCTTCACCCACCACATTTTCAGGCTTCAATACTTCTAGCTGAGCTTCTTTGATCTGTGTGGATAGATGTGAATGGATGGTCATGGTTGGTGTTTTTACTCTGTGACCTGAGTACTCCTTTCGACTGAGGGCAGCTGCTACTACATTGGATTTTTCCGGGATGATAACGAATCTCGCATTCATATTCATTAAGTAGTTCTACCCATCGTCGCCGTCTCATGTTAAGCTCTTTTTGGTCGAGTATGTGCTGAAGACTTTTGTGGTCAGTGAAGATGGTGCACTTGGTACCGTAAAGGTAGTGCCACCAGATCTTCAAAGCAAACACTACTGCTCCCAAGTCAAGGTCATGAGTGTTGTAGTTGACCTCGTGTGCCTTTAGCTGTCTCGAGGCATAGGCAATAACTTTTCCTCGTTGCATAAGCACGCAATCTAGTCCCTGATTGGATGCATCGCAGTATACAACAGAGTCTTATGTCCCTTCTGGAAGAGACAAGATAGGTGCGCTGCACAGGGCTTGCTTCAACGTTTGGAACGCAGTGTCTTGTTTCTCTCCCCAGCTAAAGATTACACCCTTTTGATTTAGGATGGTAAGTGGCTTAGCGATTCTGGACAAGTTTTTTATGAACTTGCGGTAGTAGCCAACAAGTCCTAAGAATTGACGGATCTCCGTTGGCGTTCTTGGTGCTGACCAGTTCTCAATTGCCATTATTTTGGAGGGGTCCACGTGTATCTTTCTTTGCTAACCATGTGACCAAGGAAATTTACCTTCCTAATCCAAAACTCGCACTTGGAGAACTTTGCATATAGCTTCTCCACCCTTAATTTTTCTAGAACTTGTCTCAGATGCTAGCTATTTTCTTCCTTGCTTCGTGAGTAGATAAGTATATCATCTATGAATAATATCACAAATTTGTCTAGGAAAGGATGGCACACCCGATCCATTAAGTCCATGAACACTGCGGGTGCATTTGTCAATCTGAAGGGCATCACTACAAACTCGTAGTGACCATAACGAGTTCGGAATGTTGTCTTGGGAACATCATTCTCCTGGACTCGTAGTTAGTGATACCCCTATCTCAAGTCGATCTTTGAAAAGTAGCTTGCTCCTTGGAGTTGGTCAAATAGACCGTCTATTCGTGGTAGAGGGTATCAGGTCTTAATTGTGAGCTTGTTTAGTTCGCGGTAGTCTATGCACATGCGGAAATATCCATCCTTCTTCTTCAAGAACATGATCTGTGCTCCCCAAGGTGAGAAGCTCGGTCTGATAAATACTTTGTTGAGCAGTTCATTTAGCTGGCTGGATAATTCCTGCATCTCTGCTAGTGCTAGACGATACGGAGATTTGGCTACGGGGGTAGCTCCGGGAATTAATTCGATTTAGAACTCGACTTGGCATTTAGGAGGAACTCCTAGGAGATCCTTGGGAAAATTTCAGACTTCAAGAATGCTCTCTGATGAATTAATGAATTGAGTTTGAATGTTAATCAGAGTATCAATTCAGAAAAGAAAGTAAGATTAAACACCGACGTAAATAACATTTTTCACTTCAGCTTTATTACGCTTCGTAACTTTTACAGAGAGAGGATCAAGTGTTCTTTTTTTTTTAACTCTAGCAAATGATCCTATTTATAGGATACTACAAGCGTACAAAAAATATACTAAGGACTAAACCCTTAAAGATTCGAATAAAATTCCCTTGGTAAAATACATTATAAACCATACGAAGAGTACAAAAGACTTCGACTCATTACAACACAAAATACCCTTACAATCTCCCCCTTTGTAATCAGAATTGAAGACATCAATTTGTAAGAAGTTGGATTGAGTACAACATGACTCTTCGTATTTCTGTACACCAGTTTATTATCTTCTTAAGCTCCTTCTTGTCCCCCTCATTATTCTTCTTGCAATGGTTCATACGAACAACTAACTTCGTATATTGCGAAGTCGAATATCTTTCTACTTCAGCAGCTTGAAACAAAAATTTCTTCGATCTACCAGACTTATCCTTCCCAGAAAAGACTAAACCAAAAGGTTTCAAGCAGATTTCCCCATCAGCATATTTCTTAAGTTCTGCTTGTGTCTTCGAAGGATTCATTGGAGCAGTAATTTTAAGACCCTTCGTTGTAGCTAACTCCACATCTGTCATTGCAAGACATTCATAATAGTTTTCGATGAAAAATTTGATGTGAGTCACTCCCAACTTGAATTCATCTGGCTCAGTGTTTTGTAGATAAGAAAAAGATCTTTCCTTCAGAATCAATGCAACTTGTATAAGATCATACAAGTTCATCAATGGAAAGTCTGCAATTGTAAATTCATACACACTGCCATTCGCCCTCACCACTGTGTACTTCAGATTCTGGACTGTGTCTTCGAAGACCACATACTTCTTTATACTTATCACTTTCTTGATCTTCGTTATAGACCACACCTCCTCAGCAGGCTTTGCAAGTACAACATGGAATCTGATCTTCATGTGTGTTCCTTCGTCCTTCTCCTTAAATTTGCTTTCAGTTTTAAATTGAGGCATGATAAACATCATCTACTTTATAGGGAAATCCAGTTGGCATGCATCTGTATTTGTGACAATGTAACTCTGCTTGGTCTTTTTCTCAAATGCATACATGTGATTTAATGTAACTTTGGCTTCAATCGTTTCGTAATTGTAATGCTTCGTAGGATCACCCTTGTTCAAGCCCGGAGGGTCACTGGCGCTTTGAGTCATACTACTCTGAATCATTCTCATTTTCTCAACCTCAGCCTCTGCCTCTACTTTCTTTTCCTCCTTGGATTTTTCAATCAAAATTTCTTTAACTTTTGATTTTGAAGCAGATTTAACAACAACAACACTTGGCTTTGAAGAACTTCCTCCAATGTCAGCAGTTTTACCAATCACAATTTCTTTCGGTTTCGTGATTGGCACAGTTGTTACAACTATTGAGGTGATTGGACCAGTTGTTGCCATTACTGGTTTTGTTGTTGGGATTTTTTAAGAGAATACTTTCCCCACCACTTTCGAATCTCCTCCAGCCTTCGCACCTGCAGATAGATTTTCTCCCCCTTGCACCCCTGTGCTAGCAGGTAGGGCATAAGATGTTGGAAAAAGGCTGGTTATACGAGACAGGGGGGCTAGTTGTTGAACAAGTAATTCTTCGAATTGAGAGAATTTCTTAAATAGATTTTCCGAAGATAGTAAACACGAAGCAGGTTTGGAAGATAGACTTTTAAGCTCTTTCAAGATTTTGAACACCTCCAAGAAATTTTTGTTGTCATTGGTTGAAAGCTGAGTGATCTGAGGACTCAGACTTTCGTATAACTTTGCAAACTTCGTTACTGGCTCACAAATAATGTCCACCTTCTTGTTGATGGAATCAAACTCATTTTGAACAACAGAAATTTCTTTCTCCATGTCTTCGCGTAGTTCCTGAAGTTTGAAGTTTACATCTTCTCTCACTTTCTTGACATCCTGAACAAATAACACATGCCTTTCTTTGGTAACCATCTGCAAATCTTTCAAGTCAGATGCAAATCCAGAATTTTGAGAATTCACTCTTAACTCATTATTCTGATCACAGAGATCAATCTTTTCCAACAACCGAGAC
Organism: Lactuca serriola; assembly: GCF_051521515.1. Classification (NCBI taxonomy): domain Eukaryota; kingdom Viridiplantae; phylum Streptophyta; class Magnoliopsida; order Asterales; family Asteraceae; genus Lactuca; species Lactuca serriola. Next base: position 75,965,155 of record NC_136412.1, read on the forward strand.
TCTGAATCTCTTAACATTCTAGAGACCTTTGATGTCAACCTTCCCTCTAGTAATGACATCATTCCATCCACTTCAAGACTTGATACAGAATGACCTCCCCCAAGGTCAGCTTGAGATTGAAGAATAGAATTAAGCTTCGTATTCAATATTTTAAACTGTTTCATCGTCATGAGCATATGATACGGGAAGTCAGTTTCCTCATCATCAAATTCCAGATTTTCAAAGGTTCCCCCAAAACCTTCAGACTCATTTTCCGTTTCCATGAATGAATCTTTTATCGGAGAAGTATTGGTTGGTGGATCAGTTGATTGTGAAGGAAAAAGAATGGTGAAAGGTTGTGAAATAATATTGGCAAAAGTAGGAGAATCTGTTGTAGATATGGTAGGAACAATGGGAGTAATCTGTTGAGGTAAAGAAATGAAAGAATTTGAAACAACCTTCGAAGGTGTACCTTGTGATTCAACATTCGAAATATCCTCACCCATGATGACATTTGTATCCATATTAGATATGTTTACAGGGATGTCTGAAGTTCGTGCCTCCATAGTAACTGTTTTAGCAATCGAAGCTTTGGGTGATGTACTAACAGAAGTATCCACATGAGAAGAATCTTTAATCAAAGTTGTCTCAGGAATAATCTCACCCTTATCTACAGTAGAGTCTGAAGAAAGAATCACCCTACGCTGCTTCTTCTATGAGATGTGTTTTGCCATGTCAGCAGCCAATCGCTTCTTCGAAGAAGGAGAAGCAGGGTCAGGAATTTCACGGAAAATCACCCCTTGATGCGATATTTGAGGTTTACGAACAACGTTCTTAAGAGATGAGCGAGGCTTGTTCTTTGACTTCGACTTCATCTTAATTCTTCGAAATACACCTGTGTTCGAAGGAATGACTTCCTTTTCAGTTCACTCAGTATCAGGAATAACAGCCTTCGGTTGGATTGGCTCGGCTTCAAAAACCGGAACCTGCTTCGGACTTTTTGAGGAACTGGATGGCTTAACCTTTGTACCCGAAGACCCAGTATCAGGTTTCTTCAACTTCTTTGACTTCTTCTCATCGGTTCGTGGCAAAAGAACACCTGTTTCCACAGAAGGATCTATTGATTTCAAATAAGTAATCAACACCGGATTTTTAGTATCAACTCTTTTTAGCATAGCATCAGGGATACGAGCAGCGAAAGGAAATACATCCAAGTCATCTGTAGCATCCTTCCGACACCCTTTGTGTGAAACACAACTTTTTCTTTGTTTGTGGGAACCAAAATTCCTTCCTTTTCATAGAAATATTGCGAAATTAGACTCCAATATCGAGCACACGAAATCCCATGAATAGCATTCGCGTTTTCGATACTCTTCTGGAACTCCTTCCATAGTTGTGTCGAATAATCAACCTGAAGATCATAGCACAACCCAGAAACCATGGCGTACACCTCCATTCTTCCATTATCAAGCCCAACCGCTCTACCAGTTAAACACCTAAGAAAAATTCCAAACAGAAAATTCCATACACTCGGAAGCCCTGACTTATTTGAATCACTAATCTTTATCAATTGGGGTTGATGACCCATTCATTGAACATATGGACGATTTGAGGGAAGGTGAAAGTAACATACAGTGGTGAATTATGTATTGCAAGGATTTGGCAGAAAAGCTTCTTTGATAATCGAACCTTTTTATCATTGATGAGATTGAATGTAACAACTTCCAACGCTTTTGAATAAGTTGATGTTGAACCGGCTTGAAATAACCAAGAAAGAGGAACAAAAAATGAGTTGAACATGGATTTTGATAGTACCGAGTTTTGCAAAGCAATCACTAGCATTTTTAGTTCTTCAGGATACATAGAAACATTGGATTCAACTTGGTAAAAAAATATCCATGAATCTTCATGATCGGTAGAGAAGTAACATCATCAGCTGTGTGAGAAAGAGTAGCATCAGGAATTACAGTCGCCATTTTTAGGGTTTGAAAGCAGATGAATATTAGAGAAACTTTAGCAAGATGAAAGCGTAAACTAATAATGAACCCATGAATCCCCTTTTATATGTAACTCTTAAATTTAAAATCAAAGCGGGATATGCATTTAATGTTGCTGACGTGTCACCGAGAAAAGCGCATCATGATGATGATAAAGTAACCATGCGTCAAAAAGTAATTGTCACGTCGCCTTGAAAACCAGAAGGAATACAAAACGTCTCCTCAAACAGCATGTATTTATTGACCCAATGGAATTGTAACCATCAGTAACCTTCGGATGGAGGTTAGGCTCTTTTACTTTGGGGTTTCGAAGTAAAGTCATTTGCAAGATTTTCGAAATCATCAGCCTGAGTTGGTGTTATTCAGAACCTCAAGGATTTCGTGTGTGCAGTGTGTCAAAGAATAAAGATAAGAAGCAAAGTAAAACAAAAATTTTGAATATGTAGTGATGTCAAACATACAATTTGACACGAAGGCAGAAAAAATCATGGGCAAGGATTGCTTCGTTAATTATCAAGAGAGATAATCAACATCTTGTGTAGTTTCCCGTGAATTACAATCGAATACTTGTAAATAAGTATCGAAGGGCTTCTTTTCCAAGGTTTCAATTGGTGGCATACGAATTTCTTTACATGTCATCCTTAACATAAGGTGATCAATTGCAAACGAAATTACTTGTGTGACCATTATAGTCAGTGACAAGTTGGCTTTGAAAAACTATTTAAGTAACTAGGAATTTCTGAGAAAACTCACACTGAAATCAAATTCAAACAACAATTCATATTGGATCCTGTTGGGTAACAAACATCATGGGTTTCGAATGTTTGATCAAGATCACTCAAAAGAATTGAATATGATTTGGAGTTTCGAATGAAGGTACAGAAACAAATGTTTCGTTACAGTCTGGAACATAGTTCCCCATCAATTCCTTAAAGGTTGAATAATTTGGTTTTCACTTTCATCACGGTCTCATGATGTCTGATCATAAACAAAGATTTGTGATATATCTAGATTTTGATTGGTTTAGATCAGAAACCTGTTGGATATATGTCTTTGTGAGTGCAAGTGTAAGAATTTTAAGATGAAAAAGATTGGTTTATGAAGAGCAATGTACCTCTGTTATTTCGGACCAAACAGTAAACTCTTAACTCATGTGAGAATAGTAAGGTAGCTCATTGGACTAATGTGAATGTAAGCCATATTGGGAAGAAATCTTCGTAAGAAAATTTCATTAAGGCTTTCGAACATTGAGTCATTTCGAGGCTTTGGACAACATGCAACAGCATGCTTCTAGGGACATCTTAACTAGTTTTAAAAAAAAAATTGAAATTCAAAGATTAGAAATATATACCTGACCCTAGAATCCGCAAACATCTGTCTCTTCACATCTTCAAGAATAGCTTCAATAAAGTACTTAAAAGAAAGAAGAAATAAAAACTTTTTGTGGTTTTTGATTTTTCAAAAATAAAAAACAAAACACAATGAAAATCTTTTTGATGTTTTTGAGTTTTCGAAAATAAAGAACAAAACACAATGAAAATATTTTTGATGTTTTTGATTTTTCGAAAAGAAAGAACAAGAACAAAATAAACGAAAGAACTTGTTGCAAACCTACGAAGTTGTAAGATGTGATGAAAAAAATTACCAATCATACGAATTCGAAGCATTCGAAGAGTGACTTATGAACAGTAACCTTATCCATTGATGACGTATCTGTGAATTATTATTATCGAACCTTCAATCTCCTTTTCGCATGAAATTGAATTACCATCAATCATTCCAAGTCCTTCCAAAATCCCCACAAACGATTTTTCATCTAATGCTTTTGTGAAAATATCAGCCAACTGATCAGTTGTTTTCACAAAATGAACTTCAATATTCCCATCCTCTACATGATCTTTTATGAAGTGATAACGAAGAGCAGTGTCTTTGGTCTTCGAATGCTGCACAGGATTATGACAAATTCTTATTGCACTTTGTGAATCACAATATAAAGGAATCTTTTTCATATTAATTGCATAATCACGTAATTGACTTTGAATCCAAATTATTTGTGATATGCATGCAGCAGCAGGAACATATTCAGCTTCGGCCGTTGAGATTGAAACACATGTCTGCTTTTTCGACTGCCATCTTACCAATTTACCATCAAGTAATTGACAACCACCACTTGTGCTCTTCCTGTCAAGATTACATCCTCCCAAATCTGCATCTGAATATGCTTGAATAAAGAATTCAATATTCGAAGGGTACCACAATCCAAGCGAAGATGTTCCTTTGAGATAACGAAAAATATTCTTTACAGCATTAAGATGTGGTTCTCGTGGATTTGATTGATACCTTGCACAATTACATACAGAAAACATGATATCAGGTCTACTCGCAGTTAAATGGAGGAAAGATCCAATCATGCTTCTATATAAAGTAAGATCAACGACAGGTTTATCTAACGAAGGAGTTAGTTTGATGCCAGTTGCCATTGGAACACGTAATTTTGTGCTATTTGTCAATCCAAACTTTTCGAGCAAATTCTTCATATATTTTTCCTGATTTATGAAAATTCCTTCTCTGTTTTGACGAATGTTTAAACCAAAAAAATTATTTATTTTTCCCATCATGCTCATTTCGAACTTACTCTTCATCAGATCTTCGAATTCTTTAGACAAAACGGGGTCAGTTGAGCCAAAAATAATATCATCAACATAAATTTGAACAAGCATTAGATGATTCCCAAATTTCTTACGAAATAATGTGGGGTCAACTGATCCTTGTTTAAATTTAGATTGCTTCAAAAAAGAAGTAAGAGTTGCATACCAGGCTCGTGATGCTTGTTTCAAACCATACACTGCCTTATCTAAGATATAAACATAATCTGGATGTTCTTCGTTTACAAAACCTAGAGGTTGTTCCACATAAACTATTTCTTCGAGTTCTCTATTCAGAAAAGCACACTTAACATCCATTTGATATACATCAAAATCTTTGTGAGCTGCATAAGCTAAAAATATTCGGACTGCCTCGAGTCTTGCAACATGGGCAAAAGTTTCTTCGTAATCAATTCCTTCTTGTTGAGAATATCCTTTAACAAGTCTGGCTTTGTTTCGAACAATATTTCCATCTTTGTCGGTTTTATTTTTGAAAATCCATTTTAGTCCGACAATCGAAACATCATTTGGCTTAGGAATTAATCTCCAAACTTTATTTCTTTCAAATTCAGACAATTCAGATTGCATCGCAACAACCCAATCTGAGTGTTCAATTGCAATCTTGACTGTTTTTGGTTCAATTTTAGAGATAAAAACGTTGAACATGAAAAATTCTTGATGAACATTTAATACCTCATTCTTCGCACGAATTTGAGCTCTCGTTAAAACTCCTTGTGGATTACCAATTATTTGTTCCTTCGGATGATCTTTTGTCCATTTGTCCATTGGTGGAAAGGCTGGATGAAGTCTAAAGGTGCATCTTCGTACAATTCATCATTTTCAGATCCTGAAATCGAACAAACATCATTAATATCATCATAAGTTTCATCATTTTGATTTAAATCCCCCTCAATGTTATCATTTAATTGCTCCCCCTCAACATCATCATTTGCTCTCTCATTCTCCCCCTCGAAAGAATGCTCCCCCTCCATTAGAGTATTCGAATCCAAGTGCTCCCCCTCCACTGGATCATTATGCATACTTTCGCCCAATTCTTGAGGAAATGATGTTGAATCATCAGTTAGTTTTGAAACTTCAGTGACATGATTATCAGGAGCATTGATTTCAGCAGTTGCAGCAGAATCTGAATTTCCAAAAATCAAATCATAATCAATATCCAATGATTGTATAGATTCAGATTCAATATGATTTTCTTGTAGAATTGGATTATTTTCAAAATGTTTATCAGATTGTTTGATATAATAATCATCAAATGTAATATTGAATGTTTCTTCCACTTTTCGAGTTTGTTTGTTGAGCACTCGATATGCAACAGAATTATGCGAATATCCAAGGAAAATCCCTTCATCAGCTTTCGCTTGAAATTTTGAAAGATTGTTCTTCAAATTCATAATAAAGCACTTGCATCTGAAAACATGGAAAATTTTCACATTAGGTTTTCTGTTATTGATGCTTTCATAAGGAGTAATGTTAAAATGACGATGGATGAAAGATCTATTTTGAGTAAAACAGGCAGTGGATATTGCTTCAGCCCAAAGATATTGTGGAAGATTCACATAGGCCAGCATTGTTCTTGCAGCTTCGCATAGTGATCGATTTCTTCGCTCAACAAAACCATTTTGTTGCGGTGTATATGGAGATGAAAAGTTATGCGAAATGCCTTTATCCACTAGAAATGAATCAAGAACATTGTTCTTAAACTCAGTTCCATGATAACTTTTTATCCTTCGAACCGTCTTTTTCAGCAGTTTTTCCATTTGCTTGATAAAGTCAATCATGATTTGCGCAACTTCAGATTTGAGCCTGAGAAAATAAACCCACGTGAATCTTGAAAAATCATCAACAATAACTAAGATATACCTTTTATTGTTGAGTGTTGAAACTGTCGAATGACCACATAGATCAATATGTAAAAGCTCCAGTGGTTCAACAATCTTCGAATCAATTGTGATTGGATGACCTTGTTTATGTTGCTTGCCAACTTCGCATGATGCACATAAAGAATCATTATCAAATTTGAGTACAGGTAAACCTCTTACCAGATCTTGAACAACAAATTTATTGATGTTTCGAAAGTTAAGATGTGAAAGTCTTCGATGTCATAACCAGCTCAGATCTGATGTTGCTTTCGAAAGAAGACAAACAGCTGGTTTACCCACTATTGGATTGATGTCCAAAGTAAACATATCACCCTTCCTTTTCGATTTCAGCAACACTTCTTTTGTATAAACATTCAAAATTATGCTTCCTTCTACGTTAAAAAGTACTTGATTTCCAGTGTCGACCACAAGTTGTGATACACTTATCAAGTTGTGTTGTAAGCCTTCGACATATGCAACACGATTCACTGTGAATTGTCCATTTGTGATCTTCCCATATCCTTTGACTTGACACTTATGATTATTTCCAAATTTTACGACTCCACCATTCTTCAAGCTTCGAAAATCGCGCAAGTTTTCCTTCTTTCCAGTCATGTGACGAGAGCAACCACTATCAATATACCATTTGTTATCATATTGCTCATCACAGAATATCTGCAATCATTGAAAGAATTTAGGTACCCAAGGCTTTTTGGGTCCTTCGAAATTAGATTTCAACAAAGAATAACTGTTGACAAAATCACAAACTTTAATTTTGAGACTATTAAGAATATCAACATCTTCATTTGCAGGGATTGAAACATAAGGTCTTGTATGTTTCGTATGTATACTTACAACATCCTTCGCATTCTGAGTATGTGATTGTTCGGTATTCGCATCAGTTTCTTCTACTCTATGCCTACTAAAAGCTTAACCATGCCCTACCACCAAGAACAGATTCTCCCTATGCTCATCCGTCGGGGTCGGCCAACCCGTAGATCTGGATCCATCCATAGACCTCACCTGATATCATTTGTGCTTTTATGACAGGTTTCCATGCTTTTACCAAGATATTCGAATCTTTTGATGACGAACTGCCATTTGAAGAAGTATTGACATACTTCTCATATGCTTCGTTGATTTGGTCTTTCGAATATTTGCTTGATTGATAAATTTTGCCTTTCCCTTCGAGCCAGTGATCAATATTCTTTCGTGAAGCTATTCCTTTTTCATACGAAGCTTCCATGGTTTGTTTCTTCGTAAGGTTAGGAAAATTTGGCTTTTCAGGAACAAAATCAATTTTTGGTTTTGAAACATATGATTCAGCATAAGAAGTATCAGTTGTTGATTTAAAGTGTTGTCTTTGAGAAAACTTTGATGTCGTTTTTACTTCAACCTTTGAATTAGTTTTTGGTTGATAAACTTGTTCTCTTTTTGAAAAAGATGAATTTTTTATTTTGAAAATGGACTTTGGTGATTTTGATTCAGACACATGTTTTCTTGAATGAACAAGATTTTTCTTTGTGTCTAAATTGCTTTCTGAATGTACTGACTTAACTGTTTTTGACAAATTATTGATGGTTTTCGAGATTTGATTGTTTGCCAAAATATTTTCTTTCGAGCTTGTCTTTTTGAACTTGATTTTCGTTCGAGAATTTTTCAATTTGGTCTTTGAATTCTTTTGAATTTAATTTTACTCCAATTTTTATTTCTTTAAAAGTTGGTTTATTGACTTGTTTCGCAATTGTTGATTTTTCCACCCATTTTCTTTGAGATTTTTGTCTTTGAAAAACATAGGAATTCTTTGTTAAGTTGTTTTATACAGTGCTTTGATTTGAGAAAAACCCTTCGTCTGACGTTTTCAAATTATCTTGTTCCACCAATTTTTTGAATTCTGGTTTGACTTTTTCAACATTTCCAGTTGTTACGAATACTTGATTTGGAAATACAACATCATCCGAACATTTGAAAATTATATATACCACTGTATTTATTTCAAGATAATGAGCACCTTGTTCTTTCAACACTTTTTCATATTGTTGTGTATCACCATACACCTGGTCAACTACAATTCGAGGAATGCTTTCATCTTTTGACAATACCTTTTCCTTCGAAAGTGCCTCATCTTTTTCATCATCACTATCATCTGTTTGACTGTCTCGGATTTCCACAAAGTCCAAATCACAAACTTTAGAATTTGAGGGTTGTTTCGTATCATTTTTAACAAACAAATCATTAACATTTTCTTTCCCTTTAGATGAAAATGCAATATTATTAATAGACAACTGAGAACAATCAACATCCTCAAGATCACTAAATTCGCTAATATTGTCAAAATTATCTTCAATATCAGCAAAATTAGATTGAGCATCGGATGTTGAAGCTTCAGTCTTTTTCAAAATATGAATTTGTTCGGACTTAGTGAAAGTATCATTTACAATTTCAACTAAATCATCAGCATCAAGATTTTCATTTACTTTGACAATTCCAAATATATATCTATCATCAGGAACTTTGTCAAATTCGGCTATTTCTTTCTCACAATCATACGAAATGTTATCTACCGTAGCTCTTTCATAAGCTAAAAATGGCAGCAATTCCCTATGTTGTTCTTTACTGATTTTGCACGAATGATGTAATTCAGTTAATTTCCCATACAATCTTTTAGCCGAATTACAGTAAATGTTCCTTTGGGCTAACAACAATTTAGATTCACTAGACAAGTTATCTGTATCAACCAAGATATTTGTTATTTGAAGTTATAAACAATCTATCTTAGCAATTTTCGAATCTAGTTTCTTCTGTGTCTCTAGCAACTGTATAGACAGCTTCTTAGCCTCATTTCTAGCAGATATCACAATTGAATCAAAATAAGTAACAATTCCATCAAAAGATATCAATTCAGAATTATAAGCATGTACTGGAATATTAAAAGATTCAACAATGTTACGTACCTTTATTGTCATTGGGGATTTGTCTGCAGTCTTTGATACGAAGCACCTTCCTTTCACTTCGTAATGTTCTTCATCAGATCCCACCTCCATCTTTGCAAACATCGCTCCATGTATTGGATTGTGCATTTCCTCATCATCTGATCCAGATGACCAGATCTGAAAAGTTCCATCACCATCTTGTTCTCCCATAGCAACCAATTACAAGTTCTTCGCCTTCGCACGAACCTCTTCTAATCTTTCAGCATAATAGGCTTCATCTTTTACCTTATTCTTCTTCTCATCTTTCTTCCTTAACATGCAGTCATTAGCTAAATGATTTGCACCATTACAATAATAACAATCAACTCCAGCATCTCCCTTTAATTTCTTCTCAATCTTTCCCTCCTTCTTTTCAACTGGCTTCGCATCCTTCTTCTCTTCCATCTTCTTTGCATCATTTGCAGTTTTATTTGCAAAACTTTCTATAATCTCTGGTGACTTGATCTTCGAATTGAATGGCTTTTTGAAGAACTTCTTGACACAGTTATTTGAATAGAATGTTATTGCTTCATCATCAAAATTCATGATGAACCCTTCTTCTCCATCAAAATCACTTTTCTCATTAACTTCTTTCTCATTCATTCTCGAAACCAATTCCAATGGACCTCCTAAACTTGTCTTCATTTCTTCAGCTATTTCATTCACTTCATTTTCGTGTGACTTTGACTGATTGTACACATCATTTGGAGTTGATGTATCAAAGCACTGTTGATTTTTAACCATCATGCTTACATTTCGCCATTCCTTTCTCAAACCCATAACAAAGATAAGATTGAACTCCATGACTGATCTAGTGATTCCATATCGATTGCATCGATAGATTAATTCAATCAGACGATCGTAATATGCTTCAATAGTTTCACTTTCTTTTTGTTTGAAGTCTTTCAATTCAACCAAGCATTGTTTCACAGAATTCACTCTTGTCTTCTCACTTCCTTGACATTTCTCCTTTAGATTGTTCCAGATTTCCTTTGCAGTTTTACAACTCCTCACATAGTTTTAAACAACAGGAGGCAAAGCTCCTCTCAGCTCTCTCTTACATCTTTTCTCTAACTTTTTCATACGTTCAGTTTGATTCTCTACTCTAGAACTTGCAGAAGACGCTCCAAGTGATTGAACATTCGACGGAGGGTTGAGATTACGAGAAATACAATTCCACAGCTCTTCATCTAAACCATTGAGACAATCCTCCATACGAGTCATCCATTGATCGTAATACTCAGGAATTAACATTGGAATTTTTGTAGAGGATCCTAACAAATGAGAGAATGAAGTCATAGAATTAAGATTGAATGCGGTCATTGTTGTACGGACGAAAACTTTGAGAATTTAGAAGAAAACATGAGATTTTTAACAACAAACTAGATGATTCAACTTGAAACAACAAGACTAACACTCGATTCAACAATTCAACTGCAGAATTGAATCACAAACTTAGATCTAACAAACTTTTCACTTTTCAAAAAGTGCGGAAACTTTTAAATCATAAATTAATTTAAAAACTTTTGAAAGGATGAAAATCAGATCAGAGATATGATTCCTGCTCTGATACCAATTGATGAATCAATGAATCGAGTTTGAATATTAATCAGAGTATCAATTCAGAAAAGAAAGTAAGATTGAACACCGATGTAAATAAGATTTTTCACTTCAGCTTTATTACGCTTCATAACTTTTACAGAGAGAGGATCAAGTGTTCTTTTTTTAACTCTAGTAAATGATCCTATTTATAGGATACTACAAGCGTACAAAAAATATACTAAGGACTAAACCCTTAAAGATTTGAATAAAACTGCCTTAGTAACATACATTATAAACCATATGAAGAGTACAAAAGACTTCGACTCATTACAAAACAAAATAACCTTACACTCTTCATCTCTTTTACTTATTGTTTCTCATTCACTATGTGTGCTAAGAATGCGTGATATTCATTGTGTAAATATTTTTGGGCTTTGGCGCAAGAAATGATGCAAAGGTTCATACCGGGTTTGTCGTTATAAATGACGATAGTTTCACCACTTTGCAGATTAAGGCAAACTGCCTTTTCATAGCATAAAATATCAACACGGTGAGGACTTAATCAATCCATGCCGACGATGATGTCAAAGCTTTTTATTGAGACCGGCATAAGGTCGATTTGGAAAGAATAGTTGTTTAGAGTGAGGGTAGAGCCTATATATATGTCGTTGGTACTCTCTGTCTTCCCATTTTCCATCTCGACGGTGAATGTTTCGTTTAGTGATTGTGGTTTTTGTTTGAGTAGGTGTTTAAATTTGTGGCTCACGAAACTCCTCTTCGCACCACTACCAAATAGTATACATGCATAAGCGTTATCAAGAAGGAACGTACCCGTGAGCACTGTGGGATCTGCTATTGCTTCCTCCTGTCCAATAGCTAGCATTCTTCCCACACCACCAATGCTCTTTTCTTTAAGGGAAATCTCTTTTGAAGTGAACAGTTTCGCTACACCTGTAACAAGCTTAGATTACACCTCCGCCGGGGACCTAGGTGGTAGTTTGTGCTGGTGCCTTATATAAATGGGTTGTGTGCCCCTTCCTATTGCAATTTTTGCAATGCATCTCCCAGAAGGGTCTGTGGTGATGGAAATTACATTTGTTTAACTTCGGGAGGTTTCCAGCGTATCTACTGGGAGGTGCTAGAACAGTAGGAACAACAGCATGAACAGTAGCAGCGTGAACTATCACAATTTGCTGCTTCTTCGAGGACTCATGTGATGATATCCCCTTTCTTTTTCTCCAAAATTTCTTCTTGTTACCACTTTCTTTGGGTTGCTCAGGGATGGTTGTCATGAATCCTTGACGAACTCCATGATCCACAAGGGTCTATGTCAGACGCTTGGCACTGTCGAAAGTAAGTGGATTTGCAGCTATTACGTTCCCTTGAATCTGTGGAGATAGTCCCCAGATATACCTTTCTTACTTTTCGGGGTGACCATCCCGAGACACAGAAAACAGGTCACTGAATCTGGCAATGTAGGCAGCAATATCGGAGTCCTTCATCGTCAGACCCCATAGCTCTTGCTCTAGCTTTTGCACCTCGCCCCTCGGGCAATATTCTTCTAGCATTAGCTCCTTTAAGTCTTCCCAACTCATGGCATTAGCTATTGGGAGAGTCCATGACTTGCCATGGCTATTCCACCAAGAGAGGGCTTTGTCTATGAAAGTGCATGCTGCAAATTTCACTTTGCTAGCTTCGGGGCACGCACCGATTTCAAATACCGATTCGGTCTTCTCGAACAAGCAGGTTAGGGAAATGATACCTTCAGTTCCATCAAGGGATTTGGGTTTAGCGTTCGTGAAATCTTTATAGGAACACTCCTTTGGGTGTCCATAACTATCTCCATTGTTAGAAGGGTTGGCACCACTACCCGCCCCACTAGCGCCACTTGTGTTAATCTGCATCATGGCGGCTGTTACTGTTGCTTGGAAAACAGCAGGGTCATACTGTGTAGGTGGTGGCAGTGGTGGATTTGTCGGTGTGTTGTTTTTGTTCCTGTTGGACTTATTTGGAGGCATTTTCTCAATAATAATTAAAGAGGAAGTGATGATAAGTCCTCTATAGTGGTCATGAGTTAGTAGATATTGAACAAGATATATCTTATCCTGACTTTTATAGTGTTCTATTAAGCGATTTACAGTGGAAGTCTACTAATATAAGTAAACAATCACAATTTCAACTAATGAAATTTATAGCAACACTTCTAATGAATTCGTATAGTGTGACTCGTGCCTGACCCCCCTATAATCACAAAGTGTATACAAATTATATATAACTAATACTAAATAAACCTTCGAATAAGTGATCCTACTCTAAGTCCACAACCAAACAATGATCAGGAAGTAAAACTAAATCACAAATTCTAATTTATAAATTCTTAGTTATATATAACTCTTACGTATACACTTAACAATTATAGATCTACCAGCAATGGTCCTTTGTTTTCACATATTTGATTCCAGTAAGAAGGCCCTTCTCGACTATTTGTTATATAACTATCGAGGCCTAAATATTGTTGCGCTAGTGTTATAGTGCCATAAAATACTCCTATAATATTTTAACTTTATGTTTGGTTTTAGAGTTCTTCTGGTATATAGAGTTGGTAAGTTCTAGACTTGTTGAAACGCTATGGTCACTCCCAAACACATGTTGGTCGTATCTCAAATAAATATAGTTGATCAGGCTATATTTATCCCGTATATGATTACATAACTATCCAGGTTTAACCGTAGTGTCCAACTCATCCAAATACTTTTATATAGTTCTTACTGTGATATTGTTTCTAGTATGTATGCATGTTCGTATACTTATTATAAAATACTTATATTTTAAAAATATACTTTTAGTTAGAGCGCTTCAGCCCCATTGTATTTATAGTTGTATATCTTACATGGTCTGATATACTTAGTTCACTATAAACCTGGCACTGATACCAATCTGTCACACCCCCAAACCGGAACGGCCAAAACGTCTAGGGGTGGACGAAGTCATGTACACTATCATAACAATTGAATAATAGTAATCAAAGTAACAACAACCATTGCATTGATAACATAGTGTTTACATTTTGTTTGTAACATGGTTTGTATAACACCAAAATGTATAGCAAAAACTATAGACTTGACACCATGAATGCTCCGTCTTCTCAAAAACCTGTAGTGTACCTGTCTACTGGTTCCCTAAGAATACAAGTGATTTTGAAATTGTATCAACATTTAAGTTGGTGAGTTCATAAGCATTTTTGTTTTAGTAATCTGCCTTTATTCTTTGAATATGTTAGTGTGTTCCTCCAGAAAATCCAATATTTTCTTTTGTAAATGAAATGTAGTCTTAGGCCTTAAGACCAAAATGTATGTTGGTTATTGTACTCTGAAATAATATATTGTAGTGTATTTGTATGAAACCCTTTTGTATGTATGTGCCTGGAATCCACCAGTTGTAGTGTAAAGTAGTGTATTGTAATGTAGTTCTATTATAAAAATAAAACCATTGAAGTTATGTTTGTCCCGTAAACCAAATGTTTAGTTAATACTTATTGTGAGTGATTTTATAACCATGCTAAAGTGACTAGTGGCATGCACGACGTTCATCAGGTGTCAGGATGTTAGGACATTTGTCACCTCAGGCCTGCCGGCCAAACTGTAGCTAATAGTTTAGGTGCGGGATTGTCACTCCCGTATAGATCTATACACAAATTCACGTTCTCCCTCCAAGAGACTCTGTATTAATCAGGACTTTAACGCATAACCTAATAGGTATAATGAAGTAGTGGCTCAAAATCCTATATTCACTTGTTTACGTATAGTGTGTAAATGTTCACTTGTTCTTGTAAATGTATGTATCCCCTTTTTGTAATGGACTCGTAGTGTAAAATAATTATACTTAAATAATTATTTATGTATTATACATTTGAAACTTTGGTAAAACTATGTATATGTTCCATAAACTATACCTATTATAATTTATTATGTATGTTCTTGTATTGTTCCTTGAACTAGTAGAGTAGTATGTATGCTTCATAAACTATACCTATTATAGTTTATATGTATGTTCTGAGTGTACAGGAATATTTATGAAAAAGACCCCTTTGCTCGACATGTTACAAAGAGGTTAAAATCTTATTTAAATAAGATGTATACTCATATATATATATATATATATATATATATATATATATATATATATATATATATATATATATATAGCACATATAATGGAGATTCAAAAAGCAGTCGGACAAGTGATTCCACCATAAGCCCACAACTAAACAAGGAACAGGAGTTAAGGAAAAAACACTAGTCCTAAGCCTGTTGAATCCTATATATATATATATATATATATATATATATATATATATATATATATATATATATATATATAGGTAAAAATGACAGTTGAAAATAATTTAGATTTGCTTGGAACAGTTTAAAAATAGCTTGAAACGGTTCGAAATCATTTGAATGTTAACACAAGATCCCTTGTGTTTTACTTGTATTCCCCCCCCCCCCCCCTGAAAATATTGAAAAATAGTGAAATCGTAGGGGTATGAACTCACATCGAATGCGTGTTCTCGTTTGGATCCGAAGTGGTAGCGATGATCCTCGAGTTAGAACCTGCATGAGTAGTCGTGTCCTAGTAATAATTATACACGATATCGTATTTAAATTAATGAAATATTAATTTAAATAATAGTTTAAAGTGTTAAGCAACGCTAAATTTTGTAAGAAATACTTACAAAAAACGTTAGGAATTATTTTTGGTGTTCTTGGGTGTTTTCAGTGAAATATGAATATTTGATGATGTTCTTGGTGTTCTTGAGGAAAACTTGAAGATTTGAATGTGGGATGAATGTTCTTGAGGGATTTCGGTTGAATATATGAAGATTGGATGATGATATAAATAATATCTCTTGAAGATATGAAGGTTCTGTATGAGTTTTGAGAGCAAATTGAGGGTGTTTTCGGCTTGGGAATTGAGAAATGAATTGTGTTTACGGTTGAACACTTATATATAGGGGTGGTTTTCGGCCTTAATGGGCCTTAAACTAAGTGTTTTAGGTCCTATACTTCCAAAAGGGAAGTGATTTCGGTCCTAGGTCAAATGGAAAAGAGTTTTCGGCCTTAAAGTCACACAAGAGTGGTTTTCGGTTTTGGCTTTCCCAAAAGCATGTGATTTCGGTTTTGGTTAGGGATTAGATTCCCTAAACCGAAAACCATATATATAATTGTTAGACTTATATTAGCTTACTTCAACATGGTTTTCCATATATATATTTACATATAATTTAAATAAGCATGCACTCAAGGCTTTCAAAGTTCTATTGCCTCAAGTTATGTTGTGAATTCACTTATACCTGGTTAAGATTTAGACTATCATTTGAACAAGTGTGAATTACATTGGCTCGAAATAACGGGTTGTTACAATGTAGGACCAACAACACATGCCTAAAACCGAAAACATCAAGGAACAATAACATGACCAAAATCTCTTCATAGGGAAATGCTAGGACCGAAATCTCAAAGATGCTAACCAATATGACTGAAATCCCACTTTTAGGACCGAAATCACATTGTTAAGGCCCATTAAGGCTGAAAACTCCTCCTATATATAAGTGTATGACCGAAAACAAACCTCACGGTTCACTTTCAACACCGAAATCCTTCTCAATTTGCTCTCAAAACTCATCCGTAAACTCCATATGTTCATAAGAATTTGCCTAGATCATCATCGAATCTTCATATCATCAATCGAAATCATCTTCAAATCATCATAATTTCTCAAGAACATTCATATCATCTTCAAATCTTCATATTTCACCCAAGAACACCAATAACATCTTCATATCTTCAAAATTACTCAAGAACACCTTCAAATAATTCCTAAGGATTTTTGTAAGTATTTCTTATATAATCTAGTGGTGTCTAACACTTTAAATTATTATTTACATTATTATTTCGCTAATTTAAATACGATCTCGTGTATAGTTATTATTAGGATACGACTATTCACACGGGTTCTAACCCAAGGATCATCGTTATCACTTTGTATCCAAATAAGATCACACATTCAAAGTGAGTTCATATCCCTACGTTTTCACTACTTTTCAATGTTTTAGAGGGGGGGAATACAAGTAAAACACAAGGAATCTTGTGTTAACAATCAAACGATTTCAAACTATTTTAAACTGTTTCAAACTATTCCAAATTGTTTCAACTGTTGTTTTTACCAATATATATATATATATATATATATATATATATATATATATATATATATATAAAACTTATTTCAATAAAACTTTAACCCCTTTTGTAACATGTCGATCAAAGGGGTATTTTCATAAATATTTTTGTTATCGTTTATACAAAGTGTTAAACTGCAATGAGTTTCATTACATGTAAAACATACATATAAACTATAATAGGTATAGTTTATGGGACTTACATACTATTTTACCAAGTCGGAAAACAATACAAAAACAAACATATAAACCATAATAGGTATAGTTTATGGAGCATACATACTAGGTTTTTTCACAATGAAAAGAGTAATACAAATGATTTATCATTACAAAATGGCTTTTCATTATTCTACACGTAACCGTTAATATAGCTTTGTTAGACACACTTTCAAGTACTTATCTAAGTAACAACAAAAGCCCTAGTTTTGTTGTAGCACCCAGAATCAGAAAGACCAAGAAAGGAAAGGAAACCCTAAGTAAAAGGGTCAACTCGTCGAGTCCAAGGAGGAACTCGACGAGTCGCAGCGGGATCCGGGGATGGGGTAAGTGACCAACTCGGCGTGTCGGCCTCATGGACTCGGCGAGTCCGCTCTGATTAGGGAAACCCTAAATCCGGGACTTTAAGCACTATTTAAGCATCTTATTCTCTCCATTAGGGTTCCATACAGCCTCTCTCATCCAGAACCCGAAACCCTAAGCCCCCATTATTGCTCATTCATGTTTCTTGCCATTTTTGGGTGATTTGAAGGAAGAAGGAAGGAAGGAACCATTGGGGATTCAAGGGTTTGCAGTAGATCCAAAGTTTGAGGGCCTTTCCAGAAGCATTTGAAGGTAAGGAGTCGTTACCTTCCCTCTTTTGCATGTAAATCAATCTTGATTGTGAGATTTGGGACTCTTATGCCATGTTCTTGAACCATTCCTAGTTAGAGCCCAGATCTGAAGTTGCTACTTCAGATCTAAGTGTAGTCTGGCCTAGAGAGTCATAAAGTATCAGTCTTGGGGGTGTAGGTGAAGCATGGTTGTCTTAAAATTTAGCCCTAGAGTGTTTTGCGCCCAGATCTCCTTAGTTATACGTAAAGTTTGCAACTTTACGTAGGGAATGGACTTTGGAAGTATGGATCTATGATTTGGAGCCCCTGCATGGCTCGAAAAGCCACTGAATGGATTAAGAACTGAAGCGACTCGACGAGTCACATGGGTGGACTCGGCGAGTTGGAAGAAGATGGGCAGGAACTCGGCGAGTTGGAAGAATAACTCAGTGAGTTTGTTGAAGAATGCCTTGGACTCGGTGAGTCTGTTTTGGGACTCGGCGAGTCGAGTCGCGAAACCCCAAACCCTTCAAGTTGAGACTCGTATCAGTGAGTTGAGTAGGGACTTAGTGAGTTGGACAGGGCAGGACTCGAAAATCGGTAGACTCGGCGAGCAGGGGCTTACTTGGCGAGTCGAGTCGCGAATGGAAGGAATCTAAGCGTATGAACTCGGCGAGTCGGTAGGCAGACTCGGCGAGTAGGGTTGACCTGGAAGGTTGACTTTGACCAGGACTTTGACTTTGACCAAGAGTTGACCAGTTGACTTCCAGGGGTATTGTGGTAACGATTGGTATTTATTGAGTTCAGTTATTTGGTGTTGACCAGTGGAGGAGTTCGTGTCGGTGGTTGGAGCAACGTGATCTTATTTCTTCAGCCGACAGTTGCAGGTGAGTCTTCTCACCATACCAATGGGTCTAAGGCACCAAGGCCGGCCCATATTATGTTGTGTGATATGATAGTTAGCTTTATGCTAGGTGGTATGCTGGTAATTATGTGATACGCTAGTTGTCTTTGTGATACTTGCATGGAAGAGCATGTGGGGTAGCCCATGTCACAATGGTATAAGACCCTGGGGGTAGCCCACGGCATCCTTACAGGTTTATGTACGTGTTATGTGTAGATATTTATGCGATGCATGATATGCTATTTGGTTATATATGGTATTTGCAGGGAAGACCCCGGGGGGAACCCGTGACATTGGATGTAACACCATGTGGGGTAGCCCATGGCAGTCCTAGGTGAAGACCATGTGGGGTAGCCCATGGCATTGATTGTAAGACCGCGTGGATGAGCCCATGGCAGTCCTAGGTAAAGATCATGTGGGGTAGCCCATGACACTATTACAAGTTTTATGTGTGCATGGCTTATGTGATACGTGTGTAGCTTTTATAGCTAACAGGATATGTGATATGTGGTTTGTGTGAATGGTATGCTATGGGAAACTCACTAAGCTTCGTGCTTACAGGTTTGGTTTATGGTTTCAGGTATCATCGTTTTGGAAAAGGAGAGCTCGGATTGATCGCAGTGCACACACCTATGATTTCCACAATGAATGATTTTGGGATAAACTCTGATAAACGATTTGATTGACTATGATTTGATTGTTTGAATGAAATGGTATCAATGTTTTAGTTACATTAAAAATGAAATTTTTACCCCTAGTTTTTGGGACGTTACATTTGTAACTAGAATCTCCTGGAAGGAGAGCGTGAATTTGTGTATAGATCTATATGAGACTGACAATACCACGCCCTGACTGTAAGCTATAGTTGGAACGGAAGTTTTGGGGTGACAAATGTCATAACGATTCCGACACCTAAAGAACATTGTATCGACCATCTTAGGTCATCAAGCATGGTTATAATAACTCACAATTTTGTATTAACAATACAATTAGTGTATGAATACATACATAACTTCAAATGATTTTATTTAATAATATAACTACAAAACAATATTTTATAGTACAACTGGTGGATCCAGGCACATATATTAAAAAGGGTTACATACAAATACAATTACAATACACTACTTTTCTAGCACAGTGCAACTTACATTTCTGAATGAACTATTATTGTTAAATCTATTATTATGCAGTGAATACGTTATGGTTATATAAAATGAAGATTCAAAATGCATTAGAATGTGTAATTTCCGCCTTACTTCCTGTTCCTTGTTTGGTTGTGGGCTTACGGTAGAACCATACATTCGAGTGTCTGTTCTATCTTGATTATATATAACATGTATACACTAAGTAATCATAGGAGGAATAAGTATGGGTCACATTGCTTACATGAATTCTAAACGTCGTATTTCATATTTTAAGCATAAGAAACTTATATATTTTGGTCTTAAGTTTCTAAGACTACATTTCGTTTACAAAAGAAAACATTGGATTTTCTGAAGGAACACACTAACACTTTCAAGGAACAAAGAACATACATTTCCATAAAAAATGCTTATGAACTCACCAACTTAAATGTTGATACACTTTTAAACCACTTGTATTCTTAGGGAACCAGTAGACAGGTACACACATAGGTTTCGTGAAGAAGGAGCATAGTAGCGCCACGTCTTAGTTTTTGCTATTATACTTTTAGAGTCAATCATTCAATGATTTGAATACAATGTAAACACTATACTATCAATACAATGGTTGTTGTTGCTTTGATTACTATTATACAATTATTATGATATTGTACATGACGTCATTCGACCCCAAGCGTTTCCGCCGTTCCGGTTTGGGGGTGTGACACATGGGCTCCCCACATGGTCTTACACCTAAGTGTCATGGGCTCTCCCATGGTCTTTAATATGAAAGCCATGGGCTCTCCACATGGTCTTACATCCGGGTGCCATGGGCTCTCCCGTGGTCTTTAATAGAAAAGCCATGGGCTCTTCATATGGTCTTACATTCGGGTGCCATGGGCTCTCCCATGGTCTTTAATAGGAAAGTCATGGGCTCTCCACATGGTCTTACATCCATGTGTCATGGCTCTCCCATGGTCTTCCATACAAGCATACCACATCTACAACTAGCATACATCCTAGCATATAACCAACTATCATGCCACATAATACCAATATTTTAAAAACCGGTTTTTTAGTTGAACCGGAATGGTGACGGGTTCCCGGTTCGACCGCCGAGTGAACCGGTTTCTATATTTTTATGTTTTTTTTCTATTTTCCTACACATACATACATATATAGATTATGAATTTGATGTTTACAAGTTCAAACATTAAAAATACACATAAAAATAAGTTGTAGATGAATCTGATACATTAAATTAACACATAACCATAAGTTTTAGTGTTTTACATCAATGCATATACGTCAAAAAGAAAATAAAGTATAATACCAAAACAAAATATAGTTTTAGATGAGTACCAACACATCAAAAAAAATATATAAAATTTATATATATTTTTATTTAGAGAAAACTAAATAGATTTAAAAAAGTTCACAAAAGTTTATTATGTAAATGGTTTTTTTTTCATATGGTTTTATTAGGTTTAACCGGTTCAACCGGGTTTTTCTAAAAAACGGCCGGTTCAATCCGGTTCAAAAATAAGTGTAAAATCGGTGATAGTTGAACCACTCCCTCTCCCGGTTCCCGGTCCAACCGATTCGACCGACCGGTTCAAACCGATTTTTAAAACATTGCATAATACAACCTTTCAGCTAGTGTAGCACATATCATAAAATGGGCCGGCCTTGGTGCCTTCTACCAATTGGTATGGTGAGGAGACTCACCTCTCGTGAATGCTGAATTGACAAGATAATATCAGATAAGTCCCAACGCACAGCTCCAACTCAACTGCCTACAATCATCATGTGATTAACTTGTTTAAATCCCAAAATACCATAAATACCCTCAAAGTCAACCCTGGTCAAAGTCAAGGTCAACAACTAAGGTCAACAGTCCATGTTGACCCCAACTCGTTGAGTTCCTTCAGAGTCCATGCAACCGAAATCCCAAGTCAACTCGCCGAGCTACATGAGTAACTCGTCGAGTTCCTTAACGTCCAAAAGACCGAAAACTCATGTATACCGAAAACTCTAATCCCTCATCAAAATCACTCCAAATCTCGAAAACGGGTAAACCATGCCCTACTCGTCGAGTTGACTAAGCAATGCGACGGGTCCCTTTAGTCCTTTTTGTGTTCAGTCCCTTCCAATGGAATCCAAGGCCCCAAATTACAGATCCAACCCCTTATGGTGTAGTTACCACGTAAAGTTGCAAACTTTACGTGTATGCAAGGCCTCCGAAGGATAAAACACTACAACTAGGGATCATACAATATTTAGGACGTGAAAGAGGGCCTAGACTAGGTAAAGGGAGCAACTTTATGTCATTAAAGACCTAGAGGTGTCTAGATCTGGAATCATGTCTTCATGACAAGTCCAAATCCGAGTATGACACCCTTTTTGCACCAAAAGTGACCATATTCTTCCATAAGATGAGATCTAAGTAAATAGAGATCAAGGTAGCAACTTTATACCTCTAAGTAAATAGAGATCAAGGTAGCAACTTTATACCTCTAAATGGATGTTAACAACAGGTAGATGTCGGATCCAAAGCCCTCACCTCACTTCAATCTCTTCAACCTTCAAGTTTCCTTCCAAAAAGCACAAGATTCACTCTCCAAATCTCACAGACACTCATGAAAGCACCAAAACATGGCTAGGGTTTCTCTCTGGATAGATAGGATGATTAAGGAGGCAACAAATGATCCATAAGTTCCTTAAATAGGGTACAAACCCCTGAAATTAGGGTTTTCCTTTACACCGCCTACTCGTCGAGTCGGGGCCTTTCAACTAATCGAGTAGGTTCTAAGTCCTGCATCCTCATAAACGATCTCTACTAGACGAGTTGGAGCTCCTCAACTCATCGAGTTCCAACCTAAAACCCTAGAATTCTGAAAGTAATTCGATACTTGAATTGAGTGTTACAGTTAAGTTCTAATTTTTTTAGATACTTAGTTTAAGTTTGGAATCACCCAGAAGTTCATCCAAATCCCTCAACCCAGGGCTCTGGTACTAAATTATAACACCTCAAAATTTAGACCAAAGTTTTCATTTTAACTTACCAAAATCAAAGTTTCATAACCAAGTTATCAAATACATAGCATTCCCAAAACAACTAATATAATATTTATCAGAGTTCATAAACATGTCGCAATAGTAAATTCCCCAGCACGTGTGTATAATCACACATTTGCCTTCCCGCAGTCCTGTGCTTACCAGCCACATATAAATCAACAATTGTAAGCACAAATCCTAGTTAGTTCCACAAGATACCACATATAATACAACATAAATAAACAACTATGGGTTATCAGCAACCTTGGTGACTATCAGCAATCATAGTGAGCTAACAACACGCCTGATGGGTTATAAGCAACCTAGGTTGGCTATCAGCAGCATCAGTCACATATAATTAGCATAACATAATCATAATAACTAGACCCATATGGTCATCATAAATATATTTATTCTACCATACAAGTATGAATAAGTGAGGAGACTCACCTGATACCGATGACACGAAAACCTAGCACCCGAACTGCTGGATCTTGAATCCGCCAAGTCAACAAAATAATTAACACTAATTATTAATTAAGGTCAAAAACTCACTTGCGAGTCCAAATCCCACAGCTAGACCTTTTAAGGGCAAAAGGACCATTTTTCCATTCTCATAGTCCAAAAACCCTAAAACTTGACAAAGGGTCAAAGTCAATAAAAGTCAACACTCAGCACGTACGTTGAGCGTACAAATCCTTATGTCGGGCATACAACGGGGCCAACTCTCATCGGGGAAGGATCAGGCTATGCGGTGCTGTAATGCCCCGATTCCCAAGTATTGATTTCTGTTGTTATAACATCTTTGTGGTTTCAAGGTCTACTCGACGATTTGGTTACTCGACTAGTCGAGTAGCAGCGGGTTGGATCACGTGTTTAAGTGACCTACTCGCCGAGTCCAAAGAGGGACTCGACGAGTAGGTGCTGGAGAATGAAACCCTAATTTTTGGGGTTTTGCACCCTATTTAAAGGATCATTGGCCTCCCCACCCTCCCCTCTACAGCCTCTTGTCATTCCAAAACCCTAATTTCGTGTGTGTGTGCTTTCTTGGTGTGTTAAGCTTTGGAGAAGGATTGTGGTGAGAAAAGCTTGGGGAAAACAAGTGATTAGAAGCAAGGAACTCATGGGGAATCAAATATCTACTTCGGTGGGCACTCTTTTGAAGGTATTAAGTTGTTAGTTTGGCTCATTTCTTCCTAGATCTCTTTTAGATGGTTTTTAGGAAGCTATTCTTGTGTTTGAGCTAAGATCTCAAGTTGCAACTTCAAATCTGAACTCTCTTTGGTCTCTAAGGCCATGAAGTTGCCAGCTTTGACAAGTATGAACCTCCCCTCAAGTGTTAGACTTCATTGCAAGCTTAGTTTTGTCATTTTAAGGCTTTAGAGTTTTGCATGCACGTAGTGTTTGCAACTTTACGTGATAAGCATTCCTTAGGAAGTTAGATCTACAATATGGAGCCTTTGCATGGATTAAAAAGCATCTGTATGAATGAAGGTCTGAAGGGACTCATCAAGTTGCATGGTCGACTCGACGAGTCCGATGAAGATGGTTGTGGGCTTGGTAAGTCGGATGGGTGACTCGACGAGTCCGATGAAGATTGCCTTGGGCTCGGCGAGTCAGTCGAATTACTCAGTGAATCAGCTAGGTTCTTCCCGACACTTGGGCATGCATGAACTCGAGGAGTTGCAAGGAAAATCGATGGGTTAGATAGAGAGTTATCGGCCACAAACACTAGGAACTCGACAAGTCGCTCAGGTGACTCGACGAGTAGACAAGCTATGTAGGGACTCGACGAGTGGATGGATGCACTCGACGAGTCAGGTCAACATGGACTGTTGACTTTGACCATTGGACTTGTCTATGAACTATGATTGACTATGTGACTTTTGGGGGTATCCTGGGAATTTATGAACTTTATGATGTGTTGGATATAGGTGGTGGAGTTTGTAGTGGTGATCCGAGAGTTGAGCTTTCTATTTTCAGTCGGCAGTTGCAGGGTGGGTTATCCTCACTATACTTAAGGGTCTAAGGCACCAAGGTCATCCCTTTGGATTGTTATCTGCTTATGTTATGCTAGTATGATATGTTAGATCAGTATCCTATAGGGTAGGATAATATTATATGTATGTGGTATGATCTGTTATATTGGTATCCTAGAGGGTAGGATAATATTATATGGTATGTGGTATGATCTGTTAGATCGGTATCCTAGAGGGTAGGATAATATTATATGGTATGCGGTATGATCTGTTAGATCGGTATCCTGGTAAATAGGATGGTATTATGTGCTATGTGGTATGATCTGTTAGATCAGTTGTTGTCTATAGACTATTATGTGATTATCTGTTATATGTGCACATGTTTGTTTGGCAGTTGAGGCTTATCTGCTTTGTCCGAAAGCCAATAAACCTGGGCATTCCAACATGTTGGTTTTGGGCCGTGAGTATTCCATCCCGATGATGATTGGACTCATAGTATGTGGGCATTCCAACCTCTTGGTTGTGGGCCTGGGGTATTCCATCCCGAGGATGATTCCAACCTGTTGGTTGTGGGCCTGGGGTATTCCAACCCGATGGTTGACTGGACCCATAGTATGTTGTTTATGATTATATGTGTATTGTCATGGGTATGGCTATCTTAGGGGAACTCACTAAGCTTTCGGGCTTACAATTTCAGTTTATTTTTTCAGGTACATCAGGGGATTGCGGCAAGGCAAAGGCGTGATCATACAGTTCCTCATGTTTTATTATTATTTCTGGGAAAACTCTGATATAGACTATTTTGGAAACAAAATTTGTAATAACTGCTCTCTTTAAATGTTTTTGAAAAGTTTTAAATTGGTCTAAATTGTATGGGTGTTACAATTTGGTATCAGAGTCTTGGTTTGAGTGAATTGGAGGAACATTTGGGTGAGTCCAATCTCAAATCAAGGAAAGATTTTTAAAATAATTTCCAAAATGGTTTTCAAAATAAGTAAAGGGGTGCAGGGTGTATGATCAGTTGGAGCCAGCAAGTAAACCCCAAAATACCATACAACTATTTGATTATGTGATATGTTAGAACAGCATGCTATTACTAGGCTAGGGATCTTCAGGAATTGCATGACAGAATCGTCTGATTATATGATGCCTGCTAGCCTAGGCTTTTGCTTATATAGGATTGACATCATTAATGTAGTCGCTTGTGTATGTATCACGACTGTACATAATTAAGATCTTATAGCCCGAGAATGTTCAATTTGGCCTTATTTTCTGTTCTTAATGATTAGGGATTAGGGTAGGATCCGATATTCGAAAGCCTTTAGGGTCCAGCATTATGTATGGTGAGCATACACTAGTGCTACAGGGGTTGGTGGAAGTCTCATGGATGAATGAGGTCAAGCGACCACCATATGCATGTATAGTGTTGGGTTGTTGTGACGATACTTTAGATTAGACCTAGCAATTCGTGTATTCGTGTCATGAAAACATGTCAGTCACGAATTTGACACGATATGATTACACAATGAGAAACAAGCTTTATCTCAATTTTTAAGATGTATTCCTGTCGTGTATTCATGTCATGTCGTGTCTCTCACAGATTCGTGTCTTCGTGTCTGAAATTGTCAGGTCTACTTGAGATAAATATGGGTAGGTGTGGAAGGTAGTATGGGCCCGTACTACTGAAAGCATAGGACCCATACGCATAGCAAGGAAGTCACAACCCCAAGGGTTTGGTCAGGAGTTAGTTCTCATTTATTTATGCGGATTGTTTAATATCTTCCTGTTATACTTTCGGTATGGTGGTTACGAGGTGTTTTGTGTCGAGATCCGGATCGGGATTAGGGCAGGTTGATCAGGAGGCCCCAACAGCCCTTAAGATTATCGGCCAGGAGGGGCCAATGTTAACAGAGGATCGAGTCAGGGAGATCATCCGTGAGGAGGTGGTCGAGATTGTCCGGGGTCAGATTGCGGAATTGCTTGGGACTATTAAGTCCGCCATGATGGAGTACTTTGATGACAGATACGTAGCCCTTGCGGAGATGGTTGTCGTTGTAGCTGCATCAGCTGTAACAACGGCAGGAGGTGGAGTAGGAGCCGGCCGAGGCTTCTAGTACATGGACTTTGATAACATGAAGCCCCTTACTTTTGATGGGACTCAGGACCCCATCAAGGCTATGAGGTGGGTTTCCGATTTGGAGGGATGTTTCTGTACATGTTTATGTCCTACTGACTTGGAAGGTCAGATGTGCCCTGAACCTGCTAACTTGGACTGGTGGAGGCTGACGACAGGGTCGTACACTGATGAGCAGAGAGCCGGTGTTACTTGGGAGCAGTTCTGGGACATGTTCCGCGCCCGTTACATTCTGCGGGTCGAGCGGGAGCGTTTGGCTCAGGATTTTTTGAGTTTGAGACATGATGGGGATTCGGTGACGTAGATCACCCATATGTTCACTAAGAGGGCGATGTTCTGCCCAGAGTTTGCTTCCGAGCAGGCTCAGATGACTCGTTATTTAAGCATGCTCAAGATCGATATTCGACAGTTTGTGTCTACCCAGCGATGTGATACTCTTCTGGAGTTATAGGAGGTCGCGAGGTAGCGTGAGTTGGAGACTAATATGCAATTGAAGGAGCATTGGCCGGGCCCGACACAATCGCAGCCAGCGCCAAAGCGGTCTCCGACCGCTGATACCAGGATTGGGGGACAGCCAGGACGCATTTGTGGAAAGTGCGGAAAGGCTCATTCAGGGACATGCCGATTAGGGAGTGGGTGCCACCAATGTGGAAAACATGCCTATTTGGCCAGGGATTACAGACAATAGACTCCAGCTTCCGGAGTCAGACTTTGTTATCATTGTGAGCATGTGGCCCATATGAAGACCCAATATCCTCTTCTAGCCGCCAAGCTGGCGCAGACTTCAACGTCGGCTACTCTGAGGATTGCGAATGGGAGGTCAGTTAAGGTAGAGCCTCCGAAGGCTCAGGGTCGTGCCTTCCAGCTTACGGCTGAGGAGGCCAGGGCAGCACCGGATGTGGTTGCTGGTATGTTTCTGTCCTTTATCACTTATATTATATATGTGTCATGCTTATCCGTTGTACCTGTGTTTAGGTACGTTTTTAGTGAACTCATATCCCGCTTTGGACCTATTTGACTCAGGAGCAAGTCGATCTTTCGTATCTCAGAAATTTAGTAGGGAATTCAGTGTGCCAGTAGGCAAGCTAGAGTGTCCGTTGCGAGTCTCTATCGTCAACGAACACAGAGTTTCTGCCTCTTCGGTCTACCGAGGATGCGAGTTGGAAATCTTGGAGTGTCTTTTCTGATAGATTTGATTCCAATTCCCATGGGGGAAGTATGCGTGATTGTGGGGATGGACTGTCTTAGTCGATTTGGTGTCATGATAGATTATGAGGGCTAGCGAGTAGTAGTTCGAACCCCAAGTGGGGGAGAACTGATTGTATATGGCAAGGGCACCAGAATGGTATCAGGGTTCTATTCAGCTGCCAGGGATCGGCAATATATTCAACACGGGTGTGCGGGTTTTCTGGCGTATGTGGTGGATACGCGAGCCATTGATCAGATTTCAGTTTCCGAGGTTCCTGTATGTAACGCCCGTAGATACGGGCTAGTCAATTTAGAGATAATAGGGGTCGAAAAAGAATTTTCTACAAACGCTTATTTAGAATAAATAATCTTAACCAAGTTGTATAATATGTCTCAAGGGTTCCGTACATATAAAGAACGCCGAAATCCGAGTTATAACGAAGAAGTTATGGCTCGTTGAAGTTTAACGGCAAAACTGACACGGCACCAAGAGACGTAAATAGTGAATTTTTGATAAAGGAATTTTTTATCCTTAGTAATCTAAACAAAATTTTTAGTATACGTTAAACTGAGAACATACAAAAAAATAACGCCCAAATCTAACTTCGTATGAGAAAGTTATGAATTTTCTAAGATCTGGCATAGCAGTGCACGACCCGAAACTCGAATTTTAGTTTGAGTGGTTTTTGGCCTATACGACCTAAATGAGAGTTGAAGATCTCATCAATAGGAACTCAATGATAAAAAGACAGACGAAAACGGAGTCTGTATGTAGGGGGCTCGTAAGGGGGAGTAAATCGATAAGTCTTTGTTATCGGGCTATTGTCGGCTTCCTTCTCTTTAAGACTAAGACCAAGGGCTCTTACAGAGTGAACACGTCATATTTAATTTTTTGGTCCGAAATCAAAATCACACTGGGGCAATCTCCCTCCCAGCATGAGTATCAAAGATTACTCGAGTTTAAGAACATGGATCTATGAATTTTACGCGGACAATTAACATTATAATCTCCTCCTACTGTTAAATTAAATATCGATCGAGAATTAGCCAATGGAGTCCAAAGGAAAGTTGTAGATCTTTTTTTTACCTACACGTGGATATAAATAACGTCGAAAACGGAGCTCGTATGCGAAAGTTACGGGGTTTAGAAGTTGGCAGGGTGATGTGCCAAATCGGGTGACATGGCTGAATATGGGCCAAGACTTTCTCCCCAAGGCAAGCCACCAGATGGTGACACCTGGCCATGGACTTGATGATTAGGACCTCCTACTCAATGATTACAGTAGGATTCCAGCCTATAAATAGAGGTGTCGGGTTCCCTCATTCTTCACACCTTCCCAACTTCACTTTCTCTCTCTATTTTCTCTCTCTAAGCCCCCAAAACCCCCCTAAACCTAGGTAAACCCCCTAGCACCCGAAGGAAGCCCCGAGGCTCCCGGAGTCCCGAGAAAAGAGCCTTTCGGCTCGGGAACGCTGCTCTAGCGAAGCCCGGTTTTGCGAAAAACCCGCTGTAAGTGAGCTACGCCTACCCTATCGTTAGTATATCTTATGTTTCAATATAGTAATGTTATTGGGACCTTATAAAAAGTATTTGGGCTATTATTTTGAGTTATATAAGTTTCGTTATAATATTTTTTTGACCAATCGCGGTACGGGGAATCTGGTTTAAAGGACCGCATAGGGTTGTTGGATTTCAGAATGGTCCTGCCCTCCGGTGTTTTATGTCTGGCCCCTGTCTGTACATAGTGGGTGAAGAGTATTATTTAACACTTATATAAAAGTAATAATAGCTAGACTATTAATTAGTCTCCTCAAACATTAGACTAAACTCTAGTGGTAATGATACTAGGTTTTGTCCGAGGGAAATTGTTTTAACAGTAACGAAGTGTCGTCCGAGTGCCGAGTCACCACCTTTTCAAGTGAGTGCATAGTTACTTTCATCTTACACATAAGTATGAAGTGTTTTATATAAACTACGTGCTATGTGTGCATATTATATGTATACTTGCTATCTATGCTAGATGAACGTTTTTATACAAGTTTTATATGATTTAAACTGTATATGTATTTATATCCACATAATATGTTGGGTAAAACACAGGTAGTGAAATATGAGTAGGATGATGAGTTGAGAGGTGATATAGACCATGAGGTAAGGGTGAGAGGTGGACGATGTGAGAAGCCTTGTTCCCAAATGTTGGCCCCGTCGTCTAGCAGAGTATGGATGACAACCACAAACTATTCTATACACTCCAATGGAACACTAGCAGGCTCGCAACCTGTAGGTGTTGTGAACGATGTATTCACCGGTGTACTCTAAAAACCCATTGACATGTATTGCGAGTGGACTCTCGAAAATGATACTGTCAATAAATGAGATAAACCCCAACGAATATGGAGTTAGCGCCTGTTGAGCAAACCTTGGTAACTATGGATTCAGTGCTCGTTGAGAAAACCCTGGCAATGATAGATTTCGTGCCTATTCCTTATGATAATCCTTAAGAAAGAATGAACGGAGGATAGCTAATTCTTAGGGTAAATCCTTAAGAATAAAGAAGATAATGGGGATGGGTAATTGGGATTGTTTGATGATTAAACATAATAATTATATTATTGTGGGTTGAAAACCCTATGTACTCACCAGGTTTCCCAACATGATCCACTCAGTTTATTTATATCACAGGTGTTAATATGAAGTCACATTACACTGAGAGATTAAGGAGACATAAATCACTATTGATAATGAATGTAAGTTCTGTTTATGCTTATGTTTCTGTATTGACGATGACATCCCAAATGTTTTAAAATGAATAAAAATAATTTTCTTCGGAAATGCCTTGATAACGTATTTATCATTTTTACTGGGACCAAATTCCGCAACATTTTTATTAAAAGAGGTACTCTGATTTTTATAAAGTATAAACAAAATCAGTCTTTTCCGCTGTGAAAA
The DNA here is from genome assembly GCF_051521515.1 of Lactuca serriola. Lineage (NCBI taxonomy): Eukaryota > Viridiplantae > Streptophyta > Magnoliopsida > Asterales > Asteraceae > Lactuca > Lactuca serriola. Next base: position 75,996,556 of record NC_136412.1, read on the forward strand.
TGGGGATGTCACAGTTGGTATCGGAGCATTAGTTTAAGCGAACTAGGAATATGGATTTATTTCTAGACTTAAACTTAGAATGCTAAGCAATGATTGTGAGGAGTGTGTCTTAGGTAATACACCTGAATAGACACAAGCACTAGCTTATTTAGGGAAAATGCCTAACATGATTTAATGTGCTAAATGATTTATGATGCTTTATGATGCTAAATGTATGATCGGATCTATGGTCTGTTCCGACCGGATCTAGAAACTTTATGTGTTCAGATTTCTAAACGTTTAATTACGATATTAGAACTGTCATGTAACTTTTTGAAGTAATAGGGAGATTTACACGTCGATCGTAAATAGAATCTTTCCTATCTTAATTCTCGTCACTACACACCGAACGTCCGACATGGTGTATAGATTGACATGATGAGCACTCGAAGTGGAATTGGAAGTGGAAACCCGCAACCCAAACCACAAGTGATTGAGCATGCACCAGAAGTAGCAGTTGCACCTGGGCTAATCATAATGGCAGGGGTACAAGCAATGGTGTGGATAATGTTGGATCAACAGATGGAAGAAAGAAGGCGTTTACTTCAACAAAGTAAGGACAAGCTTACTGTGCCAGTATGCCAGGCACCTGCTATTGAGGCAACCATCTGGGTTGCTAAGTCTGTCAAAGAAATGATCAACGATAGGATCACCAACAAGGCTGAAGTTGGTAAGAAGAGGAAATTTGAGGGTTCTTCAAGGTCTAACAAGAACAACATGTTCTCAAAGTCTGGAGGAGGAGGGGAAGCAAAATGGTGTGACAAGTATGGAAGGAAACACAACGGGAGATGCCCTAAGGAAGTGACCTGCTTCAAATGCGGAAAGACTGGTCACTATGCCAAAAAATGCCCAACCAAGGAAGAAGTTTGTTTTAAGTGTAGTGAAGAGGGACACTTTAAGCAAGATTGTCCGATGAGAGCTACAAAGCCAATTGTACCGTTGAAATACTATGGGAGGTGCTACGAAGAAGTGAATTGTTTCAAGTGTGGGAAGACTGGGCATTACGCCAATGTTTGTGCATCCAACAAGAGGTTATGTTACGAATGCAGGGACAAGGGGCATATGTCGAAAGATTTCCCAAAGAAAAATGAAGCACCAAGAGCAAATGCACCTCCAAAGCCAAAAAGCATCCTTGACGAAGCAACTGACAATGCAAGGAATCAGGAGTGAGCATTGATATCCGAAGATCGAGTTATGAAGTAGCTATAGCATCATATGATGTATCCTATCAGAGGCATAGTCTAGGGTGAACTTGAAAACCTATGAAATTGTTTCGAGGAATAATATAAAACCTTCGTTTTGCTATTTTATGCGTTAAGTTATTATGAAATTTTCTTGCATGGTAACTTGGAAAACTGCGAGACAATACTTGGGACGAGTATGAGTAGGTGTGAATGGTAGTAGAGGCCTATACTACCGGAAGTACATGACTCACACTTGGATCAGGTAAAGTCACAAGGTTACCAAGGAGCTAGTAATTGATTCCGTTTTATTCGAGTATGTTGTTACCATCATTTCGGTAATGACTAAAAAGATGATTGTTATTTCGACCCTAATGGTCATATCGAATAGAGTCCGACTACGATGAGTATGTTACGTGGTTCAGAGAACCTAGTTTGATGTAACATCTGACTTAAGCCGGAAGATTGAAATAAAAGATAGTCAAAGCGATTGGTAGAGGTATTGCGATAGTTGCTTGTAGCTAGAAGTGCTACCTTTTAAGATGTGATTAGAACATGACGGAAGGTATAGTCTATTCTGGAATTTGACTCTAAAAGACCTGAGTCCAAGAAATGCATCATACGATGAGAGGTCATTAGAACATGACCCGTCGGTCTATTATGATAATTGAAAGAAGGAACTTATCTCAAGTTTGTTAAAGAAGGAGTCTCCAATAAAGATCGAGATCGTGACATGAAGATCATGATTGGAAGTCTAACATGAGATAGAGAGCGGGTCCAAGATCGGGCACCGCCTGTAGTCAGGAAGTCTTAGAGTTAGATACTCGTTCAAAGAAACATCAAAGTTATGGTTATTACTTAGGATGAAGAGATAATGTATGGAGTCATCATGTGAGCCCTGTTTCGTTGATGATTATGGGACGTAATCATCCTAAGGGGGAGATAATTGTAACGCCCATATATCCGGGCTAGTCAATTTATAGATAATAGGGGTCGAAAACGACTTTTCGAAAAAAGATTATTTAGAATAAATAATCTTAACCAAGTTGTAGAATATGTCTCAAGGGTTCTGTACATATAAAGAACGTCGAAATCCGAGTTATAACGAATAAGTTATGGCCCGTCGAAGTTTTACGGCAAAATCGGCATGACACCAGGAGACGTAAATAGTGAATTTTTGATAAATGACTTTTTATCCTTATTTATCTAACCAAAATTTGTAGTATACATTAAACCGAGATCATACAAAAAAATAACGCCCAAATCTGACTTCGTATGAGAAAGTAATGAAATTTCTAAGATTTGGCATAACAGTGCGCGACCCGAAACTCAAATTTTAGTTGGAGTTGTTTTTGGCCTACGTGAACTAAATGAGAGTTTAATATCTCATTAATAGGAACTCAACGATAAAAAGACAGACGAAAATGGAGTCCGTATGTAGAAGTTATGAATTTTATGCGGACATTTAACATTATAATCTCCTCCTACTGTTAAATTTAAGATCGGTCGAGAATTAGCCGACGGAGTCTAAATGAAAGTTGTAGATCTTGTTTTTACCTACGCTTGGATATAAACAACGTCGAAAATAGAGCGTGTATGAGAAAGTTATGGGGTTTAGAAGTCGGCAGGGTGTTGTGCCAAATCGGGTGACGTGGCTGAATATGGGCCAAGGCTTTCTCCCCAAGGCAAGCCACCAGATGGTGACACCTGGCCATGGACTCAATGATTAGGACCTCCTACTCGACGAGTAGAGCAGGATTCCAACCTATAAATAGAAGTGTCGGGTTCCCTCATTCTTCACACCTTCCCAACTTCACTTTCTCTCTCTACTTTCTCTCTCTAAGCCCCCAAACCCCCCCCCCCTAAGCCTAGGCAAACCACCTAGCACCCAAAGGAAGCCCCGAGGCTCCTGGAGTCCTGAGAAAAAAGCCTTTCGACTCGGCAACGCTGCTCCAGAGAAGCCCGGTTTTGCGAAAAACCCTCTATAAGTGAGCTACGCCTATCCTATCATTAATATATCTTATGTTTCAGTATAGTAATGTTATTGGGACCTTATAATAACTATTTGGCTATTATTATGAGTTATATAAGTTTCTTTATAATATCTTTTTAACCACTCGCAGTATGGGGAATCTGGTTTAAAGGGCCGCATAGGGTTGTTGGATTTCATAAGTGCTATATGCCAAAATGGTCTTGCCCTCCGGTGTTTTATGTCTGACCCCTGTCTGTACATAGTGGGTGAAAAGTATTATTTAACGCTTATATAATAGTAATAATAGCTAGACTATTAATTAGTCTCCTCAAACATTAGACTAAACTCTAGTGGTAATGATACTAGGTTTTGTCCGAGGGAAATTGTTTTAACAGTAACGAAGTGTCGTCCGAGTGCCGAGTCACCACCTTTTCAAGTGCGTGCATTATTACTTTCATCTTACACATAGATATGAAGTGTTTTATATAAACTACGTGCTATGTGTGCATATTATCTGTATACTTTCTATCTATGCCAGATGAACGATTTTACACAAGTTTTATATGATTTAAACTGTATATGTATTTATATCTACATAATATGTTGGGTAAAACACAGGTAGTGAAATATGAGTAGGATGATGAGTTGAGAGGTGATATAGACCATGAGGTAAGGGTGAGAGGTGGACGATGTGAGAAGTCTTGTTCCCAAATAATGGCCCTGTCGTCTAGCAGAGTATGGATGACAACCACAGACTATTCTATACACTCTAATGGAACACTAGCAGGCTCGCAACCTATAGGTGTTGTGAACGATGTGTTCACCGGTGTACTCTAAAAACCCATTGACATGTATTGCGAGTGGACTCTCGAAAACGATACTGTCAATAAACGAGATAAACCCCGACGACTATGGAGTTAGCGCTTGTTGAGCAAACCTTGGTAACTATGGATTTGGTGTCTGTTGAGAAAAACCCTGGCAACGATGGATTTCATGCCTATTCCTTAGGATAATCCTTAGGAAATAATGGACGAGGGATAGCTAATTATTACGATAAATCCTTAAGAATAAAGAAGATAATTGGGATGGGTAATTGGGTTAATTGTTTGATGATTAAACATAATAATTATATTATTGTTGGTTGAAAACCCTATGTACTCACCAGGTTTCCCAACCTGACTCACTCAGTCTATTTATATCACAGGTGTTGATATGAAGTCACATTACACTGAGAAATTAAGGAGATATAAATCACTAGTGATAATGAATGTAAGTTTTGTTTATGCTTATGTTTCTATATCGTCGGTGACATCCCAAATGTTTTAAAATGAATAAAAATAATTTTCTTCGAAAATGCCTTGATAACGTATTTATCATGTTTTACTGGGAACAAATTCCGCAACATTTTTATTAAAAGAGGTACACTGATTTTTATAAAGCGTAAACAAAATCCGTCTTTTCTGGCCGTGAAAATGGGGATGTCACACTGTAGTCAGGGAGTTTGCAGACGTGTTTTCGAAGGAGTTTCCAGGGACACCTCTGGAGAGGCACCCGAGTTTTGGATCGACCTGGTGCGACCCCTATCGCCAAGGCGCCGTACCGGTTGGCACCACCAAAGATGCAATAGTTGTCGTTACACCTGCAGGAACTGCTGAGCAAGCAGTTCATTTGACCTACCAGTTCTCCATGTGGAGCACCGATCCTCTTCGTCAGGAAGAAGGACAGATCGTACTGGATGTGCATTGATTATAGGGAGTCGAACAAGCTGACGGTGAAGAACCGTTATCCACTCCCTAGGACAGATGATCTCTTTGATCAGTTGCAGGGTACATCTTGGTTCTCCAAGATTGATTTAAGGTCAGGGTATCATCAGGTCCAGGTCGGAGAGGAGGACGTGGAGAAGACCGCGTTTCGAACTCGTTATGGTCATTACGAGTTCGTGGTGATGCCATTTGGGCTCACCAATGCGCCAATAGTATTCATGTACCTGATGAATCGGGTCAACAGACCTATGCTTGATCGCTCGGTCATCGTATTCATAGATGGCATCTAGGTGTATTCCAAGACCCGAGAGCAGCACGAGGAGTACCTCAGGGAATTATTGGGAGCTCTGAGATGAGAATAGTTGTATGCTAAGTTCTCGAAGTGTGAGTTTTGGTTGCGATAGGTCCAGTTCCTAGGACATCTTGTTAATCAAGAGGGGATTTTGGTCGACCCGACCAAAATCGAGGCAGTCATGCAATGGGAGGTGCCGAGATCTCCCTTGGATATCAGGATTTTTTTGGGATTAGCAGGGTACTACCGAAGATTTATTTGAGATTTCTCAAAGATTGCAGTACCCCTCACTCGTCTGACGAGGAAGGGGGTGGATTTCCGATGGGGCCCTAAGCAACAGAGGGCGTTTGAGACCCACCATCAGCGGTTGTGCGAGGCTCCAGTCTTGACACTCACGGAGGAAATGGAGGATTTTGTGGTGTTCTGTGATGCATCCATCACAAGTTTGGGGGCATCCCTCATGCAGAGAGGACGGGTGATAGCCTACACGTCGCGGCAGCTGAAGCTGCATGAGACGAGATATCATACTCATGATTTAGAGTTGGGAGCGGTGGTGTTCACTCTCAAGATATGGAGACATTACCTATATGAGGTCCGTTGTACCATATAAACGGACCACAAGAGCTTGAGACATATCATGGATCAACCGAACCTGAATATGAGGTAGCGCAGGTGGCTGGATGTAGTCAAAGACTACGATTGCGAGATCTTTTACCACCCCGGTAAAGCGGATGTAGTGGCGGATGCTTTGAGCCGCAAGTCAGCTGGGTCTTCTACCCTAGCGGTATGTATGAGGATAGTGGTGGATTCTCCGCTTGTGAGTTTGATCAGAGATGCTCAGGTCAAGGGCATGCGGCCAGAGAACTGGAAGTTGGAAAGGATCAGGGGTGAGAACACCCAGTTTGTGCAGGATAGTTGGGGATTATTGACCCGATGCGATCGGGTATGGGTTCCGATGTCTGGTGGGGTCAGACAGACAGTCATGGAGGAGGCTCATAAGTCTAACTTCTCTATTCACACGGGGACACCAAGATATACAGAGATCTGAGTTTGAGTTACTGGTGCCCATGTATGAAGCGAGAAATCGCTTGGTACGTCGAGAGGTGTTTGACCTGTAGGATGGTCAAGGTCAAGCATTAGAGGCCGCATGGTATGTTGTAACCCCTAGAGATTCCCATGTAAAAATAGGAACAGATCACGATTGATTTCATTACCAAACTGTCGAGGACGACGAAGGGGTTTGATGCTATATGGGTGATCATAGATCGATTGACCAAGAGTGCCCATTTCTTGGTTATACGGGAGAGTTATTCGGCCGAGAAGTTGGCCGACGTGTATGTTCGCGAGAGCGTCGCTCGCCATGGGGTTCCAGTCTCCATTGTTTCCGACCGAGATGTTAGATTTACCTCCCGTTTCTGGCAGAAGTTCCACGAGGAACTGCGCACACAGTTGCATTTTAGTACAACATTTCATCTGCAGACCGATGGTCAGAGTGAGCGGACCATCTAGACCCTCGAGGATATGTTGGGCGTGCATCATTAACTTCGGTGGGAGCTGGGATTCCCACCTACCCCTTGCGAAGTTCGCCTACAACAACAACTATCATTCCAGCATCGGCGCCCCGCCTTTTGAGCTGTTATATGGGCGGAGATGTCGCACCCCAGTTTGTTGGGGTGAGGTCGGACACAAGGTGATGGGACGGACGGAGGTAGTATTGCAGACTACTGAAAAGATTCAACAGATTAGCCAGCGATGACAGACCGCTCAAATTCGGCAGAAGAGTTACGCCAACTGACGCCGATCTGAGTTAGAATTTCAGGTGGGTGATATGATACTCCTGAAGGTCTCACCATGGAAGGGTGTGATCCACTTCAGGAAGAGGGGGAAATTGGGTCCCTATTACATTGGGTCGTTCGGGATCGTTGCCAGGGTCGGCAAGGTGGCATACAGGCTAGAGCTACCAGAGGAGCTTAGTCGGGTCCATAGCACTTTCCAAGTTTCGCAGTTGCGTAAGTGCATTATGGATCAGGAGGCAGTGGTGTCATTGGATGTAATTCAAGTCGATGAGCGCCTGAATTACGTGGAGAGGCCCAAGGTCATACTGGAGATGAAGATGAAAGTTCTGCGGAACAAGGAGATACCTTTGGTAAAGGTGCAATGGGAGCATCGGAGGGGATCTGAATGGACGTGGGAGCCGGAGACTGAGATGCGGGAGCATTACCCGACGTTGTTTACCTTAGCGGACTTCGAGGATGAAGTCTAGTTCAAATGGGGTGAATTGTAACGCCCCGATTCCCAGGTATTGATTTCTATTGTTATAAGATCTTTGTGGTTTCAAGGTCTACTCGACGAGTTGGTTGCTCGACTCGTCGAGTAGCAACGGGTTGGTCCACATGTTTGAGTGACCTACTCGCCGAGTCTAAAGAAGGACTCGATGAGTAGGTTCTGGAGGATGACACCCTAATTTCCGGGGTTTTGCACCATATTTGGCCTCCCAGCCTCCCCTCTACAACCTCTTGTCATTCCAAAACCCTAATTTCATGTATGTGTGTTTTCTTGATGTGTTAAGCTTTGGAGAAGGATTGTGGTGAGAAAAGCTTGGGGAAAACAAGTGATTAGAAGCAAGGAACTCGTGGGGAATCAGAGATCTACTTCAGTGGGCATTCTTTTGAAGGTATTAAGCTGTTACTTTGGCTCATTTCTTCATAGATCTCTTTTGGGTGGTTTTTAGGAAGCTATTATTGTCTTTGAGTGAAGATATGAAGTTGCAACTGTTGGATTAGTGTCTAAGTCCATAACTATTTTGGTATGTACTTGACCCGATGGTGCATGGTCCTTTTGGGTTGCCTTCACCAAAGCAACTTGATAGGATGAATTATGGAGAGAAAGGATTAAATATGATTTATTAATATATTATGAGAATAATATATTAAAGGAGAAATCATATTGGTTAATTAATATTAGTCAATAATTAATTGGTAATTAGTTTTGTGACTAAAAGAGATTAATTAAAAGTTAAGGGACTGTAATTGTAATTATAAGATAATTGCAGTTTGGGCCATGGATTGTTTTATATTAAGGAGTGGACGAATTTTATGGGGTAACCCAAGAAGAAATCGTCCAAGGCCTTAAAGAAAGGGGTCCATGGGTTGCTTAGGGCTTAAGCATCCAAATCAGGGTTTCCTTGTTAGATAACCCTAATAGCCTCACTATATATAGACCCCTTAAGGCTAAAAAACGTGGTGAACATCTCTTCTAGGGTTAGAACACGTTTTGGGCAGCCTCCATCCTCTCTCCTCTTCATCCTCTTGCTTATGGTGTTTGTGAACCATTAGAGGAGTGACATTTGTGACTCTAAGCTTTCTAAAGACAATACAAGGAGATTTGGGATTGTTATTGCTACATAACAATCAAGGTAACATCTTAAACATATTCTTATGTTAATATGATTACTTGAATGCTAGAATTAGGGTTTATAGTCTTGGATAACTTGCATGTACAATAGAGAAACCTAGATCCAAGAATTAGGGTTTGTATGAGCACATAGGATGTCTTATGACCAAAATCCATCAGTGGTATCAGAGCCTAGACTGGTTTCTATTGTATTGATGCATTATGTGATTGAAAAATTCGATTTTTGTGGTTCTGGAGGCTGGACTCGCCGAGTCCATAGATGAACTCGCCGAGTCCAAGGTGACACAACGAGTCCATGCGTGACTCAGCAAGTCGGCTGGTCAAATGGAGGGTAAACCAGGATTTCTTGTTGTTTTGCTTAAGGATAGTTACCTTATCATATTAGATCAATATCAATCTGATTTTATGATATATTTGACTATATTCTTGATTTAATTGAAGATATTTATCAATTAATAAGATAATTGTTTCCTTATATGATAATTTATTAATTATTTTGATTAAACTGGTAAATTGTTTTGCAAGAATTCATTTAAATTAATCAAATATGGATAATTATGTGATTAAATGTTAATTTAGATTATTTGTTATTTGATCCTTGTTGTTATGAAAAGTTTCATATTTTCCCCTTTAGGTTTTATAGTTTAAATTTGAACCCAAAAGTTTTGTTGTTTTGAAATTTAAATAGTTGAAACTCTAATGTTTTGAAAAAGGTTTCAAAACTTGCCCTCAAGTTTTGGAATTTAAATTAATTGTTTAATTTTGATGTATATTTAAATTCTAAAACCCTAGTAATGTTTTGAAAAGTTCAAATCACTCCTTTATGGTTTTATTAATTAATTAAGGTGTATAATTAAAAGAGGTTTAATAAATCCATAAAAGTTTAGGTTAACAATTTAATTGAATTAAAAGTATAATTGTTAAATTAAACCACCTAGTATTTTAAAAGTGTAAAATACACCCTATACTATATATAACATTAAAAGTCTAACATTATATATATGTATGAGTAAAAGTCAGTCTTACCGTTAGTAGGCCTCATTCACGAAGCTGGTCTATAAGACGTGTTTAAGGAAATTGCCTATAAAATGGCGATTGAATGGGTATCCAATCTTACCCACCGCACTCTTGACTAGTGGAGGGTCGTTAGCCGAACGGGTAGGATAGGATGAAACCTTCCATTATAAGTATAATGAATTATTAAAGTAACTAAATGTTTTCATAAAATTCCCAATCTTAGTTACTTAGGCAAAAGTGAATTGATGCAATTCCATGAAATTACATTTTGTGCCCTTGCGAAGACGTTAGTGGAGCGTGTGTGGTTTACCGGCACACTAAATGGTTCTAAGCAAAGGTAGCAAAGGGTGACTCAATGTTTGTCATAGTTCGGTGGAGCGTGTGTGGTTTACCGGCACATCGAATAGGTGACTGTAACATGTGGGGGCACCATGTAGTTTGCATGGTTATTCACACCCGCTTTGTGATCCTCGGCATCCTAGTCACAATCAAGAGGGGCATATCGAGATTTAAACATGCCATTGAAATGTTCAATGAATCTCATAGGATCTAGGAGTTTTCATAGATTCAAAACTTAAATTTCTTTTTCGTTTTTCATGGTGGAAATTAGTGAATCGTCATTCACTTACCTTCAAATGGTCTGCAATTTGGGTTACGACATCCCTCTCCCGAGTTGTAGAATATTGTGTTGGGTCCTAGCCTTAGTATCTCATTTGGGTGATTTACTAAGGACTCAATCAATCAACTAACTTGAATTCATTTTCTCCCGTTTTGTAGATGTCAAAGTTCGACAACTATGGTCTTCCCAAATCCCGTGGAACAAGCTTTCCACATGAAGATGATATTCCACGATTCGATCGAGGAACAAGAAATCATGCTTCACTTCCTCCACCTCCTCCAATTATTCTCCCTAATCCACAAGTTTAAAGGCTTGAAAAGTTCAAGATCACTCAAGCCCTTTTGGCAAGTAAATATAAAGAAGGAAAGTCGGTGTGTGCACACGTCCTAGGGATGAAGTCACACATTGATAGGTTAAGAATGTTGGGATCCGTTGTCTGTGAGGAAATGGCTGTTGATTGGGTTCTTCAGTCACTTCCTAACTCATATAGTGAGTCCGTAAGAGAGTACTATATGATGAATCGCGACGTGACCCTTATAGATCTCACCTATATGCTTATTGTTGCTGAATCAACAATGGTTTGGCGCAATAGAAAAGCAAAGTTGATTGGTGAATCTGCCTTCAAGACCTCTATGGATATAGACGATGGCAACGAAAGACATGCTATGATCGAAAGGTTTGATCATAAGAGAAAGGCAATGTCTAAAGTAGTTCCATGTCATGTTCCAAAAGAGTCAATTTGCTTTTATTGCCAAGAGAAAGGGCATTGGAGACGAAGCTGCCCCATTTACCTAAGAGATCTAAGAGATGGGAGAGTCGAAACGTATGGCTCTAATATAGGTAAAATCCATTAACTAACTCTTTTAAGCTTCTATTCTAGATTCCTAATGCATAATGTGATAAGATTGCAATTGATGTTTTGTAGGATTGAAGAAAAGAAAGGAAGATTAAGGGAAGAAGTGAGCAGAATCTAACCGTGAAGGAATGGATTTTGATTGCATTTCTCGAAGATTAGATTCTTGAGCTACTACTTAGAGTTAGAATTAGATAGCTAAGAAAGATGTATTAGCATAGTTTTTCAATGAATTGCATTGTAAGGACAAAATTTTTCCACAATAAAATAAATTTTGATTTTATATTATTTATTTATCCTTGCAATGGCGTATATGACAAATTGATGTTTGAATGTTTCTATTATTAGCAATAATGGATTTGGTTCTTATTATGTTATTTATGGAAAGTCGAGAGTTTACCAAATAGGGAGAGTTTCTCATCGCCTAAATTTCAATTGGACAGAAACTTGGAATCATGCAACTTGGTTGCACGATGAATGAGAAATTTCATATTTGGAAATTAGACTAATTCATTATCAAAGTGTCAAGTGAAGGACTAGAAGATCGAGCACACAAAGTTGTGTGTTGATCAAGTCCATCATAAGAGTAACAAAGATATTCGTCTTGTTTTACTAAAAGTTTAGTAAATGTGATTATACTTACAAGATTAAGTGTAATTATTGATTGAAAATGTTTAAATCAATAGCAAAACGAATAAGAAGAATCAAGTAGGCAGAAAGATAAAAGTTTCTCCATTCTAAGAAGAAGGGAGAGTAGCTTTTATGCTTTATGATAGGACTTAATGATTAAGAACCATATCTCAATTGATCCTCTAAGTGAGTCTTAGTACAATTGTATGTATAAGAAGAGGAATCAAGAATTGAAGAAATGGTTAAATCAAGAAGTCAATCATACTTCGTTCCAAAACAAGTCTTAGAGTTGAGATCGTGACATTTAGTGGAAAAGTATTAAGAAGGTTTATAACATTCATCAAATGTGGAAAGTTGTGATGTCTTGGATAAGACAAAGACCAACTAGGACCAATTTATGAAGAGTTTTGATAAAAGCTACACTAACTCTTGAATATTTGTTTGTCAAGAAATGTTTTGACAAGAGAATCTTATATGTCAAGGAGTTAGTGGGAGTCTTAATGGTCTTGAAAGGTTTCAAGAACAAATCAAATAAACCTTATCGATCATCACTAGCACACGAGTTGAGGTTTACAACCTATCGTGTTGACATTATTTTGTTTCTATGCCAATCCAATCGAGTTAATTATGCATGTGAGTCCTATGAGTTCTCATTTGAATGCATAAAAGGCAAGGACCTTGATCAATGGAAAGTACATTGATAAGAAAAGGTGAGCTGCTTAACTACTTGGAAGACATGGTGGGCAGCTGTGCTACAATAAGACAAGAAATTGAGATTAAGAAAGTTCGATCCATATGAGTTTGAATTTGTCGTAAACTTTGGTTTTGACAAATTCACATGGATAGGAACACATACACCATTAAAATCTAAGTGTCATAAGATTCCCTCCTTCATGAAAATGACTGTGAGGAAATGCTTTCACTAAGAAAGATTTTAAAAAGATAGTGATTGTGAAAATTGTATTCTCGAATTCGATTATGGTTACTGTATCCCTTTCCATGATTCTAATTGTGAGATTTGGCAATTAGTCTGAATTGTTTAGACACACATATGAACTATCTATGGAAAAGGTGTATAAGTTCAAGAAGCCTTGATAAAAGATTATCAAAGCATTAAAGATTAGAAACATGGACTTAAGAAATTCAATAGGTATTGTTTTTCTGAAAGTTAAGTTGTTTCTAAAATACATGTCGAAGCTAGTGGGAGCATAAGTGTTATGTTTTATAATAATCATCATGATAGTGGGAGCATAAATGTTATGATTGTATGATTATTAAGGAAAGTATTGCAAGGTTAGCAATATTAATTATAGAAAACAAGAGTCATACTTTGAAAAGTCGCAATAGTTGAAAAGTTGTTTTACTATAATTAAGGGAGAGAATATTATGCTTCATTTCAAATCTAAAGGATTAGGTTGAGAAATGTTAATAAAATTTAGTCAAGGGTACATAGTGTGTTCTTAAAATTTCGATTATGATTACGGCATTCCTCTTCACAATTCGAATTTTGAGAACATAGCAAATAAAACATTATGCGTCGTGTCCCATACGCTTCGGGTATAGGATCGATTGCAAATGCTTTAATGTTTGACCATTCTAAAATTTTCCAAATGTCGAGCGCATTTAGAGGGAAAAGGGACTAGAATTGGTTTTGACTAAAATAATTAAACAACTATCAAAGGACAATCCAAAGTTTGACGAGGATTGGTCGCTTGTGAGTAGTTGGAAGCATGGTATTGGATGGAACATATCGACATTATTATGAATAGAAAAGATTCTATTAAGAATGAGTTGTCATATGGAAATTATGGAAATGTTTCCATATTGGATGGACCATATCGACATCATTACGAATAGATAAGATTCTATTAAGAATGAGTTGTCATATGGAAAATATGGAAGCGTGTCCATATTGGGAATTGAATATTGAAAATCTATGTCTAGATTAGAAACCTTTATGCAAAAGGATGTTCAAAGGAATGTACTTTGAGTGAGAGACATCATATCTAAGGAATTGTCTTGTAACAATGTCTGATAGAGGACTTTGTAATATCATTGGCAATAGTCTTTGTGACTTTGGTGCAGTGACATTACGAAATGATCATTGCATAGAATGTTAGAATCTAGCATATTTTATAAGTAACAAGAATTTGATATTCTCACACTTATGAAAAAGGATTTGGAGTTGTGAAATGAGAATGATTGGAAATGTGTTCAATTTGATCTACTTCACAAAAGTAAGAACCATAGGTAAACATTGTGTGCATGCTAAGAGCATGGGACAAGTGTAATAATTCAAGTAAGAAGTTGATTACCCGAAATGACAAATAATGAGTAATCGATATGGTGATAAATAAAAGAAGTTTTATTTATACTCAAAGGTTTGAGGCCATATGGGATTAGTATTATTCTTGTGTTTCACATTTGCATGTTTTGACTTCCAGAATAATTGAATTTATTAAGAATAATCGAATTATTCGAACGGGCCACAGTCGTTCATATGTTGGAAGTAGATATGAATGAAGACTATTGTGAATTGGTGTGTGGATTGTCTAAAAGAGTATTAGACATAAGCAGATGTTTGCTTCAACGTTCATGAGTGCTTATGAATATGATTTGAGCATTGGATTAAACCCATGCTCACTTGGATCACTCCATGAATTGTATCACGAGTGATTGGTGAGATGATAATATCTTATATTCTTGAAACCAAGATGTGTGAGTTGTATCTTGTAAATCGGTGGCACATTGATAATATGTAAACGCACTAGTAACTTGGTATTATAAAACATATTATTGTGTGTGATTCGGTGAGTGAGTACAAGCAAGCATTGTATCAAAGTTTATCCTCTCCTTTTATCCAAAGTAGGATAAAAGTGATATCTTTGGGCCCCTCGATGATTTAATGATGAAAAAACGTAAATGCTCGGTCGGGCTAGGGCTAATTTGATTTGTTCAATTAGTCAGTCGTCATAAATCGGGAATCGAGATATAGTACAAAGAGAATGATTTGAAATCATATCTCATATGATATCTAGAATGGAGGAATATATGATCCCTTATCTAAGGACACGCGTATCTGATATGATCAGAGTTGACAACGGCTTTAGAAAGCTACGATTGCAGATCAGGATCTGAAGTCATACGCAGAATAGTTATTAGACTTATCCAAATGGGAGACTGTTGGATTAGTGTCTAAGTCCATAACTATTTTGGTATGTACTTGACCCGATGGTGCATGGTCCTTTTGGGTTGCCTTCACCAAAGCAACTTGATAGGATGAATTATGGAGAGAAAGGATTAAATATGATTTATTAATATATTATGAGAATAATATATTAAAGGAGAAATCATATTGGTTAATTAATATTAGTCAATAATTAATTGGTAATTAGTTTTGTGACTAAAAGAGATTAATTAAAAGTTAAGGGACTGTAATTGTAATTATAAGATAATTGCAGTTTGGGCCATGGATTGTTTTATATTAAGGAGTGGACGAATTTTATGGGGTAACCCAAGAAGAAATCGTCCAAGGCCTTAAAGAAAGGGGTCCATGGGTTGCTTAGGGCTTAAGCATCCAAATTAGGGTTTCCTTGTTAGATAACCCTAATAGCCTCACTATATATAGACCCCTTAAGGCTCAAAAACGTGGTGAACATCTCTTCTAGGGTTAGAACACGTTTTGGGCAGCCTCCATCCTCTCTCCTCTTCATCCTCTTGCTTATGGTGTTTGTGAACCATTAGAGGAGTGACATTTGTGACTCTAAGCTTTCTAAAGACAATACAAGGATATTTGGGATTGTTATTGCTACATAACAATCAAGGTAACATCTTAAACATATTCTTATATTAATATGATTACTTGAATGCTAGAATTAGGGTTTATAGTCTTGGATAACTTGCATGTACAATAGAGAAACCTAGATCCAAGAATTAGGGTTTGTATGAGCACATAGGATGTCTTATGACCAAAACCCATCAGCAACTTCAAATCTGAACTCTCTTTGGTCTCTAAGGCCATAAAGTTACTAGCTTTGACAAGTATGAATCTCTCCTCATGTGTTAGACTTCATTGCAAGCTTAGCTTTGTCATTTTAAGGCTTTAGAGTTTTGCATGCACGTAAAGTTTGCAACTTTACGTGATAAGCATTCCTTGGGAATTTAGATCTACAATATGGAGCCTTTGAATGGATTAAAAGCATCTATATGAATGAAGGTCTGAAGGGACTCAACGAGTGGCATGGTCGACTCGGCAAGTCCGATGAAGATGGTTGTGGGCTCGGCGAGTCGGATGGGTAACTCGTCGAGTCCGATGAAGATTGCCTTGGGCTTGACGATTCAGCTAGAGTCTTCCCGACCCTTGGACATGCATGGACTCGGGAAGTTGCAAGGAAACTCTATGAGTTAGCTAGAGAGTTATTGGCCGCAAACACTAGGAACTCGACGAGTTGCTTAGGTGGCTCGGCGAGTTGACATGCTATGCAGTGACTCGGTGAATGGCTGGATGCACTCGATGAGTTAGGTCAGCATGGACTGTTGACCTTGACCATTGACCTTGGCTATGACCTAGGATTGACTATGTGGATGTAGGGGGTATCTTGGGAATTTATGAACTTTGTGATGTGTTTGATATAGGTGGTGGAGTTTGTGGCGGTGATCCGAGAGTTGAGCTTTCTATTTTCAGTCGACAATTGCGATGTGAGTTATGCTCACTATACTCATGGGTCTAAGGCACCAAGGCTGACCCTTTGGATTGTTATTTGGTTATGTTATGCTAGTATGATCTGTTAGATCGGTATCTTAAAGGGTAGGATAATATTATATGGTATGTGGTATGATTTGTTAGATCGGTATCCTAGAAGTTAGGATAATATTATATGGTATGTGGTATGATCTATTAGATCGGTATCCTAGAGGGTAGGATAATATTATATGGTATGCGGTATGATCTGTTAGATCGGTATCCTGGTAAATAGGATGGTATTATGTGCTCTGTGGTATGATCCGTTAGATCAGTTGTTGTCTATAGACTATTATGTGATTATCTGTTATATGTGCACATGTTTGTTTGGCAGTTGAGGCTTATCTGCTTTGTGCGAAAGCCAATAGACCTGGGCATTCCATCCTGTTGGTTGTGGTTCGTGAGTATTCCATCCCGAGGATGATTGGACTCATAGTATGTGGTCATTCCAACCTGCTGGTTATGGGCCTGGGGTATTCCACCCGAGGATGATTGGACCAATAGTATGTTGGCATTTCAACCTGTTGGTTGTGGGCCTGGGGTATTCCAACCCGATGGTTGACTGGACCCATAGTATGTTGTTTATGATTATATGTGTATTGTCGTGGGTATGGCTATTTTAGGGGAACTCACTAAGCTTTCAGACTTACAATTTAAGTTTATTTTTTCAGGTACATCAGGGGATCGCGGAAAGGCAAAGGCGTGATCATACAACTCCTCATGTTTTGTTATTATTTCTGGGAAAACTCTAATATGGATTATTGTGGAAACAAAATTTGTAGTAACTGTTGGCTTTAAATGTTTTTGAAAATTTTTAAATTGGTCTAAATTTTATGGGTGTTACAAGTGCATAGCCATAAGTACGCCCGACCATATATCTGACTAATCTAAGACAACCAACCCAACCATAGATCTGACTAATCTAAGACATCTTAATACATAAAGTCATTGGCTTTAAGCCATTACATGGCTAGGAAAGGTTCAAAGCATTACTTCATCTATTCTAAGCTACTTTACTCATGCATGAGCCAAAGGGGAAGATCAAGCAAACATTTTTATGAATCTACATGTCCTAATATGCATGAAAGGACAACTAAAACCTTCTGGAGAGTCCCAAACTCATAAGGGTCCAAACTTGGGTACTTTTAGCTCATAAATCTTCAGCCGAAGAGATCTTAAAGAAAACTTGCCAAGGTATAGACTTTATACTTGAGAATGATGTACAAAGATGGGAAGTTTTTGGATCTTCAAGCTTGCTATCACCTTCTTCTTCTTCTTCTTCTTCTTCTTCTTCTCTAACTTCCTTCTTATACTATAAGATCCAAGAACACTCAAAACTTGCAATATCTCACACACAAGCAACTTACACGAGATTAGGGTTTATAAGAGGGTTGGTGGCTGATAAGGGTGGCTAGAAATAAAGTCATAATGCTCTTTAAATTGGGGAAACCCTTAAAATTAAGGTTTAACATTTGGGCTAGTATGCTCGACGTACCACATGTACGCCTAATGTACTAGTTGGCCATCCGCGATCATACACACTACATAAGTACGCTTTGCGTACTTATATGTACGCCCCGCGTACAATCACTTTTGCAAGCCTTTTTCTTTGAGGGACCAAATGTGCCACTTTTGATAAAGATTCAAGAAATGATAAAATGTGTCTTATTTCGGGATGTTACAATTCTCCCCCACTAGAATCAGACTTCGCCCTCGAAGTCATCCTCCATAAACAACTCAGGATATTGCTCACGTATCTCGGGCTCAGGTTCCCACGTCCACTCTAACCTCTCTGGTGCTGCCACTTAACTTTGACCAAGTTCACAACCTTGTTCCTCAAGGTTTTCACTTTTCGATCCAAAATGACTATATGATTCTCTACATAATTCAGGTGATCATCGACCTGAATGTTCTCCAAAGGGACTATAGCTGTCTCATCAACTATACACTTCCTCAGTTGGGAAACATGGAAGGTCTCATGAATTTTCCATTGATTGAATATGTTTTGGATTTATAGCCTGAGTTTATGGTTTGAAAGGAGTTTTGGGTTTCATTTATAGGTTTAAATGGGTTTGATGGGGGTGTTTTCTCCGGTGGCATATGTTGTGGTAATTTAGTCCAATGACAAATGTCGTGGTAATTTAGTTTGGTGACTAAGGCAGTCCGGTGAGACTGAGGATATGTGAATGAGGGATAAAGGGTGTGTGTTTGTGGTGGTGGGGCCAAAATTTATATCTAACATTAAAAAAAATAGTTTAAAATAAATAGATAAGGGTATTATAGTCATTTTATGTTTGATCACTGCAACAAAACCAAACTATAGATGGTCCAAGCGAAAAAAAAAGAATAAGATAAAGACTAAACATGCAAATTACATCAAAACACATGGACGATCCGTGTAATTTACTATTTTATCTATATTGTGTAATAAATTACTGAAATCGCCCTTGCGGTTTAGGATAAATTCTACGTTTATTCGAACATCCTTATGTTTTGGTTTTATTAGTCACTGCAGGACATGGAATGACTTTAATACCCTTATGTATCTACTTTTTGATATATTTATTATTTATCATTATTTATGATTATATAAATGAAAATTGTGGCATACCCTTAAACATAAAATGTTTATTTCTATTGCCCCTCTTACATCCATCTCTCTAAGTCCAAGGTCTTTAAATGCGTCGTCATATTTCGATCCTCGCTTACCAGAAAGTTTATCGCCGCCTACATGAACTCCATCACATATAAATGTTCGTTGCAGTTTCACAAAATTGATACTAGGGCTTTGCAATTTTAATTTTATTCATCAAGGGGAACTTTCATTCGCTGGACCTATGTATGAAGGTTGTTGGGTACGTAATGTTACATGAGGAGAAAAGGGTTTCGTCGATACTAGTAGGGAAGGAGAAAAGAGGAATTAAGAGAATGTGTCTAATATGGAAACAAAATTAAATATATGTTAGAATAGGAATGTTTGTGATTCTGATTTGTGTCGATCCGATATAAAATAACGAAGACGATTATGGAGAAAAAAGGAACAAGAGAGATAGTCACATGTGATAAAATTTGTAAGAAATGTGTATGGGTGGTGGTGGTGGCCATATATGCAAAGAAAATAGGGGGATCGGTAGTAGTGATGATTGTCAAATTTGCAAAAGAAGAGAGAATGAGTGGTAATGGTGGTGACTGGAAAAATCGCCTCATCCGATGGTATGCCAATGACAACAAATAACATTGAGGTGTGGCGTGGGGGGAGAGAGAGAGAGAGAGAGAGAGAGAGAGAGGACTAATAATAAACAATATGCAAAAGAAGAGAAAAGAAGGGGAAATGGTGGTGACTAGAAAATTTGTCTCTGCCGATGATACGTCGATGGGGTGTGTGTGAGAGATGAATGAAAATAA
Organism: Lactuca serriola; assembly: GCF_051521515.1. NCBI lineage: Eukaryota > Viridiplantae > Streptophyta > Magnoliopsida > Asterales > Asteraceae > Lactuca > Lactuca serriola. The sequence goes on from NC_136412.1 coordinate 76,016,482, forward strand.
ATGAATGAAATGTGAAATAAGGCCATTACATTAATTTTATTTTGAACATTAAAACATCAAAAACACTTAAAAAATCAAAAGAGGTATTATACTCATGTATGTTAAGAGACTAAAATGATGTTTGTTTTTTTTGCAAAAGCTCTTTTAACTTATATCTGCGCCGCACAGACAACATGCAAATATTTGGTTCTGCATACTCTTTGTTTTTTAGAAGATTGTATACCTAAAAATATTTACACATTATCTTTTTGGCGCATATATAAACCTATGTCTTTTAATGTATTCTTATCCTTTCCATTGATTCTAATGACAAAAAAAAATACACATTTGGAGTATTCTCATTTTGTGGGCAAAAAAGAAAAAAAAAGCGAAAAACTATCACACTTCATTTCAATGAATCATAAGCTGCAATTTCTATTTTAATTCATTTGCCATAAACTTTTGCAATAAGTTTATTTTAGAAATAAGTTTACAAATAAAATATATTGTTTTTTATTTTTTAAATCTATGTGTAATTATGTCATTTTAGCTTAATAAACTTGTTATTTGTCAATTTTTTGGTATTTATATTTTAAAAAACTTTACGCATATTTATCTAACGATTTTTTATAACAATAATTAAAAAAAATCAAATTTATTATAAAACTTATCAAAATATTTTACTAACTTACATATTTGTTTCCTCATAAAATGAACAATTAATTTGTGATAAATATTGAAAATAGGGTTGTTGTACGATTAAATTTCAATGTTGTTATATTTTAATTATTAAAAATGTCTTTTAAATTAAAAAAAGTCATTTTATTTTATTTAAGTTTTAGTAGTTTATTTTAACAACAAAAACAAAGTTATATATATATATATATATATATATATATATATATATATATATATATATATATATATATGAGACAGTTTAAATAAAAACAGTAAATAATGTAAGAATGTAAAAACACTATTTTTATGTTATTGTTCTGCAATGAATGTTGTATCCACATGTTTATGTTATTTTTCAGTAATAAATAAATGAATAGTCTTAAAATTAAAATTATAATTTAATACAAAAATGCATATACATAAATATATAATAGAATAATTACATTTCAATGAATATATGAATAATCAAATGTTAATATCCATATTAGAATTATTTCAACAATATACATATAAAATATTCATTACAGAATAATAACATAAACATAGTGTTTTTACGTTCTCAAACTATTTAATATTTTTATTTAAACTTTTATATATATATATATATATATATATATATATATATATATATATATATATATATATATATATATATATATATATATATATTGTATTTTATTTATTTATTTATAACGTATGCCACTGACCCTTTCGTTTTTGGGCAATATCCATGTCTACCCATCTCTTTCGCGTCAATTGTTTTGTGCAGTCAAATATATAAACGAACCAGGACTATAGTTCTTGATATTCTCTTTAGTCAGTAAGAGGGGTTTTCTCTCCCCTTTTCTCTCTCTTTCTTGAGGATCTTGTCTTCTACTCAATAATATTCTGGAATTTTCCATAAATCGTTAAAAAGGATTCAAAAGAGAGAACGAAAAAGCCCAAATACATATTATATGAAGATCTAACACTTTGTTTTCTTGGGCTTTTTGCTTGAGGAATATTTGATCGAAGAAAAATGTCTCAAGCTAATTGGGAAGCTGATAAAATGTAAGCTTTTTTTTTGTCCTAATCTTGATTTTTTGCTAGATTTGTGTTGTGGGTATCTTTTAATTTTCGTTGATCAATCATTAAGACAAGTGTTCTAGCAGTCTTATTTTGTGCTTTTCGTCTTTTGCCCCTTTAGCTATTTTAGGGTTTGTGCGCCTTTCTTTTTTTCCCTTTTGCTTTTATCAATTTTGTTCTATGTAGCAATTGGGTTTACTTGATAGATTCACGAATCACTATTGCCACATTTTCAAGATGGAGAAAAGAAACAATTTTCCAATTTAGGTCCTTCAAATTTTTTTTTTTGGGTACTTAAATTTATTCATTTATTGTCTTCATGATGCATCTAATATAGCGTCCAAAGCTCAAAATGTTTCTCCTTTTGGTTTCGACTAACTTTTTTCAGTAGATTTTGATTTATATTCCGCGTACTTGACCTGAATTAGCTTTTATTTGTGTAAAGATTCAAACTTTATGTAGTTGTTTGACTAAATTCGTGTTTAATTTGTTATTTGCTTTTTATCAATTAACAGGTTAGATGTTTATATACATGACTATTTGGTAAAGAGGGATTTAAAAGCCTCTGCTCAGGCATTTCAAGCTGAAGGAAAAGTCTCATCTGATCCTGTTGGTATGAATCAATTGCAAAGATTATGTAAAACAAGAAACATCTTTTGTATTTTTTTTATGTACATTTTATCAAATTGTTTAAAATTTTCTCATAAATTCTAGCTATCGATGCCCCTGGTGGCTTTTTATTCGAATGGTGGTCTGTATTTTGGGACATATTTATTGCAAGGACTAATGAGAAGCACTCTGAAGTTGCAGCTTCCTATATTGAGGTCAGTTTAAGCTCTCATACTTTTTTAATCTTTTTATAAATTCCTCCATTTTTATAGCATATGGACATGGAATCACCAATTTTCTTTCATTATTTAACCTTTTATCACTTTCTTTCCATAATTCAAGACACAGTTAATCAAAGCAAGGGAGCAACAACAACAACAACAGCAACAACAACAACCACAACAATCGCCTCATCCACAACAACAACAACAACAGCAGCATCAACAAATGCAAATGCAACAACTTATATTGCAACGCCAGGCCCAACAAGCCCAACAGGCCCAACAGGCCCAACAACAACAACAACAACACCAACAACAACACCAACAACATCAACAACAACAACACCAGCAACAGCAACAGCAACAGCAACAACACCAACAACAACAGCAGCAGCAACAGCAACAAAGGAGAGATGGGGCCCACTTACTAAATGGGGCTTCAAATGGGCTTGTGGGAAATGATCCACTTATGAGACAAAATCCAGGAACTGCTAATGCCATGGCTACAAAGATGTATGAGGAGAATTTGAAAGTGCCACTTTCTAGGGATTCTTTAGATGATGCTGCTATGAAGGTAGATCTTTTATTCTTTCTTTTAAGTTTTTTGATTCTAAAGTTAGTAACTTTTTTGTGTTATCAATATGAATTGTTAAAAATCTTTAACAACAAGTAGATAGGGGAAAAATAGTTAGATTTATACTTGCTACAAGCCTACAAGAAAACTTATTAAAGGGTAGAGTAACTTAATTTCGTATATTACCTTCTTAAATGATCATAAAGATTCAAGTATTTGATTATGATTATTCACTATCACATAATCTTTATCAAAATAGGTTAACCGTTTACTTTTTAGGTCAAAGCTCTAATGTTACCATTGTGATTTGTTGAAATTCCCTAACAATTATGATTATGGAATTTAATTTGTTATAAAATCCATACAACTCTTGAGAATTGGTAAATTGGGATGTTAAGAAGGGTTTTTTTTAAGGTAATGTAATTGTGCTTATGGTTATTTAATCATTTAGGGTTCAAATAATCGTTTTTTTTTACTTGCTATATCAAAACTGATTAAAGATTGCATTTATGTTATTATGTATTACTTCCCTAAATAATCATAAATACGTTAAACACGTTATACTATTGAGTAACTATCAAGTTTCTACTTTTTCAATATTCACATCCTCAACAAGAAATATGTTAATGGCATTATATTTTATGACAACATACTACGGAAATATTGTCTACTTTAGTTTGTTATAAAATTGCTAAGCCTGAAGTCATAATTATATAACATTAACAATAATTTTGTTAATGTTATATAATTATGTGACAACATGGTAGACCTAGAAAGAAGGTAGTGTTCAATTTCTTTCAAAATCTATATCAATCTTTCAATAAAAGTAGTCCATAAAAAGAAAAGCTTTAAATGTACGTGTTGTTGTTGAAACATTGAGAGTATTAAATATCTTTGTTGCATGCTATCTGAAATACTTTATTTTTTGTTTTCTTTTTTCATTTTTGATTCAGCAAAGATATGGTGAGAATGTTGGCCAACTTTTGGACCCAAAACATGCATCGATTTTGAAATCAGCTGCAGCTGGACAACCTTCAGGGTAATGTTTTTTTTCATATTGTCACAAAAACATCTGAAAAAGAAAAAAAAAACATAATTTGTAGCAAGTTTTATATTGCAATTTTCATAGAAACATCAAACAACGAGAACTTTTAGTTATAAATCATCATAAATTGAATCATTTCATACTTACACCATGTTTCCTTAAACGGAAACCCTATTATTTATTTTGGATGCATTACTTTCATAATAGAACAGATTCATCATAGCATTTATTTGGAACCGATTTTTATTTTTATTTTTAAAGGCAAGTGTTGCATGGAACATCTGGAAGCATGTCTCCTCAAGTTCAAGGTCGAAATCAACAGCTTCCAGGATCTACACCAGTGAGTATCTTAAACCCCAAGTTTGCTAATTTTATAAAAAAATCATTAACAAGTATTTCATTTCATTACACTACATAAAAAAGCACATAGATTGTAAAGTATACATTGATTCTTTTGGTGTTAAATCTTTTAGTGCTATTAATTAGTGATATGATCTAATTTGGAAATAATTAGGAGATAAAGACAGAGATGAATCCAATATTGAACCCCCGAGCTGCGGGCCCCGAAGTGTCATTGATTGGAATTCCTGGTAATGTTTTCACATTTACTAATAAAGACACCAATTAAATATTTTTTGACTTAAATATTTGATTTAAACAAGATTCAACCAAATGATGCTTTTAACTATCAATTCATTTAACCAAAATTCGATTTTACAGGATCAAATCAAGGTGGTAACAACTTGACATTGAAAGGATGGCCTCTCACGGTGAGTTCATGGATCATTTAATGGCATGACAAGCTTTCTAGGGCTATTTTTTATGATGAGGATCACGAGGGCATTTATGTCTTTTTCACAAACAAGAGATCGATACTCGATAGCGAGTCTACGTCGTGCCTTGTTCATCTTTTTGGATGGGACAATAAATTTGTAGATTTTGTCCTGTTGACATTAGTCTGAGTCCCAGTCCAACGCACGACAAACACAGTACAATTTGTTTTGTCCTGTGTCATGCAGGACAAGACAAGACAAGACAAGACATCGCATAACATAACACAACCATGTGTACTGTATTTGGCATGCATTGTATCAGAGACTAAATAAGGGTAATGTCAGTGTGACAAAAGACATAAATGCCCTCGACCTCTTGTGTGTGCAGAGAGACATAAATGCCCTCGTCATCTTCATCCTCGAAAAAAGCCCTAGAAAGTTTGTCCTGTCGTGTGTAACAAACACAACTTTAATGACTTGTCATAGTAAAATACAACCCGTTAACAAATTCCATTTGAAAATTTTCCAAATTTTGCAAAAAGACATAAATGCCCTCGTCATCTTCATCCTCGAAAAAAGCCCTCCTGTGTAACAAACACAACTTTAATGACTTGTCATAGTAAAATACAACCCATCAACAAATTCCATTTAAAAAATTTCCAAATTTTGCAAAAAGACATAAATGCCCTCATCATCCTCATCTTCGAAAAAAGCTTGTCCTGTCCTGTCATGTGTAATAAACACAACTGTAGCGACTTGTAATAGTAAAATACAACCAACGAACAAATTCCATTTGTAAAAATTTCCAATTTTTTGGCATATTTTCTTGAATGGGGGTATGATAGGGTTTGGATCAGCTGCGGTCTGGTCTACTGCAGCAACAGAAGCCATACATGCAGGGCTCCCAGCCTCTTCATCAGCTACAAATGCTAACACCACAGCATCAGCAACAGCTTTTATTGGCACAACAAAACATGACATCACAATCTGCTAATGATGAAAGCAGAAGGCTGAGAATGCTTCTTGGAAATCGAAGCATGAGCATGGGGGGTAAAGATGGTATTTCTAATTCGGTTGGTGATGTTGTTCCAAATCTTGGATCACCTATGCCTGTTCTACCTCGTGGTGATCAAGATATGCTGCTCAAGGTGCCTTTTTTTTTTTTTTTTTTTTTTTAAAATATAATTGGATACTTTGGAGTTTTGATGATTTGATAGTTTTAAAAAACATATATAATCCATTTCCAAACAAATCAGGCATTTCGTTACTTGGGTATGTAAGAATAAAGCATGATATTATATCTTTAAATAACCAAAAAAACACACCTTTTGTAGTTAAAAATGGCTCAGCTACAGCAGCAACAACAACAACAACAGCAGCAGCAGCAAAATGGTAACCCACAACAGCAACAACAACAACATCTTCAGCATTCACTCTCTGCTCCTTTAATTCAAAATTCAAATTTAAATCTTCAACAAGAAAAGATAATGGGGACAAGTAGTGTAACAGGAGATGGGAGCATGTCAAATTCCTTTCGTGGAAATGATCAGGTTACACTTTTTACCAAATATAAAATTTATGTTGTGATTAAAAGTTATACGACTATTATGTGTAAAAAATAAGCGTATGAATATGTTTTAAAATCCAGACTGGAAGAAAGAGAAAGCAACCCGTGTCTTCCTCGGGGCCCGCAAACAGTTCAGGAACTGCCAACACAGCGGGCCCCTCACCGAGCTCTGCACCTTCAACCCCATCAACTCATACACCTGGAGACGTGATCTCAATGCCTAATTTGCCACATAACACAACTTCTTCAAAGCCTATGATGATGTTTGGCACCGATGGTCCAACCACTCTTGCCTCCCCTTCAAATCAATTGGTGAGGGCATTTTCGTCTTTTGTATGTTGTACAAAAATACAAGGTGAATTTGCCTTTTAGTTCTTATTGGCAATATAATAAAATTTTGCAGTGGGATGATAAGGACATTGTGCAGGCTGACATGGATCGTTTTGTAGAGGATGGATCTCTTGATGATAATGTGGAGTCTTTTTTATCTCATGATGATACGGATCCAAGGGATCCAGTTGGACGTGGTATGGATGTAAGCAAAGGTGAGTCACCTGGTATATTTTCTATCTATCACTCTTTCTTTTTCACTTTATAATATACATAAATAACCAATTAAATTAATATTTATTTTCAATCTGTTGTTAGAGTTTACATTTACGGAAGTGAGTTCTGTTCTTGCGAGTGCAAGTAAAGTGGTGTGTTGCCACTTCTCATCTGATGGGAAACTTCTTGCAAGTGGTGGACATGATAAAAAGGTAAATCACCAAAATCCATCAAATTATATAAAGCTACAATTGGGTAGATGTTTATTTCAAAAGTTTAATGTCATAATAAGATTTTTTTTTTTTTTTTTTTTTTTTTTCTTTTTGAAGGCTGTATTGTGGTATACAGATTCATTAAAGCCAAAGACAACTCTTGAAGAACATTCATCATTGATCACGGATGTGAGATTCAGCCCAAGCATGCCACGCCTTGCCACCTCATCTTTTGATAAAACTGTCCGTGTTTGGGATGCTGATAATGTTAGTTACTTCACCTTTTTTATACTCGATTCAAAATATGTCAAAAATATAGAAAAACACATTTATTTATTTTGAGTTTAAATTACAGCCTGGGTTTTCGCTGCGTACATTTATTGGGCATTCTGCATCGGTGATGTCATTAGACTTCCACCCGAATAAAGATGACCTCATCTGCTCGTGTGATGGGGATGGCGAAATAAGATATTGGAGCATAAATAATGGCAGCTGTTCACGTGTATTCAAGGTTTAAAAAAAAAAAAAAAAAACTCACAACCATCATATGCATATGTATATATAGGGAAAAGTTCAATAGAGAACCATAATTATGTGTTCTTCAAGGAACCAAATCTTTTTTTTTTTAATTTCTAGAGCTTATTCTTTATCGAAAAAAAATCTAAAAATATCTAAATTCATATATTAACATTGTGAATGCGAAACAGTGAATCCGGATTCACGTCGTGAATTTTCAAAGATTCACATTGTGAATTTGACGAAAAAAAAAAATTCAAATTTTATATCATTGGAAAAAGGATAAAAAATTATGAATATATATATATATATATATATATATATATATATATATATATAATTCTTGATGATTTAACCATTTTGAATATTATTTTATTAAATATATGGATCAGGGTGGGACGGCACAAGTGAGATTCCAGCCGCGCCACGGAAGATATCTTGCAGCCGCGGCGGAGAATATCGTGTCGATACTGGACGTTGAGACACAAGCGTGTCGACATTCATTACAGGTTATTTTCTTTTATTTGGTTCTTTTTATAGCGATGAGATTAGGATGCTATTAATATATAATACAAAAAAAATAATAAGTTTTCATTTTTTGTACATCTATGATGATTTATTTGGTTGGGATATTGCATATGTAGGGGCATACAAAACCGATCCATTCGGTTTGTTGGGACCCAAAGGGCGAGTATTTGGCGTCTGTTAGTGAAGACTCGGTGAGAGTTTGGTCCCTTATGGCTGGAAATGAAGGAGAGTGTATACATGATCTCAGCTGTAATGGAAATAAGTTTCATTCTTGTGTTTTTCATCCTAGTTATGCTTCTTTATTGGTCATTGGTTGTTACCAGGTCAGCTTTTAATCTGTTAATTTGTTGTAACAAACTCAACAACCCCGATTAATGCATAATGCATTTTTTTTTTTTTAAATATATGCAGTCTTTGGAGCTATGGAACATGTCAGAGAACAAGACAATGACACTGTCAGCTCATGAAGGATTAATTGCGGGTTTGGCATTGTCAACAGTTACAGGTTTGGTGGCTTCGGCTAGCCATGATAAGATTGTTAAACTTTGGAAATGAAAAAAAAAAAAAAATACAGAAAGTTGTTGTGATTCGATGTGTTGTACACCCACCACTCGAGACCAAATTCTGTTTTTTTTTCCTTTGTTTCAAGTGTTGTCAAATGATGTAGTTTGTGTTGCTTACTGGTCTAATGTTGTTGTGTATTGTTTGTTTTATAGCCATGTTGGTTTTTTTTTTAATCTAATTGTTGCAACTTATATTAGTTTATAGTTTGTTCCTGTTGCAATCAAGTTTGGACTAATGGATAACCATTGAACTCATAACTTTCACCTTCACAATGGGGTATTAATGTTTATAGCTTTTTGGGACAACTTTACCCTCTTTTTTTTTTTTTTTTTTTTTTAATATCAGATCTTTAACACTCTTTTCTTAAAATGAAAACCGGGTTTTCAACTTAGAGATTCAAGTACACCATTATAAATGTGCCTTATAACCATTTTATTTTACCAATAAAATTTATTATTAATTTTATAAAGATCACTTCAAAGTGCATGTATTATTTATTGTCTGGATTAATTATTAACTAAATAAATATTGAGGATATTACAAGAGAAAATTACAAATTCAATCATTTTTTTTGGGAAAGAGACATACGCATTAGGCAAAGCAAAATTTGGTTATTTTTCTTAATGACTTTTCAAGTTTTAGCCAAAAATTAACCAGATATAAAAAATTACGATCAAAATCTTAGATGGTTAGCATCACTGCGATTTCAGCAGCAACTTGGGCTGTGATTTCAGCCCATAGGCTGATAGTAATTAAACCATAAAAATCAGAAATGTACATTTATTTTAACATTTTCAAGTTGAAGAATACTCTCTGCCCTCTCTAATGGCCGAAGATTGTGCACCTCTAATAATTTTGTAAGTTATGTGGTTTTTTCTTGTTTTGTTTGTGCTTTGTTAGATTTCATACATTGAGAAAAACTATGTATACCCAACTTGTACGTTTTGCTTTGTGTAAAAAATTGTAGATTTAGAAAAAAGTTAGAAAGGAAATCGTAAATGGTATGAGCCATCTGCAATGGCACAAGTTCCTAATGCATGACTCGTGCATCAGTGACTTGTAACATCACAAATGGCTCATGCCACCTTCAATTTCATGGTGGTCTGTTGATCTTCAATTTCATGGTGGTTAGTTGTGATTTTGTTTCCTTGAAGCCCTCAAGTGTGATTTGCTCTCAAATGAGACAAATCACTTATGTATAAAAAAGTGTTTATTACTTTGTTTTGTATTATCACTATGTAATTTGTTACCATGTACAATGACAAATCTACATTGATTTTTTTCTTATTATTGCATTGTACATTCAAGTGCGGTTACTTAGAACCAATAATATAATGGTAAGAATTTAATAGATACTAATGTCAATTCAATTATATGTTGTAAATATATGTGTAGCATGATTATAAGTGTATAAATTTTTTGATTGTTGATTAGGTAAATTTATAAAAGGTATATTTTTTGCTTATTATAGTATCATACTTTAATTTGTTCCTATTATAATATTTTATAATGACAAATCTAGCTAGTTATACTTAATTTTATTCATATAATAACGGTATACATGTTGTAAGCTGCCTAAAATATACTTACATAGTACAATAAGTACATTGCTATTCCGGTGAATGGTGGACGTGTGTAATAAAAAAAAAATATTGATTGTACTTTGTTCTATATCATCATTATGTAAAATGTTACCATGTATTGTACAATGATATATCTACCTAAATAAACAACATATGATTAAAGAAAACATTAAAAACAATAAAAAAAAAAAGACTAACAATCACACAATTAAATGAAATTAAGTTAAAAATTGGAAAAACTGAACTCTATTGTTTAACAAACCAAAGTTAATGATTAAATTTTAAAAATAAATTACCATAGATTAGTCATAACACACAAAGGGCAAAATGGTAAAATCCCAGCAATAAGGAATAACATGCAAAAATAAAAAACAATTGTAATTGTGTCATTGTACATAAAATATGGTGATAATGATTAAGTGTGAGACTTAAAATAACAACAATAATTTTAGTCATAAATAACATATTAATGAAAAAAGCATCAAAAGGCCATAAAACAAATACCAAATCAATAAAGTAACTTAGTATGAAATGAAATTAAGTTAAAATGAAAAGTCAAATGTGAAGTTTAATTACTCTAAAGTCAAGTAGGAATATCATCATCAGTAGACTCCTCACACAATTTTGGAAGTTGACGCTTCTTTGGTGTTATTGACGACCCGATACATGATTCTTCTTAAAAATCAACTTCTATTTGAGTAGAAGCTACCTAATTATAAGAATATAAACATGAAAGTAACAATAATGAAAAATAAACATAATATAAGAAAAATAGATGACAATAACAGATGAAGTAAAAATATTACCATAAAGTAATGAAATTAGAAAATATAAACAATATGTTGTAACTTACTTGAATGTCTTCAACTTGTTGTAAAGTGTAGCTAGAAGTAAGTGTGGTACAAATATAAGTTTCAATATATTTTCATGACCAACCTAATTGAAATATCAATCATAATAATAAGAAAAATACCACAAAAAAATAAACAAACTTTATAGAAATAATAATAATAATAATAATAATAATTAACACATACATTCTCACTTTCTTCGTCTTCCACATCATTTACAGCAGATATACATGTTTCAACACCATCATTTTATTTACTATGACAAACATCCTACGCATATAAAAAAATCAATTGTAACACACATAAAGTGTAAGATTGACATAAATTAGCAAAAAAAGTAATTATAATTACCATTGTTGAAATTGTTGATGGTATGAAATCAAAACATGGTCCCCATAACGCTAGATCTGATAGCTCCCATTCATAATCAGAAATTTTAGACAAAGATTCATATTCATCTTCGACTATATAATCATCTTCATCATTTCTTAGAACAACCGTACTATTATCAATCGTGGGAGTATTCTTAAAGGAGTTATCAACACGTTTTATGTCACCGTTGTACTTAGTTATAGTAAACAGACGCACGTAGTGTGGTGACATATTGAATTTGTCTACCTTAATAGTAAAAATAACCTTATAAGCACATAAATTTTCGAACAGAAAATTCTATACCCATTTAGGATCACCAACACCCTAAAATACATGAGAAAATATTAACATACTTATAAAGCAAATCCCCCTCCCCCTCTACACACACACACACACACACACACACATATATATATATATATATATATATATATATATATATATATATATATATATAGCTAGGTTCAAATGTGGATTGACATCTATTGTGCGGACGTGTGGACAATGCTATTCTATGAGAATGACAAAGAAAATATGTTATTTGATAATATGAATACGTTCAATCATACATAACTATTGTAATTATCACACATTCTCACAAATTAAATTGTCTATAAGGTTATTATAGACTTTTTTTATTATTCAGATTTTGTCAAAATGTTGTCACAATGTTTATTAAGTTGTATTATGTAAGAATGAAAATGAGTGAAATACGATGCGTGAGAACAAAAATGAATAAGAATTAGTGAGGATGAATAAAAATGACAATAATTGTGAGGTTGAACGTATTCACAATACTAAACAACTTATTCTTTTAGTAATTCTCATAGAATAGCACTGTCCACACGTCCGCACAATAGTTGTCCATCCACATTATAACCTAGCCCTATATATATATATATATATATATATATATATATATATATATATATATATATATATATATATATATATATAGACACACACACATACATATATATTTAATATTCTCATCTAAATAAAAGAAAACAAATGTATATAGAATCAAACCTCTAAAAGACTCTTATTAACTAATTCATCAATAGTATAACCAATAAGAGGAAAAGCAGTCTCGTTCAAAAGAACACATATGATCTCTTCTCCTTCATCCATTATTCATAAAACCAATTTATACCTATATAAATAAAGTTGATAAGAATAATATTTAAAAAGTAAATGTATAAAACATACTTACGATTGTCAATACACTATAAAGCAACAACATGACATGTGTAAGATAAATTGATAAACATGTCATATTACAGTTAAATTTTGTCAAAAATATGTAAGTACTTACATAAGACTAAAAAATCAATCTCCTTCACTGGAAGGCTTAAATACAATTAAGATGAACCTGTTGTCTGTAATGTTGGAACACCTAATACAAAAAATTGTTATAACAAACATAAAAAATATTAAGTACAATGTTTTTGTTAAAAAACCATACCTCCGAAAAATGAAACTTTGCAAGAAGTGAGAATGACAACTACATTACCATTGTTGCTTCTTATATCTTCATTTGTGTACTAAGTAGCAAGTTTTCTCCAAATCGAGACACTAACTTTCATACCCATAGATGTTATTTTTCAAAGAGAATATAATTAATATATATTTTATTTTATAAAAAATGTAGGTAATTGTTTTATATAACATACGTTTCATCTGATATAAATATTGTACGCATGTCTGAATTATAAGCATGGCCTTTTCCAACAATTTTTTATACAACACCCCACTCACAAATACGTCCAATAACGTCTACAAAAAGCTACATGTTACTAACACATATATTTTAAGAAGACAAAAAATAATAAAATGTTAACCTGATAGATATTTAACATCATTAACACGTGCAGAAAGCTTGCAGAATGGAATGAAATTGAAAGAATATCGTTCAAACAACGACAATGGAAGGTTAGAATTTGAAACTAATGTACCATCGAAGAAGTTAACATATATATCTTTCTGTAGTGGCCGATAAAATGTACATTATTCAATAACTTCAAACTTATGTATCCTATAAACACTTCCTTCTATGAATTTGTTTATGAATGAGTCTATAATGAATGAGGAATGGTTGCATAGATGCACGATTTTTGTAAATAAGAAAGAGTTAGACAAAACAGGAAATTATATTGATAGCAATATATGTTGATAGAAAGAAAAAAAAATTGCATTTTGATCGGATAAGATTAGGTCAAAAGAGATGACCCGATTGTTGATAGGATTGTATGTTCTCCACATATGGGAAACAATTACATGCACTTTCCATTTGTTTGTTATATTAGGACGTAAATCGCTAACCAAACGATAATCAGTAATCATCTTCACCAATGATTTCCTACATTTGTAACATCCAGATACATAAGAATAAAAGAATATAAGTATGCTTGTATAACCATACATGTACTATATACTGCTAGATAGTTGTATATGCAACAACATTTTATGTATTTTACTATTTATGTAACCGTTCTTTTGTCCAAAATATGCAAAGTATGTATTAAATGATGAGGAAATAGTGCAACATGAAAACCTTAAACTATTAAACATCAAATGACAAGTTGTAAAACACATATTTCTAAGTATTAACAACCATTTGACAAATAGCAGAAAATACCAAACCATATAATTTTGTTACACAAATCGGCAAATCCAGGAGAATCTGATCAAAACAGGACCATAAGATACATAGAAATCAATGAAGATAAAAACAGGGGTAAAATCGACATGAAGGGCAGCCAAATCTTAAATTGGACGATTGCAAAAGAAAGAAAACAAAATTTAAAAGCTAGAGAATATAAGAATGAAATATGTATGCATGAACTTACAATACTCAAGCACAAGCTATTTTGTTATCCGTTTATGTTAAAAATTATACCTGAATTTTGAAGAAGAAAACAGTTGGAGTAATGTGAAAAGAACGTGCAAATGTGCGTGATAAGGGTTAGGATGGATGGGTATTTTGGGTATAAGATTAGCACCAAATAGGAAAATTTTTAGGTGATTCCTAAATCATTGGAAATTTCAAAATAAATTATGGGTTTTTTTTATCTGAATAGTCTACCAAATAGGAACCAAATTATAAATTATTTTCTATTATATAAATACCAACCCAATATATAAGACTAACAAACAATTTTGTAAAGTGTATCTCATCTATCGTATTTTTACTTTTCAATTTGTCAATTCTTCACACGAATTAGAAATCTGTTCATTTAATAATAAAGAAGAGTATAATTGTGATTTGAAATTAATTATCATAATAACTTGAAGAAAATTAAACAACTTGTTCATAATAAAACTAATCTTTCATGTGATATTGAAAATGCACACAATTTAATGAGTATCGTCAAAAATGGACACATACATGTAGAAATATACATAACAGGTGACAGGATGTGTAGGGGCAAAATAGTCACTCAGAAAATAAAATCAAATAGCAATGAAGTATACCCTCCAACAAAACAATAAACATATATTCTGATACCAAATTTTCATATAACATGAGGATTATTGATAAAAAAAATTTCTAATAACCTGTAAATCCTTCATTTAAACAACGAATTCGGTTTATAAACTTTTTCAATGTGTTTAATATTTGTAGTCATTGATTGTCATTAAAAAAATAATGAAAAAAAAAATATTAAGATGGTCATGTTTGATTTTTAGTTAGCATACACATCTAATAAGTTGAAAAGTTCAATTTTGTTGTATTTATTAAATGTGATTTATGTTTGAGGATACAGGGTACCCCTGGAACAATTGTGAATATTGCAAAAGGTTATAAAGGTAGAATAAGAAAAAAAAAAAGGTGATTAGTGCCCTTAATTTATAATTTTCTATTACTGCAAATATATGGAATAAAACAAATTGAACTTTAATACTTTCTAAAAATAAAAATTTATTCCACTATTACTAATCCAACAATAATGTCCCCTGTAAAACTACCTGGTAAGATATTTTCTTATGTACAGTATATTTATTTTGCCGGGTTCATGTAAAAAGTTATCATTTTGACATTTTTCACAATTTTAGTCTTTAACCATTTTGACATTTTCACAAATTCCATATTCTTACATTTGGACATTTTTTACTTATTTACATTTTGACCTTTCTGGCATTTTAAAAATAGACATACAAAATTACCATATTGATTATGTTACAATTTTATAT
This sequence comes from Lactuca serriola, assembly GCF_051521515.1. Classification (NCBI taxonomy): domain Eukaryota; kingdom Viridiplantae; phylum Streptophyta; class Magnoliopsida; order Asterales; family Asteraceae; genus Lactuca; species Lactuca serriola. The sequence goes on from NC_136412.1 coordinate 76,032,359, forward strand.
TTTGAATTATAATGACATTTTGGCTATCATCAGTTTCACCTCTTGAATCTTGATTCAATATGCACCATAAGAAACACCTCGATGCAGCCTTAAGTAGTCGATTGAAACTTCATAGTTTTAAATCAGTGGCATATTGAACTACTGATCATATACAATTTTTCATAAATAGAATCTAAGTTTTCTAGCATCGGGGGTAAAATGGTAAAAACAGAGGGTTGGTTTTTACAATATATGAGGAAATAGACTAAAATGAAAGGTGATTTTCATTATTTTCGGTTAGTATCTTTTTTGTTAAATAAAATAAGCTTGAAGTCTAAATAGTTTGTAAAAAAATTTACTTTTGTTGTATAACTGTTTTGTTGAACATCGTTTTTAATTCTATTAGACCATGCGGTATGGGCCAAACGAGAAGAAACGGTGATGACGTGGCACGCCTCAACGGCGTCGTGACGGGGGGAACACCGCCCCCCTATTCGTTTTTGCTCGTCGAGGTTGAATCTCGTGGCCGTCGCGACCAGATGAAACGCATGAAATTTAAACGTTATCAAACGTTTAAATGACAACGGTTAAAAAAATTAATTATTAAAAAAAACCATTTACCCTGTAAATACCTACCATTTTATAAAAAATTTCACACACTTTCTCTTCTCCTTCTACATAGTTTCAGTTATCTTCAAAAAAAAAATATGGACCCTTTCGACTCGTCCGATGATTTAGATGACGATATTTTCTTCAGGATGATGTATCATTATTACACTACTGACCTGCTACAACCAGACCCAACCCCGCTACTAACAAGACGTGCGATGTTAAACAGAAATCGCGAGGAAGGATACGGACATCTATATCGTGATTACTTTGCGGATAATTGTGTATATGGGGCGAAAGACTTCAAAAGAAGATTTCGTTTGAGTAGGGATGTGTTCTTACGAATCGCCAACGCCTTGGAAAGCCGGTATCGCTTCTTTACTATACTTTTATACAAAATAAATAAAAATGTAATACATGTTTCTTTAATTTTACAACATATGCAATATATTTTTAAACTGTAGTTAATTTATATTTAGGTACGAATTTTTTCAATTAAGATATGATGCTAGAGGTAGACGAGGGTTTACAACGTTGCAGAAATTTGTTGCGGCCATTCGTTTGATGACTATGGGGGAGTCACCCGACACCATGGACGATTATATGAGAATGTCCAAAAGAACCGCAAGAGAGAGTTTGTATACATTGTCAAGGGTGTTGTTGAAACATTTGAAGACGTGTATTTGCGGAAACCTTCGTTGCATGATTTGCAAGAATTGTATGCGGCGCATGAAGAACGCCATGGGTTTCCCGGAATGATTGGAAGCATTGATTGCACACAATGGAAATGGAAAAATTGTCTGGTAGCATGGAAAGGGCAATACACAAGTGGTCATCACGGATCCCTTCGTTGGTTTTAGAGGCCATTGCTTCTCAAGATTTATGGATTTGGCATGCATTTTTTGGGGTTGCGGGTTCCAACAACGATGTCAACGTTCTTGATCAGTCGCTAATATTCGACGATCTTTTGAATGGAAAGGCCCCGGATGCTCCTTTCACGGTGAATGGAAACGAATACAAATATGGGTATTACCTTACAGATGGAATATATCCTCAGTATTCCACATTCGTGAAGACATTCCGCCTCCCGGTTGAAGAACGAGACAAATTTTTTAAGAGAAGACAAGAAGGAGCACGTTAGGATGTGGAACGTGCTTTTGGAGTGCTGAAGGCGAAGTGACATATAGTTGAACATGCAACACGACCATTGGATTTAGAAACTCTACGATATATCATTTATGCATGTATCATAATGCATAACATGGTAGTAGAAGATAAATGGCGAAATATTGCACACTATATCCCAACGGAACCCAAACACGTTCAGTTTCAACCAGGAACAACAAATTATTTACATCGCGTTGTTGACATTCAGGACACAAATAAACATAGACAACTTCGAGAGGACTTGGCGGATTATGTCTTTTATGGTAACAATAACGATAACGAATAACATTGTATTTTTTTTTGTGAATTTGGATGTTATTTCTTTTTTTGTTTTTGGATGTTATGTGTAATTTAATCTTTATGTTAATTTTAATCTTTAAAAATTATTATATGTTATTTATAATTTTTAAACATTATTTTTTATTTATTATGTTATATTTAAAAAATATTTGTCTAAATTAAAAAAATGAAAAAAAATAAAAAATAAATTATAAAGTGGAAAAAAAAAGTTGGTGTCATAACAAGATACAACATGGTGACCATTTCCCAACTTGGTGTTATAACACCATTAATGATGTGGCATGTGATGTGCCACCAAAATGGTATTACATCTAGTTGCTCACACCTAGTGCTCTTAACATATGCACCTGGGAAGTTGAAAGCATAAAGTGATTTTTTTACACTTACATGGTTTTTAATTAAGGCAATGTACTTTTGAATATATATATATATATATATATATATATATATATATATATATATATATATATATATATATATATATATTAAGTCATTATACTTTGGAAAATCATAACATTGTCGTTCTAAACTTTTTGTGTTTAATACTCTTTGTTATTTATATACAATATAGAACCGCACATTATATTCGCATATGCTTTGGTATCAATGAATGCTATAATAGGAACAAATGAAAGTATAATGTTATAAAACAAATTAAACTCGATCACAGACAGGTATAACAATAGTTCTTTGAGTACATTAGTAACATACAAGATTAAAATCATAAAACACATACCAACCTAATTTTATGATTAAAACTATAAATTACCATAAAAACAAAGAAATGAATGTTACACAAATTAAACAAAATATTAAAAAAAAACAAAGAATAATGAATACATTGTGATATATCTAGAATCACATATTTCTACTTGGCATAGTGACTGTATCAAAATCCGAACAAAATGAAAACACTTCGTGACAACGATGAATCAGAATAACATATTTGATTCTATTTCCTCTAAAGAAAGAAAGTTCATTGTTTTGATAATCCCACCATTCGTGTGCTTCCGCATTTTCATTAGTCACAACAACTTTAATCCACTCATTCTGAATGAAAACCCAAATACCCCATATATGATCCCCTTTTAGACAAAAAAAAACCCAAATTTCTATCAAATTTTATTAGTCTTGATGTATATGACATGCAATGTATATGTGTATAATTTGTTATTAGAGGGATATTTAAATGAAACCCGTCATGAAAGAAGTAATGGATACTCTAATGCCATGAAAGAAGGATGAAGTTCAGATATCCTCCTCACGATTCCGTTACCACGCACTTCAATAAGCACATCACGAGAATCAATAGGACTACCATCACCTGGAATCAAAGCAGCTACTTCAGCTACAGTGGGTAGATTATACTGCCTACCATCTTTGTTACGTTGACCGATTAAACGAAGTGTAACTGGCTACATCGATGAGCCATGGAATCTATCTTTAGCCATCCTAAATGCTTTCACCAATGGGTTAGTCTCATCTAGCATAAGAATTAGTTCTTGAACCAAGCATCAAAGAATGGACTGATAGCGATCTCATCGTCGATGACGGTCTCATTGACGATATCGATGTCGTTATCTGTTGACGTTAGGTATAAAAATGATCTTCGATCTCATTTTCAGTATCATAAATGTACAACTGGGCAAATCTTGGACGCCCATAGTCATGGGTTGGGAACAAACTTCCAATCCTATGATGATTATGTCCATTCAAATGAAATGTATATGACCCCTCTTCCGTCATTATAACTTTTATGAAATTTTCCTCCAGTTGAAGTGAACGAAAACATTGCATTTATAATCTTAATGTTTTCTCTGAAGACTTTTGACCGTCGATCACCATTGTAATCCAATAAGTTGTGCAATAGTGGAGGAGGATCCCTAAGGAAAGGAACTTTTATCTTTCCTTCACTACAACATATGGAGAATTTAGGATTTGATGGCAAATATTTTTTTATAGTTCGCTCCTCTTACCATAAAATAGCTTCACAATGTATGCACGTTGTCACACCCCCTAAGCAGAACAACGGAAACGTTCGGGGGCGGAGGACGTCATATTCAGTATCATAACAGTTCATAGTAAGGAAAGTACACACCACCATACATATAAAGGTTTCAAAATGTTTACATATTTGTATTTGTTACATGTTGAAAAGATAAATACATAAACAGCTTTCAAAAGAAGTAATTAACGTCAGACCGTTAATCCCCAAAAGTTGGTTTCCCAACCTGCTTAGCGGTTCCCTGAGAATACAAGTTATTTCAAAGAAAAAGTGTCAACAATTAAGTTGGTGAGTTCATAAGCGGTTTTGAGAAAATGTATACCATTCCAAAGTTCGTGCGTTTTCCAAGAAAATCCTTTATTTTCTTATAAAAGTATGAAATGCATATAAATGTTCGTGTTGTGAATTGTAAATAGTTGTACCAGGAAAATCCCTTATTTTCATATTAGTTGATTGTTTTGGATACAGGAAAATCCCTTATTTTCCTAAAGTAACAGGCAGTCTCTAATGTCCAAGACCGAAAATCGCAAGCAACTGACATGCTTAAAGGTTGAGACATAGTTTTATATAATATAGCTAAAAGAAGATCGCACTCGTTAGATGAAGAATAGTTTTAATAGCTACCCATTCATCAAAGCAGAATACCATAATAATTGTCTATCTGGTGAGTTTTATAACCATACTAAACATAATATGTCTGTTGCGACGGTCTTTAGGCGTCGAAACGTTATGACAAACTGTCACCCAAAGGATTGTAGCTAACAGTCAGGGCGTGGGATCATGACTTCCCGTATAGATCTATACACATTTGACATGCTCTCCTAACGGGAGACTCTGGTTATAATAGACAGGACTTTAGGTAGTACCTCTTAACAAAAAGGTAGCATTGAAGATGTAATCGTCTCACAGATTCTCAACTAAGTCTGTATTAAAATAATAGTTTTGTATGAAATGTTTATCCTCTTTTACAATGTTTGATAAAGCATAAATCATAAGTTCTTTGAATGCATAAAATGGTTTAACAAGGATGGCTACCCTGGATACTATGCATTTTGTATAAATCTAATGCATGCAAAGTATAACAAGACTTTTCACGTTTTCACTCGGGATTAACCGTGTGTTTACTTGTATTCTCCCCCGAAATGTATTAAAAGTACATTATAAAGTATTTGAAGGTGTATAAAAGGGGGTATGAACTCACTTGGTAGAAGAGGCGGGTTGAAGAAGATAAGACAATAATTGAGCAGAACTTCGATAGGAGAAAGCGGATTTTCTCGGGATTCTCGGGAATCTCGGGAGCGTAAAACTTCCTTCCAAACTTGGATATGAAAACCGGGACTTCGGCATGGCTCCGAGGGTTTAAACGTAAAGCTTTGGCGCGAGAAAAGGAAGAAATGAGCAAATATGTCCGGAACCCTCGCACCCCTTTTATAGGAGGTTAAACCGCCTCGGTACGCTGGGCGTATGGGGTTACGCGGGGCGTAGCGGACGTCACTGCTTACGCACTTCGGATGGGAGGGATTCTGTCTGATGGGAGAGCCTGTTGGCCGATGGGACGAGGCTCCTATCCTCTGGTACGCGGGGCATAACACATTACGCGGGGCATAATGTGATTTTTCCAACTTCTAAATTGCGTAACTTTTGCGTACGAGCTCCGTTTTTCGTGTTCTTTATATCTACGCGTAGGTGAGACTATAATCTACAACTTTCATTTAGACTCCGTCGGCTAGTTTTGACTTTATTTTTAATTATATACTTTTAACAGGCCGGGACATGAAAAGTCCGTTAAAAATCCATAACTTCTTCATCCGACGTTCGTTCTCATCATACTTTTCACTGTTGTGCTACTATTTTTGAGGACTTTGTTTATCGTTTAGGTTGTTTCGGCCAAAAGTCTCTCGATCTCTATTTCGAGTTTTTAGTTGTCTACTGTTATGTCCAAAACTTAGAAAAATCATAACTTTCTCATACGAAGTCAGATTTGACCGTTATTTTGATGCACGATCACGGTTTAGTATAATCTACGACTTTCGTTTAGATACCTAAGGCCGAAAGGTATTTTATTGAGATCTCACGTTTTAGGCTTAACAACGCTTTACCGGTATTGTTACGGATCTTCGATCGGTCATAAATTATTCGTTATAACTCGGATTTTAGTGTTCTTTATATTTTTGGAAACCTCGTTATGATATATACCACTTGGTACATCCCAATTATGGTTTTATAAAAGTTTAGTTTTGACCCTAATTTGACTGGTGTTACATTATCCCCCCGTTAGAGAGAATTTCGTCCCGAAATACGCATTTTGACTAGGACGTTAATTGTTTGAGGGAGGATGTGGGCACTTCTGTTCCATTTGCGCTTCTTGTTCTCTAGTGAATCTAGATTCTAGTGTGGGTGTTCCATCGGACCTTCATTATCCTGTCTGTTGTTTTGACCGGTATAGGTCGTGTGGATTTGGGTTTCTATGTTCATCTAAATGTTAGCATTGTTCACTAGTAATACAGGTCGGCTTTGTCTTGAACTTCATAGTTGAATTCATACCTAGTCCGCCTATCATCGCTTTGTGTATACCATTCGCATACACACTTTGTAGTGATAGGTTAACCGTAATCATTCCTAGCCTCCAAGTTTTAACTTGACTCGTCGTACGTGTGCTATTCCTAAATAGTCTGTCGGTAATACTTCGGGAAGGTTGCAAAGGATATAGTACTCCTCTCATGAGTGCTACGGGATTTTGGAGCTAGAAACGGTTTGGGAGTTATGTCAGATTTGTCGTTATAAATTGATAGAGTTTCATTAGTCGGTGGTTAACGCAAAGGATCTTTTCATAGTACATGCAATTGGTATGGTGAAGACCAAGGCAATCCATTTCTAGCAGCTATTTGGGAACTTCTTATCGTAACAATTGTGAAGTCGATCAGGAAAAGTGTTATTACTACTACGGAGGTTTTGCTTAATGATTGGGGTGCTTGTTTGAAAAGATTTATTTTAAATTTATGACTCACAAAACTCCTCTCTGCTCCTCTATAAATTTAAAATTCATGCTAATGTGCTATCGAGGAAAAACGTACCCGTAACAACAGTGGGGTCTGCAACGGCTTCCTCCTGGTCCATTGCGAATACTTGGCTACTTCCCCCGGTATTCCTATTGTTTGCCTTCGGGCACTCCCTTCGGAAGTGCCCCGTTTCTCTGCACTCATAACATGTACGGTCTATTACAACATTTATGGCTGGAGTGGTTGGTTGGGTTGGTTCCCTGCAGTAGTGGACGGTGTGTCCCTTACTGTTGCACTTAGTGCAATGCATTTCACGGCAGGGTCCGTGATGATGAAAGTTGCATCGGTTGTACTTAGGCTGGTTGCCGTTGTACGACCTTGTGGGTGTGGGGGTGGTAGGAATAGTAAATTCGTGAGCTGTCATTATCCGTTGTCTTTTGGCAGACCCTTGTTTTGAACTGCCCCCTTTTTCATTCATGAACTTTCGTTTCGTGTTACTAGGTTTGTGGTTCGGAGTATCCTTGCGGGTAGACATTCGTTGATTTCCTTGGTTGTCACAAACATTCAAATTTTTGACATCCTTCCCGGTTTTAATAGTGTTTCTTGCATTGAGATGTGCCATGATGATTGTCACGGCGACTGTGACCGCAGCTTGAAAATTAGTTGAGTCTATATGTAGGAGTGGTGTTTCGTTGGTTGGTCGGTTATTTCCATGTGAAGACATGATTCTGTTACATGAAGCGAAGCTAGTTGGTTAGATAACTATAATCGTCGTTAGTTGGATTCTATAAGTATAATTCCCTCATGTGGTTATTCGGTTTCTAATGTTTCGACATATATTCCTTAGGATGTATTTGTGTTGAGATTCGAAATAGGTATCGTATTTAAGTTTAGTTTTAACAATTTAGGGTAGGGATGTTGAAATCTTAAGTCGATCTAGTTTCATGGGTTTTAGGAGAGGGTATCTTTCTTACTATTCCGAGTTATGAAGAAGGATGTGATGTATGTATCTCATAACATGAGTAATATAATTACCAACTCCTTAGTTAATAATAAATATGACTTATTAGTCTGACGCATCAAGTTCTCTACTACCTCGCATGCTTTTACGAGTGGTTTCATCTGTTCTCTGTCCTATCCTCAGTGGTACTGATTTGTTATAGCCTGGTATCTATATTTACGACGTCCTTGCTTTTCCTCAGGCATGTTTAATCTCCAACATTGTTTGGATTGCCCTTAGTTGAAGTTGTAAAGGTTTGTTATTCTATGGTAACTGTCTCTTTCTCTAAAGGGTGTAGTTGATAAAAAAAATTGGATTTATCGAAGGATTTAGTCTGTTTGAATAGCGAGAAGGCATTTTCCAGCTATAGGGTTACAGACGAAATGGTGGCAAGACTTCACCTGGGTTGTTGAGTCCAATATCATTGAACTACAATAGATTAGATCGACAGGGACAGTGTACTGAGTTGTTATAACAGTTTATGACATGAACTGCCTACATAGCCAAAATATGAATTGATAGTGGTGATCTTTAAAAGAAACAAGAAGTTTGTCATAATAGTGGCTATAATCGTTACATAGAATTTGGAAAAATTGACCTTGTGGTAGGTCTACAATATACCACACAGGGAAAATTTGACAGCATAGAGGTCTAGTGAAACAGGAGTTGCTAGACGGGGAGGTTTACATGAAAAGAGTACTACTAGGAGTACATACTAAGGTTATTTCACAATCCAAAATAAGTAGTGAGTAGAGTATCCTCTACTTGCGACGGGAACTGGTTGGATGAGCCTTGAGTTCTGCTATTTGACACTATATCTCGAGCATGTGCAATTCATACCTTGCCTGGCGTGCTCGAAGTTCCCTGACTTTAGTTTGAGTTTCAGTTAGCTCTCTCTGCCAAACTTCATTTTGATTTACGATTCTCCCATGAGCTAATCCTAACTGTCGGATGCGAACTATATTGACTCCAGTGTTCGCATCATTCTCCTCAGTTCGATGGATGGTTGTCCTTACTTGTTCATCAATGCGAGCAATTCGGCGAACCAATATAGGAAGGACTCTGTCTGCTGAACCTCCCTCGCTCAGATTGTATAAGCTTCGGTCTCCATGGTATGGAAGGGGTTGACCCTGTTCGTGACTCCACCTATTCAGGTTGGTTGCCCACAGAGGTATCGAGCCATGAAATTCCGATCGAGGATTAGGATTTTGGATCGGAGTCACTAAGGGTAGGTTATTGTCCTCGGGATCTGGGTCTGAGTCTTCTTGCATTTCTTCTTCTGGATCATCCTCTGCCCATCCCCCACTGTCTTGGTTCAGGCAGTAGGGATCCCCTGGTAGATGGAATCCGGCCATTGTGTCTGTACGAGAATAGGGAGATAAGGATTGACTAGAACTAAGGCACATAAGGCTGAACATCAAAGTTAAACTATTGCATGCATAAAATACTCCTATAGTATTCTGAATGTTATGTTTGATTCCAGGGTTTTGGTAAGTTTTAGACTTGTTGTCCACTGTAGCTATCCCCTGGCATATGCTGGTCGGCTCTCAGACAAATATAGTTGATCAGGCTATATTCATCCCAGTCCTGATTACATATTCCAAGGCATACCTATATTGCACAACTCATCTATAATACTTCTATATTTTTTCCCCTTATGATACTGTTACTGTTATGTAATGCATGCATGTGTACTTTTAATAAAACTATATTTTTTTAAAAGTATATTTCTTAATCAGAGTGTTTTTGCCCAGTTGTGTTTATAGTTGTATATCAAAATATGGTTCTGATATACTTAGTTAACTATAAACAATGCTCTGATACCAATCTGTCACACCCCAAACCAGAACGGCGGAAACGTTCGGGGGCGGAGGACGTCATATTCAGTAGCATAACAGTTCATAGTAAGGAAAGTACACACCACCATACATATAAAGGTTTCAAAATGTTTACATATTTGTATTTGTTACATGTTGAAAAGATAAATACATAAACAACTTTCAAAAGAAGTAATTAACGTCAGAGCATTAATCCCCAAAAGTTGGTTTCCGAACCTGCTTAGCGGTTCCCTGAGAATACAAGTTATTTCAAAGAAAAAGTGTCAACAATTAAGTTGGTGAGTTCATAAGCAGTTTTGAGAAAATGTATACCATTCCAAAGTTCGTGCGTTTGCCAAGAAAATCCCTTATTTTCTTATAAAAGTATGAAATGCATATAAATGTTCGTGTTGTGAATTGTAAATAGTTGTACCAGGAAAATCCCTTATTTTCATATTAGTTGATTGTTTTGGATACAGGAAAATCCCTTATTTTCCTAAAGTAACAGGCAGTCTCTAATGTCCAAGACCGAAAATCGCAAGCAACTGACATGCTTAAAGGTTGAGACATAGTTTTATATAATATAGCTAAAAGAAGATCACACTCGTTAGATGAAGAATAGTTTTAATAGCTACCCATTCATCAAAGCAGAATACCATAATAATTGTCTATCCGGTGAGTTTTATAACCATACTAAACATAATATGTCTGTTGCGACGGTCTTCAGGCGTCGAAACGTTATGACAAATTGTCACCCAAAGGCTGCCCTTTTTTTCGGGGCCCTGTGCGGCTGCCCACCTTGCCCCCCCCCCCCCTAGAGCCGGGTCTGTTGCCTAAAGTTGAATTTTATGTTTGTTTTTGCTGCAAACTTGCAATTTCTTTTTCAGATTTACCATTTTTACAAGTTTAACAGGTTATTTGTATAGGTAGCAGCCCACGCACGCGATGAATATGGTACTTTTGCTGATGTGTCAGCCACGCATTTGTTGACTGTGTTTTAATACACAAGACTCAAAAAACGCGATGAATATGGTACTTTTGCTGACGTGTCAGCCATGCATTTGCTGACTGTGTTTTAATACACAAGACTCAAAAAACGACAAAATTGCAAAAATGGTCCCTGTGGTTGGCAAAATTCTGCAGATTTGGTCCAAAACGAAATGTTGGTGCACCACTGGTCCAATTTTAGATACCTTGTGTGGTTTTGGTCCCTATGGTTGACATTTTGTGTGTTTTTAGTCCAAACCCAACCTGAAATGATGAATATGCCCTTTAATGATTCTTTTTTATTTATTTTTAACTTTTTATTACTATTTTCATTAAAAAAATAAAAAGAAAATAATACCACCCTCCCTCCCTCCCTCTCTCTCTCTCTCTAAAAAAACCCAAATCTTCACTTCATCGGTTTCTTTATCAGGTTATCTTCTTCATCAATTTCTTCATCAAATCATATTTTCAGCCTACCATCCCACAATACCTAAATATTCACTTCTCATCTCATTCACTCCTCTTTGTCCCTATATCGTCTCTTTCTCCCTCTAAAACAACAATCTGCATATTTGGAAGAATTCTTAGCTCATCATCGCTTTAGTAAGGATTCACACACACACACACACACACTTTTTGAAATCGATTGAGAAGTTGAATACATATCAGGGGACGAAATCGATTTCAAATATGTCAAGAGTCAACCACATTAAACCCAGTAAACCTTAATCGCTCGATTAATAGGTGTGTATATGTATTTTTGATCGCAGCTCTCAAGGATCCGATTTAAGGGTTGTCTGGTGGTTCGGGAAAGGGGTGAAGGAAAGTGTTCGATTGTGGGTGATTAAGGTGTCTTAGGAGATGGTTTATCAAGAGGAATAATGGTAGTGATAAGTTGTTGGGTTGATAATCGATGATGATTCTCGAAATTGATTGAGATGGTGGGGGTTTTGGTATGCTGAATCAGGTTCTGAAATGATTGAATAGGTATCACGTTATCTGTTTTATCATTCACGATTTGCTTTACAGTTTGTTAATCAGTTCTACCTCACATGATGTTGATTCATTCTTGTTTATGTTTGTGACATCCCCAAAATCTCGGCCAGAAAAGACCGATTTTCATTTATGCTTTTAAAATAATTTCAGAGTAAATCCTTTTGATTTGAAAGAGTTGCGGAATTTGTTCCCAAAAACAAAACGTGATAAAACAATGTTTACCAAAGCATTTCATAAAAGAAATGTATTTTCGTTATATAATCAAAACTCGGGATGTCATGTTCCGATACAGACCATAAAGCATAAACGATAACATTACAAGTCATTCAACAAATATATACATATACAGACTTGTAAACAAAACAACTTGATGGTTCATCCATCTTATGCCCTTGCGCCAGTTCCTGTAATACAAATAAAACTGAGTGGGTCAGGCTTGGGAGCCTGGTTATAGGGTTTTCAACCCACAATAAATAATTATATTTAATTCCACCAACCAACAATAACCCAATTATCCATTCCCGTTATTCTCACTTTACATCCTTAAGACAACTAACATAAGGGACCTAGTCTAAGAATATTTCATCGGGGCGACAACACATGCTTCGGGGGTTCCTCAGCAATATAAGTCAAATAAGGCAACCATGAGAGGGATGGAGTACAGCGAATGAACACCCAAGTTCATTAACACCTACAGGTGGCGAGCCTGCTAGTGTTCCACAGGACTGTCTAGAAAAGTCTGTGGTCGTCATCTAAAGTCCGCTAGATGACTAAATCAAAACAACAACGAGACCTCTCATCTGTTTATTACACACCAACTATCTACCCATGTTCTACCCAACATATTAGTAGATAAAAATATACATTTTTATACATAGTTTAAAAACCTGTATAACATGCTTTAATCAATACATATTCCACATAACAGATGAGGCACACACACATAACACGTATTTCATAGAAAACAAATCAGATCCATGAGATAGAAGAGAGTGAATATACATTCACACATATAACACAAAATATACACATAACACGTATTTCGTATAAAATACTTCATAATTATGCGGTAGAAGAAAGTAACCACACACTCACTTGATCAGAAGATGATCGGACAGCACTACGGCTTACAATAGTAATAATCCTCAACAGATCTGGAAGATCTTCACAAAAATCGAACTTCTCGCGGGTAGAGCTTCGGCTCGGAAACTCTTTTCTTCTCGGGATCTTCGGGTTTCGGAACTTGCTTCGGGTCTCGGGGTTGATACCGGGGCTTCGGGGGGTTAAAATAGGGCTTAGAGGGTGTATCGGGAGTGGGAGAGAAGGGATGGAGCAACCATAGTCGGCTTGTAACGCCCGTAGATCCGGGCTAGCCAAATTAGAGGCAATAGGGGTCGAAAACGACTTTTAGACAAAAGATTATTTAGAATAAATAATCTTAACCAAGTTGTGGAATACGTCACAAGGTTTCCGTACATATAAAGAACGCCGAAATCCGAGTTATAACGAAGAAGTTATGGCCCGTCGAAGTTTTACGGCAAAACCGGCATGGCACCGGGAAGCGTAAATAGTAAATTTACGATAGAGCGAGATTTATCCTTAGCGATCTAAACGGAAGTCGTAGAATATGTTAAACTAAGAACATCGATAAAAAGAACGCCCAAATCTGACTTCGTATGAAGAAGTTATGATTTTTCGAAGTTTCGGACTAGCAGTGTACAACCCGAAATTCGAATATTTGATCGAGCGGTTTTTAGCCGACACGACCTAAACGAGAATCGAAGATCTCGTTGAGAGTAGTGTAACGAGAAAAAGATGGGCGAAAACGGATGTCGGATGAAGAAGTTATGAGGATTTAACGGACCAATCGTGTCCCGGCCCGTTAATAATATAAAATTTAAAATCGAGCCAAAATTAGCCGACGAAGTCTAAACGAAAGTTGTAGAGTACGTTCCCACCTTCGCGTGGATATAAAGAACGTCGAAAACGGAGGTCATACGCGAAAGTTATGAATTTTTAAAGATGAGCATGCAATTTGCGAAATCTGATGCGAGACTGGTGTCGTGGCGCGTTGTGGGCCGTCGGATGATGATTCAGATCTCGCTTCGGATCATGCCACGAAGCCTCGCCCTACGCCCCGCGTCCGAAGTCTGTACGCCCCGCGTACCCTCGCCCTGATCTACTCCGAGTGTTAGACAGCTGGACCCTCGCTGGCACTCTTATCCGATGACTACGCCCCACGTAGGTCCGAGGTACGCCCAGCGTACCGAGGCCTCGCAGGGCTATAAAAGGGGGCCGATTTTCCTTCATTTTTCACACCTTTCTTCACTCTCTCTCTAACTTCTTTCTCTCTCTAAGTGTTCTAAACATCCCTAAACCCTAGTTAAGCCCCTTAGCACCCTAGGGAAGCCCCGAGGCTCCCGGAGTCCCGAGAAAAAGGAGTTTTTCGGTTTCGAAACGCTGCTCCAATTAAGTTCCGGTTTTCGATAAAAATTCGCTGTAAGTATGCTACGCTTACGCAATTTTTAATATAGCTTTCAAATAATTATAGGAATATTATTAGGTCCTTAAAATAATTATTTGGGCTATAATTATGAGTTATATCGAGTATTATTAACGCTTAATAATACTCGGACTAATTAATTTGTCGCGGTTATCGTTAAACTAAACCCTAGTGGTATCGATACTAGGTTTTATCGAAGGAATATCGTTTTGAGAGTATCGAAGCGCTGTCCGAGTGCTGAGTCACCACCTACTCAGGTGAGTGCATGGTCCCTTTCATCTTACACATAGATATGAAGTATTTTAATATAAATTACGTGCTATGTGTGCATATAGTTTGAATACTTGTTATCTATGCTGGATGAATGATTTATACATGTTTTAAATGATTTAAACTGTATATTTATTTTATATCTACGAATATGTTGGGATAAAACATGGGTAGATGAAATAGTTGGTGAGTGATGAAATAAAATAATGAGAGATAGGTGATGATAGGAAGATGATGATAATTAGGTGAGGATAGATAGGTGATTATGAATCGGTGATGTAGGATACTACAACCTTGTCCGACAATTTGGAGATGTAGTCATCTACTAGACTATAGATGGCGACCACGGACTATTATAGACAACCCCGTGGAAACACTAGCAGGCTAGTAACCTGTAGGTGATGAATTACGAGTTCAGGCGATGTTGAAACTACGTATTCATGCGATGATAGTCTAACCCTTATTATGAAGTACGAGTCCAGGCGATGTTGTGGCTACGTATTCATGCGATGATAGACTAACCTTTATCATGATTTACAAGTCCAGGTGATGTTGTGGCTGCGTAATCATGCGATGATACCTTAACTCTTGCTAGACACATATTGAGGGAGTAATCCCCGGATTAGTATTGTCTATGCAATGTGGGCGATGATCCTTAGGTAAAGTTCGTAGGAACACTCAAATAAGGAAATACGATGTAAGGAGATGAGAAGTAAATATGATATAGGAGATGACCCTTGAGATAATATCCTTAGGGAAGACTAAAAGAAGATAATGGGGATGGATAATTGGGTTGATTGTTTGATTGTTTAAACATAATAACTATATTATTGTGGGTTGAAAACCCTATGTACTCACCAGGTTTCCCAACCTGACCCACTCAGTTTATTTACATCACAGGTGACGATATGAAGTGACATTACACTGAGAGATTTAAAGAGATGTAGAACACTAGTGTAAATAATTGTAAGTTCTGTTTATGCTTATGTTTCTGTATTGACAATGACATCCCAAACGTTTTAAAATGAAATAAATACGTTTATTCGAAAATGTTTTAATAACATATTTATCGTGTTTCTCTGGGAACAAATTCCGCAACATTTTTATGAAAAGAAATACTCTGATTTTTATAAAGCATAAACAAAATCGGTCTTTTCTGGCCGTGATTTTGGGGATGTCACACGGCTGGCCCTTCAAATCTATTTATAGGGAAAATTTGGCCCTTGCCACGTCGTGGGATCCTTTTTCCACGTCGTGGGCTTGGTCGTCATTGCATACGTCATTGCAAGTTGCATCTGGGGGACTCTCGGAGGTGTCAGGAGACTTGCCACGTCGTGGCACTACTTGCCACGTCGTGGTCTCTGACAGTTTTGGGGTTTCGCGCCCCGAACTTCAGAAATTCATAACTTTCGCATACGAACTCCGTTTTCGACGTTCTTTATATCGACGCGAAGGTGAGATTATGCTCTACAACTTTCGTTTAGACTCCATTGGATAATTTTGACTTTATTTTTAATATATTATAATTATATTACTTATATATTATTTTTAGTAGGCCGGGACAGGAAAACTCCGTTCGAAATTCATAACTCTTTCATCTGAACTCCGTTTTCGTCCGTCTTTCCGTCGTTGCACTACTATCGATGAGATCTTCAATTCTCATTTAGATCACTAAGGATAGATATCTATCTACCTTAAATTCACTATTTACGTCGCGCTGGGTCGTGCCGGTTCTGTCGTGAAACTTCGACATGTCATAACTTCTTCGTTATAACTCGGATTTCGGCATTCTTTATATATATATTCGGAAACCTCGTTTCAACCACTACAACATTATCCATAGATATCGGCTTTATCTAACATTTCATCTTGACGTTTATTTTTATTCTTAATTAAATTAAGTCACACAATCTCGATGGTGATTCTTGAATGATTGAGATTTGTGAAAAAAAATTCTGATAATGGATGAAGGTGATGATGGTGAGACTGAATTTGTATGGTGGTGGCGGTGGATAGATGGTGGTTGATATCATCAGAGAACGGAGATGGTGGTGGAAGAGAAAGAGTGAATCGAGTCTTCCTTTGCAACCATTTTCTTTTCCTGGACCCATTTCTCTGCATCTCTATCTCTCACACAATCCCGTTTTCCTCTCAAAGAAGATGATGTTCATATGTTTTTGTTTTTAGTTGCAGGTTGTGGAGAGGGAGAGATGATGAACATGCCTTATTTCTTCCTCTAATGAATCATGTAGAGAGAGAGAGAGAGACATTTTTCTCAATTTAATTAATGAAAAACATTTGAATAAATATAAAAAAATTAAAAAAAACAAATATAAGGGTATAATAGTCTTTTTATGTTGACAGAGACCAACAACAATAGAAAGATCCAATTTTGGACCAGTGGTGTACCAACATTTCGTTTTGGACTAAATCTGCAGAATTTTGCCAACCACAGGGACTATTTTTGCAATTTAATGAGGTAGGCACGGTTTGAACCTACCACCTCAAACTCAAAATACAAACGCTTACCACTAAGCTACATTGGCTGAAACGTTTTATTACCTGAAAATATGAATATAATATATATCACAGAAACATTTGATTTTAATTATTATTATTATTTTGTTTTTTCAATCTACATAAGTATTTTTATGAAATATTTTTTTTTTCTTCGTATTTTCAATATAAATTCATATTTTTTTTTTGTCATCGTAAGTGTTTTTTTTTGGATTCAATATAAATAGTTAAATAAATGCATTTATTATTTTCATTATATATATATATATATATATATATATATATATATATATATATTAGAATGTATAATTACTTTTTTAAATATAAATACCTATATATAGGTATTTATAGGTATAAAATATGAAAATACAATATAAAATACATTATGTATAAATTTTTTTTTTGCACATCTAGAATGTGTATATATATTTATTTCGTATAAAACATATTATATACATATAAATATCAAAATAATATATAAATACATTCAAATATATATATATATATATATATATATATATATATATATATATATATATATATATATATATATATATAAATAATGTTTTTATACATATAAATAATGCTTTTTACATATAAATAACGATGTTCTACATATTTAGATGTATAAAAATATTTCTCATTCACATAAAATACATTAATATTTTTTTTTATAAAAAATAAATACATATATACCTAATAAATACGTTACGTACGTTTTTATGTGATATATATATATATATATATATATATATATATATATATATATATATATATATTAAAATACGGTTTCCAATATATAAATACGCTCAAAACATAATAATAATAATAATAATTGTTCCAGCATTAGAGTATATTATGTTAGGAAATTAAACAAAAGAATCCTTCTAGTCTATTGGTCGAATTCTATGCCAAGTTGGGGGAGGCGTGGGTTCGAATCTCCCTGGTCTTTTTTTCATTCATAAGTTTTCGTTTTTTTGAGGGCAACAACGCTGACGTGGCCAAGCCATGTCAGCCTCTTTCCTCCAATCACTTATGGGTTGACCGACCATAGAAGGTTAAGGGGCAAAAGTGAGCATTTTTTCCGATATTTGAGGCATAAACGAACATAAATTTCAACTTTTGGTAAAACCTGAAAACCTTGGGGTTTTTATGACATTAACCCAATCCATATACATAATAAGGTTAAAACAACAACTCAAAAAATATATAAATATATAAAAATCTATTTTTAAATGAAAGCAAACTACATATATAACTAATATAGTAAAGCTAAATCTTGTGTGCTTCAGGTATATCCAGTTTGAAGGTAATCTTAGAAATTTTTGTTGATACCAAAATACGCACTGCACAAAGATTTTAATATATATAATATATAAAACAATGATTTATAATAATATGAAAAAACTTAAAAAAATGTGTACTACTAAGGAAAATGTAATTTATAACATACTTGTTGGTAAGTGAACCAACTTGACTCGAGAAACAAAAATTATATTTTTCCTTGATATTGCACGATAAGTTGGAACAATAAGTGATGTACTTTTGTCATACAACTTCAATTGTATCTTGTATCCCCTATAAATATTTTTTATTATAATAAGTAAATGTTACATTTTTTTAATGAACTACATACAAAATACTTATAAATTAATTTAAATAATAAATTTACTTACGTTTCATCTTTCAAAAATATTATAAATTTATCCTCGAATCTAATCCTTTTGCTCGATACAATTTTCCAAACGAAATCTACAAAAAATTAAAACACATTTTAATAATTCATATATAATATATGTATATGAAAAAAGTAATGAAAAAAATATTTGTATAAGTGTATATATACCGATTAAAATTTTTCGAACATGATTGCAATGTAAAACTCTTTTTTATGGGAAACACTAAAGGATACAAAGGAAATCCATTTTGTAAATCCATCGCAACCATTGTAAGCTGTGTATTTTCTTTGATACTGATCTTTAAATCACCATACACGAAACAATAGTTTTCATATTTCGGGTAATCATGGAAGTGAAATTGTTCTACTGTGAAAGACGATAAAGAAAAAAGACCTCGCACCAAGTCATCATCGTACAAATGAAACAAATGCCGTGGGACAAACCTTGTCATTTTTTCTCTCTAAAAAATTGTATATTTAGTATAATATCATGAAAATAAAAAGGAATGTAGTAAAAAACATGTTTACTAACATTTTTGTCAACAAATATAACCACCTTTCTATTTCCCTCGATGTCATGCCAAATATAGTCAACTCGAACAAATGACATCTTATACGTAACTCCAGTATATTGGAACCGAAGAGATTGAAAAACTTCAACATTCACATTCCTATCCATTATCTATCAACAATTGAAAGTTAATTTAAAAAAATTATAAAATAATAATATAATATACAACCAGAGTAATAGATGTTTTTTATATAATATGGTAACCTTTCTTTATATATTCATAACTTCAATTGTATAAATTAATTAAAATTTAATGTATAGTTTTTTGGTTACACCAAGTGGCTAACTTGTAGGTCAATTTGGTACTATAAATTTAAAACTTATTAATTTTTATGTTTCATATTCACTATGATTGTATTGAAATATATGCAGAGAATATATATATATATATATATATATATATATATATATATATATATATATATATATATATATATATAATATTTTATTAACCTATATATCATAGTTACTTGTAATGAATATTTCATTTCAAGTAACATTGAATAACAAATATACTTTATATATGCATATCTTTCAACATATCAGCATAATAACAAATGATCTAAATAGTAAAATATAAAATGTATTAATAATCTTCATAAGACATATACTAATCATTAGAAAAATTACATACCTTCACACTCTTTGAAATACTTTATATATATATATATATAAAACGCCCCTTCCTTTAGAATGTAAGGAAATTGGAGTTAGGAGGATTTTTGATTGATTTATGAGGATATTTTTTTGGATTTATGAGGAATTTTGGGTGATTTTAGAAAACGTAAGAAAACTTTGAATTTCCATACTACCCACTAACTCTATAAATAATAAACAATAATGAGAGTTATAGGGATATATAGCTTTTGGATTACTAACATTTTTTAATGCTTTGGCTGTAGGTTTACGATTCAAGTTCTTTTCGCGTCCATGGTGTTGATGTTGAAGTCAAAAAGACAGAAAGTATATTTTATAAATATCATTTTTTCACCGATGTCTTGAAAGAAATTCTACATCTATAGTATACTTACATAATTCACACCACACTATTATAAAAAAAATTAAAAAAATTAAAAAATAAAAGAGATTAAAATACTAAAATTATTTCTTAGTTTTGATTTAACCTCAAATGATTTGCTACTGGAAATATCTTTTTTTATGAGTTTTGCTATAATTTCAAGGAATATCTATTCTATGAATTTTGCTATAGTTTCAAATGATTTTCTTCTTAATTAATATTCCCAAAGGGGGTGACACTTGACAATAAGATGAGATTTGGAGAGAAAAAAATTGCCTAAGTAAGCAACCAACTGGGCAAGTTATGAGCATATAACATATAATTATTATGACCACAATATAGAAAAGTTAATATCGTCATCAGATTCCGATAAGTATCAACAATTTAATCAGGGATGATTAACAAAACATGGATCCACAAGTTATCTTAATTTTTCTAGAATACCAAAAATATCGTTCATGGGCCGTGCTTAGCACGGACCTAAGATGTACCTAGTATATATATATATATATATATATATATATATATATATATATATATATATATATATATATATATATATATAGAGAGAGAGAGAGAGAGAGAGAGTTAGGTTTAAATGTTTTTAGCAACTATTGTGTGCCTAAATGCACCAATCAGAAAATTGCAAATAATTAAATAATTAATTAAATAGAAAAGGGTATTTTTGGTTTTTTGCACTAGCAATTAATGAGATCATTTAAATAAATCCCTACAATTAAGGAAACAAAACAAATACCTAATATATTTCTTTTACAAACGTGGACATCAATTTTTTCCCTTTATTATCTCTTCTCCCTCTCTTTCTCTAATCCTACCTTTGCATCTTCATAACCCTAACCAAATTGCCGGCCATTCCATTGCTGCCGTTCACACACATTTTTCCATCGATTTTTGTGGTTTCCCCCTATCACCTCTCATTTTTTCACGATTGTTCCTTTTGGGCAGGTTCGATTTGCCTTTGATTTACCTGTCGATCTTCACCTTTCTCTATCCCTCTCGCCCCACGTCGCTGATTTCGACCGGAGACGGAAAAGAGAAGCAGCAACAACGAAGATGCCTCCTTCAAGCAGCAAGTAATTAGAGGGTGTCCACTCAGTCAATGGTTGTGTCTATCCTCTCTCTGATTCCTGCAATACTAGACGATTTGAAGGTGATGTCGATTTAAGGGTCACCACATCACCGTTTGTGGATGATAGATCGATTAGGAGAGAGGCAAAGACCAGCCCACCAAGGTACGCTGTGATTTTCTAGAAATATGTTTTGTTATTGATTTGGAATATGAATTTGTAGGATACAAAATTGCTGCAAGCATTTATTTGTATAAATGTGTGTTTATATTATATGAAATCTTTGACTAATGAGTAACAATTGATAGAATCTGTGATGATACAGTGTGTGCCTAAAAGGTGTCCGATGAAATGTCGATTAGAATAAATTACAATTGTTTGATGTCTAATACATTCTATCAGAATTTACAGTTGTTATTCTTTTAGAATGCTCCAAATTTGTTAATATTTGAAAGTTGATTGTCTTTTTATTGTTTTTTATTATTTTTTTGTGGATTTAGGGTTTGAAGACACTAAATTCGACAGAATTCTATTTCAATCTCTCCTTATTTGTCAAGATAGGAAAAGTAAAAAACATTGCAAGATAGGAAAAATGAAATACATTTTGTTAGAATCTGGTCATGTGGTATGTATTCTGTCAAAACTCTTAGAATGTCTATTATTCTGGCAGAATTCGATTTCAATCTCCTTATTTGTCAAGATAGGAAAAGTAAAAACAATTGCAAGATAGGAAAAATGAAATACATTCTGTTAGAATATGCTATCATTCTATATTATATAGTTTTTATAAAATAAGTAATGCTTGTATTCTGTTAGAATTTATTTGTAGAAATACATTCTCTTAGAATGTCTTTTGAGAATGTTTGTTAACAACAAGTACATTAGCTTCATTGGTAATACTAATGAATAATGCATTTTATTCTTTCAGAATGACTTTGAAGAAGGAATTCAATACTGATCATACAAGAGAAAGATTTGGAATCGAGGTCAACAACAAATATATTTTGCGAAGAATTACATTCTTACGATAATATATCATATTTTCATCATAGTATGAATCAAGTGCATTATTTGGACCTTTGATGAAGAGCATGTGTATTTGCTTAATAATTGTATATTTAAGAATGTTATTTCTTAATATTTTTATTCAATTTTGATGATATTATGTTAGAATATGTATAACTATATTAAATTGTATAAGACTATTAGTTTGCAAGAATATGTATGATTTTGTATTCACGTTCGAATGTATATGAAGAATATATGTTGAATTATTAAATCAGGTTAATTATAAAAAATATATGCATTGGAAATATATTCCACAAGAATAAAATCGAAAATATCTTTACTAATTAATGTTTGACATTCTGACAGAATAAAATCAGATTTAAATTTGGATTATTTTAAAATATTCAGATTTTAAAAAATAAAGGAATTCATTATCCCTAAAAATCCAAAAATTTCCCTTTTTAATATAGGTTGATTGACTAAAATGCCCTTATGCTGGAATTTGTGTGATTATATGGTACATGTTACCCTATTGTGATATCATAGACCATCATATCATGATCTTTGATTATATTCCATTCGGTGGTCCAGATTTGTGCATTCTGGCACACAATAGTTAGTAAAAACAAAATAACCTAATCATATATATATATATATATATATATATATATATATATATATATATATATATATATATATATATATATAAACCTGAATAACAAAAAAAATCATAGAAAATAAAAACTAATCATCTATCAAGTTTACTTAACAACAAAATCATAGATTTCAAGCATAAATTCATTTGTACCTCAGTATAAGGTATTATTCGGCCATATGACAATAAAAAAATACACAAATGTAAAATAAGCAAGTATGATAATTTTCATACCTATCTGTTAGTGATTTGAAATCATCAAATATGAGAGAAAAGAACTTTTTGGACAATGAGAAAGAAAGGAGGAGACAGAAAAACTGCCATTAAATTTAACGTCAAACATCACATCCGTAACAACCTATAGGTAACACTAAGCATTACTTAAGAACGGAAATAACCATCTACAAAATCATTCAATTACACGGCCTTGTAAATCCGAAAATGAAAGGGGAAGACATGAAAGCAATGCTTGAATCTCTAATTAAGCAAGCTTAGTCAAACACAAACGCCATGGATAAAGTGTAGAAGAAGCTGGAGCGGGATTACGACAGCAAGAAGAAAATGTATGAAAAGCTGGAGACTCGGCCCCGTTACATGAACTACATTCAATCACAAAAGATTTTGCATGCTGCAAAAATCCAAAACGCCAATATCATAGATTATGTTTACAACATTCAGCAGGAGGTAACTACTCAAATTAGTTAAAAACTACTCAAATCAGTTAATAACACCAATGCATATTTGACTTTTATGCAAAAATATAAAATAAAATATTAAATCTAGTAAGTAGTTAAATCAATTAGAGTTGTCAATCATAATTAAATATATTTTATTTATAATTTATAATTTTATTATTAATAGTCTGATTTTCTTAATATTTATATTAATTATAAATAATATTGTTCATCCTAAATATTTTATTATTATTATATTGGTTGTATTATTAAATTTGATGTAGGTTGATATTTTTAAAGCTAACTGTGAGGCTGATACCCCTTCCAATTAAAAAGCCATGGCAGATCCTCCCTCTCATTTCTTCAAGTTTATCCCTCCAGGCCATAAATTTAAGCTCGTAAGAACTTTTATGTATCATGCACTTGTATAATTTCCATTCACAAGCCACCAAACGTGCATAATTTACTGTACGCTATATTTTTATACATACTGTTGTATTTGCAGTCGATTCCAAGTTCTTTCTTGATGAACCTGAACCATGGTAGATGTTTCAAAGCGACACTGAGACGGGGGTGTCATGAATGGTCGGTTGACATTGACGACGGGGTGTTTGGTGAAGGCTGGAGGAGGTTTGTGAGAGAGAATGGAGTGCAAGAGTTTGACATTATTCTGTTCAAACATCAAGGAAGCATGGTGTTCGAATTTTTAGTGTTTGACCAATCTACATGTGAAAGACAATACCCGAATATATTTGAAGAAATGGATGTAGAAGAAGAGCTTTTCACAGAATCTGATACGATCTTTACACATAGTAAGCTCTCTAGCTAGTATCCCTTTAATTTCCCAGAGGTTGTAAAATACCTTCGATACTGTTTAATATTTTGTACTTAATTTCAGCTCTAGAATGGCGTAACATATTAATTTTAAGTTCATCAGTTTAATAATTATACATATTAATAAAATTTATCCGTTATTTAAAGAAATGGTATATATGAAATGGTTATTCAAAGGGCTGAAGAACCGCAAAAAGCGCAAGAGGAACGATTATGCATCTGATCAAGACCAAGAAAATTTTCAAGTAAAGAAGGAAACTGGTTTTACAAAGAAGAAGTCAACTACTTTGACTCCCAACAATCACCAATATTTTATTTCAAATCTGAAGACTTGCAGCTTCAAAATGTCGGTTCTGGTAACTTTCGTAACCCTTAATTAATCTTATGGTATATTCGGTTTAATCATTTACATATCTTATGGAGATTATGTTATTTCAGCATCTTCCTATTCACTTTACGACACCAAATTGTTTTAAAGTTGGAGAACTGATTCTTATAGACAATCAAGGTCGATCATGGCCGGTTTATCTAAACAAAATAGATAAGAATCGGTTTTATATTGGATGCGGTTTTAAAGCTTTTCGTGTTGCGAATTCCTTAAAGGAAGGTGATGCATTCAAGTTTGAGCTAGTCGAGAAAGAGAAGAACAAGCCTCCTGTAGTCAACTTTTTATGTATGGTATTTTCTTTCCTTTTTTTTTTATGCGAATTCCTTAAAGGAAACAATTAATCTTCGAATTATTTAATGTCCACAAATCAAAATTTTGTTTATTTTATATCGGAGGTCCATTTCGTTTTGAAGAAGATGACCGACGCTACTTCATGGGAAAATTGAAGTCCAAGTTACACCAATTGGTAAATTTTTCCTTATAAGAAAGCTCATTTTGGGGAGGGAACCATTTGTAAAATTTCTTATTAAGAATTGTGGTTATTCATTATTGTAGTATCTCCCACAAGACTTTGTGAGGTTAAATGGGTTACTCAATAAGAAAAAGGTGATTCTTAAAAATACCGAAGACGAAAGGTTATGGTGGGTCGATTTAAAGAAGTATAAGAACATGACTTGCTATATTATGGGAAAAGGTTGGAAAGATTTTCGTGTTGCAAATGGATTGAAGGAAGGAGATTGTTTCAAACTCTCGGTGGTCGATGGGGAAAACCCCATAGTTAGTTTTACTTTAAAAAAAAATCATTAAAAAATCGATAGGTAGGCTTTCTTATCGTTATTATATTGATGTACGTCAATGTTATCTTTCATATAACAAATTGGCCAAAGCCTTTAATCTGTCAAGTATGTAGTGCTTACAAATGATGTTGCATCCTCCCTAAATGAAACCTTAATAGATAATGAAAGTGTTTTTGTTATTTTCACAATCTTTTTAATTTTGTCACATGTAATTTTTTTTAGTATTTTTGTCTAATTTGTTTTCTATGTGTCATTTTTTTATTTATTCCGTTTTTATTTTATTGACATATTATTAATTTATTTAAGGCGGTTTATTATTAGAATAAATTATAATAAATGTGTATTTCTCTTGATAGGAAATATTTCAAATTTTTAAAAATTTTGGTCTATTAAGATTCAAATGGAATCATATGTAACTAAACAAAAAATTTGATACAAAGTAGTGCATTTCCAATTTATTAATTTTTTGTTTATTGTAAAATCGTCTAAAGTAAGATTTTTTTTTTGCTTACTGAGCTTTTGGTTTGTCTTGGTTTGAACTGACTTTGATATTACATTTTGAATTTTTATTTTCCGAGGTTATAATAATATCATATTTATTTCTATTCAATATTCGTTAGAGCAATTTGAATCATGTAGCCCAAATTAAAGAGACCACAAATCATTCTAATGAACAATCCTAATTAATTATATAACATAATTGAGGTTGTGATGATTATGTGATATGATAAATTGGTATACTTCAAATTTCATAAAATTTTATTTCTATTTTGACATATATTTTATTCATAGAAAGAATGCATATTTGATATATATATATATATATATATATATATATATATATATATATATATATATATATATATATATATATATATATATATATATAAACCAAATAACTAGAGTTTTAATAGCACTATTTCTTACAACATGTTTAAATTTAACAATTATGTAATTTAACTATCTAAAATGTATTCTTAAAATATCAATTTTAACATCCCTTAATATTTCAAAATTTCATATAAGTTTATTTTTATAAAAAAGATTCCAAGCTTAAGAAGATTTCATCATTTGATGTCACATTTTTTTTATGGAATCAGATCCTTATTGATAACAATTTACAAGCTTGAATTTATATATCATATGATCATCGGTGTTTGTTAATTGTTTGTCCTTTCTCTAGGCACAAGTCATCGTTGTTTTTGTGGACTGCATAATCAGTTACTAATCTTTTCATTTTGTTGCGTCATATAGACTTGTAATATAGTTAATCTGTTATCAAATGTATTTAATCGACATTGAAAATTATTATGTTTTTTTACGATCAACGTGTTTGTGATACCAGGTATAATCAAGAATGGTTCAAATTGAATGTTTTTTCGTTTGACATCTTCATTTTCCCTTAATTGATTGCTAAACTTAGTACAAAACAGTCATGTTCTTTCATCTTATGATGTCCTTAATATGACTGAAAAAAAAAATAATGTTTACTTTAAGGATACTTTTGGAATTTTGTCAAAACAATTGTCTTTATTGACATTGTCAACTATCTAAATTAGCATTGTACTTGCAACACTCAATTAATCATATAACATCTTATTTCAGTATTAGTGCAGTAAAAAACTATGCATTAATATTTTATGTAGAACTTATCATATTTTAATAGTATAGTACGACACAGGGGCAGAATGGTAATTTTTTATAGGGGCGGAATGGTTTTTTTAAATGTTTAAGAGAGATTGGTTATATTTTACTGGTTGTATGTTTTGCGATGACAATAAACAAAAATCATTGACAATCGCTATCAAATGTGGGTTTGTTTTTTAGACAACCAGTGTTACTCATGAACAGTTGTATATTGCATTGTCCAGAGTTAAAAAACAATGATAAATTATAAATATTAATTTTATACAATGATAGTAACCTTAGCAATAAGACATCTAATATTGTATTCAAAGAAGTTTTTAGAAATCTATAATTCATAACAATTATTTACAATATGTCATTATTATTTTTTATTAATTTAGGTTCAATTACTTTAAAAATTGTTTAATGTTCATAATTTGATATTAAATTTATTTTCTTAATATACATGTATAATATACGGGTCTTGCATCTAATTTAATTAATATTTTAATATACCATAATATACGAGTCTCACACCTAGTTTGATGAATGTTTTGCTTTTAAAAAGCAGTCGTCACAACAATTCTTATATATCGCATAAAACTCCTGATTCTGGATAAGGTGGTGTAATAGAGGATAATGATACAGTTAGAGATACGATGCAGTTAGAGATAGAATTGTAAGAATGTTGCTAAATTGACATTCTTTAGACACCGTATGAAAACTTTTATTAAAAGTCAACATATAATAAATTATTTATAATTTATTTTTTCAAAAAACAATGAAAATTCAACCGATAAAAAAACCTTAAAAATCAAATAAGATGTCTAAATGGAAAAATAAAGTATTTTTTTAGCCAATCCCAAATTATAATTTTAAATGACGTCATGAAAATATATAAAAGTTAAATGTTATATTTATAAGCGAATCAGTGAAAATATGTAATAAATTATTGTTTTTAAGTTTTCATCAAATATACTTCGAACATATTGTTAATTCAAATCTTTAAACATTAATCACAACATTAATGCTACGTTCACACTTTGACATTTTGGTAGCTCCAACATTTACTCATACTCGATTGCTTTGAATTTAATGCCTCCCACCCCATCTTTGGAACTTGATCCTTTGGGAAACTTAAGATAAATAATCTCTGAAAATATTAAATTTATTTTGGACAAATATAGAACACTTATATAGAAGCTAGTTTAAAGGGAAATACAAAATTGACTAATATAATATAATTTATTTTTATATTTATTTTATTTCATAATAAATATAAAAATGTAAAGTAATTGTATAATCTAAAGGATTTTTTTTTTTGTTAAATCAAAATTTGTATTCAATCGTATCAAATATTTAATATTGTTTGAGATTTTTTTTTCAGTGATATAACTTTGTATCCTTTTTTTTTTTGTTGTTATGTTAAGTAAAAAAGGTTATAAAAAAAATTCTTGGATGCATTTAATATTATATGTATTTGCAGTAAAAAAAAAAAGAAGAAACAAATTTGATTTTGTCTAGATGCATTTAATTTGGAGAGTTTGGACGGTAAATTATTGTTGAATTTTTGAATAACGATAAATTATTGTGTTACGTAAAAAAAATATTAATTTACATCATTAAATGTTATAAACAAACATGACCTAAAAAACAACAACATTGTAATCAAACTAGTTTTTAAAGTGTAATTGTTTACGGAATCCGATTAACCTTTGTATAATTCGAAACCTCTTTCAGATTAGCCAATAACTGTTTGCAAATTAAATAACTTATGGTTTTTCATGTTTTAGATTAGTCCGTAACTGTTTTCGGATAAAATAACCTAAGTTGTAAAGAGAGTTACAGATTTGGATGATCCGATTTTTAAAAGTCGGCGTAGATGGATCAATCACGCGGTTCTGCAACATCCTCCAACTCGTTTGTCCGTGCCCCTTCACTTTCTTTGATGGACGGGAATATGCGAATCGTGAAGGCCTTCCCACCATGCGAAGTTCAAACCTCGCCGGAGAGGAATTGAAAACCGGAAAAAAGCCCATCGCAATCGA
This sequence comes from Lactuca serriola, assembly GCF_051521515.1. NCBI lineage: Eukaryota > Viridiplantae > Streptophyta > Magnoliopsida > Asterales > Asteraceae > Lactuca > Lactuca serriola. The sequence continues at coordinate 76,061,893 of NC_136412.1, forward strand.
AGGTGAAAGTGGGAAAAAGACGACGAAAGTTTTTTTTCTTTCTTTTTCAGCCGACTTGAAAGGTGCTCTCTGTGTACCACCATAAGCACCCAGACATTAGACCAAGCCGGAACTTGGGATCAAAGTTCCATTGATTCATCTATCTCAAATACGGAAAAACGAAATCAAGAAGGGGTCAGTTGAGCTCGAAAGGGGTAGCCGGACATGCGTACTCTCTCGCAACTGTACTATTAGGAATGGCAATGGGGCGGGTTCGGGGCGGGGCATGGATTCCCAAACCCGCCCCGATAACTTTCGGGTTTCTTATCGGGGCGCCCCATTGGGTTTCGGGTTTCCCCGTCGGGTTTCGGGTATCTTATCGGGTTTACAACAATTGATAACGAAATCTTTATTCTCTTTTAAGGTACCCCAATGTCTTATAAAATATACATGTTCTAGCAACTCTTTTAAATTAAAAACATGATGCATCACTTTAATAAAATAAACTGGACGTTATATTAAAAATTATTTGATTTAAGTTTTGTTTAATACGTCAAAACACATAAAAATGATCATTAACACCAGATTGTTAATAACTAAAAAAATTGTCCACAATAAGTATTTTATATTTGAACGCGTACAATTAACAGCAAAATTTTTTGAACATTATATATATATATATATATATATATATATATATATATATATATATATATATATATATATATATATATATATATATATATATATAATCGGGGCGGGGCGGGTCGGGGCGAGGATAACCCACTCCCTGCCCCGAACCCGATAACGACCCGTTACCCGACCCGAAATGATCGGGTTTCGAGTTTTCCCATCGGGTTCGGGCTTTTTTGCCATCCCTATGTACTATCCCCAATGACAACATCATATCCGAGAATAGCCTAGTTTCAATGGGTCCACGCCGATTCGGGTCGGCCCGCAATGCCGCCCACCACATAATCATATGATGTGTGAGTGAGAAGAGGCTCCAGGAAAGGTAATACCCAACAAGCATGAGCTCCCCCCCCCCCCCCCCCTGAAATGAAAGGATTCAATCCAGCCGCGCCCTCAATACGGCTACCTTGTTACAACTCCACATCTGTCTGTGGACTTCAACCGATGCCTTCAAGCTCACCTAACTTGGTTCTAGTGTCTGACTGGCACCCTACCAAATCCATAAATTCTTGGATTGGTTGCTTCTGAGAGAGCCACTCTTAGGAAGGATCGAACCATGGGAACGAATCTACATGGCTATCACCTTCTTTGGCCAGATCTTCCAACCTTTTCACAATTATAGTTCACAGCGCTCTTGACTAAACTAATCCAATGGAAAGTCAAGGGGCTTGAAAGATTACCTGATTATCTCGTACTAAACGAAAGAAGTTTCACTTTCCATAACCAAAATGAAAGAAAGTCAACCTATTCCTGCAATTGCGGTCAGTGTCTGTAACGACCAAATTTTCACGTCCAAAAATTTCAGTTTTGATTAAGTGATTTACAAAACATTTGTAACAAAATATCACCCGATCATATCATTTAATAAAACATGTCTCGTATCTGAAAACCAAATCTTAAAAACATGATAATGTCAGAGTACAAATCCCAGAATAACTCATAGTGCGGAAAACAAAGAGTGTGTGTATGATGTGTCGCTACCGCGCCGACTCCTTCCCCTTCGCTGAAGAGGTACCTGAAACCAAAACTGTAAACTATAAGCACGAAGCTTAGTGAGTCCCCCCATCGTACCACAGATCATGAAATCACATAGCATACATACTGCCGGACAATTATGGGGTGCCCGACCTACCCGGTATGGCCATTCTGGGGTGCCGACCTACCCATGCGGCCATTCTGGGGTGCCATCCTACCCATGTCAAGCCATTTTGGGGTAATGACATACCCATCGGTCCTAACAACCGAACTTGGGGACTATTCCCCTCCTACTACCGCTATCACATATAACATATCATGCCAGCATATAAACATATCAGCACATATTATCAGACATATCTGGGGTGTCTGACCTACCATTCGGTCCTAACAACCGAACTCTACTACTATCACATATAACATATCGTGCAAGCATATAACATATTAGGTAGTAGCACACCTAGATGATATCACAAAGACAATCATCTAATCATACAACTCTTACTGGTGGGCCGACATTGTGGCCGTAGACCCACCGCTACTGAAAGGTAACTCACCTCGATCAAGTAGCTGCTGTCAAACTAAGTGGGAAGTCTCTTCCTGCTGCCACTTTGGAAATCCTCCGGGTACAAACCCCACAAAACACCCAGTTAGAACTGATATCTACTCTTAGGGTAAAATGACTATTTTACCCCCAAACAGGTCCAAGTCAAAGTAAACATCAAGTTGACCCGACTCGCTGAGTTGGTCCTCCAACTCGCCGAGTCCCTCATCCTTTACTCGTCCTTATCCACGTCCCGACTCGTCGAGTTTGGCTTCGCCTTGACGAGTTCCTCTCTTATATGAACATTGCATGAAACTCATCCGACTCGCCGAGTTGTATGAACAACTCGTCAAGTTCACCTTCATCCGAAGAACAAGTCTGTCCTCGACTCGCCGAGTTGTATGAACAACTCATCGAGTTCATCTTCAATCTTAAGGAGAATGTCTTGAACTCGCCGAGTATGTTCTAGCACTCGTCGAGTCCCATGAACTCCATGTCTAAAACCAAGTCCAATGCGTTGGGTCACTCTTTCTGACCTACTACAGTCCCTCTAACACCCAACTAAGTTCTTTTAGACTCTTATCAGATATGGGACTTTATGCCTTGGACTCGCCGAGTCCAAAAACGAACTCGCCGAGTCCAGTCTTGACCAATTCCATACAGTCGATCTAAATGAGATCTAACACACCAAAACCATAGATCTGGCCTCCTAATGTCCACTTTATACGTAAAGTTCCAAACTTGATGCACATGCATGGGGTTTTTAGCTCAAAAATCCACATAAAGTGTCCTGCAATGTGCATGGGGCTCTCATGGCCCTAAAGTTGGCACCTTTATGCCATGAGACCCCTCTTAAGGTCCAGATCTGAAGTCAAAACCCACTCAACACTTCCAATTCTGAAACATGACTTAGCAATCCAATAAGATCCCAAGTTAAAGATGAATAAACACATAGATGAGTCAAGACAGGGGTATTATACCTTGAAGCTACTGAAAATGAAGTAAAATCCCTGAATCTACTGGCCCCAACTCAAGTTCCAAGCTCATTCCTTCTTTCGAAGCTTTACTACCACAAGAGAACACCAAAAATGGCCTCAACAAAGCACAATCGGCTAGGGTTTCAATGAGAAGTGTTTTGGGAGCATAGGGGACAATATGGCCGTCATATCATTGCTTAAATAGGGTGCAAACCCTCGGATTAGGGTTTTGTCCGAACAGTACCTACTCGCTGAGTTCATCACTTAAGTCCCACGTTCCATCCCACTTCTACTCGGCGAGTTGGTCCTTCAACTCGCCGAGTCCAAGGCCAAAATGCAAAAAAATATATAAATAGCTGATGAAGGAATACGTACCAAGAACCAGGTGCTACAAATCTCCCCCACTTAGTTTAGACTTCGTCCTCGAGGTCTGCTGCTTGTTCCTGAAATAGCTTGGGGTAATGCTCCATCATCTCGTCCACTGGCTCCCAAGTCCATCCCGAGCCCTTCCGGTGCTACCATTGCACCTTCACGAGCTCCACCCTCTTGTTCCTCAAATCCTTTGACTTCCGGTCGAGGATTGCCACAGGACGCTCAATGTAATTCAGGCTGCCATCCACCTGAATGTCCTCCAAGGGCACCACGGCCGAGTTGTCCACCAGGCACTTTCGCAGCTGAGAAACATGAAAAATGCGTGTATCTGACTGAGTTCGGCTGGAAGATCCAGCCTATACGCCACCTTGCCCACCCAGGCTATAACCCTGAATGGTCCAATGTACCTGGGGTCCAACTTGTCCCGCTTCCTGAATCGGATAACGCCTTTCCATGGCGACACCTTCAGGAGGACCATATCCTTGACCTGGAACTCCAGGTCTGATCGGCGCTTATCGGCATAGCTTTTCTGCCGACTCTAAGCAGTCTGAAGCCTGCTCCGGACCTGCTGAATCTTCTCTGTCGTCTTGAGCACTACCTCAGTGCTCCCCATTACCCTCTGGCCAACCTCGCCCCAACATATCGGGTCCTGCACTTCCTCCCATATAGCATCTCGAAGGGAGGACGATCAATGCTTGCATGATAACTATTGTTATAGGAGAACTCTGTCCATTGAAGGTAGGTATCCCAACTACCTCCGAAATCTAATACGCATGCTCGCAACATATCCTCCAGGGTCTGGATGGTCCGCTCGCTCTGACCATCCGTCTGTGGGTGAAAGGCGGTGCTAAAATGCATACGAGTACCTAGCTCGTCATGAAACTTCTTCCAAAACCTGGAAGTGAACCGCACATCCCTGTCTGAAATTACAGAAACTGGTACACCGTGCTGCGCCACCACCTCCCGGATATAGATGTCGGCTAACTTCTTGGCCGAGATGCTCTCCTGAATTGGGATAAAATGGGCGCTCTTGGTCAATCGGTCAACGATGAACCAGATCTAATCCAATCCCCACGCGGTCCTGGGAAGCTTGGTGATAAAATCCATCGTGATGTCTTCCCATTTCCACAGTGGAATATCCAACGGCTGCATCTTTTCGTGAGTTCTCTGATGCTCAGTCTTGACCTTCCTACAGGTCAAGCACCGCTCCACAAACCATGCCACATCCTGCTTCATGCAGGGCCACCAATAGTCCATACGAAGATCCCTATACATCTTCGTCGCCCTAGGATAAATGGAGAACCGAGATTTGTGTGCCTCCTCTATTAGAACCTAGCGTACACCCCCGTGGTATGGCACCCACACCCTACAGTGTAGTGTCAGTAATCCTCGGCTGTCGTAGTCGAAGGAGGAAACCTGCCCTACGATCCGCTCGCTCTTCCGAAGTTCCTCATTCATGGCCTCCTGTTGGGCCTCCCGAATCCGCTCCAACAACGGAGTCACCACTATCATCCTCAAGCAGATATCCCTGATCGGTGCTGCCTTGCGGCTAAGCGCGTCGGCCACCACATTGACCTTACCCGAGTGATAAAGGATCTCGCAATCGTAATCCTTTACCACGTCCATCCACCGACGCTGCCTCATGTTTAGATTCGGCTGATCCATGAGGTACCTCAAACTCTTATGGTCCGTGTAGATGGTACAGCTAACCCCATAAAGGTAATGATGCCAAATCTTGAGGGTGAATACAACAGCCCCCAACTCCAAATCATGCGTCGGGTAGTTCGCCTCGTGAGGCTTCAGCTGCCTCGACGCGTAGGCGATGACATGCCCTCTCTGCATCAATACTGCGCCCAAACCTGAGATAGACGCATCGCAGTACACAACAAAATCCTCCATGCCCTCTGGCAGAGCTAAGATTGGCACCTCGCACAATCTCTGTCTCGGTGTCTCGAACGCAGCCTGCTGCTCAGGCCCCCAACAAAAGACCACGACCTTCCTTGTTAGCTTGGTCAGGGGTACGGCTATCTTGGAGAAATCCTGGATGAATCTTCGATAGTAGCCAGTTAATCCTAGGAAACTCTGAATCTCGGATGGAGACTTCGGAACCTCCCATCTCATCACGGCCTCCACTTTGGCCGGGTCCACTGAGATCCCGTTCTGGTTGACGAGATGCCTAAGGAACTACACCTCGCGCAACCAGAACTCACACTTGGAGAACTTAGCATACAAGTTCTCCCTCCTCAAAGTCTCCAGAACCTCTCGCAGATGCTCCTCGTGCTCCTCCTGCGTCTTGGAGTAAACCAAGATATCATCAATAAACACTATCACAGACCGGTCTGGCATCGGTCTACACAAGCAGTTCATGAGATGCATGAACGCGGAAGGAGCATTGGTGAGCCCCAAGGGCATCACCACAAACTCGTAGTGGCCATAGCGCGTCCGAAACACAGTCTTCTATATATCCTCCGCTCTGACCCTCATCTGATGATATCCTGAACGCAGATCAATCTTGGAGAACCAAGATGCTCCTGATGGGTTATGAGCATTCTAACACTCCTAAGTGTACATGCAACCCTAAATACCTTGGGTCAATGTTTTCTTTATTATACATGCAAATATGAACTTCCAAGGTATTATCCTAATCTAGCGTACAAAACAATGAATATAATAAGATATAATACATACCTCTTTTATGTAGAAAGTCTTCATGAAGCTTGAGTGCCTAGTGCCCCAAGTGTGACACCTCAAATGGTTCACACAACACCAAATACACTTGGAATAACTTGAGAGAATTCTACACTTCATGAAAATCGGCTAGCCCTTTCTTACTCTCTCTCTTGGCTGATTTTGGTCAAGAATAAGATGTTTATATAGTTAGGGTTACACCATGTAAACCCTAATTGACATGGCCTTTCATTTCCATGATCCATGGGTACAAAAACACCATGGAGCATCATATGGGTTTTAGCCCAACTAGATAATCCATGGAGCATTAGTCCACTATATAAGTATGGATGATTTGCACAATCAACTCATATATTTAATTAGTCTTCTTTTGATCACTTAATTAATCCTAGATTAATTCTTGATCAATACTAATTAAATAATCTTATTATTCTTATTATTAATATACTAGAACTTATAATATATTAATAACCATAAGTGTCTTATTTCTCTCATTTAGTCTATCCAAGTGCATGATGCCATGCAACCCAAATGGACCATGCTGGGTCGGGTCAAGTCTTACCAATTATAGTTATGGACTTAGACATTAATCCAATAGTCTCCCACTTAGATAAGTCTAAAACTATTATTGCGTATGACTTCAGGAACCGACTGGCAATCGTAGCTCTCAAAAGCTTCTGTCGAACTCTGACCTTGTAGATGAACTCTGACCTTTGTCAATGACTTGTCCATTAGATAAGGGATCATATATTCCTCCATTCTAGATATCATATGGACTGAGACATGGATTATAATCATTCTCTCTGTCCATTTGTTGTTTCCCGATTTCCAATTTATGACGACTGACTAATTGAACAAATCAAATCAGTCCTGGCCCGGCCGAGCACTTCCATTTGTCATCATCAAATCATCGAGGGGCCCACAGATATTGCTTTTATCTCGAAGGTAAAAGGAATGGATAAACTTCGACTCATATGGCTTGTTCTACTACTTGTTGAATCATACACAAAGGCACGTTTTATAACATCGAGTTACCAATGCGTTTTCGTGCAATCAATGTACTATCAACTCATAGTAACAACTCATATCTCTAGGTTTGAAGAATATAAGATATTATCGTCTCATGATCACTCGTGATAAAATCCATGAAGTGATTCCAATGAGCGCGGGTTGAATCCAATACTCAGAACTTATGAGCACTCAGGAGTGTTGTAGCCCTTTGTCCAACACCTTAGACCTCTACAAGCCAACCCATGATAGTCTTAATTCACATCTACTTCCAACATATGACCGACTGTGGATGGTTTGAATAACTTAGTCATTCCGGAAGAATAACCTAGGTTATTCGGGAAGTCAAAAAATGCAAAGTGAAACACAATAATAATTGAATCCAATATGGTCTCAGAACTTATAAATAAAACACCTTTTATTTATCACCATATGATTACACATTATTCATTGTATACTGTTTCAGCTATCAACTTTATTCTTGAATTTAAAACAATAGGTGTCCCATGCTCCAAGCATGTACACTATGTTTTCTAAGCACAAGTCATGCCATACACCAAGTATGCATACTATGTTTGTCTATGATCTTTACTTTGTGAAATAGATCAATTGAACATAACTCCAATGATCCTCTTTTCACAGTCCCAATTCCTTACTGCAAATGCAAGAATTCCAAATTCATGGTATTTACTGAAATCTGTTAGATTCTAAACTTATATGCATTAATCTTCTTGTAATGATTATGCACAAATTCACAAAGACTTGGCACCAATCATTACAAAGTATTCCAAAGGAGATCAACTCCTTGGAAACATCCTTCTTGCATTAAGTTTCCTTAATCTTACACAGATTGAAATTTCTAACTTTGAAACATTTCCAGATTCCATTTTGACTATCACTTCTGAACAAGAGTTGCCTCCTTACAGATTATGTCAATATGGTCCTTCCAGAATTATCACTATACTTCCAACTGTCCTTGAGCAACCAATCTTTGGTAAACCTTAGATTGTTCTCGACAATTGTTTAATCCTTTTAGTCATATCCAATTCTAGACCTTTTCCCTTCTTAATGCCCTAGGCATTTGGAAAATTTTAGAACGGATGAATATAGCACATGTAATCGATCCTATATCCGAAGCATATGGGACACAGACACAATTCATGATGTCTCACATAAAGACTAAACTAGTCTTTTGCTATTATTTCCATTTCTATTTGCCAAGTTCTCATAATTTAGATTATGAAAAGGGATGCCGTAATCATAATTGAATTTTAGAACGCAAATAATGAACCCATATAAAGAATTTCCTTATGTTGAGCCATTCCAACATGAAATTCATATATATATATATATATATATATATATATATATATATATATATATCCTTGACTAAATGATTAAAGCCTCATGATCTAAGCTTATAGATTTGAGATGAAGTATAATTTCCTCTCCCTTAATTATAGCAAAACAACTTTTTCAACCCCTGCAACCTCACGAATTGAAACTTTTGTTTTCTATAATTAACATTGCTAACTTGCAATACTTATCATAATTATCATGCTCCCACTAACATGATGACTATTAGCATAACACTTATGCTCCTACTAGCTTTGACATATACTCAGAAAGTTCGACTTCTAGAAATCAATACTTTATTGACTTTCTTACCAAAGTTCAGATTTCTGATACTAGATTGCTTTGATAAAACTTTATCAAAATCATACACCTTGCCTTAGATAGCACACTTTTGTGTGTCTAAACAATTTTAGAACTATGAAAAGGGATTCCGTAATCATAGTCTCAATTGTTTAGACCTTTGCCACTTCTCACAAGTCCATGTTAGTGTGTCGGTAAACCACACACGCTCCACTAACGACTTTGAGAATGTAAATATCACAATTGCTATCTAGCTAAAATCTACTTAGTGAAAGTGTTTCCTCACCATCATTTTCATGAATCGGAGAGAAACCTTATGACACTTAGATTTTTATGGTGTATGAGTTCCTACCCATATGAATTTGTCAAACCATAATCACAAGACAAGGGTAATGACAAATCTAATCTCATATGGAGTGAACTCAATCTTAATTCCTTGCCACCTGGCAACTCAAGGGCATCCCATTGCTTCCAAGTTGTTGTGCAACCAATTAAGAACTCTAAGAACTCATATGCAAAGCCAACTTTAACTGGAATGGGCATAGAATATGTCAACACGTTAGGTTATAAACCTCAAGTCGTGTGCTAGTGAAGAACTTCAGGTTCTATTTTTGATTAGTTTTTGAGACTTTCAAGACCTTTAAGACTCCCACTGTCCTCTTGACCTATAAGACTCCCTTGTCAAACATCTAAGAGATAGTGCGAATTCTAATCAATACAAACACTTCACACAATTGGCCTAAGTTGGTCTTTGTTTTATCCAAAACATCACAACTTACCAATTTCAAATGTGCAAGAGTAGAAAACTTTTACTCTTACATTTGACTAGTGTTAAGAAACCTTCCTTTAAGATATGTTACTCAACTTACAGTCTTGGAGTATGACTATAAGACTTGTTTTGGAATGAAATATGACTCATCTTCTTGATTTAACCACTTCAACAATTCATAGCTCCTCTTCTTAGCTATCAGAATGCACTTAGAGGATGAATTATGATAAGGTCTCTAAATCATTAAGATGATCATAAAACTGATACTAAAGTACTCTCCCATCTTTTCAGATTTGAGAAACTTTTATCCTTCTGCCTAATTCGATTCTTCTTATTCGCTCTGCCTTAAATTGGAACCTTTTCCAATGTCTCAGAGTTACACTTAAGCTTGTAAGTATAATCATATTTACTGAGCTTTAGTAAACTATGACGAATAGTCTTATCGATATTTTTTGGTGGACTTAGCCAGTGCACAAGAATGTGTACTCGATCCCTTAGTCCTTTACATGACTCACACATCCATGTGAACAAGTAATTAGTCTTAATTTTCCAATACTTGAAAGTTCTCATTCATCATGCTATACACCTTGCATGATTCCAAGTTTCTATCCAACTGAAACTTGGGTGACGAGAATCTTTCCTTATTTGGTAAATTTAGACACTACCACAAATGAAAGAATCAAATCCATATTTCCACTCTTGCTCTTAATGGAATCTTATAAGCAACAAAAATTTCCACAGATGCCATTGTAAGGATATTTTAAAATAAATAAAATCAAAATTTTCCTTTTATTTTAAAAAACTTTGCAGAAGAACTTGTCCTTACAATCCATATGAAAACTTGTTGTTATCTATTCCTAAGCAATATCTTATAACTCCTAAGAAGTAGCTCAAGAATCCGATCTTCAAACTATGCGATAGAAATCCATCTACGCAATCAGATTCAACATATTCTTTCTTTAAGTTTCTTCACTTTTCTTTGATTCTTAAAACATCACCATGTGACCCAGTCACATCATATATCAAGAATCTCAGAATAGAAACTAATAGAGTTAGATAGTGGATTTTACCTAAAGTAGAGTCAAACTAATTGACTTTAACATCCTTAGGTAAACTTGGTAGCTTCGCAACTAATGTCCCTTCCTTTGACAATATAAACATATGTACCCTTTGGTAATGGTACACAGGACTATCACAGACTTAGCTTTTCTCTTTACCATTTGGTCAACCGAGTTGACTATGGCCGATCCCTTTCCATTGGGAAGAGAGAGCTTTACTCGATATCCAATGTCATTAGTGTCAATGTCCATAAAGTTTTTAGGAAGTTGATCTTAGCAAATAGATAAGATCATTAAGGGTCTTGTCATAGTCTATTTCATATGAGTCCCAAAGGAGCTCACTATGTGACTTAGAAAGTAGTTGAACCACCACCTTTCTTAAGACTTTGACACCCAACTCTCCCGGCTTGTCAATATGTGACTACATCTCCACGATGTGATCACACCTAGACCTTGTCTTGCCAATAGGGCTTGAGTGACCTTAAACATTTCAAGAACTTGTGGGTTAGGGAGAATAACTGGAGGAGGTGAAAGAAGTATGATTTCCATGGGACATCATCTTCATTTAGGAAAGCTTGTTTCAAGAGATTTGGGAAGATCATAAATGTCTAAACCAGACATCTTTTGGGAGATATTCAAGATAGTTGATCTTAAGTCCTTAATATGACACCCAATATGAAATATTAAGGCTAGGATCCAACAAAATATTTTATAACTTAGAAGAGGGATGCCGTAATCCAAGATATAAAATATTTGATGGTAGGTGAATGACGATTCACCAATTTCCACCAAGATAAACGAAATATATTATTAGGTTTTAATTGGATATGAAACTCCTAGATCTTTGAGATTCATTGAACTGTTCAATGGCATGTTTCAATCTCGAGTGTGCCCTTCAGGTTTTGTGACTGGGATGCCGAGGACCACAAAACTGTTGGATTAATGTCGAAGTCCATAACTATTTTGGTATGTACTTGACCCGATGGTGCATGGTCCTTTTGGGTTGCCTTTGCCAAAACAACTTGATTGGAGAAATAAATAGAGAGAGAGAGAGGTTATTATGATTTATTAATATGTTATAAGAATAATATATTAAAGGAGAAATCATATTTGTTTAATTAATATTGGTCAATAATTAATTAAGAATTAATTTTGTGATCAAGTGTAGTTAATTAAACTAGAGGGGCTGAATTGTAATTATGTGATAGTTACAAAATAAGGTAAGGATTATCTTAAATATAGGGTGAACGAATTTAAGGTGATAATGCCTTAGAATTCGACTAGGATAAGGGTTTCTAAGACTTATCTTATGGTTGCTTGGTGGGCAAGCAACTAGATAAGGATAAGGACTAAAATCCTAATCTTTACACCTATATAAACCCCCTAAGGCTCATGAATTCGTCTAACCCTTCCCAAGAAGTCCTAAGGACGAATTCCTACCTCTCTCCTCTCTCTTTATACCTTCTCCATTTGCTCTTGGTGTTTGTAAGCCATTAGAGGAGTGACACTTGTGACTCTAAGCCTTCCAAAGTCAATTCAAGGAGGAATTGGGATTGTTATTGCTACATAACAATCAAGGTAATATCTTAAACCTAATTATATGTTAATATTGATTTCCATATGCTAGAATTAGGGTTTATAGTCTTGGATTCAAAGCATGTACAATAGAGAAACCTAGATCCAAGCATTAGGGTTTGTATGAGCACATAGGATGTCTTATGACCAAAACCCAAAGTGGTATCAGAGCCTAGCTTAGTTTCAATTGTATTGATGCATTGTATATCAAAAAAATTCTATTTTTGGTGTTTTGGAGGCTGGACTCGCCGAGTCCATAGCTGAACTCGCCGAGTCCAAGGTGACTCGACGAGTCCAGGCTTGACTCGACGAGTCAGCTTGTCAGATAGAGCTTATCTCGGGATTTCTTGCTGTTTTTGCATTGGGGTAGTTACCTTATCATGTTAGATCAATATTAATCCGATTATATGATATATTTGACTATATTTTTGATCTAATTGAAGATATTTATCAATTAATAAGATAATTGTTTCCTTATAAGATAATTGATTAATTATTTTGAGTAAATTGATAAATTGTTTTGCAAGAAATCATTAAATAAATCAAATATGGATAATTATGTGATTAAATGTTAATTTGAATTATTTGTTATTTGATCCTTGTTGTTATGAAAAGTTTCATATTTTGCCCTTTAGGGTTTATAGTTTAAATTTGAACCCCAAAAGTTTTGTTGTTTTGAAATTTAAATGGTTAAAACCCTAATGTTTTGAAAAAGGTTTCAAAACTTGCCCTCAAGTTTTGGAATTTAAAAGTTGATTAAAAGTTTAATTAGGAATGTTAAATTCTAAAACTCTAGTATAGTTTTGAAAAAGTTCAAATCACACCATTATGGTTTTATTAATTAATTAAGGTGTATAACTAAAAGAAGTTTAATAAATCCATAAAAGTTTAGGTTTACAATTTAATTGAATTAAAAGTATAATTGTTAAATTAGACCACCTAGTATTTTGAAAGTATAAAATACACCCTATACTATATATAACATTAAAAGTCTAACATTATATATATATATATATATATATATATATATATATATATATATATATATATGTATGAGTAAAAGTCAGTCTTACCGTTAGTAGGCCTTATTCACGAAGCTAGTCTATAAGGGGTGTTTAAGGAAATTGCCTATAAAATGGCGATTGAATGGGTATCCACTCTTACCCACCGCACTCTTGACTAGTGGAGGGTCGTTAGCCGAACGGGTAGGATAGGACGAAACCTTCCATTATAAGTATAATGAAATATAAAAGTAACTAAATGTTTTCATAAAATTCCCAATCTTAGTTACTTAGGCAAAAGCGAATTGATGCAATTCCATGAAATTACACTTTGTGCCCTTGCGAAGACGTTAGTGGAGCGTGTGTGGTTTACCGGCACACTAAATGGTTCTAAGGAAAGGTAGGAATGGGTGACTCAATGTTTGTCATAGTTCGGTGGAGCGTGTGTGGTTTACCGGCACATCGAATAGGTGACTGTAACATGTGAGGGCACCATGTAAGTTTGCATGGTTATTCACACCCGCTTTGTGATCCTCGGCATCCCAGTCACAAACTAGAGGGGCATATCGAGATTTAAACATGCCATTGAAAGTTCAATGAATCTCAAAGGATCTAGGAGTTTTCATAGATTTAAAACTTAAATTTCTTTTTCGTTTTTCATGGTGGAAATTAGTGAATCGTCATTCACTTACCTTCAAATATTCTGCAATTAGGGTTACGACATCCCTCTCCCGAGTTGTAGAATATTGTGTTGGGTCCTAGCCTTAGTATTTCATTTGGGTGATTTACTAGGGACTCAATCTATCAACTAACTTGAATTCATTTTTCTCCCGTTTTGTAGATGTCAAAGTTCGACAACTATGGTCTTCTCAAATCCCGTGGAACAAGCATTCCACATGAAGATGGTATTCCACGATTCGATCAAGGAACAAGAAATCATGTTTCACTTCCTGTACCTCCTCCAATTATTCTCCCTAACCCACAAGTTCAAAGGCTTGAAAAGTTCAAGATCACTCAAGCCCTTTTGGCAAGTAAACATAAAGAAGGAAAGTCCGTGTGTGCACACGTCCTAGGGATGAAGTCACACATTGATAGGTTAAGAATGTTGGGATCCGTTGTCTGTGAGGAAATGGCTGTTGATTGGGTTCTTCAGTCACTTCCCAACTCATATAGTGAGTTCGTAAGAGAGTACTATATGATGAACTACGACGTGACCCTTATAGATCTCACCTATATGCTTATTGTTGCTGAATCTGCAATGATTTGGCGCAATAGAAAAGCAAAGTTGATTGGTGAATCTGCCTTCGAGACCTTTATGGATATAGACAATGGCAACGAAAGACATGCTATGATCGAAAAGTTTGATCATAAGAGAAAGGCGATGTCTGAAGTAGTTCCATGTCCTGTTCCAAAAGAGTCGATTTGCTTTTATTGCCAAGAGAAGGGGCATTGGAGACGAAGCTGCCCTATTTACCTAAGAGATCTAAGAGATGGGAGAGTCGAAACGTATGGCTCTAATTTAGGTAAAATCCATTGACTAACTCTTTTAAGCTTCATTCTAGATTCTGAATACATAATGTGATAAGATTACAATTGATGTTTTTGTAGGATCGAAGAAAAGAATGGAAGCTTAAGGGAAGAAGTGAGCAGAATCTAACCGTGAAGGAATGGATTTCGATCGCATTTCTCGAAGATTAGATTCTTGAGCTACTACTTAGAGTTAGAATTAGATTGCTAAGAAAAATGTATTAGCATAAGTTTTTCAATGAGTTGCATTGTAAGGACAAATTTTTCCGCAATAAAATAAATTTTGACTTTAAATTTTATTTATTTATCCTTACAATGGCGTGTATGAAAAAATTGATGTTAAAATGTTTCTATTATTAGCGATAATGGATTTGGTTCTTATTATGTTATTTATGGAAAGTCGAGAATTTACCAAATAGGGAGAGTTTCTCATCGCCCAAGTTTCAATTGGACAGAAACTTGGAATCATGCAACGTGGATGCACGATGAATGAGAAATTTTGTATTTGGAAATTAGACTAATTCAATGACAAAGTGTCAAGTGAAGGACTAGGAGATCGAGTACACAAAGTTGTGTGTTGATCAAAGTCCACCGTAAGAGTAACGAGGTATTCGTCATGATTTACTAAAGGTTTAGTAAATATGATTATGCTTATAAGATTAAGTGTAATTCTGAATTGATTGAAAAAGTTTAAATCAATAGTAGAACGAATAACAAGAATCAAGTAGGCAGAGAGATAAAAGTTTCTCCATTCTAAGAAGAAGGGAGAGTACATTTTATGCTTTATGATAGGTCTTAATGATTAAGAACCATATCTCAATTGATCCTCTAAGTGAGTCTTGGTACAATTGTATGTCCAAGAAGAGGAATCAAAGATTGAAGAAATGGTCAAATCAAGAAGTCAATCATACTTCGTTCCAAAACAAGTCTTAGAGTTAAGATTGTGACAATGAGTGAAAAGTATTAAGAAGGTTTAAAACATTCATTAAATGTGGTAAGTTGTGATGTCTTAGATAAGACAAAGATCAACTAGGACCAATTTATGAAGAGTTTTGATAAAAGCTGCACTAACTCTTGAATATTTGTTTGTCAAGAAATGGTTATTGACAAGAGAACCTTATATGTCAAGGAGTCAGTGGGAGTCTTAATGGTCTTGAAAGGTTTCAAGAACAAATCAAATAAACCTTATCGATCATCACTAGCACACGAGTTAAGGTTTACAACCTATCGTGATGACATTATTTTGATTCTGTGCCAATCCAATCGAGTTAATTATGCATGAAAGTTCTATGAGTTCTCATTTTGAACGCATAAAAGGCAAAGCACCTTAATCAATGAAAAGTACATTGATAGGAAAGGGTGAGCTGCTTAACTACTTGGAAGACATGGTGGGCAGCTGTGCTACCATAAGGCAAGAAATCAAGATTAAGAAAGTTCGGTCCATATGAGTTTGAATTTGTCGTAAACTTTGGTTTTAACAAATTCACATGGATAGGAACACATACACCGCTTAAAATCTACGTGTCATAAGATTTCCTCCTTCATGAAAATGATTGTGAGGAAATGATTTCACTAAGAAAGATTTTAAGAAGATAGTGATTGTAAAATTGCATTCTCGAAATCAATTATGGTTACGGTATCCCTTTCCATAATTTGAATTGTGAGGTTTGGCAATTAGTCTTAAGTGTTTAGACACACATATAAACTATCGAAGGCAAATGTGTATAAGTTCAAGAAGTCTTGATAAAAGATTATCAAAGCACTAAGTATTAGAAACATGGACTTAAGAAATTCAATAAGTATTGTCTTTCTGGAAGTTGAGATGTTTATGAATACATGTCAAAGCTAGTGGGAGCATAAGTGTTATGTTTTATAATAATCATCATGATAACGGGAGCATAAATGTTATGATTGTATGATTATTAAGGAAAGTATTGCAAGTTGGCAATATTAATTATAGAAAACAAGAGTTATACCTTGCAAAGTAGTAAGGGTTATAAAGTTGTTTTGCTATAATTAAGGGAGAGAATATTATGCTTCATTTCAAATCTAAAGGTTTAGGTTGAGAAATGTTAATAAATTTAGTCAAAGGGTACATAGTGTGTTCTTAAAATTTCGATTGTGATTACGGCATTCCTCTTCACAATTCGAATTTTGAGAACATAGCAAATAAAACATTATGCGTCGTGTCCCATACGCTTCGAGTATAGGATCGATTGCAAATGCTTTAATGATTGACCATTCTAAAATTTTCCAAATGTCTAGCGCATTCAGAGGGAAAAGGACTAGAATCGGTTTTGACTAAAATAATTAAACAACTATACAAGGACAATCCAAAGTTCGACGAGGATTGGTCGCTTTTGAGTAGTTGGAAGCATGGTATTGGATGGACCATATCGACATTATTATGAATAGAAAAGATTCTATTAAGAATGAGTTGTCATATGGAAATTATGGAAATGTTTCCATACCGGATGGACCATATTGACATCATTACGAATAGATAAGATTCTATTAAGAATGAGTTGTCATATGGAAAATATGGAAGCGTGTCCATATTGGGAATTGAATATTAAAAATCTATGACTAGATTAGAAACTTTTAATAAAAAGGATGTTCAAAGGAATGTACTTTGAGTGAGAGACATCATATCTAAGGAATTGTCTTGTAACTATCCCCGATAGAAGACTTTGTGATATCATTGGAAATAGTCTTTGTGACTTTGATGCAGTGACATTACGTAAGGATCGTTGCATAGAATATTAGAATCTAGCATATTCTATAAGTAGCAAGAATTTGATATTCTTTCACTTATGAAAAAGGATTTGGAGTTGTGAAATGAGAATGATTGGAAGTGTGTTCAATTTGATATATTTCACAAAGTAAGAACCATAGGTAAACATTGTGTGCATGCTAGGAGCATGGGACAAGTGTTGTAATTCAAGTAAGAAGTTGATTACCCGAAACGACAAATAATGAGTAATCAATATGGTGATAAATAAAAGGCGTTTTATTTATACTCAAAGGTTTGAGGCCATATGGGATTAGTATTATTCTTGTGTTTCACATTTGCATGTTTTGACTTCCAGAATAATTGAGTTTATTAAGAATAATCGAATTATTCAAACGGGCCACAGTCGTTCATATGTTGGAAGTAGATATGAATGAAGACTGTCATGAATTGGTGTGTGGATTGTCTATAAGGTATTAGACATAAGCAAATGTTTGCTGCAACGTTCATGAGTGGTTATGAATATGATTTGAGCATTGGATTAAACCCACGCTCACTTGGATCACTCCATGGATTGTATCACGAGTGATTGGTGAGACGATAACATCTTATATTCTTGAAACCGAGATGTGTGAGTTGTATCTTGCGAATCGGTTGCACATTGATAATATGTAAACGTACTAGTAACTTGGTGTTATAAAACATATTGTTGTGTGTAATTCGGTGAGTGAGTGCAAGCAAGCATTGTATCAAAGTTTATCCGTTCCTTTTATCCAAAGAAGGATAAAAGCGATATCTTTGGGCCCCTCGATGATTTAGTGATGACAAACGTAAATGGTCGGCCGGGCTAAGGCTAATTTGATTTGTTCAATTAGTCAGTCGTCATAAATCAGAAATCGAGATATAGTACAAAGAGAATGATTTGAAATCATGTCTCATATGATATCTAGAATGGAGGAATATATGATCCCTTATCTAAGGACACGCGTATCTGATAGGATCAGAGTTGACAGCGGCTTTGGAAAGCTACGATTGCAGATCAGGATCTGAAGTCATACGCAGAATAGTTGTTAGACTTATCCAAGTGGGAGACTATTGGATTAGTGTCTAAGTCAATAACTATTTTGGTATGTACTTGACCCGATGGTGCATGGTCCTTTTGGGTTGCCTTCGCCAAAGCAACTTGATTAGAGAAATAAATAGAGAGAGAGAGGTTATTATGATTTATTAATATGTTATAAGAATAATATATTAAAGGAGAAATCATATTTGTTTAATTAATATTGGTCAATAATTAATTAAGAATTAATTTTGTGATCAAGTGTAGTTAATTAAACTAGAGGGGTTGAATTGTAATTATGTGATAGTTACAAAATAAGGTAAGGATTATCTTAAATATAGGGTGAATGAATTTAAGGTGATAATGCCTTAGAATTCGACTAGGATAAGGGTTTCTAAGACTTATCTTATGGTTGCTTGGTGGGCAAGCAACTAGATAAGGATAAGGACTAAAACCCTAATCTTTACACCTATATAAACCCCTAAGGCTCATGAATTCGTCTAACCCTTCCCAAGAAGTCCTAAGGACGAATTCCTACCTCTCTCCTCTCTCTTTATACATTCTCCATTTGCTCTTGGTGTTTGTAAGCCATTAGAGGAGTGACACTTGTGACTCTAAGCCTTCCAAAGTCAATTCAAGGAGGAATTGGGATTGTTATTGCTACATAACAATCAAGGTAATATCTTAAACCTAATTATATGTTAATATTGATTTCCATATGCTAGAATTAGGGTTTATAGTCTTGGATTCAAAACATGTACAATAGAGAAACCTAGATCCAAGCATTAGGGTTTGTATGAGCACATAGGATGTCTTATGACCAAAACCCAGCAAAAACAAGGTGTGAAGTAACCATGCAAATTACTGGGTACCCTTAAGTGTTTACCCCTCAATCGATGTGCCGGTTAACCACACACGCTCCATCGATACTATGATAAACATTAAGTTACCCTTTTCCTACCTTGTTAAATACGTGTTAGTGTGCCGGTTAACCACACACGGT
Source organism: Lactuca serriola (assembly GCF_051521515.1). Classification (NCBI taxonomy): domain Eukaryota; kingdom Viridiplantae; phylum Streptophyta; class Magnoliopsida; order Asterales; family Asteraceae; genus Lactuca; species Lactuca serriola. The sequence continues at coordinate 76,081,509 of NC_136412.1, forward strand.
CCACTAACTGACTTAAACAAAGTGCAAAGTGTAGTTTCATGGATTAGCACCTTATTCACATTTTCCTAAGTAACTAAGATTGGGTATTTATTAAGAGTTTAGTTACTTAGTATTTATCATTAATACTTTTAATGAAGGGAGAATTTTAGTCTTGTCAAACCCGTTCGGCTAACGACCCTCCACCAGTCAAGGAAGCGGTGGGTGAGAGTGGACACCCATTAAGCTGTCATTTTATAGGCCGTAACCTTATACCCCCCTTATAGACCGGCATCGTGAATGAGGCCTAATACGGTAAGACTGACTTTACTCTTATACATATATATATATATAAATATTATTAACTTATAATATTATAAAGTATAAGGGTTGAATTTTAACTTTTAAAATTCTAAGGGCTAACTTGGAATTAAAGTATTCATAAGTGAACACTTTTCAAATTCCACAACTTGAGGGAAAGTTTTGAAATTATTCAAAACTAATTAATTCCATAACTTATATGTTTAAAGTAGTTTTAATCCAAAAACTCTTCGAGTTCCATAACTTGAGGACAAGTTATGGAAGACTTTAAACTAATAAAAGAATTAACTTATCTTTATTTTATAACTTATGGAATTAATTAAGGTTACACTTTTTTTTTTTTTTTTATTATTTAATGAAGAGACTCTTGGTCCTCCATAACTTGAGGACAAGTTATGGAGACATAAAACCATTTAATTAGAACTAGACTCTTCATTTTGTAACCTTTGCCAACTTTTATGAGTTTTATGAAACTTAAATGTGACTTTTCATATAACTTGAGGACAAGTTACAAAAACACATTTCAGAATCAACTCTTAGATTAATTTGGATTGAAAACAACTATTTCACTCAACTTTTCTATTAATCTAAGCAACTCATAAGAACAAGATAATTCAAATCAAACTTTTTTCATGTAATTAGTCTAAACCTTAAACTAATACAAAACATGAATCTATGGACAATTATCTTTGAAATTGGATTAGCATGAACATTACCACATCAAAAACAAGTTTATAAGTTCAAAAACATCTTAGGGTAATGTTCCTAGTCCATTTCTAGCCAAAAACCTCGAAAATATGCTGTCTGGGGATCCTACTCGTCGAGTGCATGAACCTACTCGGCGAGTAGGATGATTTTACTCATGGACTCGGCGAGTTCATCAGTGGACTCGGTGAGTCCAGTGCCCAGAATGCCCGAAATTCGACTTTTTCAGCATTTTTCAGCAATTTGCATCAAGTATAAGAGAAAGCAAGCCAAGTCTCTGATACCACTGATGGGTTATGAGCATTCTAACACTCCTAAGTGTACATGCAACCCTAAATACCTTGGATCTATGTTTTCTCTATTATACATGCAAATATGAACTTCCAAGTTATTATCCTAATCTAGCATACAAAACAATGAATATAACAAGATAGAATGCATACCTCTTTTATGTAGAAAGTCTTCATGAAGCTTGAGTGCCTAGTGCCCCAAGTGTGACACCTCAAATGGTTCACACAACACCAAATACACTTGGAATAACTTGAGAGAATTCTACACTTCATGAAAATCGGCTAGCCCTTTCTTACTCTCTCTCTTGGCCGATTTTGGTCAAGAATAAGATGCTTATATAGTTAGGGTTACACCATGTAAATCCTAATTGATATGGCCTTTCATTTCCATGATCCATGGGTACAAAAACACCATGGAGCATCCATGGAGCATCATATGGGTTTTAGCCCAACTAGATAATCCATAGAGCGTTAGTCCACTATATAAGTATGGATGATTTGCACAATCAACTCATATATTTAATTAGTCTTCTTTTGATCACTTAATTAATCCTAGATTAATTCTTGATCAATACTAATTAAATAATCTTATTATTCTTATTATTAATATACTAGAACTTATAATATATTAATAACCTAAGTGTCTTATTTCTCTCATTTAGTCTATCCAAGTGCATGATGCCATGCAACCCAAATGGACCATGCCGGGTCGGGTCAAGTCTTACCAATTATAGTTTTGGACTTAGACATTAATCCCACAGCTCCCTGTAGCTGGTCAAAGAGGTCATCAATCATCGGGAGTGGGTAACGGTTCTTCACTGTTACCTTGTTCAGCTCCCGGTAATCTATACACATCCGATGCGACCCGTCCTTCTTCCTCACGAACAGAATCGGGGCTCCCCAGGGAGAACTACTCGGTCTAATGAATCCCTTGACTAAGAGCTCCTGCAGCTGTGTAGACAACTCCTACATCTCAGGAGGAGCCAACCGATATGGTGCCTTGGCTATCGGAGCCGCACCAGGGACTAGGTCGATCGTGAACTCCACCTGCCTCTCTGGTGGTACCCCAGGCAACTCCTCGGGAAATACATCCGCAAACTCTCGTACCACGGGCACATCATCCACTGTCGCCTTACCCGCGTCCCGAGTGTCTATAACATAAGCGACATATCCTGCACAACCCTGCTGCAGGTAACGCCTAACTCTCGCTGCTGAACATATTGCTGGTCCTCGCTGTGGTCTCTCGACCTGAACTACCAACTCTCCCCCACTTGGGGTCCTGATCCGAACCAGCTGTTGTGCGCAATCTATCACTGCCCCGATGGGGCTCAGCCAATCCATGCCTATAATAAACTTGTTTCCTCTCAGCGGAATAGGAACTAGGTCTACCAGATAACACTCCTCGAATAATCTCAGCACACAGTCTCGGAATACCGTCGATGCTCGCACCGATCGGTCATATGCAATCTCTACCTCTAAAGGTCAATCCAACATGCCCGAAGACTCAGGAAACTTCTTAATAAGCGCAAGAGAGACAAATGATCGGGTAGCCCCCGAATCAAATAATACCTGAACTGGGATACCGTTCACATGGAACGATCCTAAATAGAGCACATACATAACATATCAAAACCACAACAGCGTATCATAAAAGCATAATGATAAGAAATCATACCTGCCACCACATCGGGTGCAGCGCGTGCCTCCTCGGTAGTCAACTGAATGCCCTGCTCCTTACCACTGGAGCCTCTGCCCTGCCCTACCGGCCATCAGTGATCCATAGGGTCGCTGGAGCTGGCGCCTTCACTGGCGCTGATGCTGCGGTCAACTGGGGGCAATTGGCCTTTTGTGGCCCCTCTGGTTGCAGTGGAAACATAGCAACTCAGATGTCTGAACAACCGGTGCAGGGGCAGTACAATCCCTACTGAAGTGCCCCGTCTTGCCGCACTTGTAGCAGCCCGACGATCCCAATCTACATGCCCCCTCATGTGGCCTGCCGCATTTCCTGCAGCGGCCCGGTCCTGACTGGCCTTTCGGCCTACCATCTGATCCCTTGGGCTTCTTCCCCGAAGCCCCAGTCGTCTGACCCTAATCAATCTTCTTCCGGACATGCTCCAGATCGATCTCCCTCTCCCTTGCCCTGGCAATCATGGAATCCAGGGTAGGGCAAGCTGAAAAACTAACATGCTGCTGAATGTTGGCTCGCAGCATGTCATGATAGCGGGTCCTCATCATATCCTCATCCCCCGTATACTGGGGCACCAACAATGCCCTCTCCCGTAACTTGGCGGTGATCTCCGCCACAGTCTCTGTAGTCTGTCTCATGTCCAAAAACTCCCTGGCTAGCTGTTGAAGCTCTACAGCTGGCGCGAACTCTGCTCGGAACTAGGTCACAAAATCTGACCATGTCATAGCCTCAACATCCGAGGCTCCCAGAGAGTCACCAACCGACTCCCACCAATCCCTAGCCCGGTCCCTCAAACACCCTGCTGCAAATCGTACCTTCGACCCCTCGGGGCAGAAGCTAGTCAGCTACGCGGACTCAATGTTCGCAATCCATCATCTGGCAGCAATGGGGTCCTTCGCCCCCTGGAAATCTGGTGCACCACTGCTCCTGAAGTCCTTAAAGGACAGTGTGTGGGATCCTGACTGGCCAGACGCCATATCACTCCTGAACGCCCTGAGGCGATCCTCCATCAGCTCGACTATCCCTTCCTTGATCGACCCGAAGATGATGGAGGTTGACTCAAGGATGCCTCTGGTGATATCTGACGTGATGAACTCGCGTAGCCTCTCATCTGCTGGCTTGGAACCTGATCCCAAACCCGATCCCTCTCCTGAACTGCCAACTACTGGCCTCTGTCGTAGTACCACCATTCTGCAAAACATAATACCAACCGTTAGTGATACCGATACATCTCGAGGGATCACATCCTCAATTTAGGTACGGATCCTCTGCTTTCAGTAGTATGGGCCCATACTACCTTCCACATATATCCGTACCTTCCTCAAGGACTGCCTTGACTCCACCAAGTCCACTTTTATCACTGCTGATTCTCTGCCATTCCCATTCTAGGCTTACCCTAGGGAAAATCTCAGACTACACCCAAACCGGTCCTCAGCTGCTGAAGGCCTCCTTGTAGTTCCAATTAGCCATTACCTGACTACCATCACATGTGATGAGGCTCAGATAATCCTTCAAGTAAAAGACTCGTCCTTACAACGGTTAGACTCAAACGAGAGCTGCGCAATAGGGCCAAATCCAGCACTCTGAGATTATTCAACCCTGATCACATGTGACGAGATGTATTCACCTAATGGCTAACTCTCATTACTTAGAGTCCCACAAAGCACAAAGCAAGTGGCATTCGGACTCAGGAAAACTACTCAAACTAATCTGTTCTTATAATGAGAAGCTGAACTAGCATATAATGTTGAGCTTATACTACCAGGAATAACCTAAACAGGCTATCCTACTACTGTCTACTCAATACTAGCATGCAATTCTCATAATCTGAAGCACATAAAGCAAGCACATAATGTTGGATTAGTGTCTAAGTCCATAACTATTTTGGTATGTACTTGACCCGATTATGAGCATGGTCCTTTTGGGTTGCCTTCACCATAGCAATATGTAGGATGAATTAAGGAGAGAAAGGTTTAATTATGATTTATTAATATATTATAAGAATAATATATTAAAGGAGAAATCATATTGTTTAATTAATATTAGTCAATAATTAATTAAGAATTAATTTTGTGGCTAAAAGAGATTATTTAAACTTAGGGGACTGGATTTGTAGTTATGAGATAATTACAATTGGGCTATGGATTACTTAATAATATATAGGTTGGACGAATTCTATGGGGAAGCCCATTAGAAATCGTCCAAGGGATATGTTAAAGGAATCCATGGGTTGCTTAGGGCTTAAGCAGTCAGATTAGGGTTTCCTAGTTGAAAACCCTAACAGCCTACCTATATAAAGGAACCCTATTGCCCCAAAAAACGTGGCTAAGACTCCATCTAGGGTTTGTAGACGTTTTTGGCTGCCTCCTCTCTTCTCCTCTTCATCCAAGTTGCTCTTGGTGTTTGTGACTCCATTAGAGGTGCGACATTTGAGGCACTAAGCTTTCTGAAGCCAAGGATTGATTGTTATTGCTATATAACAATCAAAGGTAAGATCTAAACCCTATTTTATGTTAATATGATTAATTGTATGCTAGATCTAGGGTTTATAGCTTTGGATATTCAATTGCATGTTCATTAGACAAACTAGATCCAAAAGCTATTAGGGTTTGCATGTACACCATAGGAATGATGTATTGCTCAAAACCCATCAGTGGTATCAGAGCCAAGGCTGTTTGTTTGATGTATTTGATGCTATTATGGATTATCGTTGCTTAAAAATCGAAATTTAGGGTTTCTGGGAGCTAGACTCATCGAGTCCATGGTTGAACTCGACGAGTCCATGGTGAACTCGACGAGTCCATGCCTGACTCGACGAGTCAACTCGTCAGAAAGAGGTAATTTCGGGATTTTGTGCTAGTTTGGCTTAGGATTATTACCAAAAACGTTTTTGATGAATAAAATCCGATTTTTATTGATTTTGGGTGAATATCCTTACCAAAATAGAAGATAATTACCAATTAATCAAATATTTGTTGCCTTATAAGATAATGTATTTTGATGAATTATCTTGCAAGAATTTGGACTAGGTCAAATTAGATAACCACCAATTAATTGTTAATTGCGTTATTTGAATTTTGTGATCTAGAATATTCTTGATAAAGTTTGGAAAAGTTTCAAATTACTCCCTTTAGGTTTTATAGTTTAAATTTGAACTTAAAAGTTTTGTTTTTGAAATTTAAATAAGTTAAACCCTAATGTTTTGAAATGTTTCAAAACTTGCCCTCAAGTTTTGGAATTTAAAAGTTGATTAAAAGTTTAATTTTGAAAATGTTAAATTCTAAAACCCTAGTATTTTGAAAAGTTCAAATTACACCCTTATGGTTATATTAATTAATTAAAGTGTATAATTAAAAGAGATTTAATAAACCCATAAAGTTTTGGTTTACATTTAATTAAATTAAAAGTATAATTCATTAAATTAGACCACCTAGTATTTTAAAAAGTGTAAAATACACCCTATACCATATATATAACATTAAAAGTCTAGTATTATATATGTATGAGTAAAGTGTCAGTCTTACCGTTAGTAGGCCTCATTCACGAAGCTGGTCTATAAGGGGTGTTTAAGGAAATTGCCTATAAAATGGCGATTAAATGGGTATCCACTCTTACCCACCACACTCTTGACTAGTGGAGGGTCGTTAGCCGAACGGGTAGGATAGGACAAAAACCCTTTCCATTAAAAGTATAATGAAGTATAAAGTAACTAAATGTTTTACAAAATTCCCAATCTTAGTTACTTTAGGCAAAAGTGAATTGATGCAATTCCATGAAATTACACTTTGTACGCTTGCGAAGATGTTAATGGAGCGTGTGTGGTTAACCGACACACTAAATGGTTCTAAGCAAAGGTAGCAAAGGGTGACTCATTGTTTGTCATAGTTTGGTGGAGCGTTTGTGGTTAACCGGCACATCGAATAGGTGACTGTAACATTGGGGGCACTGTATAATTTTGCATGGTTATTCACACCCTGTTTTGTGATCCTCGGCATCCCAGTCACAAATCGAGGGGCATATCGAGATTTAAACATGCCATTGAAAAGTTCAATGAATCTCAAAAGATCTAGGAGTTTTCAATACATTTGAAACTTAAGTTTCCTTTTCGTTTTTCATGGTGGAAATTGGTAAATCATCATTTACCTACCTTCAAATATTCTGCAACTAGATTACAGCATCCCTCTTCTAGGTTGTAGAGTATTGTGTTGGATCCTAGCCTCGATGTTTCATTTGGGTGTCACATCAAGGATTCTAATAAACTTAACTTGAATTTTCTCCCGTTTTGTAGATGTCAAAGTATGACAACTATGGTCTTCCCAAATTCCGTGGAATAAGCTTTCCACATGAAGATGATATTCCACGATTCGATCGAGGAACAAGAGATCATGCTTCACCTCCTCCAATTGTTCTCCCTACCCCACAAGTTCAAAGGCTTGAAAAGTTCAAGCTCACTCAAGCCCTGTTGGAAATTAAGCACGAAGATGGGAAACCTAAACAAGGAGCTGTCAATAATATGAGATGTGTGTGCATACGTCTTAGAGATGAAGTCACGCATTGATAGGTTAAGGATGTTGAGTGTCGAGATTTTAGGAGAGTTGGCTATTGACTGGGTTCTTCAGCCACTTCCTGAATCATATAGTGAGTTCGTTAGAGAGTACTATATGATGGATCATGACGTGACCCTCATTGATCTCACCTATTTGCTTATAGCTGCTGAATCAGAAATAATTTGGCGTGCTGGTCAAGCAAATTTGTCTGGTAAGTCAAACTCCCAAACTGCAACGGACATCGGAAGTCTAGAAAGAACTAAGTCTATGATTGTCCGATGTGCTGTGCCAAAGGAGTCCATTTGCTTTTATTGCCAAGAGAAGGGGCATTGGACACGAAGCTGCCCTAACTACCTAAGAGATCTAAGAGATGGGAGAGTCAAGACGTATGGCTCTACTTCAGGTAAAATCCAGTAACTAACTATTTTAAGTTCCTATTCTAGATTCTTAATACATGATGTGATATGATTATATTTTGATGTTTTGTAGGATCAAAGAAAAGAGAGGAAGTTTAAGGGAAGAAGTGAGCGGAATCTAATCGTGAAGAAATGGATTTCGATCGCATTGCTTGAAGATTGGATTCTTGAGCTACTACTTGGAGTTAGAATAGATTGCTAAGAAATATGTATTAACATAGTTTTCAATTGAATTGCATTGTAAGGACAAATTTTTCCGCAATAAAATAATTTTTGATTTTATATTATTTATCCTTGCAATGGCGTGTATGAAAAATTGATGTTTGAATGTTTCTATTATTTGCAATAATGGATTTGATGCTTAATTATGTTATTTGTGGAAATGTCGAGAATTTACCAAATAGGGAGAGTTTCTCATCGCCCAAATTTCAATTGGACAGAAACTTGGAATCATGCAATGAGTATTGTATGATGAATGAAAAAACTTTCACATTTGGGAAATTTAGACTAATTCTTTGACAAAGTGTCAATTGAAGGACTAGGAGATCGAGTACACTAGGTTGTAAGTTGATCAAGTCTACCACAAGAGTGACAGAGATATTCGTCATGATTTACTAAAGTTTAGTGAATATGACTATACTTATAAGATTAAGTGTCATTCTGAGTTGATTAAAAGAGTTTCAATCAATAGCAGAACGAATAAGAAGAATCAAGTAGGCAGAAAGATAAAAGTTTCTCTATTCTAAGAAGAAGGGAGAGTACCTTTTATTAGGTTTTATGATAGGTCTTAATGATTAAGAACCATATCTCAATTGATCCTCTAAGTGAGTCTTAGTACAATTGTATGTTTGAGAAGAGGAATCGAGAATTGAAGAAATGGTTAAATCAAGAAGTCAATCATACTTTGTTCCAAAAACAAGTCTGAGAGTTAAGATTGTGACATTGAGTGACAAGTCTTAAGAAGGTTTATAACATTCATCAAATGTGGAATTTGGAAAAGGTTTTCTTATTCTTGCACATTTGAAATTGGAAAGTTGTCATGTCTTGGATAAGACAAAGACCAATTAGGACCAATTTTGTGAAGTGTTTTGTCTTGATAAAATCTACACTAACTCTTGAATATTTGTTTGTCGAGAAATGTTTATTGAAAAGAGAATCTTATATGTCAAGGAGTCAGTGGGAGTCTTAATAGTCTTGAAAGGATTCAAAACAAATCAAGAATAAACCTTATCGATCATCACTACCACACGACTTGAGGTTTATAACCTATCGTGTTGACGTTATTTTGTTTCTGTGCCATTCCAGTTGAGTTAATTATGCATGTGAGTTCTATGAGTTCTCATTTGAATGCATAAAAGGCAATCACCTTGATCAATGAAAAGTACATTGATAGGAAAGGATGAGCTGCTTAACGACTTGGAAGACATGGCGGGCACCCGTGTTACCATAAGGCAAGAGATCAAGATTGAGAAGGTTCGGTCCATATGAGTTTGGATTTGTCACAAACTTTGGTTTTGGCAAATTCACATGGATAGAAACTCATACACCATAAAAGCTAAGTGTCATAAGATTACCTCCTTCATGAAAATGACTGTGAGGAAATGATTTCACTAAGAGAGATTTTAAGAAGATAGTAATTGTGAAAAACTGTATTCTCAGATTCAATTATGGTTACGGTATCCCTTTCCATAATTCGAATTGTGAGATTTGGCAATTAGTCTGAATTGTTTAGACACACATATGAGATATCTAAGGCAAAGGTGTATAAGTTTAAGAAGCTTAGATAAAGTATTATCAAAGCGTTAGCTATTAGAAATATGAACTTAAGAAATTCAATAGGTATTGTTTTCTGGAAGTTCAGTTGTTTTCTAAAAACATGTCAAAGCTAGTGGGAGCATAAGTGTTATGCTTATATGATAATGCTCATCATGATAGTGGGAGCATAAATGTTATGCTTGTATGATTATTAAGGTAAGTATTGCAAGTTAGCAATATTAATTATAGAAAACAAGAGTTATACTTTGCAAAGTCGTAAGGGTTGAAAAGTTGTTTTGCTATAATTAAGGGAGAGAATATTGTACTCCGTTTCAAAATCTAAAGCTTAGATTGAGAAATTTTAATAAATTTAGTCAAGGATACATAGTGTGTTCTCAAATTTCGATTATGATTATGGCATCCCTCTTCATAGTTCGAATTGTGACAACGTGACACATAAAATATTATGGCATAAGATTGATAAATATCACATCTTTATGTAAGACATTATGCATCGTGTCACATACGCTTCGGGTATAGGATCGATTGCAAATGCTATAATATTTGACCATTCTAAAATTTTCCAAATGTCTAGCGCATTAAGAGGGAAAAAGGACTAGAACCGGTTTTGACTAAAATAATTAAACAACTATCAAAGGACGATCTAAAGTTCGCTGGAGATTGGTTGCTTGTGAGTAGTTGGAAGAATGGTATTGGATGGACCATATCGACATTATTATGAATAGATAAGATTCTATTATGAATGAGTTATCATATGGAAAATATGGAAATGTTTCCATATTGGGAGTTGGATATTGAGAGTCTATATATAGATTAGAAAATTTTATGCAAAAGGATGTTCAAAGGAATGTACTTTGAGTGAGAGACATCACGTCTATGGAATTGTCTTGTAACAATCTCCAATAGAGGACTTTGTAATTTCATTGGCAATAGTTATTGTGACTTTTGTGCTATGACATTGTGAAAGGATCATTGCATAAAATGTTAGAATCTATCATATTCTATAAATGGCAAGAATTTGATATTCTTACACTTGTGATAAGGATTGGGAGTTGTGAAATAAGTATGATTGGAAATGTGTTCATTTGATCTATTTCACAAAGTAAGGACCGTAGGTAAACATTGTGTGCATGCTGAGAGCATGGGACAAGTGTAGTAATAATTCAAGTAATAAGTTAATTAACAGAAACAATAAATAATGAGTAATCGATATGGTGATGAATAAAAGGTGTTTTATTTATACTCAAAGGTTTGGGACCATATAGGATTAGTATTATTCTTGTGTTTCACTTTGCATGTTTTGACTTCCTGAATAAATAATTATTTCTGAATAATCAAATTATTCGAATGGTCCACAGTCGTTCATATGTTGGAAGTAGGTATGAATGAAGACTATCATGAATTGGTTTGTAGATTGTCTAAAGTGTATTAGACATAGCAAAGGTTTGCTGCAACGTTCATGAGTGCTTATGAATATGATTTTGAGCATTGGATTAAACCGAAGCTCACAAGAATCACTTCATGGATTCTATCACGAGTGATTGTGAGTCGATAATATTGTATATTCTTAAAACCAAGATGTGTGAGTTGTTATTTGCTGGTCGGTTGCACATTGATAATAAGTAAACGCACCAGTAACTTGGTGTCATAAAACTTATTGTTGTGTGTGATTCGATGAGTGAATGCAAGTAATCATTTGAGTCAAAGTTTATCCATTCCTTTTACCCAAAGTGGGATAAAAGCGATATCTTTGGGCCCCTTGATGATTTAATGATGGCACATAAGCGCTTGGCCAAGCCGAGACTAAGTTGATGTGTTCAATTGTAGTCTGTTGTCAGTCATCATAAATCGGAAGTCGGGAAATAGTATAGAGAGAATGATTAAAATTCATGTCTATACGATATCAAGAATGAAGGAATATATAATCCCTTATCTAAAGGACACGCTTCTGATAAGATCAGAGTTGACAGCGGCTTTTGAAAGCTACGATTGCTAATCAGGATATGAAGTTATACGCATAATAGTTATTAGACTTATCCAAGTGGGAGACTGTTGGATTAGTGTCTAAGTCCATAACTATTTTGGTATGTACTTGACCCGATTATGAGCATGGTCCTTTTGGGTTGCCTTCACCATAGCAATATGTAGGATGAATTAAGGAGAGAAAGGTTTAATTATGATTTATTAATATATTATAAGAATGATATATTAAAGGAGAAATCATATTGTTTAATTAATATTAGTCAAGAATTAATTAAGAATTAATTTTGTGGCTAAAAGAGATTAATTAAACTTAGGGGACTGGATTTGTAGTTATGAGATAATTACAATTGGGCTATGGATTACTTAATAATATATAGGTTGGACGAATTCTATGGGGAAGCCCATTAGAAATCGTCCAAGGGATATGTTAAAGGAATCTATGGGCTGCTTAGGGCTTAAGCGGTCAGATTAGGGTTTCCTAGTTGAAAACCCTAATAACCTTTTCCAAATATTTGAGTATTATGTGAATTATATGTGTTTATTATTTAATTATAAATGTATAATTAATAAAGAATAAAAAACGAGCATCAAAAATTAAAGTGTGAGATAATCCCGATATCTCTACATAAAGTTGTAGAATATGTCTCAAGGTTTCCGTGCATATAAGGAACGCCGAAATCCGAGTTATAACGAAGAAGTTATGACCCGTCGAAGTTTCACGACAGAACCGGCACGATACCAGGAAGCGTGAATAGTGATTTTACGATAGAGCGAGATTTAGCCTTAGTGATCTAAATGAAAGTCGTAGAATATGTTAAACTAAGAACATCGATAAAAAGAACGCCCAAATCTGACTTCGTATGAAGAAGTTATGAGATTTTAAACAGACCAATCCTGTCCCGGCTTGTTAAAAATATAACTTTAAAAATAAAGTCAAAATTAGTCGACGGAGTCTAAACGAAAGTTGTAGAGTACGTCTTCACCTACGCGTGGATATAAAGAACGTCAAAAACGGAGTTCGTATGAACGAGTTACAAATTATAATAGCATATTTACGTATTAAAATAAAGTATAAATCATGTATACGTACACATATATATATACATATGTATATATCATTAGAAAGGTATCGACGATGCGGTCATTATAAGACTAATGTTGAGTTCTTTCGACATTAGTTTAGTACAAATATCATTAAATCCATTTATAATAGTATTATAGAGGGGTGTTTAGTTGTTTATATAACTAAAAGGTCATTAAGTAATTATGGAGGGTAGTTTTTGAAAATTCAATTAGTATAAATAAGAGCCTTGGGCTCTCATATTTCTTGCACCATTCTCTTGATTCAAGAGTCTTTCTCTCCTTATCCCCCGAGCATTTCGGTCCCTCGTGATTCGACTTCTCTTTCTGTAGCTTAGTATAGTAAGGTGAGCGCTGAAGCGCTGCACGAATCTTTCTTAGAAAGATTCAGCGACGAAGTTCTGCCCCTGCAGAGCCCGACTCCTAGCTAAAACCCCCTTGTAAGTAAGTTATGCTTATCTTATTTTAATATAGCTTATATTTAAAATTAGTATTGTTATTATGAACTTATAATAAATATTTGAGCTATTATTATAACTTATATAAGTGTCCTTATAATATTTTTTTTAACTACTCGCGGTACGGGGAATCTGGTTTAAAGGGCCGCATAGGGTTGTTGGATTTCAGAAGTGCTATATGCCAAAATGGTCCTGCCCTCCGGTGTTTTATGTCTGGCCCCTGTCTGTACATAGTGGTTGGAAAATATTGTTTAACGCTTATATAATAATAATAATACTAAGACTAATAGTTGGTCACGGTAAATATTAGACTAAAATTTAGCGATAATAATGCTAGGTTTCGTCGAAGGAAAATAGAATCGTTAGAAGCAAGCGCTGCCCGATTTTGGAATCATCACCTTAACAAGTGAGTGCATAGTTTCTTTCAACTTACACATAGATATGAAGTATTTTATATAAATTACGTGCTATGTGTGCATATTATCTGAATACTTGCTATCTATGCTAGATGAACGTTGTTATACATGTTTTCAATGATTTAAACTGTATATGTATTTTATATCTACGAAAATGTTGGGGTAAAACATGGGTAGATGCAATAGGTGATGTGTGATAAAATGATGAGAGGCCTCGATGTTGATGTTGTTGATTCTGTCATCTAGCGGAGTATGGATGACGACCACGGACTCTTCTAGACAGTCCAGTGGAACACTAGCAGGCTCGCAACCTGTAGGTGTTTTTGAACGATATGTTCACCGGTGTACTCCATCCCACACATGGTTGCCTTTAGGACATTTATTGCTGAGGAATCCCCTTAGCAGTAGTGTCCGTCCCGATGATGATCCTTAGGCTAGGTCCCTTATGATAGGTGTTTAGGGACGTAAAGTGAGGATAACGGGAACGGGTAATCGGGTTATTGTTGATCGATGAAATTAATAAACTTATTTATTGTGGGTTGAAAACCCTATGTGCTCACCAGGCTCCCAAGCCTGACCCACTCAGTTTTATGTATTACAGGTAGTGGCGCATGAGCATAGGTGTGATGTTTTGGACGAGGGATTACGGATATAGGCCTGTAGATATGAAATAATGTAGTAAGGCTTATATTGTACTGTTTATGCTTTTGATCTGTACGAACATGACATCCCGAGTCTTTTATTGAAATACATTTCTATGGAAATGCTTTTGATAAATCTTTATCATATTTTTGTTTTGGGACAAATTCCGCAACACTTTCATTTAAAATGTAACTCTGATTTTTAAACAAAGCATAAACAAACCGGTCTTTTCTGGCCGTGATTTTGGGGATGTCACAGTTGGTATCAGAGCATTAGTTTAAGCGAACTAGGAATTTGTAGGATTTCTAGACTTAAACTTAGAATGCTAAGCGATGATTGTGAGGTGTGAGCACTAGCTTATTTTAGGAATTGTGCCTAAAATGCTTTTATGTGCTAAATGCTTTGTGCATAATATGCTTTTAATTGTTCGGATCTATGGTCTGTTGCCGACCGGATCTGGAAACCTTATGTGTTTAGGATTCTAAACGTACGACTACGATATTAGAACTAGCATGTAAATGTTTCGAGGAGGATTTAAACGTTTATTGTAAGTAAAGATTTCCCTATCTTAATATTCTCGTCTCAAATTTCGGCTTGGTGCCTATCGAACTCTCAAAGATAGAGAGGTTTGCTAATGGATTGTCAGCAGACTTTGGCCCAATGGTCAAAATGGCAACTACTTTGAAGACAACCATTAGAGAAGCCGAGAATGTAGCGACCTAGTTAAGGGAGAAGGTCTGTAGAGATATGAGGTAGGAGAGAAAAGGATGTTAGATGGATCTTCAAGGTCCAGCAAGAGGTGTAAATTCTCGAAGTCTGGTTCGAGGGGAGGAGGATCAGAAGCGAAGTGGTGTGACAAGTGCAAGAAGAAGCACTCTGGGAAGTGTGACGGAGGGGAAACTTGTTACAAGTGCGGAAAGCCTGGGCACTACACCAATGAATGCACCCTCAACCAGAAAGCCTGTTATGGGTGCAATGAAGAAGGGCACATTTTGAAGGACTGCCCGAAGAAGAAGGAGACAGGAAGACCCAACATACCACCGAAGCCGAAGGCGAGAGCCTTCCAGATGACGCTCGAGGCTGCAAAGGAGGCAGCAGACGTAGCTTCAGGTACCTTTCTTGTAAATGGTTTGCCTGCAAATATACTATTTGATTCCAGAGCCAACTACTCCTTTGTGTCGCATAAATTTGGTGGGAAATTAGCATTGCCTGTAGAAAAACTAGATAATGCCCTGATTGTAGAAGTTGCCAGTGGCAAATTCGTACCTGTTAGTAATCGTATTAGGAACATCGTCATTGACCTAAACGGAAACGAATTCCACGAAGAGCTATTACCCATAGAGTTAAACGATTTCGACATCGTTTTGGGTATGGATTGGCTTAGCGCCAACGATGCTGAGATTCAATGCCGAAAGAAGATAGTAAAGGTAAACCCACCCAGAAAAGAATCATTTATGGTGTATGGGGACAAACATAGAGTGAATTCTGGAATCATCTCCCTGATGAAAGCCAGGAAATGTTTGTCCAAAGGATGTGCATCATACTTGGCATTCGTAATCGATGCCAAGAAGGAGAAGAAAGAGGTGCAGAATATACCGGTTGTGTGTGATTATCCGGAAGTCTTTCCCGAAGATCTTTCCGGATTACCACCTGATAAGCAAGTGGAGTTTCGTATAGACTTGTTACCAGGAACAACACCGATATCAAAGGCACCTTACCGATTAGCACCGACGGAGATGAAGGAGCTCATGACGCAACTTCAGGAGTTGTTGGACAACGATTTTATTCGACCTAGTTCATCACCCTGGGGAGCTCCGGTGTTATTCGTGAAGAAGAAGGACGGAAGTATGAGAATGTGTATAGACTACCGAGAGCTGAATAAGGCAACGGTGAAGAACAAGTATCCATTGCCGAGGATTGATGACCTATTCGATCAGCTGCAAGGTTCGAGCTACTTCTCAAACATCGATCTTAGGTCAGGATATCATCAGCTAAAGGTGAGAAAGCAGGATATTGAGAAGACTGCATTCCGAATGAGATATGGACACTACGAGTTCTTGGTTATGTCATTCGGGCTAACCAATGCTCCCGCAGCATTCATGGATTTGATGAATAGGGTTTGTAAACCATTCCTCGATAAATCCATGATAGTGTTCATCGACGACATTCTCATCTACTCGAAAAGCCAAGAGGAGCATGGCAAGCATCTACGGGAAGTATTAGAAGTGTTGAAGAAGGAGAAGCTTTTTGCAAAGTTCTCCAAATGCGAATTTTGGATACGGGAAGTCCAATTCTTGGGTCATGTTGTTAACCAGGAGGGAATAATGGTTGACCCCGCAAAGATCGAGGCTGTAATGAAGTGGGAACGTCCAAAGAGTCCCACGAAGATTCGAAGCTTTCTAGGATTAGCCGGATATTATCGACGATTTATCCAAGGCTTTTCTTCGATAGCTGCTCCATTAACAGCTTTGACTCATAAAGGAGCTACGTATACGTGGAGTGAGAAACACGATGAGGCATTCAAGAAGCTAAATAAGAAGTTATGTGAAGCACCGATACTTTCTCTACCCGATGGAGTCGAAGGTTTCGCGGTTTATAGTGACGCTTCTGGAGTCGGGTTGGGTTGTGTTCTGACCCAAAGAGAAAAGGTGATAGCATACGCATCTCGACAATTGAAAGAGCACGAAAAGAACTACCCCACTCATGATCTGGAGTTGGCAGCGGTAGTTTTTGCCTTAAAGATATGGAGGCATTACCTCTACGGCACGAAGTGCAAGCTCTTCACTGATCATAAGAGTCTCCAGTATCTCTTTAATCAGAAGGAGTTGAACATGAGGCAACGACGTTGGCTAGAACTTCTCAAGGACTACGACTGTGAGATACTTTACCACCCAGGTAAAGCAAATATTGTTGCTGATGCTCTCAGTCGGAAAATCAATCTGGAAAGGAAAAGGCCAAGAGCGTTAAGAATTGAAGTCGTATCGACGATTGTGGAAAGTATCAGGAAAGCTCAAGAAGAAGCTTTAGAGAAAAATGACCGAAAGGAAGAACGTTTGGGAAGAACGTTAGTGTTTGGTACAAACAGTCGAGGATTGAAGGTATTCCAAGATCGAATTTGGGTACCTAAGACGGGAGGAATAAGAGATCTTCTGATGGAAGAAGCACACAAGACCATGTACTCGATTCATCCCGGTAGCACTAAAATGTATAGGGACCTAAAACCCTACTACTGGTGGCCGACGATGAAGCTCGATGTTGCGAAGTATGTGGCCGAGTGCGTAACATGTGCGAGGGTTAAGGCACAACATCAGAAACCGTATGGGAGTTTGGAACCTTTACCTATACCCATGGGTAAATGGGAAGACATCACCATGGATTTTGTGACTAAACTGCCCAGGACGAAGAACGGTCACGACATGATTTGGGTAGTCGTGGATCGTTTCACCAAGAGTGCACACTTCATAGCAGCCAACGAGAAGTGGTCTATGGATAAGCTCGCAAATGCTTACGTGAAGGAAATTGTAAGACTTCACGGTGTCCCTCTTACGATTGTATCAGATCGTGATAGTCGTTTCACGTCAAGGTTTTGGAGGAGTCTACAAGAGGAGTTAGGTACAAAGTTGTGTTTGAGTACTGCTTATCATCCGCAAACTGATGGTCAGAGCGAAAGAACGATTCAGACGCTGGAAGATATGCTGAGAGCATGTACCCTCGAATTCCAAGGGAATTAGGACGAGCACTTACCTCTGGTAGAATTTTCCTACAACAATAGTTTTCACTCGAGCATCAAGATGACTCCTTATCAAGCCTTGTATGGGCAGAAGTGTCGTACGCCGTCTTGTTGGCTTGAAGCCGGAGAGAAGCAGTTTATGGGCCCCGAGATAGTCCATGAGACTGCTGAGAAGTTGAAGGTGATTAGGGAAAGGATGTTAACAGCCCAGGATCGTCAGAAGAGCTATGCTGACAAGAAAAGACGACCGATAACTTTCGAAGTTGGGGATTCCGTTTTGCTTAAAGTCTCACCGTGGAAGGGACTTATACGATTTGGGAAACGAGGAAAGTTGAGTCCAAGGTTTATTGGACCGTTCAAAGTTCTTCAGAAGATAGGGAACCAAGCTTACAAGCTGGAATTGCCCGAAGAACTCAATGGTATTCATAACACCTTCCATGTGTGTTATTTGAGGAAATTCACGGGAGATGTTCCCGACATAATTCCAATCTCAGAGTTAAGGATGGATGAAAATAAAAGGTTGATCGAAGAGCCTGAGGCAATTGTTGACCATAAGACTAAGAAGTTACGACGCAAGATGGTCGACTTGGTGCTAGTCCGATGGAAACATTCGAATGGGCCGAATCTCACTTGGGAAACAGAGGATGACATGATGAGTCGCTATCCACATCTGTTTGCTGATGCATGATTCCGGGACGGAATCATCCTAAGGGGGAGAGAATTGTAACGCCCGGGTTTCAGGGCTAAGCATTTTTGTCAATGTAATAGTCTAGGTCAACTCTTGTGTTTTGAAGTAATAAAGATGAAATATTTGAGTATTATGTGAATTATATGTGTTTATTATTTAATTATAAATGTATAATTAATAAAGAATAAAAAATGAGCATCAAAAATTAAAGTGTGAGATAATCCCGATATCTCTACATAAAGTTGTAGAATATGTCTCAAGGTTTCCGTGCATATAAGGAACGCCGAAATCCGAGTTATAACGAAGAAGTTATGACCCGTCGAAGTTTCACGACAGAACCGGCACGATACCGGGAAGCGTGAATAGTGATTTTACGATAGAGCGAGATTTAGCCTTAGTGATCTAAATGAAAGTCGTAGAATATGTTAAACTAAGAACATCGATAAAAAGAACGCCCAAATCTGACTTCGTATGAAGAAGTTATGAGATTTTAAACAGACCAATCCTGTCCCGGCTTGTTAAAAATATAACTTTAAAAATAAAGTCAAAATTAGTCGACGGAGTCTAAACGAAAGTTGTAGAGTACGTCTTCACCTACGCGTGGATATAAAGAACGTCAAAAACGGAGTTCGTATGAACGAGTTACAAATTATAATAGCATATTTACGTATTAAAATAAAGTATAAATCATGTATACGTACACATATATATATACATATGTATATATCATTAGAAAGGTATCGACGATGCGGTCATTATAAGACTAATGTTGAGTTCTTTCGACATTAGTTTAGTACAAATATCATTAAATCCATTTATAATAGTATTATAGAGGGGTGTTTAGTTGTTTATATAACTAAAAGGTCATTAAGTAATTATGGAGGGTAGTTTTTGAAAATTCAATTAGTATAAATAAGAGCCTTGGGCTCTCATATTTCTTGCACCATTCTCTTGATTCAAGAGTCTTTCTCTCCTTATCCCCCGAGCATTTCGGTCCCTCGTGATTCGACTTCTCTTTCTGTAGCTTAGTATAGTAAGGTGAGCGCTGAAGCGCTGCACGAATCTTTCTTAGAAAGATTCAGCGACGAAGTTCTGCCCCTGCAGAGCCCGACTCCTAGCTAAAACCCCCTTGTAAGTAAGTTATGCTTATCTTATTTTAATATAGCTTATATTTAAAATTAGTATTGTTATTATGAACTTATAATAAATATTTGAGCTATTATTATAACTTATATAAGTGTCCTTATAATATTTTTTTTAACTACTCGCGGTACGGGGAATCTGGTTTAAAGGGCCGCATAGGGTTGTTGGATTTCAGAAGTGCTATATGCCAAAATGGTCCTGCCCTCCGGTGTTTTATGTCTGGCCCCTGTCTGTACATAGTGGTTGGAAAATATTGTTTAACGCTTATATAATAATAATAATACTAAGACTAATAGTTGGTCACGGTAAATATTAGACTAAAATTTAGCGATAATAATGCTAGGTTTCGTCGAAGGAAAATAGAATCGTTAGAAGCAAGCGCTGCCCGATTTTGGAATCATCACCTTAACAAGTGAGTGCATAGTTTCTTTCAACTTACACATAGATATGAAGTATTTTATATAAATTACGTGCTATGTGTGCATATTATCTGAATACTTGCTATCTATGCTAGATGAACGTTGTTATACATGTTTTCAATGATTTAAACTGTATATGTATTTTATATCTACGAAAATGTTGGGGTAAAACATGGGTAGATGCAATAGGTGATGTGTGATAAAATGATGAGAGGCCTCGATGTTGATGTTGTTGATTCTGTCATCTAGCGGAGTATGGATGACGACCACGGACTCTTCTAGACAGTCCAGTGGAACACTAGCAGGCTCGCAACCTGTAGGTGTTTTTGAACGATATGTTCACCGGTGTACTCCATCCCACACATGGTTGCCTTTAGGACATTTATTGCTGAGGAATCCCCTTAGCAGTAGTGTCCGTCCCGATGATGATCCTTAGGCTAGGTCCCTTATGATAGGTGTTTAGGGACGTAAAGTGAGGATAACGGGAACGGGTAATCGGGTTATTGTTGATCGATGAAATTAATAAACTTATTTATTGTGGGTTGAAAACCCTATGTGCTCACCAGGCTCCCAAGCCTGACCCACTCAGTTTTATGTATTACAGGTAGTGGCGCATGAGCATAGGTGTGATGTTTTGGACGAGGGATTACGGATATAGGCCTGTAGATATGAAATAATGTAGTAAGGCTTATATTGTACTGTTTATGCTTTTGATCTGTACGAACATGACATCCCGAGTCTTTTATTGAAATACATTTCTATGGAAATGCTTTTGATAAATCTTTATCATATTTTTGTTTTGGGACAAATTCCGCAACACTTTCATTTAAAATGTAACTCTGATTTTTAAACAAAGCATAAACAAACCGGTCTTTTCTGGCCGTGATTTTGGGGATGTCACAGTTGGTATCAGAGCATTAGTTTAAGCGAACTAGGAATTTGTAGGATTTCTAGACTTAAACTTAGAATGCTAAGCGATGATTGTGAGGTGTGAGCACTAGCTTATTTTAGGAATTGTGCCTAAAATGCTTTTATGTGCTAAATGCTTTGTGCATAATATGCTTTTAATTGTTCGGATCTATGGTCTGTTGCCGACCGGATCTGGAAACCTTATGTGTTTAGGATTCTAAACGTACGACTACGATATTAGAACTAGCATGTAAATGTTTCGAGGAGGATTTAAACGTTTATTGTAAGTAAAGATTTCCCTATCTTAATATTCTCGTCTCAAATTTCGGCTTGGTGCCTATCGAACTCTCAAAGATAGAGAGGTTTGCTAATGGATTGTCAGCAGACTTTGGCCCAATGGTCAAAATGGCAACTACTTTGAAGACAACCATTAGAGAAGCCGAGAATGTAGCGACCTAGTTAAGGGAGAAGGTCTGTAGAGATATGAGGTAGGAGAGAAAAGGATGTTAGATGGATCTTCAAGGTCCAGCAAGAGGTGTAAATTCTCGAAGTCTGGTTCGAGGGGAGGAGGATCAGAAGCGAAGTGGTGTGACAAGTGCAAGAAGAAGCACTCTGGGAAGTGTGACGGAGGGGAAACTTGTTACAAGTGCGGAAAGCCTGGGCACTACACCAATGAATGCACCCTCAACCAGAAAGCCTGTTATGGGTGCAATGAAGAAGGGCACATTTTGAAGGACTGCCCGAAGAAGAAGGAGACAGGAAGACCCAACATACCACCGAAGCCGAAGGCGAGAGCCTTCCAGATGACGCTCGAGGCTGCAAAGGAGGCAGCAGACGTCGCTTCAGGTACCTTTCTTGTAAATGGTTTGCCTGCAAATATACTATTTGATTCCAGAGCCAACTACTCCTTTGTGTCGCATAAATTTGGTGGGAAATTAGCATTGCCTGTAGAAAAACTAGATAATGCCCTGATTGTAGAAGTTGCCAGTGGCAAATTCGTACCTGTTAGTAATCGTATTAGGAACATCGTCATTGACCTAAACGGAAACGAATTCCACGAAGAGCTATTACCCATAGAGTTAAACGATTTCGACATCGTTTTGGGTATGGATTGGCTTAGCGCCAACGATGCTGAGATTCAATGCCGAAAGAAGATAGTAAAGGTAAACCCACCCAGAAAAGAATCATTTATGGTGTATGGGGACAAACGCAGAGTGAATTCTGGAATCATCTCCCTGATGAAAGCCAGGAAATGTTTGTCCAAAGGATGTGCATCATACTTGGCATTCGTAATCGATGCCAAGAAGGAGAAGAAAGAGGTGCAGAATATACCGGTTGTGTGTGATTATCCGGAAGTCTTTCCCGAAGATCTTTCCGGATTACCACCTGATAGGCAAGTGGAGTTTCGTATAGACTTGTTACCAGGAACAACACCGATATCAAAGGCACCTTACCGATTAGCACCGACGGAGATGAAGGAGCTCATGACGCAACTTCAGGAGTTGTTGGACAACGATTTTATTCGACCTAGTTCATCACCCTGGGGAGCTCCGGTGTTATTCGTGAAGAAGAAGGACGGAAGTATGAGAATGTGTATAGACTACCGAGAGCTGAATAAGGCAACGGTGAAGAACAAGTATCCATTGCCGAGGATTGATGACCTATTCGATCAGCTGCAAGGTTCGAGCTACTTCTCAAACATCGATCTTAGGTCAGGATATCATCAGCTAAAGGTGAGAAAGCAGGATATTGAGAAGACTCCATTCAGAATGAGATATGGACACTACGAGTTCTTGGTTATGTCATTCGGTCTAACCAATGCTCCCGCAGCATTCATGGATTTGATGAATAGGGTTTGTAAACCATTCCTCGATAAATCCATGATAGTGTTCATCGACGACATTCTCATCTACTCGAAAAGCCAAGAGGAGCATGGCAAGCATCTACGGGAAGTATTAGAAGTGTTGAAGAAGGAGAAGCTTTTTGCAAAGTTCTCCAAATGCGAATTTTGGATACGGGAAGTCCAATTCTTGGGTCATGTTGTTAACCAGGAGGGAATAATGGTTGACCCCGCAAAGATCGAGGCTGTAATGAAGTGGGAACGTCCAAAGAGTCCCACGAAGATTCGAAGCTTTCTAGGATTAGCCGGATATTATCGACGATTTATCCAAGGCTTTTCTTCGATAGCTGCTCCATTAACAGCTTTGACTCATAAAGGAGCTACGTATACGTGGAGTGAGAAACACGATGAGGCATTCGAGAAGCTAAATAAGAAGTTATGTGAAGCACCGATACTTTCTCTACCCGATGGAGTCGAAGGTTTCGCGGTTTATAGTGACGCTTCTGGAGTCGGGTTGGGTTTTGTTCTGACCCAAAGAGAAAAGGTGATAGCATACGCATCTCGACAATTGAAAGAGCACGAAAAGAACTACCCCACTCATGATCTGGAGTTGGCAGCGGTAGTTTTTGCCTTAAAGATATGGAGGCATTACCTCTACGGCACGAAGTGCAAGCTCTTCACTGATCATAAGAGTCTCCAGTATCTCTTTAATCAGAAGGAGTTGAACATGAGGCAACGACGTTGGCTAGAACTTCTCAAGGACTACGACTGTGAGATACTTTACCACCCAGGTAAAGCAAATATTGTTGCTGATGCTCTCAGTCGGAAAATCAATCTGGAAAGGAAAAGGCCAAGAGCGTTAAGAATTGAAGTCGTATCGACGATTGTGGAAAGTATCAGGAAAGCTCAAGAAGAAGCTTTAGAGAAAAATGACCGAAAGGAAGAACGTTTGGGAAGAACGTTAGTGTTTGGTACAAACAGTCGAGGACTGAAGGTATTCCAAGATCGAATTTGGGTACCTAAGACGGGAGGAATAAGAGATCTTCTGATGGAAGAAGCACACAAGACCATGTACTCGATTCATCCCGGTAGCACTAAAATGTATAGGGACCTAAAACCCTACTACTGGTGGCCGACGATGAAGCTCGATGTTGCGAAGTATGTGGCCGAGTGCGTAACATGTGCGAGGGTTAAGGCACAACATCAGAAACCGTATGGGAGTTTGGAACCTTTACCTATACCCATGGGTAAATGGGAAGACATCACCATGGATTTTGTGACTAAACTGCCCAGGACGAAGAACGGTCACGACATGATTTGGGTAGTCGTGGATCGTTTCACCAAGAGTGCACACTTCATAGCAGCCAACGAGAAGTGGTCTATGGATAAGCTCGCAAATGCTTACGTGAAGGAAATTGTAAGACTTCACGGTGTCCCTCTTACGATTGTATCAGATCGTGATAGTCGTTTCACGTCAAGGTTTTGGAGGAGTCTACAAGAGGAGTTAGGTACAAAGTTGTGTTTGAGTACTGCTTATCATCCGCAAACTGATGGTCAGAGCGAAAGAACGATTCAGACGCTGGAAGATATGCTGAGAGCATGTACCCTCGAATTCCAAAGGAATTAGGACGAGCACTTACCTCTGGTAGAATTTTCCTACAACAATAGTTTTCACTCGAGCATCAAGATGGCTCCTTATCAAGCCTTGTATGGGCAGAAGTGTCGTACGCCGTCTTGTTGGCTTGAAGCCGGAGAGAAGCAGTTTATGGGCCCCGAGATAGTCCATGAGACTGCTGAGAAGTTGAAGGTGATTAGGGAAAGGATGTTAACAGCCCAGGATCGTCAGAAGAGCTATGCTGACAAGAAAAGACGACCGATAACTTTCGAAGTTGGGGATTCCGTTTTGCTTAAAGTCTCACCGTGGAAGGGACTTATACGATTTGGGAAACGAGGAAAGTTGAGTCCAAGGTTTATTGGACCGTTCAAAGTTCTTCAGAAGATAGGGAACCAAGCTTACAAGCTGGAATTGCCCGAAGAACTCAATGGTATTCATAACACCTTCCATGTGTGTTATTTGAGGAAATTCACGGGAGATGTTCCCGACATAATTCCAATCTCAGAGTTAAGGATGGATGAAAATAAAAGGTTGATCGAAGAGCCTGAGGCAATTGTTGACCATAAGACTAAGAAGTTACGACGCAAGATGGTCGACTTGGTGCTAGTCCGATGGAAACATTCGAATGGGCCGAATCTCACTTGGGAAACAGAGGATGACATGATGAGTCGCTATCCACATCTGTTTGCTGATGCATGATTCCGGGACGGAATCATCCTAAGGGGGAGAGAATTGTAACGCCCGGGTTTCAGGGCTAAGCATTTTTGTCAATGTAATAGTCTAGGTCAACTCTTGTAACTCTTTTTGAAGTAATAAAGATGAAATATTTGAGTATTATGTGAATTATATGTGTTTATTATTTAATTATAAATGTATAATTAATAAAGAATAAAAAATGAGCGTCAAAAATTAAAGTGTGAGATAATCCCGATATCTCTACATAAAGTTGTAGAATATGTCTCAAGGTTTCCGTGCATATAAGGAACGCCGAAATCCGAGTTATAACGAAGAAGTTATGACCCGTCGAAGTTTCACGACAGAACCGGCACGATACCGGGAAGCGTGAATAGTGATTTTACGATAGAGCGAGATTTAGCCTTAGTGATCTAAATGAAAGTCGTAGAATATGTTAAACTAAGAACATCGATAAAAAGAACGCCCAAATCTGACTTTGTATGAAGAAGTTATGAGATTTTAAACAGACCAATCCTGTCCCGGCTTGTTAAAAATATAACTTTAAAAATAAAGTCAAAATTAGCCGACGGAGTCTAAACGAAAGTTGTAGAGTACGTCTTCACCTACGCGTGGATATAAAGAACGTCAAAAATGGAGTTCGTATGAACGAGTTACAAATTATAATAGCATATTTACGTATTAAAATAAAGTATAAATCATGTATACGTACACATATATATACATATGTATATATCATTAGAAAGGTATCGACGATGCGGTCAGTATAAGACTAATGTTGAGTTCTTTCGACATTAGTTTAGTACAAATATCATTAAATCCATTTATAATAGTATTATAGAGGGGTGTTTAGTTGTTTATATAACTAAAAGGTCATTAAGTAATTATGGAGGGTAGTTTTTGAAAATTCAATTAGTATAAATAAGAGCCTTGGGCTCTCATATTTCTTGCACCATTCTCTTGATTCAAGAGTCTTTCTCTCCTTATCCCCCGAGCATTTCGGTCCCTCGTGATTCGACTTCTCTTTCTGTAGCTTAGTATAGTAAGGTGAGCGCTGAAGCGCTGCACGAATCTTTCTTAGAAAGATTCAGCGACGAAGTTCTGCCCCTGCAGAGCCCGACTCCTAGCTAAAACCCCCTTGTAAGTAAGTTATGCTTATCTTATTTTAATATAGCTTATATTTAAAATTAGTATTGTTA
This sequence comes from Lactuca serriola, assembly GCF_051521515.1. Classification (NCBI taxonomy): domain Eukaryota; kingdom Viridiplantae; phylum Streptophyta; class Magnoliopsida; order Asterales; family Asteraceae; genus Lactuca; species Lactuca serriola. Next base: position 76,108,042 of record NC_136412.1, read on the forward strand.
TTATGAACTTATAATAAATATTTGAGCTATTATTATAACTTATATAAGTGTCCTTATAATATTTTTTTTAACTACTCGCGGTACGGGGAATCTGGTTTAAAGGGCCGCATAGGGTTGTTGGATTTCAGAAGTGCTATATGCCAAAATGGTCCTGCCCTCCGGTGTTTTATGTTTGGCCCCTGTCTGTACATAGTGGTTGGAAAATATTGTTTAACGCTTATATAATAATAATAATACTAAGACTAATAGTTGGTCATGGTAAATATTAGACTAAAATTTAGCGATAATAATGCTAGGTTTCGTCGAAGGAAAATAGAATCGTTAGAAGCAAGCGTTGCCCGATTTTGGAATCATCACCTTAACATGTGAGTGCATAGTTTCTTTCAACTTACACATAGATATGAAGTATTTTATATAAATTACGTGCTATGTGTGCATATTATCTGAATACTTGCTATCTATGCTAGATGAACGTTGTTATACATGTTTTCAATGATTTAAACTGTATATGTATTTTATATCTACGAAAATGTTGGGGTAAAACATGGGTAGATGCAATAGGTGATGTGTGATAAAATGATGAGAGGCCTCGATGTTGATGTTGTTGATTCTGTCATCTAGCGGAGTATGGATGACGACCACGGACTCTTCTAGACAGTCCAGTGGAACACTAGCAGGCTCGCAACCTGTAGGTGTTTTTGAACGATATGTTCACCGGTGTACTCCATCCCACACATGGTTGCCTTTAGGACATTTATTGCTGAGGAATCCCCTTAGCAGTAGTGTCCGTCCCGATGATGATCCTTAGGCTAGGTCCCTTATGATAGGTGTTTAGGGACGTAAAGTGAGGATAACGGGAACGGGTAATCGGGTTATTGTTGATCGATGAAATTAATAAACTTATTTATTGTGGGTTGAAAACCCTATGTGCTCACCAGGCTCCCAAGCCTGACCCACTCAGTTTTATGTATTACAGGTAGTGGCGCATGAGCATAGGTGTGATGTTTTGGACGAGGGATTACGGATATAGGCCTGTAGATATGAAATAATGTAGTAAGGCTTATATTGTACTGTTTATGCTTTTGATCTGTACGAACATGACATCCCGAGTCTTTTATTGAAATACATTTCTATGGAAATGCTTTTGATAAATCTTTATCATATTTTTGTTTTGGGACAAATTCCGCAACACTTTCATTTAAAATGTAACTCTGATTTTTAAACAAAGCATAAACAAACCGGTCTTTTCTGGCCGTGATTTTGGGGATGTCACAGTTGGTATCAGAGCATTAGTTTAAGCGAACTAGGAATTTGTAGGATTTCTAGACTTAAACTTAGAATGCTAAGCGATGATTGTGAGGTGTGAGCACTAGCTTATTTTAGGAATTGTGCCTAAAATGCTTTTATGTGCTAAATGCTTTGTGCATAATATGCTTTTAATTGTTCGGATCTATGGTCTGTTGCCGACCGGATCTGGAAACCTTATGTGTTTAGGATTCTAAACGTACGACTACGATATTAGAACTAGCATGTAAATGTTTCGAGGAGGATTTAAACGTTTATTGTAAGTAAAGATTTCCCTATCTTAATATTCTCGTCTCAAATTTCGGCTTGGTGCCTATCGAACTCTCAAAGATAGAGAGGTTTGCTAATGGATTGTCAGCAGACTTTGGCCCAATGGTCAAAATGGCAACTACTTTGAAGACAACCATTAGAGAAGCCGAGAATGTAGCGACCTAGTTAAGGGAGAAGGTCTGTAGAGATATGAGGTAGGAGAGAAAAGGATGTTAGATGGATCTTCAAGGTCCAGCAAGAGGTGTAAATTCTCGAAGTCTGGTTCGAGGGGAGGAGGATCAGAAGCGAAGTGGTGTGACAAGTGCAAGAAGAAGCACTCTGGGAAGTGTGACGGAGGGGAAACTTGTTACAAGTGCGGAAAGCCTGGGCACTACACCAATGAATGCACCCTCAACCAGAAAGCCTGTTATGGGTGCAATGAAGAAGGGCACATTTTGAAGGACTGCCCGAAGAAGAAGGAGACAGGAAGACCCAACATACCACCGAAGCCGAAGGCGAGAGCCTTCCAGATGACGCTCGAGGCTGCAAAGGAGGCAGCAGACGTCGCTTCAGGTACCTTTCTTGTAAATGGTTTGCCTGCAAATATACTATTTGATTCCAGAGCCAACTACTCCTTTGTGTCGCATAAATTTGGTGGGAAATTAGCATTGCCTGTAGAAAAACTAGATAATGCCCTGATTGTAGAAGTTGCCAGTGGCAAATTCGTACCTGTTAGTAATCGTATTAGGAACATCGTCATTGACCTAAACGGAAACGAATTCCACGAAGAGCTATTACCCATAGAGTTAAACGATTTCGACATCGTTTTGGGTATGGATTGGCTTAGCGCCAACGATGCTGAGATTCAATGCCGAAAGAAGATAGTAAAGGTAAACCCACCCAGAAAAGAATCATTTATGGTGTATGGGGACAAACGCAGAGTGAATTCTGGAATCATCTCCCTGATGAAAGCCAGGAAATGTTTGTCCAAAGGATGTGCATCATACTTGGCATTCGTAATCGATGCCAAGAAGGAGAAGAAAGAGGTGCAGAATATACCGGTTGTGTGTGATTATCCGGAAGTCTTTCCCGAAGATCTTTCCGGATTACCACCTGATAGGCAAGTGGAGTTTCGTATAGACTTGTTACCAGGAACAAAACCGATATCAAAGGCACCTTACCGATTAGCACCGACGGAGATGAAGGAGCTCATGACGCAACTTCAGGAGTTGTTGGACAACGATTTTATTCGACCTAGTTCATCACCCTGGGGAGCTCCGGTGTTATTCGTGAAGAAGAAGGACGGAAGTATGAGAATGTGTATAGACTACCGAGAGCTGAATAAGGCAACGGTGAAGAACAAGTATCCATTGCCGAGGATTGATGACCTATTCGATCAGCTGCAAGGTTCGAGCTACTTCTCAAACATCGATCTTAGGTCAGGATATCATCAGCTAAAGGTGAGAAAGCAGGATATTGAGAAGACTCCATTCAGAATGAGATATGGACACTACGAGTTCTTGGTTATGTCATTCGGTCTAACCAATGCTCCCGCAGCATTCATGGATTTGATGAATAGGGTTTGTAAACCATTCCTCGATAAATCCATGATAGTGTTCATCGACGACATTCTCATCTACTCGAAAAGCCAAGAGGAGCATGGCAAGCATCTACGGGAAGTATTAGAAGTGTTGAAGAAGGAGAAGCTTTTTGCAAAGTTCTCCAAATGCGAATTTTGGATACGGGAAGTCCAATTCTTGGGTCATGTTGTTAACCAGGAGGGAATAATGGTTGACCCCGCAAAGATCGAGGCTGTAATGAAGTGGGAACGTCCAAAGAGTCCCACGAAGATTCGAAGCTTTCTAGGATTAGCCGGATATTATCGACGATTTATCCAAGGCTTTTCTTCGATAGCTGCTCCATTAACAGCTTTGACTCATAAAGGAGCTACGTATACGTGGAGTGAGAAACACGATGAGGCATTCGAGAAGCTAAATAAGAAGTTATGTGAAGCACCGATACTTTCTCTACCCGATGGAGTCGAAGGTTTCGCGGTTTATAGTGACGCTTCTGGAGTCGGGTTGGGTTTTGTTCTGACCCAAAGAGAAAAGGTGATAGCATACGCATCTCGACAATTGAAAGAGCACGAAAAGAACTACCCCACTCATGATCTGGAGTTGGCAGCGGTAGTTTTTGCCTTAAAGATATGGAGGCATTACCTCTACGGCACGAAGTGCAAGCTCTTCACTGATCATAAGAGTCTCCAGTATCTCTTTAATCAGAAGGAGTTGAACATGAGGCAACGACGTTGGCTAGAACTTCTCAAGGACTACGACTGTGAGATACTTTACCACCCAGGTAAAGCAAATATTGTTGCTGATGCTCTCAGTCGGAAAATCAATCTGGAAAGGAAAAGGCCAAGAGCGTTAAGAATTGAAGTCGTATCGACGATTGTGGAAAGTATCAGGAAAGCTCAAGAAGAAGCTTTAGAGAAAAATGACCGAAAGGAAGAACGTTTGGGAAGAACGTTAGTGTTTGGTACAAACAGTCGAGGACTGAAGGTATTCCAAGATCGAATTTGGGTACCTAAGACGGGAGGAATAAGAGATCTTCTGATGGAAGAAGCACACAAGACCATGTACTCGATTCATCCCGGTAGCACTAAAATGTATAGGGACCTAAAACCCTACTACTGGTGGCCGACGATGAAGCTCGATGTTGCGAAGTATGTGGCCGAGTGCGTAACATGTGCGAGGGTTAAGGCACAACATCAGAAACCGTATGGGAGTTTGGAACCTTTACCTATACCCATGGGTAAATGGGAAGACATCACCATGGATTTTGTGACTAAACTGCCCAGGACGAAGAACGGTCACGACATGATTTGGGTAGTCGTGGATCGTTTCACCAAGAGTGCACACTTCATAGCAGCCAACGAGAAGTGGTCTATGGATAAGCTCGCAAATGCTTACGTGAAGGAAATTGTAAGACTTCACGGTGTCCCTCTTACGATTGTATCAGATCGTGATAGTCGTTTCACGTCAAGGTTTTGGAGGAGTCTACAAGAGGAGTTAGGTACAAAGTTGTGTTTGAGTACTGCTTATCATCCGCAAACTGATGGTCAGAGCGAAAGAACGATTCAGACGCTGGAAGATATGCTGAGAGCATGTACCCTCGAATTCCAAGGGAATTAGGACGAGCACTTACCTCTGGTAGAATTTTCCTACAACAATAGTTTTCACTCGAGCATCAAGATGGCTCCTTATCAAGCCTTGTATGGGCAGAAGTGTCGTACGCCGTCTTGTTGGCTTGAAGCCGGAGAGAAGCAGTTTATGGGCCCCGAGATAGTCCATGAGACTGCTGAGAAGTTGAAGGTGATTAGGGAAAGGATGTTAACAGCCCAGGATCGTCAGAAGAGCTATGCTGACAAGAAAAGACGACCGATAACTTTCGAAGTTGGGGATTCCGTTTTGCTTAAAGTCTCACCGTGGAAGGGACTTATACGATTTGGGAAACGAGGAAAGTTGAGTCCAAGGTTTATTGGACCGTTCAAAGTTCTTCAGAAGATAGGGAACCAAGCTTACAAGCTGGAATTGCCCGAAGAACTCAATGGTATTCATAACACCTTCCATGTGTGTTATTTGAGGAAATTCACGGGAGATGTTCCCGACATAATTCCAATCTCAGAGTTAAGGATGGATGAAAATAAAAGGTTGATCGAAGAGCCTGAGGCAATTGTTGACCATAAGACTAAGAAGTTACGACGCAAGATGGTCGACTTGGTGCTAGTCCGATGGAAACATTCGAATGGGCCGAATCTCACTTGGGAAACAGAGGATGACATGATGAGTCGCTATCCACATCTGTTTGCTGATGCATGATTCCGGGACGGAATCATCCTAAGGGGGAGAGAATTGTAACGCCCGGGTTTCAGGGCTAAGCATTTTTGTCAATGTAATAGTCTAGGTCAACTCTTGTAACTCTTTTTGAAGTAATAAAGATGAAATATTTGAGTATTATGTGAATTATATGTGTTTATTATTTAATTATAAATGTATAATTAATAAAGAATAAAAAATGAGCGTCAAAAATTAAAGTGTGAGATAATCCCGATATCTCTACATAAAGTTGTAGAATATGTCTCAAGGTTTCCGTGCATATAAGGAACGCCGAAATCCGAGTTATAACGAAGAAGTTATGACCCGTCGAAGTTTCACGACAGAACCGGCACGATACCGGGAAGCGTGAATAGTGATTTTACGATAGAGTGAGATTTAGCCTTAGTGATCTAAATGAAAGTCGTAGAATATGTTAAACTAAGAACATCGATAAAAAGAACGTCCAAATCTGACTTTGTATGAAGAAGTTATGAGATTTTAAACAGACCAATCCTGTCCCGGCTTGTTAAAAATATAACTTTAAAAATAAAGTCAAAATTAGCCGACGGAGTCTAAACGAAAGTTGTAGAGTACGTCTTCACCTACGCGTGGATATAAAGAACGTCAAAAATGGAGTTCGTATGAACGAGTTACAAATTATAATAGCATATTTACGTATTAAAATAAAGTATAAATCATGTATACGTACACATATATATACATATGTATATATCATTAGAAAGGTATCGACGATGCGGTCAGTATAAGACTAATGTTGAGTTCTTTCGACATTAGTTTAGTACAAATATCATTAAATCCATTTATAATAGTATTATAGAGGGGTGTTTAGTTGTTTATATAACTAAAAGGTCATTAAGTAATTATGGAGGGTAGTTTTTGAAAATTCAATTAGTATAAATAAGAGCCTTGGGCTCTCATATTTCTTGCACCATTCTCTTGATTCAAGAGTCTTTCTCTCCTTATCCCCCGAGCATTTCGGTCCCTCGTGATTCGACTTCTCTTTCTGTAGCTTAGTATAGTAAGGTGAGCGCTGAAGCGCTGCACGAATCTTTCTTAGAAAGATTCAGCGACGAAGTTCTGCCCCTGCAGAGCCCGACTCCTAGCTAAAACCCCCTTGTAAGTAAGTTATGCTTATCTTATTTTAATATAGCTTATATTTAAAATTAGTATTGTTATTATGAACTTATAATAAATATTTGAGCTATTATTATAACTTATATAAGTGTCCTTATAATATTTTTTTTAACTACTCGCGGTACGGGGAATCTGGTTTAAAGGGCCGCATAGGGTTGTTGGATTTCAGAAGTGCTATATGCCAAAATGGTCCTGCCCTCCGGTGTTTTATGTTTGGCCCCTGTCTGTACATAGTGGTTGGAAAATATTGTTTAACGCTTATATAATAATAATAATACTAAGACTAATAGTTGGTCATGGTAAATATTAGACTAAAATTTAGCGATAATAATGCTAGGTTTCGTCGAAGGAAAATAGAATCGTTAGAAGCAAGCGTTGCCCGATTTTGGAATCATCACCTTAACATGTGAGTGCATAGTTTCTTTCAACTTACACATAGATATGAAGTATTTTATATAAATTACGTGCTATGTGTGCATATTATCTGAATACTTGCTATCTATGCTAGATGAACGTTGTTATACATGTTTTCAATGATTTAAACTGTATATGTATTTTATATCTACGAAAATGTTGGGGTAAAACATGGGTAGATGCAATAGGTGATGTGTGATAAAATGATGAGAGGCCTCGATGTTGATGTTGTTGATTCTGTCATCTAGCGGAGTATGGATGACGACCACGGACTCTTCTAGACAGTCCAGTGGAACACTAGCAGGCTCGCAACCTGTAGGTGTTTTTGAACGATATGTTCACCGGTGTACTCCATCCCACACATGGTTGCCTTTAGGACATTTATTGCTGAGGAATCCCCTTAGCAGTAGTGTCCGTCCCGATGATGATCCTTAGGCTAGGTCCCTTATGATAGGTGTTTAGGGACGTAAAGTGAGGATAACGGGAACGGGTAATCGGGTTATTGTTGATCGATGAAATTAATAAACTTATTTATTGTGGGTTGAAAACCCTATGTGCTCACCAGGCTCCCAAGCCTGACCCACTCAGTTTTATGTATTACAGGTAGTGGCGCATGAGCATAGGTGTGATGTTTTGGACGAGGGATTACGGATATAGGCCTGTAGATATGAAATAATGTAGTAAGGCTTATATTGTACTGTTTATGCTTTTGATCTGTACGAATATGACATCCCGAGTCTTTTAATGAAATACATTTCTATGGAAATGCTTTTGATAAATCTTTATCATATTTTTGTTTTGGGACAAATTCCGCAACACTTTCATTTAAAATGTAACTCTGATTTTTAAACAAAGCATAAACAAACCGGTCTTTTCTGGCCGTGATTTTGGGGATGTCACATGATATATCTAATGTGAATTGATCTCAAAAAAACACTCGTTACTACTCAAAGGAGCAGTAATAGGTAGGGATGACAGGATTTGAACCCGTAACATTTTGTACACAAAACAAACGCGCTACCAAGCTCCTCGCTTGGCACAACAGCAAAGAGAACTACAATTCCAACTGGATCCAATGAGAAGAGAATTTGAACACCAGCTATATCTCTCGAAGGTTTTTTAGCTCCACCGATAGGAACTGCCCACCTATCCAGGTAACCTCACCCGTGAACCACGAACTAGACTTACAGACAACCTAAGAAGAAAGGGAGTCTCACCCATAAGCATAAGAAGGAAAAAGTAGAAGAATAAACAAGAGAGAACGCGCATACAAAGAGGATTCTTAACGGCTCTCCATGGTTTAGTAAAAGGGAGGGGATATTTGCTCCTCGTCTGTGGGTTCATTTAATTCATTATAAAGTCAAAAGTGAAGGTCTTAAAAACTTCATAGAATTCATGATCGGCCATTCCATTTATGCTTTCAACAAGTAGGCGACACGAATCTATTTCTATGCTTCAATCGGATACCAGTTGCTTGGATGTGTTTGAAGCCTCGAGATGCCTTGTCGAGCGAATAAGTCAGCTTCAAAGTGGATTTTTTGTGCGAAGAGTGCGTTATGACTTGTGGCCGCCTGCCTGGTGGGGGAGACTCCTCCGTTGTGGGTAAACGGGAAAGCAAAGGGGTTTTTCAGCTGGATGCAGAGCGAATAGGAGATATATCAGTACGCCATCCACGGGACACCTTTCGTAGTGAGGGAAGTCCTCTGTTTTTAGGTTGACGAGCTATTTTAGTTTAGTTTCCGAAAAAAACATAAAACCCGGTATTTTCGTAAACGGGTTTCAGATCAACAAACAAGACGTTTAATTAACTAAAACTAAAAAAATCGGATAGTCTTTCTTTATAAAAGAGGGGGCTATTTGCAAAACTATTTAAGAATAAATCGGAAACAAAAAAGAAAATAAAATCGGAAAAGTATATAATTTAATCGGAAAAAAAAATCAAAAATATCTAAATAAAAAATTAAATCAATTAAGTTACAAGATAAATAAAATTATAAGTTTATTTAAATAATTTATATTTGATTTAATAAAAAATAATCATCAACTAAATTACAATAAAAATAATCAAGAAAGAAAAAATTAATAAAAAATAAAAGGTAATTGGATAGATATGTTAAAATATTAGGGCTTTTTAACCATGAAAAATAGTTTAATACCTGTCGATGTTTACTGATAAATAAATAACCATTAATTGTTTATGTAATATAATTGTCTATACAATTAATGACACATTATATTGTGTCAAGTAAAACAATAGTTACTTGAAATATGGATGTAAAAGCAATTAATCAATTTTATTTTATTTTGTAGCATTATATTTTTATTTGTTCGTATTATTACATTTTATTATGACAAATCCACCTGATTATATAATATTTTCAAAATTTTGTAAGACTTTTTACAATATCTTTTAAACTTTTTACAATATCTTTTAAACTTTCTTTACAATCGTGTTTACAAACTTTTCATAGCCTTCTCAAAAAAAATTACAATTTTATTATAATTTTTTATTTTTAAACATTTTTAAACTTGTTTTACACAATTTTTAAACTTGTTTACAACTTTTTTTAAAACCTTTTTAACTAATATTTTAAACTAATTTACAACCCTTTTTAAACTTATTTTACAACCTAAGAATTTTGAAAAATTATAAATAGTGAAACGTTTAAAAACTTAATTGTAAAAGACTGTTTGAAACTCTTTCAACCCTTTTGTGATAACTCAAATTTAAAATATATAAATATATATGTAATTAGACTATATAATTATAATAAAATGATTAATTCAAGGATTAATGACTTAATTAGTAAAGATTTATGGGGTTTAATATCCAAACCCGTCACCTTCATTGGGAAAGTAAAATTCGAGCAAATGAAGAGTTTGTTCAGTTATAAACTCGGGCATTATAAAGAGCCCGAAAATGGTGCAAAATGTCAATTGGAATTGCGAGAAAATATTGAGAATCGAAGGAGAAATGGGTGGAGTAAGATTGTGAAGTTTTTTTTGGAGTTCAAGCATTATAAGGTATGTTCTTCTAGTTCCTGATCGAATTAGTTAAGGATTTAGCTTTAGACTGTGTGTTCTGTGGTCTAGCTCGATCGTACGTCTCTATTTCATCCATGTTGAGGTTTAGTTTGCTAGAAAATGCATTGATAAGTTTTAATAAAAAAACGATATAGTCAATCTAGAATTATGTTGTTTTATGTTAAACTAAAATGGGATTTGTGTTAGTAAGCTATGGAGAGGACAAATATTGGTTTTTACACAATTATTTGATATTATTCTGAGTAAGTTCGAAGCTCAAAAAAAAAAAATGACAGATTTTTCGGGTGGGGAAGACAGAGGTTCAGGACTGTCGTTTCCATGGACGGGTCAAAGGTTTCATTATAAAATGGGATAATGACTTGATAGGGTAAGATACTTTTTGAAATGTACACATTTAGTCCTTATTCTTTTTTTTTGTAAAATAAACCCTTATACTTTATTAATATGTACACATTAGGTCATTTTCACCGGATTCTACAGGTTTTGCTGACGTGGAAGGGTTTATTTTACAAGAAAAAAAAGAATAATGACTAAATGTGTACATTTCAAAAAGTATCTTACCCTATCAAGTCATTTTCCCTTTCTTTTATTTTGTTGAAATGAAATACCCAGGTGACATCCACATATCCACAACGAGATTTTTCCAACTTTTATTCATCATGAAAAAGAGGGAGAACCCCGATCTTCGACGACTCCTTTGTGTGTTCCTACACATCATTGGTAGCAAGGAAGAATGATAGCAAAAACATCAAGGTCGAAGGGGGAGGCAGGATGAAGTAGAGACGATAGTTGGCGGCGAGGAGCTGCTCTGGTAGCCCCCTTGTCGATTCTTTCTTATTTTTCTGGCAACATATCTCAAAGATGGAGGCAAAGAGAGACAGATCGGATAAACACAACAGGTAAAGAGTGTTTGACTGTTGCTGTTCGACCAGAAGGAAGAGAGACGAGAAAGAGAAGGGTCGCCGCCCTTTTCTTGTTGTTGGAGGATCACCCACCTCCGGTGACTAAGTTAATTAATTGCTATTTAGTGTCACTTATACTTCCACATCAGCAAAACCTGTAGAATCCGGTGAAAAGGACCTAATGTGTACATATTAATAAAGTATAAGGGTTTATTTTACAAAAAAAAAAAAAAAGACTAAATGTGTACAATTCAAAAAGTATATTACCCTATCAAGTCATTTTCCCTAAAAGAAAATTCGTATATGACCGGTATACCTGGTATAGCTGGTTACAAGGATTGCATTATTACAAAAAATAAAATATAAGGGTTTATTTTACAAGAAAAAAAATAAAAATTAAATGTGTACATTTCAAAATGTATATTACCCTATCAAATTATTTTCCCTTATAAAATTTAAATTAGATGAATTTTTAAATAGTAAATAAAAGAAACATCATACGTATTTGTGCGGAATAAATAAATTGCCTTTTCAAAGTATCTCACATCTATTTTCCTTTCGGTTGAAACTCCAATTACATAAATGATCCCTCCATATGCGACGAGTTGATGGTTTTATTTTGATTCATATAATCAAAGCATATGTTTTTAAAGACAAAACTTCAAAAATGGTCCCTGTAGTTTTCGAAAATATCAAGTTTAGTCCCTAAGTTCAAAAAACCTCACAGATGGTCCCTGTGGTTTCAAAACTTTTACCAAATGGTCCTTCCGCCTAACTCCGTCAATTTTCTACCGTTAAGTGAGGGGCATTTTCGTCATTTCAATACACAGGGACCATTTATGAGGTTTTTAATTACTTTTTTTTTAAATAAATAAATACTAATATTTAATATGCAAGGGTCTCTCTCCCAGCACTCTTTCTCCTTCCGGTCAGACCCACACCTACCGGTGCTAAGCACCACCATCGCCACTATAATTTTCAGACCACCAACCACCGCCATTGTTGCTCTGTCTCTCTCACAATTATACCCAATATAAGCCTCAACATCATCTGAAAGATGTCATACTCTTGCAAGATCTGCAACACCAAGAAGGTCGCCAAGGAGGTACGACGACAAAACCCACCACTGATCCATTACTCACTCGAGTCAACTCAGTCCCACCACCATTGCCGGAATTCGAAATAGAAATGCTCTTGATTTTCCGACCCCATATTGGTTCTCCTTTCTCCGAATCCTTCTTAGATTTCACGAACTAGGTCATGTCGAAACTCGCCGAAATCAAAATCTAAATTGGTAAGCCCAAATCAAAATCTAAAATTGAAACCTAGATTCAAGCTCTGTGTGTAATATTTGACATAATCTAAAGCATCATCTCCATTATCGCCTTCCTCTAAAAGCTCTGCATCTGTAAGCTTCATCAATACAAGCTCACCAGGTTGGGATCTGCCTCCTTCGATTTTAATAGGAACCAATCAATGGAGAAGAGGGAAATCTAGGGGAGAAGAAGGAGTACAGACAAGAGAGAGGCGACTTAGGTAGAGTAAATGACGATCCATGGGTTTTTCAGTGGGTTCTGGTCGTGTTTCTGAAGGCTCCAGTGACTCCGATGATACTTGGTTGAGGTCTAAATTTAGGGCGATGGCTCCGACGGTGGGATCGATTGCACGTATGGTTATAGGAGGTGGTTCAAGGCCAGAGTCAGTTGAATAACAAGATATGGATCTTGTTTGATACCGATCTTCTCTTTTTCTTGTTATACACAAGTTTTACAGTAAAGAAATGGTGGTCCAGATGGTTTAGCTTCTTTGAGAGAGAGAGAGAGAGAGAGAGAGAGAGACCCTTTGCATATTAAATATTATTTATTTATTTATTTTAAAAAAGTAATTAAAAACCTCATAAATAGTCCCTCTGTAGTGAAATGACAAAAATGCCCCTGACTTAACAGCTAAATGGTAACGGAGTTAGCCGGAAGGACCAAATGTTAAAAGTTTTGAAACCACAGGGACCATCTGTGAGGTTTTTTGAACTTAGGGATTAAACTTGATATTTTCGAAAACCACAGGGACCATTTTTGAAGTTTTGTCGTTTTTAAAAGTTAAACATTGGGGATTATGAAATTACGTAATCAGTCCCTATCAATCTTTAAACTTTTTTTTTTTTTTTTTTTTTTTTTTATATATATATGGATTAAATATTAGATTTCATGGTCAACCATTGAAGTTTTGGTAATTAAAACATTTGTTCATTTTATAGAATAAAAAATTGACCGATTGATTTTAAAATTATATATTTTAATATATTTCTAGCATGGCAAATTAAAATGATGGTTGGTCGAACAAGATTTACGATTAGTTATATTAAAAGTCACGGACATATAGGATAAGATGTTTTTTGGATCATTGTCTTAGAAAAACTTGTTGGTGGAATGTAGATAATGTGTAGCGTGATAATCTTCGGTTTAAGACTTTTCAGCTGCGAGGTAAGGTTTTTTTTTTTTTTTTTTTTTTTTTCGTGTTTTGTGGTTGATCGCACATAAATATTTATCATGCGTATATTATGTGGTTTTTATTTATTTATTGACGGTATGTTTTATGATAAGTATGGTTGCATGCAAATGTTATTTTGGAATTGTTGACTATTGTGTATGTGTGATTTTTGGGTGACATGTTTAGTGGGAACATGTGAAGTGTTTAATCGCCATGAGCATGACGGATGTGTGTGATCGGTGGGGATGAGAAATGAGAATCATACTCATTTCCTTGGATATTCAAACTATTTGAGTGCAATGGGTGATAAGTTGTCTCAAGGAGAAGGGAAATGAACATTTGGTTCTTTCTCTGGATAATTAATCGTTCCCTTAAATTATGTCATTGGGTGATATGTTTTGTTGTATGATTTATTGAACATATGTGATAAAACTACTTGTTTTTTTAAGTGATGAACATGTATGTGCAACACGAACTCACTAGGCCCTAGGCTTACCCATTTAGAAACTTTAAATGTGCGCAACCCAAGAAACTATTTAGCTAGTGGCAGGGAAAGGACAAGGAGGAGGATTAATCAAGAAGGCAACATAAGAATTCCGCAAAGACGTAACACCCGAAGCTCTTCGGTTGAAGACTTTATATTTTTTTTATTTTGCTTCAGCTATAGTTTAGTCTATAAGCAAGTTCATATTTGATCTTGGAAGATATTGGAATGATTATTTGTTATATAATCTATATATGAAATTTTGGGTGTTACACTTTTTAATACCTCTATGATGAAATCATCATTTTTAAACATTTTTATTTACGTTTCAAACTTTTTAAACATTTTTTCCTACGTTTGCTCAATTTTCTTAGGTTGTAAAAAGAAAGTTTATATATTCTTATAAAAAAGTTTAAATATGTTGTAAAAAAATTAAATTTTTTTTAATAAACGAGTAATAAAAAGTTAAAAACTAATAAAATAAGTTTATAAGTTCTTATAAAAAAGTTTAAACATGTTATAATTTTTTTTAAAAAAAAAAGTTTTATAAACGTGTAATAAAAGGTTAAAAACTAATAAAAAAAATAAATTATAAAAAGGGTTGCAAAACATTTTGTAGGAATGTGTTTGTACAAAAAGTATTTCAAAAGCTGTAAAAAATAATAACTTTGGTACAAGCTTGTAAATAAAAAAAAAGGTTAGACCAACTTTGTAAGAAAGTTGATTATATTTTTACACAATAAAATTGGTTTGTTGGCAAGTCGAAGACAATTTGAATAGTCAGTTTCTTAAAATTAATGATAAGCCAAAAATTAAAAGTGAAATGCTATAATAGGTAATTCTTTTTTTTTTTTTTTTTTTTTTTGAAAATGCAATGTTATAATTGGTTAATATTAAAAATAAAACATAATAAATAAATAAATAAATAACCAAAGTACAATGCAATTTTTTTTATATACTCTTAGTTAAGCATCCATGAAAGTCAATAGTTTCAGACAATTCAAAGTTTCAACAATCAACATTAATAATATGATATTTAATATCAACAATTAAAAAAAGCTTCAAAAAACTAAATTGTTATTCATTTTAAAAACCTGAACAGTAAAATAACGCTTACATTTAGTTATAACAAATTGCGTTGGTGGAGATATTTTTAATTCTTGTAAAAGCAAAGTGGACTCATAAATAATCGATTCCAATTCAAATTTTAATCATGTAAAATATATATTAACATTGTATTTGAATTTATCAGTTATATATGTAAATTGTGCAAAAATTACTTGTGCACAAGTAAGATGTCTTTCGTCAGTGGACACCAAATAAAAAAAAAACACAAATGGTAATAATATATGGAAATGTTGAAAATGAAAACATAGAGTTCTTACAGTAAAAACAAAAGGTGTCAGATAGAAAAAGAAATGCAAAAATGTTATCCTTATCTTTTGTTTTGCATAAATTAAAAGGAAGTATCTACAAATATGAGAATTAACAAATATGAGAATTAAATCCTCATAGAGGCACAAAATATTAGCCTCAGTGCATCACTATTAACATACATATACAAACAATTGCTAATGGTAGCCCAAAGGCGAATGAAAATGGGTACCCAAAACTTCAGCAACATAACCACAAGAAGAGCCATTGAGTACCTCCAACTTTACAAACAAAGTTTGGATCACCACTTCATCAAATAAAACTCACAAGTCATAATAGTTTACTGCCTAAATTGATCATAATTATAATACTTTAGTGAAAATTATTAAAAGAATGACAGTATAGTTACTAAATAACAACTTAAATTAAGACTTAGACCATTATTATATATATTTTTTAAAACGAATAACAATTTAGTGAAATCAATTCCATCGATCACTTGCTAAACAAACACATCCAAAAAAGTTGTTTCAAGTTTAGATTTAACTTTCAAGTTTAGCTTAGAACAACGATCAACATAAGTCACACCTAAACTTTTGATAGTATGATGTAGTATGCAGTGAGTGTCAAGGTCGTTAAAAAACCCGTGTCCCAGCAATAGACCATCCAATGACCATTAAAAATGGAATAAAATCATAACGCGGGGGTGAGGTAAAATGGTCCAAAATCATTAAAAAAAAGTCTAAAATGATTATTCCAATACCTTTCCATTACCCTTAATCTGATTTTCGGAAAGTATCCTAATAGAAAAATGAAAGAGAGGCGTTGGTCCTTCAAAAAAAAGGGTAAATTGGTTAAATCTTATAACATTAAATGAAAAAAGACTCATTTCGTTGACTTTCTTGATGAGATGAGAGATTGATAAACTTACAAGTTCATAAATTGTTTGTGTTTTTGTGATGATTTTTGTATGTAGAGATTTGAGCTATAATCACATTTGATGAGATCGTATCTCATCAAATGTGATTATAGCTCAAATCTCTACATACAAAAATCATCACAAAAACACAAACAATTCAACAATATGAAATTCGGTCATTTTTTATTGACAAAATTTAAAGGAATCATGGGAAACGTTATTCTTTAAGTTTCTAAGGTACGAAATTACATTTGACTCGAAGGAAACAAAAGCTCCCAAAATCTCACACAATCTACCCCCAAATTGGCAACATTAAGAATTCTATATAGATTTATAAAAATTAGATCTTGAAGTGTCAGTAACTATGAATATCCTTCCTAATAAATAAAAATTTTTTTGTCACATGTCATCTTCTCCTTCATTTGGACATATGACATTTTCTTAAATTTTTGAATTTTCTATTTTTCACTTGTCATTTTATTGTATTTTTCATTTTATTAAATTAAAATTTCACATTTAATATGTAAGGTAATATATGTAAGGTATTTATTAGAAAGAATTTATATATGTAATGTATTCAATATATTAAAACCTCATTAATTTTAATAATTCAAAAAATTTCTTATTTTTTTTATAAATTCAAACTTTTCAAATTATTAAAATTTCACAAATTTTTTCTTAAAATAAACTCATGTAATACATGGGTCTCACACCTAGTTTAATAATAAATGTTTTTAAAAAGAATTATAAATCTTACATTCCAGTACACCATATGGCACACTGCTACCCATCAGAGACTAAAATCAATTAACTGTTGTGGTTCAAACAAAACTCTAATTATTAGTCGATCTACACCATGGTTTCTGTATACAACAACATATAATAAACATATTTTGCAGAAATATCCTAGACCCAGAATGCATATGTATCAGAAACCACAACAAAAAAAGCGACGATACCAACAATATTAGCATAAAGTTATAGTTGAAAACCCTCAAAAGTCAAGTATTTAGATTTTAATATTACACCTCCAAGGAAGAGGGAATCCAACAAAGAAAAGGAGGCTATATTTGTCATTGCATTCAACAATATCTAATTTTCAGAAAGCATATAAAGGTAGCTTTGTCCCTGTAGCATTAGATCAAACCTCTTATTAATATTGTGAAATTCTAGTAAGATGAAATAACATATCATATCACCATTAGTAAGCAAAAAAAGTACACAACATTTGAAATCTATATAGTTTATTCCGCATAAAAATAGAATCAATGTTCAAATTAGTGTCAAAATTTGAAAGAAGAACATTAGATAGATTAAAAGAATGCATTGGATAACTTAAGAAGTCGAATTGGGACATATGTTCCGGTTTGACACTAAAGATCAAAGTAAATGGTTACCATAAAAATGAAACTCAATTATTTTCTTTTCTTAAATCATTCATCATCTGCATTTGGCCTCTTCTCTTATTTTCTCCCTCTCCTTCCAAGTCGGTAACCGAACTGATGAACCACCCCTTTTCCCTGCAGATTAGTTAGAAACTAGTAAAAACCAACCACCAGCATCAGTAACTTGTTCCTATACAAAAAGAAATTGAACAAAATCACGATTATGAAACAAAATTTTAGGTAAGCCGATTATCTTACCTTTTCAACCAGACCAACTACTGAATTAGTGAATAACCAGAGCAAATTCCATCAATAATCAACTCCATAAAATTCATAGCCCCACAAAAACAATCAAAAAAAATTGCAATCAGGGCAGAGAATGAAAATTATTGAGGAAAGTGTGAATATTTCTTGAATATTCTTACAATTATGTTGCTTGTAAGGTCTTAAATAAGAGAATGAAAATTATTGAGGAAAGTGTGAATATTTCTTTTTGATGATCATTATGTGAAGTCTCATGAAAATCTCTTCATGTGAACTATTATTTTTCCCTCTCCTCCCATCAAAATCCTTCCATTCCAATGCTTACATTTGATGAAGATTTCACTTATTTCTTCAACAAACCTTTTTTCGTGTTAAAATATGAATCGAACACTCCTGATAATAGTGAAAGAGAAGTTTTAAAGTTAATGGATTCTCTAGAGGATAAATCATCTTCGACAACTGATATTGCTATATTTATTCATATATTCTAAACAATATTTAAGTATATTTAGCTATATTTTGGTTATTTATGAAGATATTTGGTGCTTATTACATTTTAAATCCATTTTGTAGCAAATAAAACATTCTCAAAGGAAAATGAGCTAATTTGACAAGTTGGAGATTTGGAGGTTAGGAGCATAAATTAAGATGAAGAAAAGAAAAGAAATCATGCATAAAAGAGGATGCAACAACGTGGTCACATACATGCCACGTCGTGATGACGTGCCTAGCATGGAACCTTCCCGATGGTCTGTATGGAAAGCTTGGACCATATGTGAGAAAATTATCTCCCACGTTGTGACGATCATTGTGATACGATGTGGAGACTATTTTTAAGGAAACTATATATATCGGACATTAGGTTGAATTTAAGAGAATCCAGAGATAGAGTTGTTGTTACATGCGGCTAATGACAAAAAATACCTTCTAAGAAAACCTTGGAAGGCAATGAATCGACTGGAGATCAAGGATTGAAGAGATCTAGAGTGAAGAACATCGATATTCATTCGGTTTGCTAGTTTTAATTATGTTTACTCTACTTAACTCTTTGTTTAAGTGTTTTTCTGCTATGATTATGGGCTAATACCCTTAACTTTCGTTTGGTGATGATGAACCCTAATATTATGTGTTTATTTCATTATCTATGGGTTTATAGATGTCGGGTTTAACTTGTGTTTGATAGATCAATATCCTAACATGTTAAAGTTCTAATCTTTATCACTTTTTATGCAAGTTTTTGTGATTAGTTGGTCATTCTTATTGAATTAACTTAATATCTAGTTGTTTATGACCATTAAATTGCTAGATCTAGTGATTGAACAAGTCCTAGAGTTAGGTGGTAAAGTTAGTCATTTTGATTGTGTTAGAGAGCATTAATGACTTATATTATGTGTTTGTATTGCTTGTCTTGATCATAGATAGGTAACTATTAAATCTTATAATTCAGAGTCCAAATAATCCTTAAAATCAATTTAGTGTCCAACTGGTGCTTAACCATTGCATTATACTTCATGAATTGGTAAATATTAGGAATCAAAACAGGATAACTACTAACTTCTCAATTTGGTAACCACCATATTTAATCCATTAGAATTCAACCATATGAAAAAGGGGAATTCGAAAGTAAACGGAAATACTATATATATATATATATATATATATATATATATATATATATATATATATATATATATTATAACTTATAATACTATAAAGTATAAGGGTTAAATTTTAACTTTTAAAAGTCTAGCGTTTGGAATTAAAGTGTGTGTGAGACTTTACAAATTCCAAAACTTGAGGGCAAGTTTTGAAACTATTCAAAAACTTTTCATTTCTATAACATATGAGTTTAATATGGATTTTAATGGCAAAACTCTTCGACATCCATAACTCGAAAATATGTTGTCTGAGGGTCCAACTCGTCGAGTGCATGAACCAAATCGATGAGTTGGATGATTTTAGGCACTTTTTAGGCATGGACTCATTGAGTCATTCCCTAGACTCATTGAGTCAGCTATCCAGATAGCAAATAACTTCGATTTTCAGCCTTAAAAAGCAAGTAGCATCAAGTATAACTGAAAACCACCCTAGGCTCTAATACCACTGATGGGTTTTGAGCATTTTAACACTCCTATAGTGTACATGCAACCCTATAAACCTTGGATCTATGTTTTCTCTTTTATACATGCAAATATTCAATATTCCAAGGTTTCATCCTAACTAGCATAATATGAAGAAACTCTACTACAAAAGCCTAGTTAAATGACATACATTTTGATGGAGCTTGAAGTCTTGATCTTTAAGAGCTTAGCCCCAGTAGTGTGGAAGGCTCAAGTGGAATCACAAATCACCAAAAACACCTTGGAAAACTTGAGAGAATATAATGCACACTAGAAATCGGCCCACTCTTGTATCCTCACACACTAGTGTCATTTCATGTGCCAAAGACCTCTTTATATAGTATGGAGGATTAGGGTTACATTCCCGTAACCCCTAATACCCATGACCTTTCATTTCCATAGGATCCATGGGTTAAAAACTCCATGGAATATCCATGAAAGCTTAGCCCAACCTAAATGAACTTGGCCCATGCTATATATATATATATATATATATATATATATATATATATATATATATATATAAGAGTCCATATTTAATTAGTTCCTTTTTATCACTAAATTAATTCTTGATCAATACTAATTAAATAATATGATTCCATATTAATATATTAGAACTTATAATATATTAATATAAATCATAGACATACTATTCTCAAAAGACTATCCATATAAATTGTTCCGGTGAAGTGCAACCCAAATGGACCATGCTACTCTCGGGTCAAATACATACCAATAATAGTTATGGGCTTAGACATCTAATCTCTAACGACATAAAAATTTAAAACAATTTTTCATTTTTCAACAATATAAAACTCATTCAATATTCTCAAATCTCATGTTCAACAATTGTCATTATGATAAAAACATATCCCAATATCATAAAATAAATCCTCTACCAGTGTTTACGGATCATGGCGGCGCCTTCCCGCGATCCTCGCTAGTACCTGAAACACATAAGAAATAACAATGTAAGCATAAATGCTTAGTGAGTTCCCCAAAATACCACATACATCACATATTAGCCACTCGAGGCTATAACTCTGTATGACCCTTTGGTCAGTGTGTCTCAGTGGGACCCTCCAGTCCCATAACTCTGTGGACCCTCTGGTCCTAACTCTGTGGACCCTCTAGCCCTAACTCTGTAAACTCTATATCATACATAACATAAATCACACAGAAATCACATCATACAAAAAGCATACAAGATACTCTGTCACATAACTCTAATTACCACTCTAGGTAAAGTATAGTAAGAAGACTCACCTCGAGTAACTCGGATAATCTTGCACACGAATAAACTGATCTAGCCCCCGCCCAATCACATAAACAATATCCTTAAATAAATAATGGCTCTCAAGGCTAGATTAATCCCTTTCTACAATCCCACAGAAGGGTAACAGACCATTTTACCCCTCATTGACCCAAAAGTCCAAATGTTGACTAAAATCCTAAAAGTCAACTAAAGTCAACAGGGCAGTACGTGGCGCGTACCAGCTCATGTACGTGGGGAGTACTCCGGCGATCCAAAATCGGGGTCTCAAGCCCTTACGCGGTGCATACTGGGATTACGCCTAACGTAAGTCCTAGATTCATCCTTTCTTCCTTTTTGGTCTGAATAGGTTAAGTCATGGGCTCATATTATAGATCTAGGCTCTCTACTGCCTCCTAAGTCATAAAGTCGAAACCTTTAAGTCTTGCTTGGCTATAAAGGTCACCAACCACTTCAAACATATAACATCTTTCCCCATTAAGCCCTAATCTCATGCATGACTTAATCTTAACGTCTAAGATTGGATTTTTATGAATCCACAACGCATATTACACTGAAATAAGGCGGATCTAAGCTTATGGAGACCATTTGCTCATAAAGTCTCCATCTTGGGACCAAAACCCTAAAAGTTGGTCCATCAAGCACAAAACAAAATGATAAGGAAAGTTTTGAGCTTTTTACCTCCAAGTGAAGCTCCTCCCTCTGTAGAACTCAGATCCAAGTTTGTACTCCAACTTCTAGCCTCCACAAGAACCTCCTCTTCTTCTTCTTCACTGGCACACAAAGGCACTTTCTAGCTCAAGAACACTCACACACTAGTTGTAGAATGATAATATTGCTCTCCTAGGGTTTTTCTCTGTGGAATGGTGGCTGGGGACAAGACCATATCATTGCTTTTATAGTCCACAAGCCACAATTAGGGTTTGCATCTAGGCCCGCTACGCCCAACGTGCCCAGCGTACCTAGGCGAGTCTGCGTCCAACTTAAGCGCATGAGTACGCGCAACGTACTCTTCAGTACGCCCAACGTACTCATTTGCCATAACTTTCTTTTAAGGGCTAAACTCGACAACTTGGAAAAGAAGAAGGGTTAAATAGATATACCTGAATTTCAGGATGTTACAATTCTCCCCCACTAGAACCAGACTTCGCCCTCGAAGTCTCATGCCGTAAACAACTCCGGATGCTACTCCCACATCTCTGACTCCGGCTCCCAAGTCAGCTCGGACCCTCTCCGATGTTGCCACCGGACCTGAACCAGGGGCACCTCCATGTTCCTCAGGACCTTGATCTTTCGATCCACAATCGCGATTGGCCTCTCAACATAATTCAGGCTCGCATCTACCTGAATGTCCTCTAGCGGTACAACTACCGTCTCGTCGGCAATACACATCCTCAACTGAGACACGTGGAAGGTATCATGTATCGGGCTCAACTCCACAGTTAGCTCCAAACGGTATGCTACCATGCCCACCCTAGCGGTCACCCTGAAAGGACCAATGTATTGGGGTCCCAACTTGCCTCTATTCCGGAATCGGATCACTCCCTTCCAAGGAGATACCTTTAGGAGTACGAAGTCTCCCACCTGGAACTCGAGCTCGGACCGTCTCCTATCCGCATAAATCTTCTGACGACTCTGAGCTGTTAACAATCTCTGTCTGACCTGTTGTATCTGATCTGTTGTCTGAAGCACTATCTCAGTGCTGCCCATTACTCGCTGCCCTACCTCCCCCAGCATATGGGAGTCCGACACCTCCTCCCATACAACAACTCGAAGGGAGGCATACCAATACTCGAATGGTGGTTGTTGTTATAGGAAAACTCAGCCAACGGCAAATACATGTCCCAACTTCCTTCGAAGTCCAACAGACATGCTCGAAGCATGTTCTTGAGCGTCTGAATCGTACGTTCACTCTGTCTGTCCGTCTGTGGGTGGTAAGCGGTACTGAAATGCAGCCTCGTGCCCAACTCCTCATGGAACTTCTTCCAAAACCTGGAAGTGAAATGTACATCTCAATCCGACACAATCGAGATCGGTACTCCATGTCGCGATACCACCTCCCTCACATACAACTCTGCCAGTCTCTCTATAGAAGAGCTTTCACTGATAGCAAGGAAGTGAGCGCTCTTCGTCAGCCGGTCGACGTTCACCCAAATTGCATCGACACCCCTCTTGGTCCTTGGCAATTTGGTGATAAAGTCCATAGAAATCTGTTCCCACTTCCACTGGGGAACCTCAAGTGTCTGCAACTTGCCATGAGGACGCTGGTGCTCGGCATTGACCCTACGACAGGTCAAGCACCTCTCAACGAACCACGCAACATCCCTTTTCATACAGGGCCACCAATAGTCCCTCTTCAGGTCCAAATACATCTTAGTGGCCCCGAGATGGATTGAGAACCTCGACCTGTGCGCCTCCTCCATCATAATGGTACGTGCCCCGCCCGCAAACGGCACCCAAATCCGACCATGAAAGGTCATAAGCCCTTGGCTATCGATAACGAACTCAGATACCTTCCCGATCACCCGCTCTCTCTTGCAGTTCTCCGGTCTCACGACCTCTTCTTGGGCCTCCCGAATGGTGTCCAACACCAAAGTCATCACTGTCATCCTCATACAAACGCCTCGTATCGGGGCACTCTCCGCCCTACGGCTCAGGGCATCGACTACAACGTTAGCCTTGCCCGGGTGGTATAGGATCTCACAATAATATACCTTTACCACATCCAACCATCTCCTCAGGCGCATATTCAGGTTGGGCTAATCCATCAAATACTTCAAGCTCTTGTGGTCCGTGTATATGGTACACCGAATCCCATACAAATAGTGACGCTAGATCTTGAGGGCGAGCACCACTGCCCCCAACTCCAGATCGTGGGTGGGATACCTCGTCTCATGAGGCTTCAGTTTCCTTGATGTGTATGCTATCACGTGCCCTCTCTGCATCAGCACTGCACCCAACCCCGATATCGATGCGTCACAATACACTGCAAAATCCTCCATCCCCTCCGGAAGGGCTAACATCGGGGCTTCACATAATCTCTGGCAAAGTGTCTCGAATGAGGCCTGCTGCTCTGGAACCCAACTAAAAGCCACGCCCTTCCGGCTCAACCTGGTGAGTGGAACGACAATCTTGGAGAAATCTCTGATAAATCTCCGATAATAGCCAAGGTTGTAGAACTCGCTACTCGGTACCTGCTCGGCCGACTGGGGAGTAGCGAGTACTCGGGAGTACTCGGATTCGGTAATTCATGTAGAAATGTTTTTTAGAAAATTATATATGTCAAAATCATAAGTTAAAATCATAATTTGATTGAAATATATAACCAAAATTAGATACATGTGAATACATAAAAACTGAAATACACATAATTGTCTCACTACGTGGATAATTACTGAAAATTTAAGATATATATGTAGTAAAAATCACATGTTTGTGTTAAATAATAAATCATTAAGTGCATTATACATATTAATCTTGAAATTCTTGATTTTTTTCTCTTTTTATGACAATTTTGACCCTTTGACCGAGTTTGACCGATTTTGACCGAGTTGGCCGAGTTTGACCGAGTAGGCCCGAGTAAGACCGAGTAGGCCCGAGTTTGACCGAGTTTGTCCGATTTTTGACCGAGTTGGTCCGATTTTTGACCGAGTTTGACCGATTTTTGGCCGATTTTGACTAAATCCGAGTTTTTTGGCCGAGTTGACATTACTCGCCTCGGTGGAGGGCCGATTCCAAGTAATCGGCCGAGTACTCGGCCGAGTAGGCCGAGTTTTGCAACACTGATAATAGTCGACCAACCCCAGAAAACTCCTGATCTCGGTGGGGGATCTTAGCACCTCCCAACTCATCACATCCTCAATCTTGGCCGGATCAACCAATATCCCATTTTGGTTGACGAGATGCCCTAAGAACTGGACCTCTCGTAACCAGAAATCGCACTTGGAGAATTTGGCGTAAAGCCTCTCCGATCTCAAAACTCCGAGGATCTCCCTCAAATGCTCCTCGTGTTGCTCTCTGGATCTCGAATACACCAATATATCATCGATGAAGACGATCACCGAAGGATCCAACATCGGCCCACACACCCTGTTCATGAGATCCATGAACGCCGCCGGTGCAATGTTGAGCCCAAAAGGCATCACCACGAACTCGTAATGCCCATAACGAGTTCTGAATGCCGTCTTCTAGATATCCTCATCCCGCAATCTCATCTGATGATATCCAGACCTCAAATCAATCTTGGAGAATGAAGACGCTCCCTGTAATTGATCAAACATATCATCGATCCTAGGTAAGGGGTAACGGTTCTTGACCGTCAACTTGTTCAACTCCCGATAATCAATGCACATCCGGTGTGAACCATCCTTTTTCTTGACAAAAAGGATTGGCGCACCCCACGGCAAGCTACTCGGTCGAATAAATCCCTTCCCCAACAGCTCCTGAAGCTGCGAGGATAACTCCTGCATATCTAGCGGTGCAAGGTGATAGGGTTCCTTGGCAATAGGCACCGCTCCCGGAACTAAATCGATACAAAACTCCACTTGCCTCGCGGAAGGCACACCCAAAAACTCCTCGGGGAAAACGTACGGGAACTCTCGCACCATCAGTACATTATCGACCGAATTCTACCTCTCCGCGACCAGTCGTGTATCCATCACATAGGCCACAAACCCACTACAGCCCTGCTGCAGAGTCTGCCTCGCTCTAGCAGTCGAACAGAACGCTGACCAGGAACGGGTACCCTCGCCGTACACCATAAGAACTCCCCCACTAGGGTCTCGTATGGTCACCAGCTGTCGCTCGCAGTTGATAACTGCTCCAAATCTGATCAACCAGTCCATGCCCATGATAACACAGACATCCCCCATCGTAATCGGGACCAAATCAATCGGGAACTCAACACCGAAGATCTCGAGTACACATCCTCGAATCACATTAGTGGCATACACTGCCCGCTCATCAACTATGGAAACTCGAAGAGGTCGACTCAACGCCTCTCGACAGATACTAATGTGCTGACTAAATGCTAAAGACACGAAAGATCGACTCGCACCCGAGTCAAATAACACCAAAGTAGGTATAAGCATAATATCTCAAACTCAAAATAAATAGATGAAAGAATACATACCAGCCACCACATCGGGCACTGCACGGACCTCCTCCGCTATCAACTGTAAGGATCTCCCGCGAGCCTTTGGCACCTTGACCTTCACTAGCTGACTCTCAGTAGCTCGTACGAAAGCAGGGGCATATCCCTGCGCTGCTCCCTGTGCCGACCCTCGTAGCTGTGGACACTCGGCCTTCCGATGGCTAGTCTGGTTGCAGTGGAAGCACATTGTAAATCCCTTGGGGCAATCCTTAGCCATGCGTCCCTCCTTGCTACACTTGTAGCAAGACCCTACTCGACAAATCCCCTCGTGGCTCTTGCCGCACTTGCCATAAGTGCGGCCCTTCTGGTTCCCTGATCTCGAATCGGCGGGCTTTGCCCGCTTGGCTAGCGGCTGGGACTGTGTCGGTCGCCAATCCCTTCCCTGAGACTCCGCCTCCTCCCTGGCCTGAGTCTCGAGCTCAATCTCCCTCTTCCGAGCATTTTCCTGGAGCTCGGCAAATGTCTGGTATGCCGAGTTTTCCACGAACTCGCGAATGTCTCTTCTAAGTATACTCAGATATGGACTCATGCGTGCCTGCTCAGTAGACGCATCCTCAGGGAAAAACATCGCCCTCTCATGAAACATCCTGGTGATCACAGTCACAGACTCAGTTCCCTGCTTGAGGGACAAGAATTCCTAGGCTAGACGTTCTCTCTCCATAGGGGGAACATACTCATCTCGAAACATCGCGGTAAACCTCTCCCAGGTCACCGCGGTAAGCTCTGCAGAAGTGAAATGCGCCGTCACAAATTTCCACCAGTCCTTTGCCCCCAAGCGAAGCTGGTTCAGTGCAAACCAAACCCTCAGATGCTCCGGACACGAGAAGGTGTAGAAGCATCCCTCGATATCAAAAATCCATCTGATCGCAACAATCGGATCCTGCGTCCCATCGAACTTTGGTGGGTTCGTGTTGCTGAACTCTCGGTACAGCAATGAGTCACCTCCCTGTGGCCTCGCGGCAACGACAGCTGCAGTGGCTGCAACAACGGCAGCCTCTGACAGAGCAACATATCGCTCATCAAACGTCTCAATCAAGGTGGTCTTTATAGACCCAAACATCTCTGTAATCTCCGATCGGATGGCTGCGGCCACCTCCTCATGAATCAATCGGCGAATCTCCTCATCGCTAACACCACTAATCTCTGGAGTGTTGTGTGTCCCCACCATGATGCCTCTGAAATACAATATAAAATATCGGAGACCCGCTCGAGTATACTCACACTCGATAACTCAACCCTACTTGCTCCTTAGTACCCTAAGGATTCTTTCCTGGACTGCGCACTGATCCGGTGTTTTCCGTAGTACGGGCCCAATACTACAACCTACACCGCATTAGTATTCACCCCAATTCCTCCTCTTAGGATCCTCGATTACAAGTACTCTAATCTCGCTATACACAGGCTACTCTCCTGTAGACTTCTCATAAGCTCCTCGCTGCTACCTACTCACATGTTGAAATTTTCTCATATCCTCAGTTTGAGTTCAGATACACCCGAAAGTGCATCCGAATCCCTCAAACCAAGGCTCTGATACCAACTTTTAACGACGTAAAAATTTAAAAGAAATCTTCATTTTTCAACAATATAAAACTCATTCAATATTCTCAAATCTCATGTCCAACAATTGTCATCATGATAAAAACTTATCCCAAGATCATAAAATAAATCCTCTGCCAGTGTGTACGGATCATGCCGGCACCTTCCCGTGATCCTCGCTAGTACCTGAAACACATAACACATAACACTGTAAGCATAAATGCTTAGTGAGTTCCCCAAAATACCACATACAACACATATTAGCCACTTGAGGCTATAACTCTGTATGAACCTCTGGTTAGTGTGTCTCAGTGGGACCCTCCAGTCCCATAATTTTGTGGACCCTCTAGTCCTAAATCTGTAAACTTTGTATCATACATAACACAAATCACATAGAAATCACATCATACAAAAGGCATACAAGATACTCTGTCACATAACTCTAACTACCACTCTAGGTAAAGTATAGTGAGAAGACACACCTCGGGTAATTCGGATAATCTCGCACACGAATAAACTGATCTAGCCCCCGCCTAATCACATAAACAATATCCTTAAATAAATAATGGCTCTCAAGGCTAGGTTAATCCTTTTCTACAATCCCACAGAAGGGTAAAAGACCATTTTACCCCTCATTGACCCAAAAGTCCAAATGTTGAGTAAAACCCTAAAAGTCAATGAAAGTCAACAGGGGCAGTACGCGGCGCGTACCAGCTCATGTACGCGGGGCGTACTCCGGCGATTCAGAATCGGGGTCTCAAGCCCTTACGCGACGCGTATTGGGATTACGCCCAACGTAAGTCCTAGATTCATCCTTTCTTCCTTTTTGGTCTGAATAGGTTAAGTCATGGGCTCATATGATAGATCTAGGCTCTCTACTGCCTCCTGAGTCATAAAGTCAAAACCTTTAAGCCTTGCATGGCTATAAAGGTCACCAAGCACTTCAAATATATAACATCTTTCCCCATTATGCCCTAATTTCATGAATGACTTAATCTTAAAGTCTAAGATTGGATTTTTATGAATCCACAACGCATATTACACTGAAATAAGGCAGATCTAAGCTTATGGAGACCATTTGCTCATAAAGCCTCCATCTTGGGACCAAAAACCCTAAAAGTTGGTCCATCAAGCACAAAAAAAATGATATGGAAAGCTTTGAGCTTTTTACCTCCAAGTGAAGCTCCTCCCTCTGTAGAACTCAGATCCAAGTTTGTACTCCAACTTCTAGCCTCCACAAGAACCTCCTTTTCTTCTTCACTAACACACAAAGGCACTTTCTAGCTCAAGAACACTCACACACTAGCTGTAGAATGATAATATTGCTCTCCTAGGGTTTTTCTCTGTGGAATGGTGGATGGGGACAAGACCATATCATTCCTTTTATAGTCCACAAGCCACAATTAGGGTTTGCATCTGGGCCCACTATGCCCAGCGTACCTAGGCGAGTCCGCGTCCAACTTAAGCGCATGAGTACGCGGAGCGTACTCTTCAGTACGCCCAGCGTACTCATTTGCCATAACTTTCTTTTAAGGGCTCAACTCGACAACTTGGAAAAGAAGAAGGGTTAAATAGATATACCTGAATTTCGAGATGTTACATAATCCAACTGAATCAGCCATTGTTTCCTGCTTGGAATTTTTTCCAAGTCACCGCTCCTCCATTAAGGGTAAACACTCAGCCAGATTGAGAGCGGAAGTTATCTCTGTCTGTCTGAAATCTAGCGTCACTATACCTAGTAACTCTTAAGTCATCACTACCACCAAGCATAAGGACCCAATCCTTATTTCTTCACAGATACTTAAGAGTATTCTTGACTGCTATCCAATGAGCTCTACATGGGTTTCCATGATTCCGACTATCCATGCTCAAAGCAAAAGCCACATCAAGGTAAGTCAATTTCATAGCATACATGATTGATCCAACAATGGAAGCATATGAAAGTCGACTCATTTCTTCTATCTCTACACAAGCACTCGGACTCTTAGTCTTACTTAGTTTGGTATTACTCTGGATAGGCAACTCTCCTTTTTTGGAATTCTCCATGCTAAAACATTTTAACACTTTATCCAAATATGTACTTTGACTAAATCTAATTATTCTTTTACTCATGTTTCTCAAAATCCTTATCCCTAGGATATAGGCAGCCTCTCGCAGATCCTTCATAGAGAAACACTTTCCAAGCCAAGATTTAACCTCTTGAAAGGTTAGGATGGCGTTTCCTATGAGTAGTATGTCATCAACATACAACACCAGGAAGGTCATTATACTCCCACTAGCTTTGACATATACACAAGATTCATCTTCACTTCTAGAGAAGCCAAACTCTTTAAATTTGTCATCAAAGAAAAGATTCCATCTGCAAGAAGCTTGTTTGAATCCATAGATTGATTTATCAAGCTTACACACTCTATTGGGGTACCTAGTATCCACAAAACCCTCTGGATGACTCATGTATACATCCTAAGCCAACTTCCATTAAGGAAAGCAGTTTTGACATCCATCTGCCAAATTTCAGAATCATGAAACGCAACTATGGCTAGCATTACCGTAATAGACTTAATCTTAGCTATTGGTGAGAATGTCTCATCATAGTCAACCCCTGGGGTTTAAGTAAAGCCCTTCGCAACCATTTGAGCTTTGAAAGTGTGCACCTTTCCATCCATGTCAGTCTTCTTCTTGAAGATCCATTTGCACCCAACTATCTTACGACCTAGTACATTGTCAACCAAATTCTAAACTTGGTTGTCATATATGGACTTGATCTCGCTGTCTATTGCCTCTTTCCACTTGGAAGACTTAGGGCCTACCATAGCTTCCTTATAGTTAGGAGGTTCATCCAGATTTACCAGTGTACTATCACTAATAAACATATCACCATATGCAGTTATATGGAAACCATAAAACTCAGGTGACATTCTAACTCTACTGGAATACCTAAGAGGTAACGACTTGTCAATTGGTTCAACTAGAATTTATTCCCCAGGTTGAGCGCTAGTATTAGAGGTTCCTTCATCATTTGACTCTTGAATTTCTTCAAGATTAATAGCATTCCAACTGTCCTCTTTGCATATGAGTTCTGTTTCACGAAAGACTCCCCTTCGTTCTACGAAGACCACGTTGTCACTAGGTCTGTAGAACAAATATCCAAAGGAATTTTGTGGGTAGCCGATGAAAATACATCTCTCACTTCGAGGTTCAAGCTTGTCGTAAGTCTCTCGTCTAATGAAAGCTTCACAACCTCAAACCTTGATATGTGATAACGAGGGAACCTTGCCTTTCCACATCTCGTAAGGTGTTTTGACAACCTTCTTTGTTGGGACAAGATTAAGAATGTGAGCGGCAGTCTCTAAGACATACCCCAGAAAGAGATTGGAAGTGAAGCTCAAGTCATCATGGAACGAACCATGTCCAAGAAGGTTCGATTACGCCTCTCACCCACACCATTAAGTTTTGATGTCCTAGGAGGTGTCAATTTTAAAACTATTCCACATTCCTTAAGATAGTCGTGGAACTCGATACTAAGATACTCATCACCTCTATCGGATATTAGCATCTTTATCTTCCTGCCTAATTGATTCTCAACTTCTTGTTTGAACTCTTTGAACTTTTCAAAGGTTTCTGACTTGTGCTTGATTAAGTGGATATAGCCATATCTGCTATAATCATCAGTAAAAGTCACATAGAATCGATTTGCATCCCTTATGGTGGATCTGAAGGGCCCACACACATTTGTGTGTATGAGATCCAACAATCCTTCACCTCTTTCACAAGAACCAATGAAATGTGATTTAGTCGTCTTTCCAAGCAAAAAGACTTGCATGTATCATCTAACCTTAAATCAAATGATTCCAACACTCCATCCTTTTGGAGTTGGGCAACGTGCTTCTTGTTGACATGTCCAAGGCGACAATGCCAAAAGCATGGTTTGTTTAAACCATTCAACGAATCAATTTGTAAAACACTATTACCTAAATTGTCTACAACCATCATAGTTTCATACATGTTATCACAAGGTAAAGCTTCAAAATAAAATACACCATTTTTGAAAGCAGAAACAGATCCATTCTCATTATTAAAAGAATATCTAAAACCTTGTCTATATAAACTATGAAATGAAATGATGTTTCTTGTCATTTCTGATGAATAGAAACAACTGTTCAAATCCAAACACAACCCGTTACTAAGCATTAAGTTATAAACACCAAATCTTGGTAACAGGTAACGATCTCCTATTGCCCATGATCAGGTTCATTCTCCCATGCTCCACATCCTCACTTTTTCTTAGCCCCTACAAATCAAACAAATGTGAAAACCACATCCTATATCAAGGACCCAAGAATGAGAATATGATGAGTTTTTAGATAAGATAGTATAAATACTTGCCGAGGTTGGCTTTACTTTACCATACTATATGTCTTGCAAGTACTTAGGGCAGCTTCATTTCCAATTCCCTTTCTCATGGAAGTAAAAGCAAGTAGTCTCCTTAGGATCAAAGGTGGGAGGAGCGTCAGAACTGGCTTTTCCGTTGGGTCCATTGCTTGAGGACCCAGATTGGGACTTTCCCTTCCAATTCTATTTCGAAGGACCTTTCCTCTTCTTTCCTTTTCCTTGCCCTATAGCCAAGACTGGAGCATCAGGAGGAGGATTGGAGGCAACACTTTTTCCCTTCATTCCACTTTCAACAGTTCGCAACAAGTTCTAAAGTTGAGCCAATGTGGTCTCTTGGTTGCTCAAATGATAATTCATGATAAAATGATCATAATAATTGGGCAGTGAGTGCAAGACTGTATCAATATCCAATTACTCATCAAAGTTCACATTGAGCTTCAGCAAGCGTTCCACGTATCTTCACATTCATTGCAAGTGGCTTCTGACAGACTCTTCATCTTTCATCTTGCTGGTAATGAAGGACTTTACTACCTCATACTTTTCCTGAAGAGCTCGTTGGTGGTACTTTTCCACCAAGTCCTTGTTCATCTCGTATGGCTAGTAATCCTTGTAGAACCTTTAGAGCTTAGGATTCATAGTAGCCACCATGATGCATGGCACTTTGGTTGGATCATTGTAGTGTCTCTGATACTCAGCTAGTTCTTCAGGAGTAGCTTTAGTTTCATCAATCTCGAGAAGTTCCTTTTCGAGCACATACTCTTTGTCCTCGAAACATAAAGCCATCTTGATGTTTCACATCCAATCATCATAATTGGTGCCATCAAAGGTAACCCTCGAGCAGATGTTCAAAAGTGAGAAGTTGTTGGAGGAGTAACCAGAAGCATCGTTGGGTGTTGACATCTAAAAAAGGACAAGTTTTGGTTAGATAAAAATGTTCCTCAATATAACACCCAAATGAAACATTAAGGGTAGGATCCAACTAGATATTACACAACTTAGAAAATGGATGTCGTAATATAATTGTGAAATAAATAAAGGTAGGTAAATGAAAATTTACCAATTTCACCACAAAAACAAAATGTTAAACTAATTAGTTTTTTAATGAAATTCCTAGATCTTTTGAGATTCATTGAACTATTCAATGGCATGTTTAATCTCGATTATGCTCTTCTATTTGTGACTGGGATACTGAAGATCACAAACAAGACGTGAATAACCATGCAAATTAGCTTGGTATTCTCGATGTCATTTATCATCTAATTAATGTGCCGGTTAGCCACACGTGCGCTATCAAATAATGATAATTTATGAGACACCCATTGCCACCCTTCATTAGTCCATATTAGTGTGCCGGTTAACCACACAAGTTCCACTAACAACTTATATAAAGTGCAATGTGCAATTTCATGGATTAGAATCAAATTCACATTTTTTCTAAAGTAACTAAGATTGGGAATTTTATAAAACATTTTGTTACTTTATAATTTCATTATACTTATTAATGAGAATTATTTGTCCTATCAAAACCGTTTGACTAACGACCCTCCACCAATCAAGGAAGCGGTGGGTGGGAGTGGACACCCATTCAACTACCATTTTATAGGCAGTTTCCTTATACCCCCTTATAGATCGACTTTGTGAATGAGACGTACTGGCGGTTTGACTGACTTGTCTTATACATATAGTAAATATTAAACATTTAATTTTACATATAGTATAAGGTGTATTTTAAACATTTCAAAATACTAGGGTTTTATAACCTTTTAAATTTTCGAAATTAAAGACAATTTCATTTAAATTTAAAAGAAATTGATTTAATAATTATCCATTAATTAAACATTTAATTAATTTATTATGTCAAATAAGGATTAGCCAATTAAATTAATCAAATAATTTAACCTAATCCACTCCCCCTAAATTTCGAAAATCATGGGAGGGATATTCTAAATTTATAATTATCCAAATAATCACATAACGAGATAATTACCAAAAATAGGAAAACCCTATCATGAAACCCTAATTTACGAAAGTCACAAATCTTGGGGAGGAAGGCAAGGATTTCAATCCTTGCCATATTTCGAAAATCCATAGGGTTAGGAAACCCTAATTTTCGAAACTTGTAGGCCAAGGGAAAGGGTTAAAATCCTTTTCCTAATTTTCGAAATCTAGGGTTAGGAAACCCTAATTTGCGAAAATCCTAAGTCCAAAGGGTTTAATTGTAACATCCAAAAATGCGGTCCCAAAAAATTCAATTTAACAATAGATAAAATAGTATTTTCCCATAACATCCAAACATTTGAATAAAACCAATGTATTAGTTTGTCATAAATCATAGTAAAACACCATGGCAAAATCTCAATGGTGTGTGTGATGCAGTTAACCCGAGCTCTTCCCTTTACAACCGGAAGTAGCTGAAACATAAAATAAAAATCGTAAGCACAACGCTTAGTGAGTTCCTCTAAAATACTACATAACAACATACAATATACAGATAGTGG
Source organism: Lactuca serriola (assembly GCF_051521515.1). Taxonomy (NCBI): domain Eukaryota; kingdom Viridiplantae; phylum Streptophyta; class Magnoliopsida; order Asterales; family Asteraceae; genus Lactuca; species Lactuca serriola. The sequence goes on from NC_136412.1 coordinate 76,142,874, forward strand.
GCTCCGCCCGACATCAGACCCCATTCGGCATTGGACCTCGACCGACATCGAGCTGAGCTTGGTAAAACGGGCCCTGCCCAACATATAATAATATATATCGAATAAACACATACACATGCAATAATCACAAAGATACATAGCATACCAATATCCATTAGGCCCTGCTCGGCATCGGGCCTTAGCCCGGAAACATATAAACAAAAACACATGCAAGAGTCTCAAAGACAACTAGCATACGAACAACATAATGTAAACATGGGCCGACATTGGTGCCTTCGACCCGCTAAACTCGGTAAGGAAACTCACCTCGAATACAGAAAGGTAGATGAACGAATCCCGATTCAAAATATCGACTCTACTCAACCCCTAAACATAAAAGATTTCCTTAAGTACAACATAAAATGCCCAAAAGCCCCTTATAGGTCAAACTTGGTCAAAGGCTAAAGTCAAAGTCAAAGTCAACAATCCAAGTTGTCCTTCAACTCGCCGAGTTTATCCATTAATCTGCAAAGTTAGGAAGAAACCGATCTAACTCGCCGAGTTTATCCATAAACTCGTCAAGTTCGCCAGAAATCCAACAACTTAATTCATTAAGCCGACTTTAACAAAACTAAAAGCTTTATGACTCAAATCTTAACTTAAATGGCCTCAAGGAGGATAAAGTTTCCAAATTTACCCCTAAGAACCACCAAAATAGGTTCAAAACCCAAACCCTAGGCTTAAACGGGTAAGGACTTAATCAATAAGCACTAAATCACCAAATTCATAACCCCAAACTATAAATTTGGCCCTAAAAGCTCAATGACCACGTAAAGTTTCCAACTTTACACTCATGCGTGACTAGAAGAAGCTCAAATGTTCAAAAGAAGCCATAAGAAGGACTTAATGAATGCATGAAGCCCTTAAGCCAAAAGAGATCATGAGGATCATAGATCTGAAAGAATAACACTTGGGACGTCCTACAACCCCATAAACCACCCAAAGATGGCTAAAAGCATATAAACTAACCCAAAAAGATATCTAAGCAAAAATTAAGCAAGGTTAGAACTTTATACCCGAAATGTGTTGGAAATGGTGCAAAGAATCAAGATCTGAAGGCTCCTAATTGAACCACCACCTTGCACCAAGCTTCTCTTCCTTCATTGAGCTTAAAACACACCCATAATAAGCTCACAACACTCAAGGAGGCTCTAGGGTTTCGAGATTATGGTTAGGGGCTATAGAGGTTGGAAATGAGGCCATAACCTGGGACTCAAGGTGTTTAAATAGGGTGCAAAACCCCAAAAATTAGGGTTTCCTTGCTATCAGCCAACTCGCCGAGTTGAGGCACCTCAACTCGTCGAGTTGACTCATTAAACTTCGTGGCCAAAACAACTTCGACACGTCGAGTTGAGGCTTCCAACTCGACGACTCCTCCAGGAAAATGCAAATAATTTGGAAATAAATTCATACCAGAAACCAGGCGTTACGTTAATTTCCATAAACCCTAATTGATTAAATTTAACCAATGGTAATCAAATTCAATAGAAAACAAGCCAAGGCTTTGAAACCACTGATGGGTTTTGAGCATAACAAACAATCCTTATGTGTGCATGCAACCCTAATTTTCTTGGATCTATGTTTTCTCTAATTGAACATACAAGTATTGAACATCAAAAGGAAAACCATAGGAGGCAAATACTATTTTTTCGAAATCTATAACAAAAGAAAGTAAACATACCTTTAATTGTTATGTAGTAATAATAATGTGAATCCAAGACTTCTTGAAGCTTGAAAGCAAGTGTCACAAGTGTAACACTTCTAATGGTTCACACCCCAACTAAGCGAGTGGATGAGAGATGAGAGAGGAGGAGAAGGCTTGAGAAATTAGACTATTCTTCTAGGGTTAAGAGTGGCCGAAAATGTGAAGCCCTATGGGTCTATTTATAGTGCAAATATGATACACTGGATAACCCTAATTTAAATAAAATATTATTAATTCAAATTGGTAATTATCAACCTCCATAATTATTCACATGGGATAATCTAGAAACCCTAATTATCCTTAGGAATTTCGTTCACCACCTTCCTAGGAAGGTTCTGGAACCACTTGTTCAACTATTGAACAATTACACTTTAGTCCCTGCACTTTTAATTAATTCTATTAATCCCAAAATTAATTCTAATTAATTTCCGATTAATCATTAATTAAATAATATGATTTCTAATTAGTAAATTATTTTCATAATACATTAATAAATCTTTTATTTCATTTATTAATCAAATAATTAATTCAACCTCTCTCTCCAAAAGTCATAATACATTAATAAATCTTTTATTTCATTTATTAATCAAATAATAAATTCAACCTCTCTCTCCAAAAGTCATTTTGTCTAGTTGCTAGTTATGAGGGCAACCCAAAAGGACTGTCCTATTATCAATTCAAGTATATACCAATTATAGTTATGGGCTTAGATACCTAATCCAACAATAAGAGCATATAACAATTAGTTAATTAGATACTTCATATCTATGAGTAAGATGAAAGTAATTATGTACTCACCTGATAAAGATGGATAACTGACGAATTCGGCAACGCTTCGCTTCTTACTTTCAAACGACCTAGACGTATAAAGTACTAAGACTTAGTCTAGTTTCGTAGTCCCGGTGACTATAATAATTATAGTCTAGATTCCTCACTAATCCCAATGTCTACATCAAGATCTATCAAGTAAGGATCACCCAGGCAGGATCATTTCGGCGTATAACCTTTTTGAAATCCTACAACCAAGCCAACGTAACCATTATAGACACATCTCTCGTAAGTAGATCAATTAGTATAATGACTTGGAATCAGTAATAAATCTTATTTATAGGTTCATAATAACGACTTATGACTATAAATATAAGTTACACTGAAAAGACTAGAGTGTAGCTTAACTTACAGAGGTTCTTCCTGACAAAAGTTAGGAAATTGCACTGGCAGAGATCCTACTGGATAGCTACTACTTGACGGGTACTTAGGGATCATAGGACTTCACTGGAATACCAAAAACTAAGGTAAAATAGGCTAAAATTTAAAGCAACTCGAGAGAGAAGAATTTGGGAGGCGTGAGAAGAGAATGAGCCATTGGAGGCTATTTATTGACGATTTTTGGGGTGCACGATGTGCAAATGGGGCGCACATCATGCATTTTAAGGCGACATCTCCCCACCCATTTGTTCCACGTGTCAACTTCTTTGTGGTCCACGTTTTCTCCTTTTAGAAGCACATATCTTGCACCCAGCGATGCGCGTCGCAAAATGCAAATTTTGTAAATTCCATAATTTCTTCACACGAGCTTCATTTTTTACGTTCTTTATATCCCTGGAAAACCATCGATGAGATCTACAACTTTCCGTTAGACTCCATCGACTAATTTTGACTTTTTTTCATCCATATTTTTATATAATTAAATGATTTTGCTAAAATCATAACTCTCTCGTACATAATCCATTTTTTACATTCTTTTTCTCAAAATTCCTATTTTAAAGAGTACTACGATTTTCCTTTTGATGACTTTAGCTAAAAGTCAACCATTCTCTTCCTAGCTTTTTACGTCACAAATTTTTTGCATATACATCGAGAGTGTTGTTTACTCAATGTATTCATTTCGAAAGTTGAACCAAAGAACATCAAAGAATCCCTACATTCAGATTGGGTGGAGGCTACACAATCAGAACTTGCAGGACCAAAACTGTGTGTTGGAGATTGGTTGAACCTCCATCTTATTTGCCTGTAATAGGTTTCAAGTAGGTCTATCAAAATAAACTAGACAATGATGGAAACATTGTGCAAAACTAGTGGTAAAATAATATTGCCAAGAAAAAGGCAGTGACTATGAAAAAACCATCGCCCCAGTTGTGAGACTCATGTCCGTTAGAAGCTCTAATGAGTGTTGATTATGGGAAAAGCCTCAATAATTAAAGGTGTATGCAGAATAAATTTATATATAAAAAATTTACAAAGAGGTCCCTACTCTATAGAAGAACAAACAAAAATAGTATAAACTAACACACCCCCTCAGTTTGAGCATGGGGTTTACAAATGTTCAAACTGTCCCGAAAGTCGAAAAATAACTGAGTAGGAAGACCTTTATTAAATATATCTGCAAACTGGTGAGCTGAAGGCACATGTAAAATACGCACATGTCTAATGGCAACACGTTCCCTAACAAAATTGAAGTTTATTTCCACATGCTTGGTACGTTGATGCCGTACAGGGTTAGAAGATAAATACATGGCACTCACATTATTGCAAAACACAATCGTATCTTTAGATAATGGACAAGGTTACCCGAGAAGAAGATAACGAAGCCATGAAGTTTCAGCAAACAAATTGCCCACCCCATAATACTTAGCCTCAGTTGAGGAACGAGAAACAACATGTTGTCATTTAGAAGACCAAGAGACAAGATTTTTGCCAAGATAAACACAACACCTAAAAGTGGACAGACGATTGTGAGGATAGTCGGCCCAATCAGCATCAGAGTACGAAAAAAGGTGATCAGTAGAGGATGGATGAATAAGAAGACCATGAGAGAGAGTAACCTGAAGATAGCAAAGGATATGCTTAAGAGCTAGAAGATGAGGTTCACATAGATCATGCATAAAGAGGCATATATGTTGAACAACATAGGTAATATCAGGGAAAGTAAAGGTGAGATATTGCAAGGTATGTAACGCCTGTGTTTCCGGGCTTGCCATTTTTAGCAATGTAATAGTCTAGGTTAACCTTTGTAACCCGTTTTGAAATAATAAGAGTGTATTATTTGAGTATTATGTGTTTTGTGCTTAATTGCTTAATTATGTGGTCTGATTAATTAAGAATAAAAATAAGCGTCAAAATTTAAGTGTGAAATAAACTTGATATCTTTAGATAATGTTGTAGTAGTTGAAACGAGGTTTCCGAATATATATAGAACGCCCAAATCTGACTTCGTATGAGGAAGTTATGATTTATCGAAGTTTTGACTTAGCGGTATGCAGCCTGAAATACTCGATTTGAGATCGAGCGGTTTTTAGCCGAAGCAATCTAAACGAGGATCGAAGATCTCGTTGTTGGTGTCGAAGCGATGAAAAGTTAGGCGAGAACAGACGTCAAACGAAGAAGTTATGAATTTATAACGAAGTTTTTCTGTCCCAGCCTATTAAAAATAAATAATAAAAATAAAGTTAAAATTAGCCGACAGAGTCTAAACGAAAATTGTAGAGCGTAGTCTCATCTTCGCGTGGATATAAAGAACGTCGAAAACGGAGTTCGTATGAAGAAGATATGAATTTTCGAAGTTTATTAAATAATTAATAATTAAATTTAATTATTAAATCCCGGTATTATACGATGACGAGTCATCGGACTCATCCGAAGTACACCCCGCGTACACCGAGGTATGTCGACATTCGCACTCGAGGACTTCGGATGACGAACGCCATGACGTTTCGGAGCAGTACGCCCCGCGTACTCCGAGGCTCCAGCCTCCTATAAATAGGATGCGAGGGCAGCCGACTCAATTGCTATTTTTCTCTCTTCCCTCTCCCGTTTTACCTCGATTTGCGTGCCAGAAGTACCCCGAAGCCCTGGTAATATTCTCGAGCCCCGAAGCAAGTCCCGAGATCCCGAAGATCCCGAGAAGTGCGGTTCCCGAGCCGAAGCTGTGCCTGCAAGAAGTTCGATTTTTGTAGAGATCTTCCAGATATGCTGAGGATTACTACTTTTGCAAGCCGTAGTGCTGTCCGATCATCTTCTGATCAAGTGAGTGTATACTACCTTTCATAAACACGATAATAATACAAGTATGGTTTGACTGTATTAAGTATATTGTTGTTTATATGTGTGAATGTGTATTCACTTTCTTCTATCTCATAGATATGATTTATTCTCTATGAAATACGTGTTATGTGTGTGTGTGCCTCATCTGTTATGTGAAATATGTGTTGATTAAAGCATGCTATACAGGTTTTAAACTATGTATAAAATGTATATTTTTATCTACTAATATGTTGGGTAGAACATGGGTAGATAGTTGGTGTGTAATAAACAGATGAGAGGCCTCGTTGTTGTTTGATTTAGTCATCTAGCGGAGTTTAGATGACGACCATAGATTTTTCTAGATAATCTTGTGGAACATTAGCAGGTTCGCCACCTGTAGGTGTTAATGAACTTGGGTGTTCATTCGTTGTACTCCATCCCCCTCATGGTTGCCTTATTTGACTTATATTGCTGAGGTACCCCCGAAGCATGTGTTGTTGCCCGATGAAATATTCTTATACTAGGTCCCTTATGTTAGTTGTCTTAGGGACATAAAGTGAGAATAACGGGAATGGGTAATTGGGTTATTGTTGGTTGGTGGAAATTAAATATAATTATTTATTGTGGGTTGAAAACCCTATATGCTCACCAGGCTCCCAAGCCTGACCCACTCAGTTATATTTGTATTACAGGAAGTGGCGCGAGGGCATAAGATGCATGAACCATCAAGTTTTTTTGTTTTACAAGTCTGTATATGTATATATTTGTTGAATGACTTGTAATGTTATCGTTTATGCTTATTGGTCTGTATCGGAACATGACACCCCGAGTTTTGATTATATAATGAAAATACATTTATTTTATGAAATGCTTTGGTAAACATTGTTTTATCATGTTTTGTTTTTGGGAACAAATTCCGCAACTCTTTTAAATCAAAAGGATTTACTCTGAAATTATTTTAAAAGCATAAATGAAAATCGGTCTTTTCTGGCCGAGATTTTGGGGATGTCACAAGGTACCAATGAGACTCCGATAAAGTGTAACGTCAGGGACTGGAGAGCCATGATGAGAGAGTTTAGATTTTATGTCAGCAGGAGTGCTGCACGGGTTGCAGGAAGACATGTCGCACGAGAGAGAATTTCCTTAGCAAAGGAAGTTGGAGCAAGAATCAAACCTTTATCAGAGTGACACACAACAATGCCAAGAAAGAAGGAGAGATAACCCAAATCATACATTGAGAACTCAGAAGAGAGATGGGAGATGATACATGGGATGAGAGAAGAGGAGGAGGCAGTAAGTATGATATTAGAAACATAGAGCAGGAGGAAGATATGATCAGAACCGGAGTGATAGGTGAAACGAGAGGAATCAGACCAGCTGCTCGTAAAGCTAAGAGAAGTAATAAAGAAATCAAATTGTTGGTACCAGGCTCTGGGGTCTTATTTAAGGCCATAAAGAGCCTTGTAAAGACGAAAAACATAATTAGGGAGAGAATGGCGTGAAGGGTTTTGAGTATTCTAACACTCTTATGGTGTACATGCAACCCTATAAACCTTGGATCTATGTTTTCTCTATTATACATGAAAATATTCAATATTCCAAGGTTTCATCCTAGCTAGCATAATATGAAGCAACTCTACTACAAAAGCCTAGTTAGATTACATACCATTTGATGGAGCTTGAAGTCTTGATCATTAAAAGCTTAACCCCAATAGCGTGGAAGCCTCAAGTGGAATCACAAATCACCAAAAACACCTTGGAAAACTTGAGAGAATAAAATGCACACTAGAAATCGGCCCACTCTTGTATCCTCACACACTAGTGCCATTTCATGTGCCAAAGACCTCTTTATATAGTATGGAGGATTATGGTTACATTCATGTAAGCCCTAATACCCATGACCTTTCATTTCCATAGGATCCATGGGTTAAAAACCCCATTGACTATCCATGAAAGCTTAGCCCAACCTAAATGAACTTGGCCCATGCTATATATATAAGAGTCCATATTTAATTAGTTACTTTTTTATCACTAAATTAATTCTTGATCAATACTAATTAAATGATGTGATTCCATATTAATATATTAGAACTTATAATATATTAATATAAATCATAAACATACTATTCTCAAAAGACTATCCATATAAATTTTTCCGGTGAAGTGAAACCCAAATAGACCATGCTACTCTCGGGTCGAATACATACCAATAATAGTTATGGGCTTAGACATCTAATCCAACAGTCTCCCACTTGGATAAGTCTAAAACTATTATTGCATATCACTCCAAGATCCCAACTAGCAATCGTAGCTCTTAAAGCTGCTGTCGAACTTTGACCTAGTCAAATGACTTGTCCATTAGATAAGGGATCATATATTCCTCCATTCTAGATATCATATGGACTGAGACATGGATTATAATCATTCTCTCTGTCCATTTGTTGTTTCCCGATTTCCAATTTATGACAACTGACTAATTGAACAAATCAAATCAGTCCAGGCTTAGCCAAGCACTTAGGGGTGTCATCACTAAATCATCGAGGGGCCCATAGATATCGCTTTTATGCCTCCAAGGGTAAAGGAATGGGTAAACTTCGACTCATATGCTTGTCCTACTACTTGTGAATCATACACAAAGGCACGTTTTATAACATCAAGTTACTGATGCGTTTTCGTGCAATCAATGTATAACCAACTCATAGTCAACAACTCATATCTCTAGGTTTGAAGAATATAAGATATTGTCATCTCATGATCACTCGTGATAAAATACATGAAGTGATTCAAATGAGCATGGGTTTAATCCAATACTCAGAACTTATGAGCACTCATGAATTGTGACAACCCGAAATTTCTATCTTGTACACTTATTCAAATCAATCAACGTCAGACTCGTTTTTGCTATATTCTAGCATTGTATAGAGTCAAATTGAGTGTTCTAAACCTAGTATAATCAAGGTATGGGGCTAGGGATAGTGTATTTGAGTTCAACACCTTTCAATTGAGCCAAACACCCCTTCATAAGGTGTGTGCGGCCGCACACATGGGTGTACGGCCGTACACCCATCCCAACCGTACACTCTCATGTATAAATGAGAGTATTAGCCTTCATTTACTTCTTTTCACACTCCTAAGCCAAAAAATCAACTTCTCTCTCAAGTATCATCTGATTTTTCTTCTAGATCTTCAAGTTGTAAGTGTTTCTTCCTTTTATTTGATGATTCATTACACTATCTAGTAAGGATCTATCATTTCATCCATGAAATTACTCCTTTTATTTAGATCTTCAAGTGTTCACCAAAAACACCAAGAACACCTACTAAGTTTTTGGACCTCAAACACCCCTAAAGGCTTCTATATCATAACTACCACTCCTCATGCTTGTTACTTACTAGCTTTACTCCTTAGAAAACATCCAAACCATGATCATTAAGGAGTGTACGGTCGTACACCCATTTGTTTAGTGCTATTTGGCTTCAAACTCATGATTCTATGCTAGTACATGATCAAGGACACTTAAGGGATTCAAGATAGAACCTTGGAATACACTTTTGACCATTTTTACATAAATATCAAGGGTGTACGGCTGTACACTCCTTGTGTGGCCGTACACACCCTTTTTAAAGTCCAAAATGGAATTAAACTTTCATTAAGGCTAAGTATTGGCCAAGACACACTTCCTAGATGCTTAAAAAGACTTTAAATCACTCAATGGCATGTTTCACCATGATTGTGCGGCCGCACACACACTTGGGCTATACACTCTGGTCGTACACCCACATGAAACGTACCATTCTGGCCTTACACTGCTATGTGTGGCCATACACCCATTATATGCAACCTTTGGAACTTCTAGCACTTGAATCTAAGTGTTTTCTATGTCCTGGGGTGTCTTTCCTTGCATAATTAGTTGTTTAAACTCTAATTATATACATATATGTGTCATTATATGCTTACTAGGATCCGTTGTGCTCAAATCTTCACTTGACTCTTAGCATCCTACAAACCGATCTTTCATTCGTATTACTCACTGTAGGTGAGTTCATACCCCCTGAACTTATCTTTTAAATGATTTTAAATACTTTTATGGGGGGGGGGGGGGGGAATACAAGTAGAAACATTATAGTTATTATTGTTGGGTTTTGAGCATTCTAACACTCCTAAGTGTACATGCAACCCTAAATACCTTGGATCTATGTTTTCTCTATTATACATGCAATTATGAACATCCAAGGTATTATCCTAATCTAGCATACAAAATAATGAATATAACAAGATAGAATACATACCTCTTTGATGTAGAATGTCTTCATGAAGCTTGAGTGTCTAGTGCCTCAAGTGTGACACCTCAAATGGTTCACACAACACCAAATACACTTGGAATAACTTGAGAGAAACTTGAACACTCCTAAAATCGGCTAGCCCTTTCTTATTATTCATAGTGGCCGATTTTTCCCAAAGAATATGATCTTATATAGTTGTTACAATTAGGGTAAACCCTAATTGTCATGGCCTTCCATTTCCTTGGATCCATGGGTTCAAATACACCATGGAGCATCCATGGACCATCCTATGGGTTTTAGCCCAACTTGATTATCCATGGAGCATTAGCCCACTATACAAGTATGGATGATCTACACAATCAACCCATATATTTAATTAGTCTACTTTTGATCACTTAATTAATTCTAGATTAATTCTTGATCAATACTAATTAAATAATCCTATTAATATATTAGAACTTATAATATATTAATCAACCTTAAGTGTTATTTCTCTCATTATAGTCTATCCAAGTGCATGATGCCATTCAACCCAAATGGACCATGCCGGGTCAGGTCAAGTCTTACCAATTATAGTTATCGACTTAGATATTAATCCAACAGTCTCCCACTTGGATAAGTCTAAAACTATTATTGCAAGTATGTCTTCAAGAACCGACTGGCAATCGTAGCTCTGAAAAGCTTCCGTCGAACTCTGACCTTGCCGATGAACTCTGACCTTTGACAATGACTTGTCCACTAGATAAGTGATCATATATTCCTCCATTCTGGATATCGTATGGATTGAGACATAGATTATCAATCATTATATCTGTGCATTTGTTGTTTCCCGATTTCCGATTCATGATGAATGACTGATTGAACAAATCAAATCAGTCCTGGCTTGGCCAAGCACTCACATGTGTCATCATTAAATCATCGTGGGGCCCACAGATATCACTTTTATCCCAAAGGTAAAAGGAATGGATAAACTTCGACTCATATGGCTTGTTCTACTACTTGTTGAATCATACACAAAGGCACGTTTTATAACATCGAGTTACCGAATGCGTTTTCGTGCGATCAATGTACAACCAACTTAGAGTAACAACTCATATCTCTAGGTTTGAAGAATATAAGATATTATCGTCTCATGATCACTCGTGATAAAATCCATGAAGTGATTCCAATGAGCGCAGGTTGAATCCAATACTCAGAACTTATGAGCACTCATGAGTGTTGTAGCACAACTTTGTCCACCAACTTGGACCTCTACAAGCCAACCCATGATAGTCTTGATTCATATCTACTTCCAACATATGACCGACTGTGGATGTTTTGAATAACTTAGTCATTCCGGTAGAATAACCTAGTTTACTCTGGAAGTCAAAACATGCAAAATGAAACACAAGAATAATTGAATCTAATATGGTCTTAGAACTTATGAATATAAATAAAACACCTTTTATTTATCACCATATGATTGCACATTATTCATTGTATACTGTTTCAACTATCAACTTTATTCTTGAATTTAAAACAATAGTTGTCTCGTGCTCCAAGCATGTACACTATGTTTTCTAAACACTAGTCATGCCAAACACCAAGTATGCATACTATGTTTGTCTATGACCCTTACTCTGTGAAATAAACCAATTGACCAAACTTTCAATGATTCTAATTTCACACTCCCGAATTCTTATGGCAAATGCAGGAATTCCAAATTCATGCCATTTTACCTAAATCTGTTAGATTCTCAACTTATATGTAATGATTCTCTTATAATGATTATGCACAAAGTCACAAAGATTTGACAACAAACATTACAGAGCATTCCAAAGAAGATCAACTCCTTGGAAACATCCTTCTTGCATTAAGTTTCCTAATCTTATACAGACTTATTGAACAACTTCCACCAATGGGATCATTTCCACATTCCCTTTTTGACTATCACTTCTTAACAAGTGTTGCCTCTTTTCAGAATATGTCAATATGGTCCTTCCAACAATTAACACTATACTTCCAACTGTCCCTAAGCAACCAAACTTTGGTAAACCTTAGATTGTCCTCGACAATTGCTTAATTGTTTTAGTCATATCTAGTTCTAGACCTTTTCCCTTCTTAATTCCCCAGGAATCTGGAAAATTTTAGACAAGATGAATATAACACATGTAATCGATCCTATATCCGAAGCATATGGGACACGATTCATGATGTCTCACATAAAGACTAAACCAGTCTTTTGCTATAATATTTTCATTTCTATTTTCCAAGTTCTCGTAATTCAGATTATGAAAAGGGATGCCGTAATCATAATCGAATTTTAGAACGCAAACAATGAACCCATATATAGAATTTCCTTATGTTGAGTCATTCCAACATGAAATTCATATATATTCTTGACTAAATTTGATTAAAATCTCAATCTAAGCTTTTAGAATTGAAATGAAGTATAATTTCCTCTCCCTTAATTATAGCAAAACAACTTTTTCAACCACTGCAGCCTCACGAATGAAACTTTTGTTTTTTATAATTAACATTGCTAACTTGAAACCTTTATCATAATTTTCATGCTCCCACTAACATGATAATTATTAGAATAACACTTATACTCCCACTAGCTTTGACATGTACTCAGAAATCAGCTGGACTTCTAGAAATCAATACTTTATTGACTTTCTTACCAAAGTTCAGATTTCTGATACTAGATTGATTTAATAAAACTTTATCAAAATCATACACCTTGCCTTAGATAGCTCACAGGTGTGTCTAAACAATTATGAAAAGGGATGGCGTAATCATAATGTTTAGAGCTTTTGTCATTCCCACAATTGATATCTACTCAAAATCTACTTAGTGAAAGAGTTTCCTTACCATCATTTTCATGAATCGAAGATAAACCTTATGACACTTAGATTTTATGGTGTAAGTGTTCCTATCCATGTGAATTTGTCAAAACCATAATCACAAGACTAGGTTAGTGACAAATCCTAACTCATATCGATTGAACTTGTGCAATCTTCACTTCTTGCCACCTGGCAGCTCAAGGGCCTGCCATTGCTTCCAAGTGGCTATGCAAACAATTGAGAACATGTAGAACTAAAATGTATAGCCAACTTAACTGGAATGGGCACAAAAATTTCAACACGATAGGTTATAAACCTCACGTTGTGTGTTAGTGTTAAACTACATGTTTTTTATTCTTGATTAGATCTTGAACTTCTTTTTAGGATCTTTAAGACTCCCACTGTCCTCTTGACATATAAGACTATCTTGCCAAATATTCAAGAGATAGTGTGGATGCTAATCAAGACAGACACTTAACACAATTAGCCTTAGTTGGTCTTTGTTTTATCCAAAACATCACAACTTACCAATTTCAAATGTACAAGAGTAGAAAACTTTTACTCATACATTTGACAAGTGTTTTTTTAAACCTTCTTTAAGACATGTCACTCAAGTTACAATCTTGGAGTATGACTCTTAGAATTGTTATGGAATGAAATAAGACTCATCTTCTTGATTTAACCACTTCAACAATTCATAGCTCCTCTTCTTAGCTATCAGAATGCACTTAGAGGATGAATTGCGATAAGGTATCTTAATCATTAAGATGATCATATGACATGATACTAAAGTACTCTCCCATCTTTTCAGATTTGAGAAACTTTTATCCTTCTACCTAATTTGAATCTTCTTATTCGCTCTGCCATACATTGGAACCTTTTCCAATGTCTCATAATTACACTTAGGCTTATAAGTATAACCATATTTACTGAACTTTAGTAAATTATGACAAATAATCTTATCGATCTTTTGTGGTGGACTTTGTCCAGTGCACAAGAATGTGTACTCGATCCCTTAGTCCTTCACTTTACTCACATATAGATGTGAAGAAGGAACTAGTCTTAATTTTCCAAAGATGAAAAAATCTCATTCATCATGCCATACAACTTGCATGATTCCAAGTTTCGGTCCAATTGAAATTTGGGTGATGAGGATCTTTCCTTATTTGGTAAATTTAGACACTACCACAAATGAAAGAATCAAATTCATATTTCCAATATTGCTATCAATGGAATCATATAAGCAACACTTATTTTCCACAAATGCCATTGTAAGGATAATTTAAAATAAATAAAATCATCATTTTTTCCTTTTATTTTAAAAACTTTGCGGAAAAACTATCCTTACAATGCAAAAGAGCAAGAGAACTATGTTGTTATCTGTTCCTAAGCAATATATCATAACTCCTAAGAAGTAGCTCAAGAATCCGATCTTCAAACTATGCGATAGAAATCCATCTACGCGATCAGATTCACCATATTCTTTCTTTAAGTTTCCTAACTTTTCTTTGATTCTTAAAACATCAACATGTGACCCAGTCACATCATGTATCAAGAATCTCAGAATATAAACTTAGCAGAGTTAGATAGTGGACTTTACCTAAAGTAGAGTCAAACTTATTGACTTTACCAGCCTTATGATCTTTCAGATAAATTTGGCAGCTTCGCAATCAATTCCCCTTCCTTTGGCAATTTATCATATGGACTCTTTGATAATGGTACATGTGACTATCATAGACTTAGCATTTCTCTTTACCATTTGATCAACCTAGTTGACTATGGTCAATCCCTTTCCTTGGGAAGAGAATGCTTTTTCTGGATTTCCAGTGTCACCATTGTCAATGTCCATAAAGTTTTAGGAAGTTGATCTTAGAAAATAGATAAGATCATTAAGGGTCTTATCATAGTCTGTTTCATAGAAGTCTCAAAGAAACTCACTATGTGACTTAGAAAGTGATTGAGCTGCCAACTTTCTCAAGACTTTGACACCCAAATCTCTCGGCTTGTCAATATGTGACTACATCTCCAAGATATGATCATACATAGACCTTTACTTGCCAATAGGGCTTGAGTGACCTTAAACTTTTCAAGAACTTGTGGGTTAGGGAGAATAATTGGAGGAGGTGAAAGAAGTATGATTTCCATGGGACATCATCTTCATTTAGGAAAGCTTGTTTCAAGAGATTTGGGAAGATCATAAATGTCTAAACCAGACATGTTTTGGGAGATATTCAAGATAGTTGATCTAAAGTCCTTAATATAACACCCAATATGAAATATAAAGGCTAGGACCCTACAAACTATTTTATAACTTAGAAGAGGGATGCCGTAATCCAAGCTATAAAATATTTGAAGGTAGGTGAATGACGATTCACCAATTTCCACCAAGATAAACGAAATGTATTATTAGGTTTTAATTGGTTTTGAAACTCCTAGATCTTTTGAGATTCATTGAACTGTTCAATGGCATGTTTCAATCTCGAGTGTGCCCTTCGGGTTTTGTGACTGGGATGCCGAGGATCACAAAACAAGGTGTGAATAACCATGCAAATATACTTGGTACCCTTAAGTGTTTACCCCTCAATCGATGTGCCGGTTAACAACACACGCTCCATCGATACTATGATAAACATTAAGTTACCCTTTGCCTACCTTGTTAAATACGAGTTAGTGTGCCGGTTAACCACACACGCTCCACTAACCGACTTAAACAAAGTGCAAAGTGTAATTTCATGGATTAGCACCTTATTCACATTTTCCTAAGTATCTAAGATTGGGTATTTATAAATGGTTTAGTTACTTAGTATTTATCATTAATACTTTTAATGAAGGGAGAATTCTAGTCCTTGTCCTACCCGTTCGGCTAACGAACCTCCACCGGTAAAGGAAGCGATGGGTGAGAGTGGACACCCATTAAACTGCCGTTTTATAGGCAGTAAACTTATACCCCCTTATAGACCGGTTTCGAGAAGGAGGCCTACTAATGGTAAGACGATTTGCTTATATATATATATATATATATATATATATATATATATATATATATATATATATATATATATATATTATTAACTTATAATATTATAAAGTATAAGGGTTGAATTTTAACTTTTAAAATTCTAAGGTCTTAACTTGGAATTAAAGTATTCATAAGAGAAAACTTTTTAAAATTCCAAAACTTGAGGGCAAGTTTTGAAACTATTCAAAACTAATTAATTCCATAACTTATGAGTTTAAAGTAGTTTTAATTAAAAACTCTTCAAGTTCCATAACTTGAGGACAAGTTATGGAATACTTTAAACTAATTAATAAAAAAATAACTTTCTTTTATTGTAACTTATGGAACTAATTAAGGTTACACTTTTTTTTTATTATTTAATGAAGAGACTCTTGAACCTCCATAACTCGAGGACAAGTTATGGAGTCATAAAACCATTTAATTAGAACTAGACTCTTCATTTTGTAACCTTTGCCAAATTTTATGAGTTTTATGATTCTTAAATGTGACTTTTCATATAACTTGAGGACAAGTTACAAAAACACACTTTGGAATCAACTCTTAGATTAAAATGGATTGAAATCAACTATTTCACACAACTTTTCTATTAATCTAAGAACAAGATAATTCAAATCATCAATCTTCAAGAAATTAGCATGAACATACAAACTAATACAAATCTTGAAATTATGACAATTATCTTAGAAATTGGATTAGCATGAACATTACCGCATCAAAAACAAGTTTATAAGTCAAAAAACATCTTAGGGTAATGTTCCTAGTCCAATTCCAGCCAAAACAATCGAATATCTGCTGTCAGGGGGTCCAACTCGTCGAGTGCACGAACCAACTCGGCGAGTTGGATGCATTTTGCCTTGGACTTGGCGAGTCCGTTCATGGACTCGGCAAGTCTGCTGTGCATACAGCATCAAAACTCGATTTTTCCAGCTACTTTTGCAAGTATAACAAAAAAACAAGCCTAGGCTCTGATACCACTATAGGGTTTTGAGCATTCTAACACTCCTAAGTGTACATGCAACCCTAAATACCTTGGATCTATGTTTTCTCTATTATACATGAAATTATGAACATCCAAGGTATTATCCTAATCTAGCATACAAAATAACGAATATAACAAGATAGAATACATACCTCTTTGATGTAGAATGTCTTCATGAAGCTTGATTGCCTAGTGCCTTAAGTGTGACACCTCAAATGGTTCACACAACACCAAATACACTTGGAATAACTTAAGAGAAACTTGAACACTCCTAAAATCGGCTAGCCCTTTCTTATTATTCATAGTGGCCAATTTTTCCCAAAGAATATGATCTTATATAGTTGTTACAATTAGGGTAAACCCTAATTGTCATGGCCTTCCATTTCTTTGGATCCATGGGTTCAAATACACCATGGACCATCCTATGGGTTTTAGCCCAACTTGATTATCCATGGAGCATTAGCCCACTATACAAGTATGGATGATTTACACAATCAACCCATATATTTAATTAGTCTTCTTTTGATCACTTAATTAATTCTTGATCAATACTAATTAAATAATCCTATTAATATATTAGAGCTTATAATATATTAATCAACCTTAAGTGTTATTTCTCTCAATATAGTCTATCCAAGTGCATGATGCCATGCAACCCAAATGGACCATGCCGGGTCGGGTCAAATCTTACCAATTATAGTTATGGACTTAGACATTAATCCAAAAATTATATCAATCACATGTGATTAATAACTATCAAACAGACAAATTTCTTACATTTCAAACTGTGTTATCAAACAAAATTGTTTTACAAACTCCTTGACATGCAAAACTCCTTATTAAACTATCTTAACTTATACCTTGTCAATAATCATGTCTATGTCGATATAGTTATGTAAGTAGGATTGAAAAGACTTAGGACTAATAACTCGCCTTATTTCATGTTCCTTGTCTGGTTGTGGACTTAAGGTATCGGTTGTTTGTCTGAAGGTCGTTTGAATCTTAGTTATATATTATGTGTATGTATATAGATATTAAAGTTCTTCATTCAATTTAATACTTTTGGGTAACAAAGGTGTGCAAACATGTTCATTCATGCAAACAACATTACTAGTAAACTATAATAGGTATAGTTTAGGGAGTCATTACTCACTATTACTAGAACAATGAAACATACAAGAGTCAGTTCATTCATGAGTAAATACAAACATACTATTATGAGAAACAAAGAGAACATACTATTATGAGAAACAAAGAGAACATACACTACACTATACAAAGAGAACATACAATACACGAGTACAGAGAGAACATACAATACACTAGAACATACTCTACAAACACTAGAACACTATAACATTAATGTGAGCCACTACTTCATGACATGGCAATCACTTGTTGTGTCACATTTTGCAACCAGAGTCTCCTGGAGGGAGAGCGTGAGTTGGTGTATAGATATATATGGGATTGACTATCCTACACCTTACTGCTAGCTACAGTGGGACCTGCAGGTCTACGGGTGACTAATGTCATACCATTTCGATGCCTTAGAGCATCGTGTTTTAACTAGTCGATCAAGCATGGTTACAACTCTATCACATTTTTCCTTAACTAAAACAATGGTTTTAAGGTATTTAGTACAATGGTAGTAGCTATATACTAATACTACAAGTACATCATTATTATTTTTCCATTACATTCAAATTGTGAGCTTCTCACATAAACGATAATGTAAACTATATTTCTGATAAATGATAGTCTATCTTCGGGGAAAACTACACACTCTTACAAACAAACAACATACAGAACATTCTGGCTTTGGTAGAAGGCTACTTTTAGTAGAAAATATAAGATTTTCTAGGAGAAACAAACATTTACAAGCAGTTACAAACATTTACAAACAATTACAAACATTTGCAAACATTTACTACAAACACATTCATACAAGCAATGACACTAAAATACTTATGAACTCACCAGCTTTAATGTTGATCTACGCTTTCAAAATAACTTGTATTCATAGGTCATCAGTAGACAGGTACCGATGCCAGGTTTTGAGGAGATGGAGCACGTTCAAGACTCATCTCTTATTTTGATTCATATTTTTAGTGTCTTATAAACTATATAGAACACACTTGTATTAAATTATATTATTAATGCAATGGATGATGGTTTTACTTGTTTACTATTATGCATTGTTGTGATACTGTATATGACGTCCTTCGCCCCGGAACGTTTCTGTCGTTCAGGTTTTGGGGTGTGACATGAATGTTGTAGCAACTCTTGCTATGTCCAACACCTTAGAGATCTACAAGCCAACTTCATGACAGTCTTGATGCATACCTACTTCCAACATATGACCGACTATAGATGGTTTGAATAACTTAGTCATTCGGGAAGAATGACCTAGTTATTCTGGAATTCAAAACATGCAAAGTGAAACACAAGAATAATCAAATCCAATATGGTCTTAGAACTTATGAATATAAATAGAACACCTTTTATTTATCACCATATTGATTACACATTATTCATTGTATAATGTTTCAACTAATCAACTTTATACTTGAATCAAAACAATAGTCATGTCATGCTCTAAGCATGAACACTATGTTTATCCAAACAATAAGCATGCCATACACCAAGTATGCACACTATGTTTTTCCAAACATTAGTTATGTCATACACCAAGTATGCACACTAAGTTTGTCTATGATCTTAACTTTGTGAAATAGATTGATTGAACATAATTCCAATGATTCTCATTTCACAATCCCAAATCCGTATTGTAAATGTAAGAATTCCAAATTCCTACCATTACCGAAATCTGTTAGATTTTAAACTTATATGCACTGATCCTCTTGTAATGATTATGCACAAAGTCACAAAGACTTGTCAACAGTCATTATAGAGTATTCCGATGGAGATCAACTCCATGGAAACGAAGTCTCATATTCAAAGTACATTGCTTTGAATATCCTTCTTGCATTAAGTTTTCTGATCTTACACAGATTGAATAACTTTCACCTGTGGAGACATTTCCATATTACCATTTTGACTATATGTAAGTCCCTA
This sequence comes from Lactuca serriola, assembly GCF_051521515.1. Taxonomy (NCBI): domain Eukaryota; kingdom Viridiplantae; phylum Streptophyta; class Magnoliopsida; order Asterales; family Asteraceae; genus Lactuca; species Lactuca serriola. The sequence goes on from NC_136412.1 coordinate 76,162,822, forward strand.
ATTTGCTTGTGTATCAATCAGGCCTGTTTGATGGTGCGGAATCCCAATCAAACGGATGATGTCAGATCAAATAGAAGAGAAGGAGAAGAAGAAGATGATGATGAATCTATGTATGATATGATTAGATTGAAGATCCGGATACAAAAGATTCACACACACAAAACTTCTCTCTAGTTTCTCTCTCTATAACACCTTCAAAATGCACACACTTAAGCTCCTCTAGTGTTCATCAATCTCTTTTCCTCACACCCCTCACCCCTATATATATACATAAGAAACATAGGCAGTAAACAGGGTTTACGGCCGTAAACGTATTCATCAATCTCTTTTCCTCACACCCCTCACCCCTATATATATACGTAAGAAACATGGGCCGTAAACAGGGTTTACGGCCGTAAACACATAAGATATTACATAAAATACAATTTCCTAGAAAAGCAAAGTATAAACCATATTTTTGACCCAACAATCTCCCCCTTGGTTTATAGCTTTCTTTTCTTAATTGACCCAACACGCTCCCCCTAAAAAGTAGATGGCTTTTCTTGTTATTCTTCATCGAGAGCTTGGCTTCAGCATTTATCTTCAATGAATGACTTCATCTTGAGCAGTTGGGCTTTTCTTCATAATATTGGCATTGAACGCACACTGGGTGAGGAGGCTTGACATACTGATTCTTGAAAGATAGCGCTTTCAGCTTGAGAATCTTCATCGAGAACTAATCTTCTGGATCACTTCAGCAGGTACAAAGATAGCAGTAGATTGACTGAGGAGGCTTCAATGCAATCTGTCACATAATCTTCAATTGCAGCTTCACCTTGCTTCTGGGGTTGAAAGATTGAATGTTGAAAGAATAATCTTCATTTCTTGCTCCTTCGAATGAGAATTCTTCGATGATCACGGATGAAGCCTTGGCTTAGAAATCTTCGACACAAACTTCCATGAGTTTCATCTTCACCTGAATTCACTATTCAAGACAAAACAAAACTAAAAGAAAAATTTAGCACACAATATTTTTGGATTTTTCATATTTTCTGAAAAAGAAATAAAACATAAATAACACTATTTTTGGATTTTTAATTTTCTGATTTTTGTTTGTTTTTTTTTTTAATTTTTAATTCTCCCCGAATATTTAAATTAGAAGAAACTATGAACAAATTTAACAAAAATAAAATGATATCTAACTTTTAGAATGATTTGGGATCAAAGGTTTTAGACAGCCTTTATCCGCTTGTCGGTACCTTCTATCTTCACGTCTTTGTTTGGTCGATCGCCGGTATTGTTGTCCACTTAAACACGAAAAATTGTGACAAAATTAGGACATACTATTAGTTATAAGACAAAATGATCCTAAGTTCCTAGAAAATATTTCTTAAGGACCATTCAGCTGACGACGACCAGGGATATTGTTGTCCACCCAAATTGAGCAGCGAGATCTATAGGCAATCTTTGAGTGTTTAATTTTAATTGTGTTGGAACATGTTTCCCGCTTCCTGATATGCCCCAGTAATCAAAGACTTCCAGAATACTCCTTACATCGGGTGAGCAGACAATCATTAAGAGAAGATAGATTTAGATTATTATCACTTATAGTTTAGAGGGATTGAGAAGTAGAAGGTTGCATATGCTGTGTACTAGGTCGGATTGTTAATCACGTAAAGGAAGCAGCATATGGCTAACAGATAAGAAGAATTTCATAGATATAATGTGCAGAGAAATAGAGTTGCATATGTTACAGTCTAGGTCGGATTTTGAGTCACGTAGAGGAGGTAACATATGACTAACAGACAAAAAGAAAAGAAAACAATTTTTTATAGACCTAATTCATCGGAATTTACCAGTCGTCCCATCAATACCGGAATTAAGGACGGAATCCGCACATCGAGGAAAAGTTAAACCACGGTTCCAGATGCGGGTTCATTTAATGTGACGAGTAGATTCTCATATATATCTCCCTGCTCAACCTATCCAAGCATCGTATTGTTAGGCTAAACGGATCTAACTAGGTCAATATTTGTCACGTCTATAAATTTCCTAAGTTCAACTCTGCCTAGTCATGTCCATTTAGAATCTTTCGTGCCTACCAATACATCAATCCCAGAGCATAGACCCTTCAACTTCGGGTACGTTACGCAGACTTAGATTGCCTGTTATCACATGATAATATCACTTCCCAAAACATCTCCCTCAAGCACATTTCATAACCAACATATTTTTTTTTATTTTTTTATTTTCTAATGTTTTTGGATTTTTTTTTTAAAATTTTAAAATTTTTGTTTTGTTTTTATTTCTCCCCCTTAATTTGTGCATTTGAGAGAAATGAAAGTAAATGTGAAAATTTAAACTATCCTAAAACAAAAATTACTCTTTAAAGCGAATCAGCTTAAGAAAAACTCAGGAGTATAGAGAAGAAAACTCAAACAGTAAGTCACCGATTGAATTTGCATCTAAAAGGTCTGAGAACAACACGCGTAAACTCATAACAGATCCGCAAAATTCTTCATGTCATTAAGCACAAACCCTGTGAGTGATCACTTCCTTTCTTCTTTTCCCGCAAAGGACACATACTCTTAAACAAATGTCTGAATATTGTACAGTTGAGAGATGTCTCCTATCATGTGCCAGGAACAGCCACTACCAACAAACCGAAGTCTGATGATATGCCTCCATAGCTGCTCCGACACAGAGCAGGATCAGTTGGTCTTTGGAACCCAGTCCATTTTGAAACTGGGTTGACCTTTTTTATCCATGCACGGTACTCTCTCCCATGACATATCCTGTTTATCACAAACAGAAGATTAAGAAATATTAGAGTCATTAGTTGATTTAGGAGAGTGAGACTTTGGAACCTATTTGTAGTTGGGTTTAACCCATTTCTTTTTCGATCCGATGGGTGCCTCAGTACTTGCTTTTGATCTTGATGTCGGCTGTTGAGATGACTTTGATTTTGACTTCATGGGAGCATCTCTTCGATTTGGCTTCTTGGCCGGCATATCCTTCTTGACTTTGGGATTTTGATTCTTGTCCTTTGGAGTTTGATTCTTGGCCTTGGGAGTTGAATTCTTGGCCTTCTTGGCATTCCATTCGTCAATGTCTGATCGTGATCTCGAGGGGTATCTTTTGGAGTATCTCCCTCTTGGCGCGTTCTGCCACCCTTGTGCGTAATAGGGAATGTATGTGCGATTTGGACAATTTCGGGCAATATGACCAGGTGTTCCACAGTGAAAATAAGTCTTTTTCTTCACTAGGAAATTGTTTCTTCCTGCCCTTGGTGGCGTATCCTTTCCTTGTATCTGATTTTTCCCATATGCACAATTGCAGGAGGCACTCTGTTTCGCTGGAATTGGTAGCCTGTATTTCTCAACAACAGGTTGATCAGAGGCAGTTGAGTTCGAAGCAACATATTTAGAGCTCAAGGAGATGTTGGTTTGCTTAATGGTTTTCTCCTTGTTCTCATCTTCTGCTACTTTACTTGCACATGAAGCAGAAACATTAGTATTTTCAACCTGAGTACCTCTTGACACAAATCCAACAGGTTTTCCATATTGAAGATGCGTCTCCCTGTCAATTTCTTCCTGTGTCGTAGGGATGGATGTGTAGTTATGATTGAAAGGTGGAGGAACACTATCATACCCTAGACCCTTGTTTTGATTATCTTTGAATTTTAATTGGGTTTCAAATAAGGAATCGACTGTCTTACTTGACGCAGTATAATTTTTGAAACTAACATATTTTTTTCCACACTTAATTTTCAAAGCGTCAAGTTCTTCGGTTACAGCATCAAGTTGTCCCTTAATATAGTCAAAAAGTTCACATTTTTCACTGTATTATGTCTGAATTCTCTTAAAATCCTTTATTTTTGTTTCTAACTGGGCCTTCAGGGGTTTTTGTCATTTCTTGAGTTGATATCCTTCATATCTCAGGTCCTCAACTTCTCTTTTTAATAAATCATTATGTTCACGAAGAAGTTTAATCGTAGCTTCACATGATTGAGAACATGAAACTTCACATGATTGAAAACATGAAACTTCATTGACCGGAAGGTTTGCGGAACTCATTGTTTTTCGACAATTCAAAGCGTCAAGTTCTTTAATTATATCAGCAAGACTAAGACGATTGAGATCTTTTGTCTTCTTGATGACCGCCACGTTCATATCCCACGATTTCGGAAGTGAATTCAGCAGCTTTTTTTATCTCAGATTTGGTCAAGAAGCTCCCAGCTATATTCATCTCAGTAGTGAGTGTGGTAAATCGCTGCAACTGAGCTTCCAAGGTTTCTCCAGGGATATAATCGAGCATGTTGAAATTTTGTCTTAACATCTCCTGACGACTCTCTTTCATGTCTTCAATTCCCTTGTAGACCTCAAAAACCATTTAAAAACACAACTAGAAGCCAAAATCAAACTTAAAAGTCAAACTTTAAATTTAAAAAATGTCCTTTGACTATAAACCTCAAAAGTCAACCTTAAAAGTCAAATTTAAAAAATCAAACCGAAAAGCTAAATTTGAAATTTTGAAAGTTAAATGAAAAAGTCAAAATTTAAAGTCAAAGTTCAAACTTGAAAAGATAAAGTCAAAAGATAAAAATAAAAATAAAAAATAAAAACTAAAAATTTTGGAAGAAAATGGATTTTAAAATAAAAAGATATTGATTTTTGGGTTGAAATTGTCAAAAATGCGAAATTGGGTGCGAAAGAGAGTCGTTTTGAAATAAATCGGGGAGTTAAAGAGCATCTAACAAGATAGATCAGATGGAAGAGGCGCTGGCTAATGAGTTGAGGGTCGCGTGTTCGATTCCCGGGAACTCCAAATTCCTTTTCGTTCCTTTTTAAAGATGTGCGCTGCTGGTGCGAAGCTATATGTTTAATAGGAGCGAAATGTTTAACACCTTGCAGCTTAGTTTAGATGGTAAGGCGCTTGGTTGCTCAGCCAGAGGTCCCGGGTTCGATCCCCGGCACCCCCAATTTTGTTTCCCTTTTTATTGCGAAGCTGCTGTTTGCGAGGAAAGCTACGAAGCGAGGACGAGGCGCGTGAGCGAAGCTGCTGACCGAGAAGACTTCTGGACCGGAAACCGCTGCTAACCAAGCCAAGGCCGTAAACTCCGGCGACCATGAACACGTTTCCGGCCGTAAACTCCAGACTGTAAACCCTTTAAAGACCGTAAACACAACTTCAGATCGCGAAAAAAACAAGGTTTTTCACCATTTTTGCTCCAAAACTCGATCAAAAACTCGTTTTTACGAAAAACGCGAAGAAACACCCCCCCACCTTCTTATTTTTGCGAGATCTATTCAAAAATGCAAAAATCTCTTTAAAATAAGATCAAATAAGCTCCAGACCTAAAAAAAATTTTGATTGATACAACCAAGCTCTGATACCAACTGTAAGTCCCTAATCTGCTTGTGTATCAATCAGATCCGTTTGATGGTGCGGAATCTCATTCAAACGGATGATGTCAGATCAAATAGAAGAGAATGAGAAGAAGAAGATGATGATGAATCTATGTATGATATGATTAGAATGAAGATCCGGATACAAAAGATTCACACACACAAAACTTCTCTCTAGTTTCTCTCTCTAGAACACCTTCAAAATGCACACACTTAAGCTCCTCTAGTGTTCATCAATCTCTTTTCCTCACACCCCTCACCCCTATATATATACATAAGAAACATGGGCCGTAAACAGGGTTTACGGCCGTAAACACGTAAGATATTACATAAAATACAATTTCCTAGAAAAACAAAGTATAAACCATATTTTTGACCCAACACTATCACTTATGAACAAGAGTTGCCTTCTTTCAGAATATGTCAATATGGTCCTTCCAAAATTAACACTATACTTCCAATTGTCCCTGAGAAACCAATCTTTGGTAAACCTTAGGTTGTCCTCAAAAATTGCTTAATAATTTTAGTCATATCCAATTCTAGACCTTTTCCCCTCTTAATGCCCGTAGGCATTTGGAAAATTTAGAAAGGATAAATATTATAACACATGTAATCGATCCTATACCCGAAGCATATGGGACACGATTCATGATGTCTCACATAAAGAAATTGATCCTTGATCAGTCTTTTGCTGCAATATTTTTTAATTTGCCATGTTTTCATAATTCGACTATGAAGAGGGATGCTGTAATCATAATCGAATTTTGAGAACTCAATATATATAGAATTTCCTTAAGTTGAGCCATTCCAACATAAAATTCATATATATATATATATATATATATATATATATATATATATATATATATATATATATATATGCTTGACTAAATATGATTAAAATCTCAATCTAAGCCTTTTAGAATTGAAATGAAGTATAATTTCCTCTCCCTTAATTATAGCAAAACAACTTTTCCCAATTGAAACTTTTGTTTTCTATAACTAATATTGCTAACTTGCAACACTTATCATAATTATCATGCTCCCGCTAACATGATAATTATCAGCATAACACTTATGCTCCAACTAGCTTTGACATGTACTCAGAAAGCAGCTGGACTTCTAGAAATCAATACTTTATTGACTTTTTTACCAAAGTTTAGACTTCTGATACAAGGTGCTTTGATAAAACTTAATCAAAATCATACACCTTTCCTTAGATAGCACACATGTGTGTCTAAACAATTTCAGAACTATGAAAAGGGATGTCGTAATCATAGCCTCAATTGTTTAGACCTTTGCCATTCCTCATAAGTCCATGTTATTGTGCCAGTTAACCACACATGCTCCACTAACGACTTTGAGAATGCAAATATCACAATTGCTATCTACTTTAAACCACTTAGTGAAATCGTTTCCTCACCATCATTTTCATGAATCGGAGAGAAACCTTATGACACTTAGATTTTATGGTGTATGTGTTCCTATCCATGTGAATTTGTCAAAAGCATAATCAGAAGACAAGGTTAGTGACAATATTTTATGGTGTATGGTTCCTATCCATGTGAATTTGTCAAAAGCATAATCAGAAGACAAGTTTAGTGACAAATCCAAAGTCATATGGACTGAACTTGTGCAATCTTAACTTCTTGCCACCTGGCAGCACAAGGGCCTTCCATTGCATCCTAGTAGTTATGCAAACAACTAAGAACTTTTAGAACTCAGGTGCATAGTCAACTTTAACCGGAATGGGCACATAAATAAGAATATGTCAACACTATAGGTTACAAACCTCAAGTCGTGCGCTAGTGATAAGCTACCGGTTTTATTCTTGATTAGTTCTTGAAACTCTTTAAGGACCTTTTAGACTCCCACAATCCTCTTGACATATAAGACTCTCTTGCCAAGAACCATTCCTTGACAAAAAAATATTCAAGAGATAGTGCAGATTCTTATAAAGACAAACACTTCACACAATTGGCCTTAGTTGGTCTTTGTTTTATCCAAAACATCACATCTTACCAATTTCAAATGTACAAGAGTAGAACACATTTTACTCTTACATTTGACAAGTGTTAGTAAACCTTCTTTAAGATGTATCACTCAAGTTATAATCTTGGAGTATGACTCTAAGAATTGTTTTGGAACGAAGTATGAATCATCTTCTTGATTTAACCAATTCAATAATTCATGATTCCTCTTCTTAGCCATAAGAATGCACTAAGATATCCTTAGAGGATGAATTATGATATGATCTCACAATCATTAAGATGATCACAAAACATGATACTAAAGTACTCTCCCATCTTTTCAGATTTGAGAAACTTTTATCTTTGTACCTAATTTGATTCTTCTCATTTGTTCTGCCATACATTGAAACTTTTCCAATGCTTTAGAATTATACTTAAACTTGTAAGTATAACCATATTTACTAAACTTTAGTAAATCATGACAAATAGTCTTATCAATATTTTGTGGTGAACTTCACCCGTGCACAAGAATGTGTACTCGATCCCTTAGTCCTTCACTTGACTCACATATACATGCGAATAAGGAATTAGTCTTAATTTTTCCAAAGATGAAAATTCTCATTCATCATACAACTTGCATGATTCTAAGTTTCGGTCCAATTGAAAACTTGGGTGATGAGAATATTTCTTTATTTGGTAAATTTAGACACTACCACAAATGGAAGAATCAAATTCATATTTCCATTATTGCTAGAAACATACAAACATCAATTTTCCATAAATTCCATTGCAAGGAGATATAAAATAAAACAAAATTTTATTTATTTATTAAAATGCGGAAAGAACTTTTTCCTTACAATGCAACTTTAAATGAAAACTATGATATTACATATTTCCTAGCAATCTATCATAACTCCTAAGTAGTAGCTCAAGAATCCGATCTTTGAACCATGCGATTGAAATCCATCTTCGTGATCAAATTCAACATACTCTTCTTTTAAGTTTCCTTCCCTTTGCTTGATCCTGCCAAACATCAAAATGTAACCGGGTCACATTTTGTATTAAGAATCATCAATTAGGAACTTAACCGAGTTAGATAGTGGACTTACCTGAAGCAAAGTCAAACTTTTTGATTCTTCCTTCTCTTAGATCTTTCAGGTAGCCAGGGCAGCTTCACAACCAATGCCCCTTACTTTGGAAATAGAAACATATGGACCCTTTGGGAATGGCACACGGGACTATCTCAAACTTAGCATTTCTCTTTACCATTTGGTCAACCGAGTTAACTATGGCCGGTCCCTTTCCATTGGGAAGAGAAATCTTTTCTGGATTTCCAATGTTACCATTGTCAATGTCCAGGGAATTTTGGGAAGTCGATCTTCCATTCAAATTTGTTTTACAGGTGCTCCAAATCATTGCTGATTGATGAGAATTAATCTCTAGAACGTTTAGATCTTTCACAGGTAAGAATATGAAAATCGAACAAAACAAACACAATAATGATATGAACACAGAATGGAATCGAAGATTTGCTTATGATTCAAGTAAAGTCACGCCTCAGCAGAGCTCGATAAAGAACTTCCACTGTAGAGGCGAGCTAGGGTTTTACAAGAACTTAATGAGAAAATAATTAAAGCGTTAACTACAAAGACTGCATGCATGCAGCTTATATACTAAACCCTATAACAAAACATGCACGGTTAGACAGACCCAATACCGACAATCAAAACTGGGCTAAGGACCGAGCCCATGATGCAACATAATAATCCCAACAATCTCCCCCTTTGCGTCAAATGAGGCGAGAAATTATTTCTTCTGTGTTGTCTTCACTGTCTTTATCACCTTGAACAACCGATGAATTATTGCAAGAAGTGTCTGCCGAAACTGGATATACCACCTCAGCATATTAGTGAACAACTTCTTGTCAGCTGCACTGTTCTGATCACACCTCTGAATAATCTCCAAAATATGCTCCAAGCAAGATGTTGAGAAGAGGTGTTTGTCAACAAGAGCGAACAGTCATTTCTGACATTCGCCCCTAACGAACATTACAATGTGGTACTTTGAATCAATCTTCCCCTTGACCATTGTATTGACATTTCCTGCTTTGCCCATAGTCTTGATCGTGGTTCGCTTGTGAATGGCAGAAGCAATCTCTTGGTCCATCTTCACTACCTCATGAATGTAGCACACAAGCATTCGCTTGATATGGTCAATTATCGGCTGGTACTCTCGTGGGTTTGATAATAAAATATTGTTGAGGAGTATCCAGTCGTGGGGATTGAGGTTCGATAGATCAGCAAGGGTGAAGTTGTGAACTGAACCTTCGGTGCCTTGAGTCACTTTGAATTAAACGTTAATAAACTTCCCCGCTGAGTAGGGCTTCAAAACCTTGACAGTTGTAATTTTCTTCGAACTTCAAGTCAAGTACTGGGGTTGAGCAAACTCTAAGTAGAACTCCAACAGATCCCTATCTACCTTTGGGTCTGGAGAAGGAATGGCAGCAGGTGAATTAAAGCAGTGAAAAATGAATGCCTTTCGCATGATCGGCATGTCAAACTGTGCATCCTTGGAGTTATCGAGCCCAAAATACATCACAGGCTCAAGCCAAAGTGTGCTAGGCTCATCAATGGCACACCTTTGAAGCCAATATATAGTCCAGTTAGGAAAAATGGACTTCTTCTTTTCTAGGAACTCCGCCTCCTTTCGCTGTTGCTCAAGTTCAGCCTGTTGTTTCTTGAGCTTTTCTGCTAGCTCTTTATCGGAGGACTTTGCCTTCTGAAAAGGCTTTTCAGGATTCTCAGCATAGACATCATCTTCATTATCCGTGTCATCCTCCCCAATCTTCTTCTTTTTCTTCTCCTTATTACTGACCGAAGCTTCATTACCCTTCGGTTCAGTGGATGGTTTCGGTGCAGGAGGAGGTTGAGTTGTTGCCTTCTCTACCCCTTGTTTCGGCTGGACACCATTCACCGGAACACCCTCAATACGACTAAGGATGTCCAATGCTAGCCTGAGCTTGTCAGCCAAGTGTTGTCTGATAGTAATGGTAATGATAGGATCATGAGCTTCAAGGAGATGAAGGAGGATGGAGTGAACATCAGCAGCAGAACTTCGAATAACCTCCCTTTCGGACTTCAGGTCATTGAGTTCAGCAGTGGCAGTACGAAGCTTGGAATTTTGCATCTTCAGCTGATAGGTTCTCCTGTCAAGCTCATCCATGATACGATTCTCTACAGCTAATTCTGCCTCAAGTTGAGTCAGGCAATCATTAACATTAGCATGCAGAGTTTCGTTGGCAGCTTCGATCGCTTGGTGTGCAGCTTCAAGGTTGGACCGTTCAGATTGTAGAGACTGTTGAAGATTATCCACCAAAGCATTGACAGTCTGAGGCACCGAAGCTCAACAACGAGGGAGGCTTGCTGACATTGAGAAGTGGAGGCTTCAATAGCCTTAGCTGCAGCAGAGAGCGAGGCACTGTGTTCTTGAACAACAGATGAGAACAAGGCCTTTAAAGTAGCTTCAGAGTAAGCACCAGAGGAAGAGGAGGAGAGCAATTGATCTAGTTTGTCGTTTACTGCTTTGAGATGACGCTTGGTAACAAGCTCATCATCATCTTCATCACTCTGGACACGGTAAGGACTAAAATAAGTGGAATCAAATTCCAAGTCTTCACCGCCTAAAACAAGAGTGGTTTCTGTAGATGGAGTAGGAGATAAGGGTTTGGTAGTGGTTGGAGGTTCGGTTGTTTTTGGTGGTTCGGTTGTAACTGGTGGAGTGGGAGCTATAGAGTGAGACTTTGTGGTAATAGTGGTGGTAGTAGTGTTTTTGAATATAGGAGTAGGGATGGGAATAGTGGTGGATGGTTGAGTAGTGGGGATGGGAAAAACTGGAGGGATGGAAACTGGGATTGTAACAGGTGGAGAAGAAGGAGGCTGGGAGCGAACTGAAATTTCTGGGGTAGGGGAACGAGGTGGAGTATCACCTCGACCCGAAGCCTCATCATCAGAGCTTTCGCTCTCTGATTCTGAGGAGGAGCAGACTTATGGTTGGGAGGAATATACTCTGAGTCGGAATCACTGGAAGATTGGAGTATGAGCTTCCTAGCAGGCTTCTTCTACTTCTTCGGTTGAGATTGGGATGGAGCAGCCTTGTCAGACTTTCACTTCTTAGGGGTTGGCCCCTTGGTTGGTTTAGAAACGTGTGCCTCCATCTGGGTTTCAGTTTTCTTGCCCCTTTTCGCTGGCTTGTTAGCCTCTTCAATGGAGCGAACCATGGTTGGCGTTAGCTCCCTTGGACCCGAAGACGGAATCTTGAGATATTGTTGCAAAACATTACTCGCTGTAGAGACACAAGCAAGCATGGTTTCAGGAACAGATCCAATGAAGGAGTACTTGGTGGGATCTGTGACAATGATCTTGGTTGTGTGAAAAGTGGAGATGGAGGAAAGAAGAGAATCCGTCATGATTGGAATGTGAAGACTGAAGACAATCCATAGCCCACTTGGTGATTATAGACCAATATCGCCCACATGAGATCTCTGAGTGTCTGGACGAAGAGACCAAGCTTTGAACCAGTTTTTGCCAAATAATGGTTCCATAATCCAAATTGATCCCATGGTACAGTCCATATAGCACAGTCATAAAAGACTTGCTTGCCCCATCTGAGCCGGCGCTTCGCTCAGAGAGTCCTTTAAACAGCAAAGTGAAAAGGCCATTCCATTGAGGAGGAAGGCAGGACTTCTTGAATTTGGTAATGGTGGTGAGGGTTTCAGTATACCCCATCTGATAAAACATAGTGAATAGTTGACCAGTTGTGATGGATTCAGGGTTTACTAGGGTTTGTTCTTGAGAAAGACCAATTAGGGCACAGAAGCGGTGCTTGGAGATGGAGGTCTTCTCACTGTGGATTTCAAAGTGAATCCTTTCATGAACCTTGTCGTAGTAAGCAGTGGAGTAGACAAGTGAAAGGCAGGACATCGGAACAACTTCGACTTTGGACAGAGCATCGACCAAAGGTGAGAATTTGAGACACTCGACCACATACAGCATGTAAGGTTCATAAACAAAAGGGGTGAGATCGATGATCAGGTTTTGTTGTGGTTTGATAGTGAGAAGGGGTTGGCGAACAGAGGTGTCATGAACTGAGGAAGAGTCTGCCATTTTAGAAGCTTGGAGAATATGATGAACAGTAAGAGTAATCGTCTTTGTTCTTTGAGAGAGTTTGGTAAGTGATAAAAAGGTAAACATTACCGTGCCAAATCCTTTTATACATACAAGGAGGAGAGAGAAAAATCCGGCTGATATCTTGGATTATTTCAAAAAGGGCGCCTGACTTGACGGATGAACAGTTGGCATACCGATGATGACGCAGGAAAGAGAAAGGACATTTCCTTTTTACATGTCATTCCATAAAATCCGCTTTTTCAAATCGCCAAAACGATTAGATAACCCCTGAGTCAGCCTTTACTTTATCCCAATCGTCACCACATAATACATTTGAATCGTCATTGCCTGTTGTGCTTTATTGAACAGTCTTAAAAAGAACCAGATTGTGGAAAATTAAAAAATTTCGTTCATAGGGTGTAGAAGATAAAGAAATAAAGCAAACTTTTTGGGATAATTGATGTCGTAAAGAGACATAAAACGACTGATTTTGGACAGGAATCGCTTCCTTCAAAGTCAAGAGAGACATTAAAGTGCTTGTTTGGTTTCCAATTAAATAACGATCAATGACTTGTTAAGAAGTATTGAAAGGCATCTTTTTAAAGGTTATAAAGGGTGGCTTTCGCTTCAATTCATAATTTCGATACTTGACATAAGACCGAAATTGAATGAAGTACTTGTGAGATCAATGTGATCTGTTGAACAAGTAGGTAGGATATATGTTATAATGGCAAAAGGAAGTATAGAAATCTCAAAAAAAAAATAAATTGGATCTTTAGTGGAAGAAAAGCCTTGGTTTTAGACAAATTCATAAATGATCACTCAAAAATAAAAAGAGATTTCAGTAGCTAACAAGTAAGATCTTGAATATGATAATTCACCGTCTGTTCATTATTAGTGTCGGATTGGGGGTTTCACTTAATTCATAGTGGCACGAAACTAAGATCATTAACACAGATTTTGCATAACCATAAACCTCAGTGGTATATTCTGAGAGTCTCAAGGGTTATATTGGTGAAACGAAGTAGAATGGAGAAAAATGATGGAGATGGTATAAGAAGCGAATGTACCTCTGCTATAAAAAAGAAGGACCAAGCAGAAAAATCTAAACTCAATATGAGTAGAGGAAGATAGCTCATGATTAGAGTGAATATTGCAGCCTAGTTTGGGAAAACATGATTTGTATATATCATGTTAGGAAGGCTTCACTCAAAATCTTTTGAGGCTTTAGTCAACATACAACAGCATGCTTCTAGGGACGTGTGGATAGGTGTAGAAAAGACATCATACCTTATGTATCTTCATTATTGAGAATAAAACTTAAAAAAAATTGATTAAAAAAACTTGATTAAAACGAAAAATATTTTTGTATTTTGTGAAAAAGAGTTAATTGAACAATAAGGAAAATATTTTTTTGAGTTTTATAAATATAAAAAGAAGTATTGAAAAGAATGTACGTAGTAATTCCATCAAAATGCCCTGATAAAAAAAAGAAGTGAACGAGTTCAGAAGGACCGAACCCGAAATAGACTGAGCGTTCGGTTCACTTCGGTTCTTGGTCGAACTTCACCCGAAATAGACCGAACCCAAAATAGACCGAACGTTCGGTTCATTTCGGTTCGCTCTATTTCGTTTGTTACCTTTATTGAAGCGAGGGAAATTTTGGTATGGATTCTGCTTCCATCTTTCCTAGGCCTTGTAAAATCTTGTTGAAGCTCGCTTCAGGTAAAGCCTTAGTGAATATATCTGCCAGTTGATCAGTTGTCCTGACGAAGTGAATTTCTACGTTGCCATCTTCGACGTGATCCTTGATAAAGTGATACCTCAGTGCTATATGTTTAGTCTTTGAGTGTTGTACTGGGTTGTGACAAATCCTAATTGCGCTTTCAGAGTCGCAATATAGTGGGATTTTCTTCATGTTTATCCCGTAATCCCTAAGCTGAATTTGTATCCATACCACTTGAGATGTGTATGATGTTGCAGCAATGTATTCAGCTTCTGCAGTGGAGAGAGAGACACAAGTTTGTTTCTTCGATTTCCAGCTGACCAATTTACCATCTAGAAATTGGCATCCTCCAGTGGTGCTTTTACGATCTAAACCACAACCACCTAAGTCGGCGTTTGAGAACGCTTGAACAAAAAATCTTGAGTTGGCTGGATACCACAGACCGAGAGAAGAGGTTCGCTTTAGATAGCGAAAGATGTTTTTTCACGGCTTGCAGATGTGGTTCGCGTGGGTTAGCTTGAAATCTAGCACCGTAATAGACCGAAAACATGATGTCAGGTCTACTGGCTGTGAGATACATCAGAGACCCAATCATTTGACGATAGAGCGTCATATCAGCAGCTGGTTTCTCCAATGAGGGTGTAAGCTTTGTCCCAAAGACCATTGGCACTTTCACTTTGGAGTTTCCCGTCATTCCAAACTTAGCCAATAGTGTCTTGGTGTATGCCTCCTGATTAATAAAAATGCCTTCGGGTCCCTGTCTAATGTTTAGGCCAAGGAAAAAGTTAATTGGACCCATTGAGCTCATCTCAAATTTAGTTTCCATCAACTTCCTGAATTCAGTTGTTAAGCTAGGATTTTTGGAGCCAAAGATGATGTCATCAACATAAATTTGGACTATCATAAGGTGGTTACCTTCTCTCTTGCGAAAGAAGGTTGGGTCAACCGAACCTTGTTTGAATTTAGACATTTTTAAGAATCGAGTTAGAGTTTCATACCATGCTCTAGGAGCCTGTTTTAGGCCATATACCGCTTTGTCAAGTATCTAACAATGATCTGGATACTTCTCGTTCACGAAGCCTGGCGGTTGCTCAACATACACATTCTCTTCAAGTTATCCATTGAGAAAGGCACATTTGACGTCCATCTGATAGACTTCAAAGTTCTTGTGTGCAACATAGGCAAGAAAGATACGAACGAACTCTAATCTTGCAACAGGAGCGAAGGTCTCTTCATAATCGATGCCTTTTTCCTGACAGTAGCCTTTGACAACCAATTGAGCTTTGTTGCGAATGACATTTCCCTCCTTATCCATCTTGTTTCTAAATACCCATTTGAGACCGAAAACCGAGGCATCCTTTGGAGTTGGAATAAGTCGCCATACTTTGTTTCTTTCAAACTCGTTTAATTCATCTTGCATGGCTTGAACCCAGTCTGAATGATCAAGGGCAGAATTAACGGTCTTCGGTTCAACTTTGGAAACAAACGAGTTGAACATGCAAAACTCTACTTGTGAAAAGAGTGGAGCTTGTTTCACTTTGATTTGAGATCGAGTTAACACCTTTTCTGAATATTTCCCAATAATTTGACTTTGAGGATGATCTTTGGTCCATTTGATAAGCGGTGGGTAATTTGGATCACAAGAGGGATCCAATTCTGCATTAACTTCTTCTTCCAATTCTAACAGAATGTCATCATCATTGACGTTGATGTTCTCCCCCTTGAAGGATGACACATGTTCAGTATCTGGATTGGTATCACCTCCTTCAATTGAATCTTCAGAGGAGCTTGAAGATTGTGATGATAGACTCTCCCCCTGGAATGATGAACCTTGATCATGTTGAAGAGATGGACCCTCCCCCTGGACATTAGGAAGATCATTTGAAGGTTCACTTGCTTCTGGCCTCTCGGTTTCTTTGGGTTGATCATCAGCCATCTTTTGAGTAGCATCATCGATGATTCGTTTTAGATCGTCAACCTTGTTGTCTTTTGTCGTTGATTCAGAATCAATCACCTTTTGAGGCTCATCAAACAGAAGCAAATATTGCTTAAAAAGATTTGAAATAAAGGTAGTGACTTAACCATTCTTTGGAAAGATTTCTTGTGTTGCACTTTCTGTTGATTTCATCTTCTTAACATAGCTATCGTCAAAAGTGACATAGTATGTTTCTTCAATCTTCTTAGAGCGCTTATTCAGAACTCTATATGCCTTAGAATTCAGGGAGTAGCCGAAGAATATTCCTTCATCAGCCTTAGCATCAAACTTGTTTCGATTCTCTCTGGAGTTGAAGACGAAGCATCTTGAACCGAACACATGAAAGAATTTCACATTTGGTTTACGATTGTTCAAAATCTCGTAAGGAGTGATGGAGAATTGCTTGTTCAAATACGATCTATTCTGAGTATAACAAGCAACAACAATTGCATCAGCCCAGAAATACAAAGGCAAGGATGCAAAGCATAGCATTGTGCGAGCTGCTTCACACAGAGATCAGTTTCGTCTTTCAACGATACCATTCTACTGTGGAGTGTATGGGGCTGAGAAATTATGAGTCGTTCCCTTCTCAGCAAGAAAATCTTCAAACTCTTTGTTCTTGAATTCCAAGCCATTGTCGCTTCTCACGTTACGAACAACTTTCCTTAGTTGAGTCTTTACCTGTTTTATGAAGAGCTTAAGCTTTGGAGTAGCTTCAGAATTTTGCTTCAAGAAGAACACCCATGTAAATCGAGAGAAATCGTCCACTATTACCATAATGTACTTGTTTCCACCAATGTTTTCAATGGACGAGGGACCACACAGGTCAATATGTAACAGCTCCAACGGTTCTATCACCTTTGTATTGATAATAGAAGGATGACTTTGCCTGCTTTGCTTTCCCATTTCACAGGCTGCACAGAGATGTTCTTTGTCAAATTTTAGAATGGGAGGACCTCGAATATGATCACCTACAACCAGCTTGTTGATATCCTTGAAGTTCAGATGAGAGAGTCTTCGATGCCATAACCAGCTTTCATCCGAGTGAGCTTTTGTGAGTAAGCAAACTGCCGGTTTACCCGAATTCGGTTGAGGTTCAAAGGATACATTTCCCCCTTTCGCTTTGACTTCAGCAGAACGTTATTAGATTTCTTCTCGACAATCTCTGAGCCTTCATCATCAAATGATACCTTCAATCCAGTGCCAACTACCAGCTGTGATATGCTGATGAGGTTGTGTTTGAGCCCTTCAACATAAGCCACTTTTCTTATAGAGAAATCGCCATTAGTGATCATTCCATAGCCTTTGATAGTGGCAAATGAGTTGTTGCCGTACTTCACAATACCACCATCCTTGAGAGACTGAAACTCCCTCGGTTCTTCCTTCCTCCCTGTCATGTGACGCGAGCAGCCACTATCAATATACCATTCTTCGTCAAACTGCTCGTCACGTATAACCTGCAAAATATTAAACAGATTTAGGAACCCAAATTTTCTTGGGTCCTTGTGAGCCTTTGATAGGACAAGGAATAGTAAGAGAAATATCAACCAAGTAAGTACGTTTATTAAAGTTGTTTCATCTTTTCTTTTTATGGTGAAAACTTTAATTTTGGTTGGTTTAGTAGGATTGGGATTTGTGGTGTTGACATCAGCATTCTTTTGGATCTCTTTTGGACATCTGTTATCTTCCGGAAAGAGCTTTCTTTTTCCCATTAAATCTTTTGAAGAAAGAGAATTAGAATGTGAAGTGCTGGGTTCAGAAGTGGCATTGGATCTTCTGTGTGTCTGATTTGACTTGTAGGGATGAGGACCAAAACTGCTCTTTCGATTGCTATTGGGTGGAGAACTGAAACTGCTCTTTCGGTTGATATTGCTTTGAGTATTGAAACTCTCCTTTCGGTTCATTTCGATTGAGGGACCAAAACCACCCTTTCGGTTCCTTTCAGTTGAGGGACCGAAACTATCCTTTCGGTTGATGTTGTTCTGAGGACCGAAACTACCCTTTCAGTTGATGTTGTTCTTAGGACTGAAACTCTCTTTTTGGTACCTTTCGGTCGAGGGAACGAAACTCCCCTTTTGGTTCCTTGATTCCTCTTGAGATTTGTGCTTCCTTCGATCCTTACAAAGTGAGGATTTTGCGATCTCCAAAACTGTTTTCTTTCTGAGAGATTCTTCTTGTATCTCAGATTTCGTTGGCGTTTTCGATCAGCCACCTATTTTGGATTTCTGTGGATGTTAGCTTTTTTCTTTGAAGCAGGAGCATAGTAGTCACTCTTTGCTGAGGAAGTTTCACTAGTGGTTTGCATAGGTTCGCCCAATGATGTTTTGGTTCCACTTGTGCTTGGCACATCATATCTTGCAGGCTCATTTAGTGGTTTGGGTATATACCTACCTTTCACTCTCCATGAGGTCTTCTGAGATAGGCCCTTCGTTTCATCAGCGTTGTCTATTGGTGCTGACCAGAAGAACTCGTCACATCCGGCCATTTATCTTCTTCCATCATAGCTGTCAATTCTGCAGTTTGTTGTGGAGTGACACCAAGGACCGTGTAGACTTGATTTGGAGTGGTTTGCACCTTTCGGTACACAACAACTTTTGCCTTAAGAGTTTTGGTCTTGTCTGTTAACGAGTGAGTGAACTCAACAGAATTTTCAGAAATCAAATTTTTACGTGTTTCAGGTTCGCTCTTGACAAATTCTGAACAGTCCACGAAATCCTCTATAGAGATTTCACTTAGATCATCATCCTCATTAAGTTCAGATGCATTTTCAACATCAATTTTATTTTCTGAACTTAATTTGGTATTCAAATAGTCAAATTTCTGTACAGTTTCGGTTCTTAACTTCAATCTATCATTTTCATCTAACAAATTTTTAAGCATGTCCTTGTGGTCTTTGGACTTTATGTAGGATTCAATTTTGTCAAGACCAATTTTATATGCAGGAGAGACCTCATCAGAAGATACAATGCTTTCACAATTGTAGGCTTCAAAATCGATTTCATCCTCCTTTAACTCAAGGAAGGGTAAAATCATGCGATGTATCTTCTTTCCTATTTCACAATCAAGATGAAACTGTGTGATATTAAAATAAAGTCTTTTAGCAATCAAACAAAACACATTTCGTTGTTTTAAAAGTTTAAGATTGTCTCTTTGCAAATAAATCGAATCATCCTTAGACCTAATCAACTCTTTCTCCTTCTGCTCAATCCACATCCTCCTCTCCTCTCTCTTCAATGATATCCTGCTGATTTGATCAGTTAGGTTAGAATTTGTGACACGGGTTTGGGTGAGACTGCCACTTATGCTTGAAAATTTAGATTTTAAGTTATTTAATTCCTTTTCATAGTTAGTAACAGGTATATTTAGAGAAGCAAGAATATTTTGTACCTTCTTGATCAACTCATCACATTCGTTGATCTGTGCGCTGACAGGTTTAGCAGCAAAACATATGTCCTCTCGCTCCTTCTCGCCTTTTATCCCATCATCGGTTGTATATCCTCTCATTTGAGACACACCTTCGGTCACCACAAAACACCTTCCTATTCATCCTCTGAATCTGTGGACCATACTTCCATACCACCAAATTCAACGTGATTGTCTGTATCCTGCACAATCAAAGCATTCATAGTAGTATTGTTAGCAGCAGACTTTCTTTTCTTGATTTCCTCCAGTCTTCTCAAGAGGCTCGCTTCCTCATCGTCATCATCTATATTTTCTGCTTTCTTTTTCAGCATACAATCTTTTTCGAAATGGTTCTTGCCTCCATAGTAATGACAATCAAATCTCGAGTCTTCAACAACTTTCGCTTCTTTCTTTAACTCTTCAGACATCGATCTCATCTTTGGTTCCTCCTTGATCTTTTCAGCGCTGTAACTTCCCTGCCAATTTTGGTTCTTGTTGGTTGGGAATTTCCTTTTAATGAATTTTCTAGGATTGGAAACCATCATGGCATATTCTTCACCGGTTAGATCATAATCGGCAAGATCCAATTCCTCTTCTTCTTCAACAGAGCCTTTTCCTTTAAAGATGAGAGCTAAAGAAACCAAACTGGAAACCACACTTGTTTCCTTAGACAGTGCACTTTCATGGGATTTCAAAATACCCACTAGTTTCGCCAGAGAATAAGACTTGAACTGTTCATGTGCTTTAACAGTAGACACAACAGCCATCCACTCGGGTCTAAGACCATTCATGAAAGTAACCTTTTGTTCAATAACTTTCCTTTCAATCCCATGATTTATCATCTTACTTAAAAGATTATTAAAGCGATCAAAAGCTTGAACCAGTTTCTCTTCGGGATTCTGCTTGAAATCACCAAATTCAGAAAGCAAGAGAGTTTGAATTGAATGTTCCAGATCTTCATCAGTGGAATACAATTCTTTCAATATGTCCCAAATCTCTTTAGCAGTAGCACAAGAACTTACCAAACGAAATGTATCTGACTGCAAAGCAAACCTAATCATCCTCAATGCCTTGATGTTGCATTAAAACTTTTCCTTCTCGTCTTGAGGGATATCTTTGACATCGTTAACAAGTTGATTGTACTCCTTCTGAGTTTTGACAATCTTTTAGGTGCTTAAGTGAGCAAATGGACCAACAGTGATTGCTTCCCAGATCAAGTACCCATTATCCTCCGATCCAATCACATAATCTTCAAAGTGATGTGTCCAAACTTCATAATCTTGAGTATACAAGATTTAAATCCTTGTCGTAGAACCAATGCTGTTGGAGATGTTGATTGGATTGGTTTGTGAATCATCCATGGACATTGTAATGACTTTTGATCGATTACCTGTTTAAGATCAGACTTGTAATATATCGTTAGGGTTAGATCAACGATTAATGAGATACATCAATATGGAATGACGGCTCAATTAGTATCAATCAATGCAGAATTAAAAATCCTAATAACTTCTTCGATAGAAGAGATGTGTATGAATTACACAGCCTCCTGCTCTGATACCAATTGATGAGAATTAATCTCTAGATCGTTTAGATCTTTCACAGGTAAGAATATGAAAATCAAACAAGAAAAACACAATAATGATATGAACACAGAATGGAATCAAAGATGTGCTTATGATTTAAATAAAGTCACGCCTCAGCAGAGCTCGATAAAGAACTTCCACTGTAGAGGCGAGCTAGGGTTTTACAAGAACTTAATGAGAAAATAATTAAAGCGTTAACTACAAATACTACATGCATGCAGCTTATATACTAAATCCTAGAACAAAACATGCACGGTTGGACAGGCCCAATACCGGCAATCAAAATTGGGCTAAGAACCAAGCCCATGACGCAACATAATAATCCCAACACTGATTCAGCAGCATCAAGCAAATAGGTAAGATCATTAAGGGTCATGTCCTAGTCGGTTACATAGTAGTCCTTAAAGAACTCACTATGTGACTTAGAAAGTGATTGAAGAACCTAGTCAACAACCAACTTCCTCAAGACTTTGACACCCAACTCTTCCGGCTTGTCAATATGTGACTTTATCTCCAAGATGTGAGCACACATAGACTTTGCTTGCCAATACGGCTTGAGTGACCTTGAACTATTCAAGAACTTGTGGGTTAAGGAGAATAATTGGAGGAGGTGGAAGAAGAGAAGAATGATTTCCATGTTCCAACCAAGGGACATCATCTTCATTAGGAAAGCTTGTTTCAAGAGATTTGGGAAGATCATAGTTGTCTAAACCAGACATCTACAATGGGAGAAATTCAAGTTAGTTGATTTAAGTCCTTAATAGAACACCCAATATGAAATATTAAGGCTAGGACCCAACACAATATTTTATAACTTGGAAGAGGGATGTCGTAATCCAAACTATAAAATATTTGAAGGTAGGCGAATGATGATTCACCAACTTCCACCATGAAAACGAAATAGAAATTAGGTTTTGATTGGTTTGAAACTCCTAGATCTTTTGAGATTCATTGAACTTTTCAATGGCATGTTTCAATCTCTATTGTGCCCTCTCAAGTTTGTGACTGGGATGTCGAGGATCACAAACAAGGTGTGAATAACCATGAAAATATACTTGGTACCCTTAATATTTATCACTTAATCGATGTGCTGGTTAACCACACACGCTCTACCGATTTTATGATAAACATTAACTTACCCTTTGCTTACCTTGTTAAATCCAGGCTAGTGTGGCGGTTAACCACACGCGCTCCACTTCCGACTTAAGCAAAGTGCAAAGTGTAATTTCATTGGTTAGCACCAAATTCACATTTACCTAAAGTAACTAAGATTGGGAATTTATAAAAGGTTTAGTTACTTGATCTTTGTCATTATACTTATAATGAAGGGAAAATTATAGTCCTTGTCCTATCCGTTCGGCTAACGACCCTCCACCAGTCAAGGAAGCGGTGGGTGAGAGTGGACACCCATTAAGCTCCTATTTTATAGGCAACAACCTTATACCCCCTTATAGACTGACCTCATGAATGAGGCTTACTAACGATAAGACTGACTTTGTTCTTATATATATATATATATATATATATATATATATATATATATATATATATATATATATATATGTATGTATATATATGTATATATACATATATATATATATATATGTGTGTGTGTGTGTATATATATATATATATATATATATATATAACTATTAACTATTAATATTATAATAGTATAAGGGTTAAATTTTAACTTTTAAAACTCTAGGGTTTGGAATTAAAGTGTGTGTGAGACTTTACAAATTACAAAACTTGAGGGCAAGTTTTGAAAAATTCAAAAAACCTTTGGATTTTCATAACTTATGGGTTTAATTAAGGTTTTAAAAACTTTAATGAAGAGACTCTTGAACATCCATAACTTGAGGACAAGTTATGGAGTTCATAAAACAAAAAGACTCTTCAATTGTGTAACCTATGCATTTTAATGGATCTTTAAAAGAAATGACTTTTGGTAATCCATAACTTGAGGACAAATTATGGACTCCATTAAAACACATTTAGATCAAGAATTAACTAACAACAATTTGCAAATAATTCCTATGATCTACCAAAACTCATAAGTGTATGAACAATCATATCAACAATTTCAAGAATTAAATAAACACACATAAAACTTGAAAATTTTGATAATAACATTGAAAATGGTTTATCATAATCATTACCACATGAAAAACAGGTTTAAAAGCCCAAAACAGTTTAAGGTAATGATTCTTGACCAATTCCAGCCTTAACACTCGAATATATGCTGTCAGGGGGTCCAACTCGTCGAGTGCATGAACCAACTCGACGAGTTGGATGATTTTACACATGGAATCGTCGTGTCCCTTAATGGACTCGGCGAGTCAGCGGACCAGACAACATATAAACTTCGATTTTCAGCAATTTGCATCAAGTATAAATGAAAACAAGCCTAGGCTCTGATACCACTGAAGGGTTTTGAGCATTCTAACACTCCTATGGTGTACATGCAACCCTATAAACCTTGGATTTATGTTTTCTCTATTATACATGCAAATATTCAATATTCCAAGGTTTCATCCTAACTAACATAATATGAAGCAACTCTACTACAAAAGTCTAGTTAGATGACATACCTTTTGATGGAGTTTGAAGTCTTGATATTTAAGAGCTTAGCCCCAATAGTTTGGAAGCCTCAAGTGGAATCACAAATCACCAAAAACACCTTGGAAAACTTGAGAGAATAGAATGCACACTAGAAATCGGCCCACTCTTGTATCCTCACACACTAGTTCCATTTCATGTGCCAAAGACCTCTTTATATAGTATGGAGGATTAAGGTTACATTCATTTAAACCCTAATACCCATGACCTTTCATTTCCATAGGATCCATGGGTTAAAAACTCCATGGACTATCCATGAAAGCTTAGCCCAACCTAAATTAACTTGACCCATGCTATATATATAAGAGTCCATATTTAATTAGTTCCTTTTTTATCACTAAATTAATTCTTGATCAATACTAATTAAATAATATGATTACATATTAATATATTAGAACTTATAATATATTAATATAAATCATAAACATACTATTCTCAAAAGACTATCCATATAAATTGTTCTGGTGAAGTGCAACCCAAATGGACCATGCTACTCTCGGGTCGAATACATACCAATAATAGTTATGGGCTTAGACATCTAATCCAACATGGTGAACGTACCCAATGGTTTGTTTCATGAAAACCTTCTCAAAGAGGTCGCCATGAAGGAATGTGTTCTTCACATCCAATTGATTTATAGGTCAGTGTTGGGATGTGTCAATGCTCATAACCATCCGAATCATAGCAGGTTTGACAACATGACTAAAGGTGTCATTGAAATCATGATCGGGAAGTTTAGAGAATCCTTGAGCAACAAGACGACCTTTAGAGCGTTCAATATTGCCCTGACTGTCAAACTTATACTGATAAAGCCATCAACAACCAACAATGTTGGCATGAGGTGGAGAGGGGACAAGATCCCAGGTGTGATTAGATTGAAGAGCAGATATCTCAGAGTCCATGACTACTTTCTAGTTGGGATCACAAATGGCTTGAGCAGTGGAGCGAGGGATATGAGAGATGTCAGAAGTGGCAGACAAGTTAAATAAATGTTTAGACCGAAGGGACCCAGTGCGAGATAGCGTAACCATATGATGGGTCAGAGGAAAAGGACAAGTAGAGGGAGATGACGTAGGCTCGATGGGAGGAGTAACATGGGTGGAGGAACTGGTGTTACTAGACGAGAAGTAACTGGGAGTGGAAGGGGAATCTCTAGTATTAGGGGTGTAGGAAGATCCAGTGACATGAATTGTAGGATTAGGAGAGGTGTTATCCAGAATGAAGAAGATGGTATGGTGTTGAAGTTAGAGTAAGAAAAGTGATCTTCATCGAAGATAACATGACGAGAAATGATGACACATTGAGTGATGAGATGTAGGCAACGAGAACCATGACCAGTTACTTCTCGTCTAGTAACTGGTGTTTGGACCACCGTTTTTTTATTTATCCGAGTTGTTGGAAGATGAGAAAAGAGCTGCACTTTGAGACACAGGTGATTCAATAAAAGAATCGGAAGTCGCTTCACGAGACTCATGCAAGAGAAACATGTTTTTGGCCTCAATAAATGAAGGAAAAGGCTTCGTATTAGTAATAACATGTAACACCAAAATTTTCAAAACAAAATTTTCATTTAAAATCGCTTATCTCTTTAGCACTTTTCATAAAAATCCCATTTTTTGTTTAGATTACAATACATGACTATTTTGTTCATTCAATTAATAAACCAGGATCCTCAAAACAAACGCTTCCTCTGGTGTGTACAATCAAGCCGGTGCCGTCCTGTGATCCTGAGAAAACCTGAAACACATAACACAAACACTGTAAGCACGAAGCTTAGTGAGTTCCCCAAAATACCACTCTAATACATATTAGGCACTCGGGGCTATGATCTCTGTTGACCCTCTGTTCAGTGTGTCTCAGTGGGACCCTCGAGTCCCAACTCTCTGTGGGCCCTCTGGCGCTGACTCTATGGACCCAAAGGTCCTAACTTAGATAATTCTGAATCATGCATATCACATATCACAATAAATCTCAACACATAAATAGCATACAAATACACTGTCACATAATTCTAAAAATACCACATATAGTACATATTAGCCACTCGAGGCTATAACTCTGTGGGCCCTTGGGCCCTAACTCTACGGACCCTCTAGTCCCAGCTCTGTGGACCTTCCGGTCCTAACTCTGATATACACACATCATAAATCACATAGAAATAATGTTGTGCCACACATCACATAGATAACATATAATATCTTTATCACATAACTCTGTTACCACTCTAGGTAAAGTATAGTGAGAAGACTCACCTCGGATGTCTCGGTAAATCTCTGACTTTGTAGCAATACGGTCTAGCCTTCACCTAATCACAAAAAGCCAAATACTCTCATAAATATAACTCTCGAGACTAGACTCAACCCTCTCTTGACACAAAGACTCCATTGTTAACCAACCCTCAAAGTCAACAAATTCAACGGTCAGACTTTGACCCGACTCGCTGAGTGCACCTAGGTGACTCGACGAGTCTATGCGTGTCCACTATCCCTTTAGTCCCGCATCACACGTAGAGTCTTTCCCCTATTCGACGGGTTACACCTGGCATGAATCGCGGGGCCACCCCGACTCAACTCGCCGAGTCCCAATATGAACTCGGCGAGTTCCGCCTTGAACTCCAGTCCTCTAATTCCTTCAGACTCACTGAGTCATTCCTCCAACTCGGCAAGTACCTACTGAGTGAACTTATGGGGAAACCCTAACCCTACTCGTCGAGTCTGCTCTTGGTACTCGGTGAGTTCATGCCATGCTCGAGCTCAAATGAGCTCCTGAGGTCAGATCCGTTCCTCTAACTCATAGATCTGGCCTCCTAAAGCAATAAAAACACGTAAAGTTTGGATCTTGATGCCCATGCAAAGACCCAATGGCTCTATTTGAAGAAATGGCCTCAAAATGCCATCCCAAGCTCATATAACCCAATGACACCCCATAAAGATCAAGGGGCTTAGATCTTTGGACCTCTTTGGATCCAGATTCACAGCCTTAACACAAGAAGGGACCAATTCATTCCCAAATCATACTCAAAAGGGGCTAGAAACCCTAACTCTCAAAGCTTACACCAAAACTGAAAGGGAAACGAATATATACCTCAAGATGAAGTCCTTAAGCTCTGAAATCAACAGATTAGCACCCTCTTCGGTTTCCTCTGGCCTTGGTCACCTTCTTCTTGCAAAATCACCCACACAAAGATCAAAAATCGATTCCTTTCTCTCTCGACACGTTCACACACTCTGGGGTTTCTCTCTATCAACTGGTAGCCGCAAATGAAGGCCATAAGGGCCTTTAAATAGGTCTTAAACCCCGAGAATTAGGGTTTCATTAAACAGCATGGACTCGCCGAGTCCGGTCATTAACCCGGATGGAAAATCGCGACACTACTCGGCGTGTCTAAGCATCAACTCGCCGAGTCCCTCCCAAAATCTCCAAAAATGAATGAATAAATAATGTACCTGAAAATCCGGATGTTACAATTCTCCCCCACTAGAATCAGACTTCGCCCTCGAAGTCTCTTTCCACAAATAACTCTGGATCCTGCTCACGCATCTCCAATTCCGGCTCCCAAGTCATCTCGAAACCCTTACGATGTTGCCACTGGACCTGAACCAATGGCACCTCCTTGTTTCTCAAGTTCTTGATCCTTCTATCCCGAATCGCGATTGGCCTCTCAACATAGTTCAAGCTTGCATCCACCTGAATTTCCTCTAATGGAACCACTACCGACTCATCAGCGATGCACTTTCTCAGCCAAGACACGTGGAAGGTGTCATAAATCTGATCCAACTCTGCAGGTAACTCTAACTAGTAGGCTACCCGGCCTACCCTCGCAATCACTTGGAATGGACCAATATTACGGGGCCCCAACTTGCCCCTCTTCCTGAACTAGATCGCTCCTTTCCAAGGAGATACCTTCAGGAGTACGAAGTCACCAACCTGGAACTCGAGCTCTGACCGCCGTCTATCCGCATAACTTTTCTGACGGCTCTGGGCCGTCAGTAACCTCTGTCTGACCTGCTGAATTTGCTCGGTCATCTGAAGCACAATCTCTGTACTACCCATCACATGTTGCTCTACCTCTCCCCAACAAATGGAAGTCCGACACCTCCTCCCATACAACAGCTCAAAGGGTGGCATACCAATGCTCGAATGATGGTTGTTGTAATATGGAAACTCAGCCAAGGTTAAGTACGTGTCCCAACTACCTCCGAAATCCAATACACATGCCTGAAGCATGTCCTTGAGCGTCTAAATCGTCCGCTCACTCTGCCTGGCTCTCCGCAGAAGAGCTTCCACTGACTTCCTCTTCGCATCAACTATCTCGGCCCTGTGACACACAAGTCACAAAATTCTCAATTGAAAACTACAGTCCAACCAGAAATCGACTTAGCCCTGACAGAGACGGAGACCCCAGTCTCGCCCCTGGTTCAACCACCAGGCTCCAAAAACTCAATACTAAGGCTACTCAATCCTAAAACACTTATGCATCACACACTGATCGGAGAACACTCCAACATCACACTCTCTTGCCATCTAGTGAGTACTATGGCTCCCCGCAACATCACAATATCATTTAACTAGTGAGTGCTACGACTCCCCACAGCACCACAACACCAACTTTCTAGTGAGTACTACGACTCCCCGTAGCACCACGACTCCCTCTCTCTGACTTTTGAGTACTACGTCTCCCCATAGCATCACCACACCCTCTGACTAGTGAATACTACGGCTCCCCATAGCTTCACCCCATACTCTCATCCTCATCCTAACGCCACACTATGTCCAATATCTCATGCTCCGTAGACTATCATAGATAGCTACACACACTTGTCCCACCTATGCATCACAGACTCTAGCGGCAACCGCTATAATAAAATACCTTCCTCTGTGGAGATCCCCTTCCTTAAATAATTCCTCTTGATGTCCATACCCGAAGGGCTCCCACTGGAATCGTAAATACATGATACACCACTAGTCGTTTCAAACTCAAGATTCTAAATAACTCTGAAACCGGGAGATTATACCCGGTCACCATGGAACACCATTACAGAACGTCACGATGTCCTGCCTCAACCACTGATCTCCTACTCCCAGCACCATACA
The DNA here is from genome assembly GCF_051521515.1 of Lactuca serriola. Lineage (NCBI taxonomy): Eukaryota > Viridiplantae > Streptophyta > Magnoliopsida > Asterales > Asteraceae > Lactuca > Lactuca serriola. Next base: position 76,191,749 of record NC_136412.1, read on the forward strand.
GATACAACAATACATTTCCTCTAAACTCCTGAATAATTCTTCTTTTTACCCAATGCGCAACTTCAGTGTATTCAAACACTCCATTGGAATACAAAGAAAGCGCTAACGCTTCAGAACACGCTGATGATCATCCGAAACCCTTTCCCCTACTGCTCAAAATCCAAGCAAGAATACACATGCCGACCCGGGAGTTGGCTGCTCGATAATATTCTATCCAACCCAAAAAGGGCATATACAATCCATACTTCGACCCAGAAGTTCTCAACTGCCCATACCATCATAACGAGTCTTCCACTTGAAACGGTCCTGACCACCACCAGATTCCTTACCATTGGCCACCTGCCGAGGAGACACCCATCCTTTCTCAGACACATACCACATGCATTATCTCGCTTTGCACCTTTCCTTGATCACCAATGACCTTGGCCTCATGAATTCGAGCCACAGGTTTCTGTATCCAACCCCTAACTGTTCTTACACAAATCCCCGGTTCCCTCAATAAAATACCTGGTTCTCCCCCACTTAGGGTTTGAACCATCACCAATTGGTGCATCAACACCTTACCCCACAGGCGGTTTCTTCCAGAAACATCGCACCTACGCTTGGAAGGTGCCACACAACGCCCCATGATCTCCCCACGTAGAGATCAAGAAACCTAAAATACCCTAAATCTTCGAAGAAATCCTCAGGAACTTCTCATCATGACTACCTCTAACCATTCGAAGTCTCATACAATCCCAATACTGAACATCCCAATTGTTCAGTACTATCACTGACTCTTAGACTGAAACAATAAATCATCATACTCCTCATCCTCGGCTTCTTAACCCCCGTTCCAACACGTGAATCATCACGAGAATAGGGACTCCCCTACCATACTCAATGCCCATCATATACAGAAGAGCCACCGCTCTGATATACTCGACTGGATTACCCACTAATACTACTACCACACGCCCTACTATACTCAATTAGGGTGTAATGTAGTCCTTGACCATCTCAGTCCCCACTGACTACCTGCTTATGGTAGATCATTTCCTCGTGGTAGACATGCTTCCTGATACTCTGGTGGAAAAATCGTCATCAACGTCAACCCGTAGGGTTTACTCCTAAACTCAAAACTGAAATCTCATGCCTCTCCTACTTTCCATAGGAAACATAAATAACACCCAACAAGTCACAGAAGGTGACATCTCCTCCATCAGCTGATTGGTCACTCAGACAGCAATCCCCCATAAAAGCGTTCTCTACTAATCCCTGAGTCTTGCGACTACATCTGACATCTTACCAAGATACTCTGAAATGCTCTCGACCTCCCTCTCAAGGGATGCCTTTTCAAACTCAATCATGACCCTTAGGCCTAAAACCCCATCGCGTCCAAACTCCACCAATCAATCCTGATCGGACAACCGGAGAATCACAAGCATCATTTGCTAAGAACTATGGTACTCAGCCCCTGACATCTCTTCTCAATTTGATAGAATGCATGGCACTCGAACTATACCATCACCCTTTAATCTGCTAAGATGCATGGTACTCGAACCATGGCCTCACTTCCCAATATGCTAAGATGCATGGTACTCAAACCATGGCATCACTTCCCAATCTGCTCCGATGTATGGTACTCGGACCATAACATCACTCCTCCATCTGCTCCGATGTATGGTACTCAAACCATAACATCACTCCCCAATTTGCTAAGATGCATGGTACTTGAACCATGACATCACTTCCCAATATGATCTGATGTATGGTACTCGAACCATAACATCACTCCTTAATCTGCTACTTAGAACCTTCAGAATACTCCCTGTATTGAGTATGGGTCCTCTGCTTTCGGAAGTACGGGCCCATACTACCTGCCACATCTACCCATACTTTCCACACAAACCATTCCAAAGCTCCTAAGTAGCTGCTCAACCTTCTCGTTCACTAATTCCGCCATGCGTGCTCGCTCCTCAGCAAAATGCTCTACTCCGCCAACATACTCATCTGGCTAAGGTTACTACCTAGGCTCTTTCTTGGTTCTACCACTTCTCCACCATCAGCTGCTGAAGAACTCCTAATGATTCCAGCCATCTACCTCCTGAATATCGTCATATTCACTTAGTATCTGACTCCCATCATCGAGAGCTTCATAAAGCACGAAGCAAGCAGCATTCGGGCATCGAAGCATCTCCTTCCGCATGTAAAACCTCTCAAGGTTATTATCCACTCGCTTTCCTCATACTTGAAGGATATCACCGAAATCTAACATCTTCGCCCCACATGGCCTCTAGCTACCCTCTCAGCAGACTCCTCATATGCTCATATAGATACCTCTTCTAGATTACTCCTCTACTCGAATCCCCAAAAAGGATTCCAACTGAATACTCTCACTCATACTCAAAAGCACATTACATATAACAACAACTCCTAGGCTAAGGCATCACAAATCAGGCCACTCTAGTCCTAAGATATGAAATACCTAGCCTGTCTCTATCATGCATAATATCTTATAAAATGTATCATAAATATCTCATAACACAGAAATAAGGGTATTTTGGGAAATCACCGTTCGGGCTCTGGCTGATTGTACACACTGCTCTTTCTCGCTTTCTCTTTGAACTCTTATTCACTTTTAGAAAATCATTTCTTTGAAAACTTTTCTTACTTCCTCAGTTTGAGTCCAGATTTACCCGAAGGTGCATCCGAATCCCTCAAACCAATGCTCTGATACCAACTTGTAACACCGAAATTTTCAAAACAAAATTTTCATTTAAAATCGCTTATCTCTTTAGCACTTTTCATAAAAATCCCATTTTTTGTTTAGATTACAATACATGACTATTTTGTTAATTCAATTAATAAACTAGGATCCTCAAAACAAACGCTTCCTCTGGTGTGTACAATCGAGCCGGTACCGTCCTGTGATCCTGAGAAAACCTGAAACACATAACACAAACACTGTAAGTACAAAGCTTAGTGAGTTCCCCAAAATACCACTCTAATACATATTAGCCACTCGGGGATATGATCTCTGTTGACCCTCTGTTCAGTGTGTCTCAGTGGGACCCTCGAGTCCCAACTCTCTGTGGGCCCTCTGGCGCTGACTCTATGGACCCAAAGGTCCTAACTTAGATAATTCTGAATCATGCATATCACATATCACAATAAATCTCAACACATAAATAGCATACAAATACACTGGCACATAATTCTAAAAATACCACATATAGTACATATTAGCCACTCGAGGCTATAACTTTGTGGGCCCTTGGGCCCTAACTCTACGGACCCTCTGGTCCCAGCTCTGTGGACCTTCCGGTCCTAACTTTGATATACACACATCATAAATCACATAGAAATAATGTTGTGCCACACATCACATAGATAACATATAATATCTCTATCACATAACTCTGTTACCACTCTAGGTAAAATATAGTGAGAAGACTCACCTCGGATGTCTCGGTAAATCTCTGACTTTGTAGCAATACGGTCTAGCCTTCGCCTAATCACAAAAAGCCAAATACTCTCATAAATATAACTCTCGAGACTAGACTCAACCCTCTCTTGACACAAACACTCCATTGTTAACCAACCCTCAAAGTCAACAAATTCAACGGTCAGACTTTGACCCGACTCGCTGAGTGCACCTAGGTGACTCGACGAGTCTATGCGTGTCCACTATCCCTTTAGTCTCGCATCACACGTCGAGTCTTTCCCCTATGGGTTACACCTGGCATGAATCGCGGGGCCACCCCGACTCAACTCGCCGAGTCCCAATATGAACTCGGTGAGTTCCGCCTTGAACTCCAGTCCTCTAATTCTTTCAGACTCACTGAATCATTCCTCCAACTCGGCAAGTACCCACTGAATGAACTTATGGGGAAACCCTAACCCTACTCGCCGAGTCTGCTCTTGGTACTCGGTGAGTTCATGCCATGCTCGAGCTCAAATGAGCTCCTGAGGTCAGATCCTTTCCTCTAACTCATAGATCTGGCCTCCTAAAGCAATAAAAACACGTAAAGTTTGGATCTTGATGCCCATGCAAAGACCCAATGGCTCTATTTGAAGAAATGGCCTCAAAATGCCATCCCAAGCTCATATAACCCAATGACACCCCATAAAGATCAAGGGGCTTAGATCTCTGGACCTCTTTGGATCCAAATTCACAGCCTTAACACAAGAAGGGACCAATTCATTCCCAAATCATACTCAAAAGGGGCTAGAAACCCTAACTCTCAAAGCTTACACCAAAACTGAAAGGGAAACGAATATATACCTCAAGATGAATTCCTTAAGCTCCGAAATCAACATATTAGCACCCTCTTCGGTTTCCTCTGGCCTTGGTCACCTTCTTCTTGCAAAATCACCCACACAAAGATCAAAAATCGATTCCTTTCTCTCTCGACACGTTCACACACTCTGGGGTTTCTCTCTATCAACTGGTAGCCGCAAATGAAGGCCATAAGGGCCTTTAAATAGGTCTCAAACCCCGAGAATTAGGGTTTCATTAAACAGCGTGGACTCGCCGACTCCACTAGTCGACTCGCCGAGTCCGGTCATTAACCTGGATGGAAAATCGCGACGCTACTCGGCGATTCTAAGCATCAACTCGCCGAGTCCCTCCCAAAATCTCCAAAAATGAATGAATAAATAATGTACCTGAAAATACGGATGTTACATAACATCCACAATGCTATGATAGGATGGTGGAAGTTGCCTTAAAATTTACATACCGAGCTTAATTTCGGTGATTGTAGAATCCATGTCTTTAAGGTCATCAGAGAGGTTTTTGAGCGTGTGATAGAACTTGGTGATGGAGCTTGAACCTATCTTCGTGTTGCAGAATTGATCTTGGAGTTGCAACATTCATGACATTTTATTTTTACGGAAAAATTCATCTAACTTATTCCAAAGGTCTTTGGTGGTACCATCATCACTAGAGATGATTTGAAGCAACTCGGGGTGACAAGTGCTATAAAACCACAGTTTGACATGTGCTTCTACCAAATACCATTCAACCTCATCATCACCGGATGGAAGAGATTTCCCAGAAATATGCCCTATGACAAGGTACTGATGGGTTTTAGATCATAAGAACATCCTATGTGCTCATACAAACCCTAATGCTTAGATCTAGGTTTCTCTATTGTACATGCAAGTTATCCAAGACTATAAACCCTAATTCTAGCATACAAGTAATCATATTAATATGAGAATAGGTTTAAGATGTTACCTTGATTGTTATGTAGCAATAACAATCCCAATTCCTCCTTGTATTAACTTTAGAAAGCTTAGAGTCACAAATGTCACTCCTCTAATGGTTCACAAACACCATAAGCAAGAGGATGAAGAGGAGAGAGGATGGAGGCTGCCCAAAACGTCCACAAACCCTAGAGAAGTCTTAGCCACGTTTTTAAGTCATAAGGGATCTATATATATAGGAGGCTATTAGGGTTATCTAATAAGGAAACCCTAATTTGGATGCTTAAGCCCTAAGTAACCCATAGATTCCTTTCCTTAAGGCCTTGGACGATTTCCTCATGGGCTTTCCCATAGAATTCGTCCACTCCTTAATATAAGGCAATCCATGGACCAAATTGCAAAGATATCACTTTTATCCTACTTAGGATAAAAGGAACGGATAAACTTTGATTCAATGCTCGCTTGCACTCACTCACCGAATCACACACAACAATATGTTTTATGACACCAAGTTACTGGTGTGTTTACATATTATCAATGTGCGAGTGATTTGTAAGATATAACTCACACATCTTGGTTTCAAGAATATAAGATGTTATCGTCTCACCAATCACTCGTGATACAATTCATGTAGTGATCCAAGTGAGTGTGGGTGTAATCCAATGCTCAAATCATATTCATAAGCACTCATGAGCGTTGTAGCAAACATTTGCTTATGTCTAATTCTCTTTAGACAATCCACACACCAATTCACGACAGTCTTTATTCATACATACTTCCAACGTATGAATGACTGTGGCCCGTTTGAATAATTTGACTGTTCTTAACCAATTAAATTATTCAGGAAGTCAAAACATGCAAAGTGAAACACAAGAATAATACTAATCCCATATGGCCTCAAACCTTTGAGTATAAATAAAACACCTTTTATTTATCACCATATCGATTACTCATTATTTGTTGTTTCGGGTAATCAACTTCTTACTTGAATTATTACACTTGTCCCATGCTCTTATCATGCACACAATGTTTACCTATGGTTCTTACTTTGTGAAATAGATCAAATAAACACATTTCCAATCATACTCATTTCACAACTCCAAATCCTTTTTCATAAGTGAAAGAATATCAAATTCTTGCCACTTATGGAATATGCTAGATTCTAACATTTTATGCAATGATCCTTTCGTAATGTCATAGCACAAAAAGTCACAAAGACTATTGCCAACGATATTACAAAGTCCTCTATCGGAGATTGTTACAATACAATTCCTTAGATATGATGTCTCTCACTCAAAGTACATTCCTTTGAACATCCTTTTGCATAAAAGTTTCTAATCTAGACATAGATTTTTCAATATTCAATTCCTAATATGGACACGTTTCCATATTTTCCATATGACAACTCATTCTTAATAGAATCTTATCTATTCATAATGATGTCGATATGGTCCATTCAATACCATGCTTCCAACTACTCACAAGCGACCAATCCTCGGCGAACTTTGGATTGTCTTTTGATAGTTGTTTAATTATCTTAGTCAAAACTGATTCTTGTTCTTTTCCCTCTAAATGAGCTAGACATTTGGAAAATTTTAGAATGGTCAAATATTACAGCATTTGCAATCGATCCCATACCCGAAGCGTATTGGACACGATGCATAATGTCTTACATAAAGATTCGATACTTTATCAATCTTCTGCCATAATATTTTATGCGCTATGTTCTCAAAATTCGAACTATGAAGAGGAATGCTGTAATCATAATCGAAATTTGTGAACACACTATGTTTCCTTGACTAAAATATTAACATTCCACAACCTAAGCCTTTAGATTTGAAATGAAGCATAATATTATCTCCCTTAATTATAGTAAAACAACTTTACAACCCTTACAACTTTGCAAGGTGTAACTCTTGTTTTTCTATAATTAATATTGCTAACTTGCAATACTTTCCTTAATAATCATACAATCATAACATTTATGCTCCCACTATCAAGATGATTATTATAAACATAACACTTATGCTCCCACTAGCTTTGACATATATTCAGAAACTAGCTTAACTTCTAGAAAAACAATACTTATTGAATTTCTTAAGTTCATGTTTCTAATACCTAATGCTTTGATAATCCTTTATCTAAGCTTATACACCTTCCCTTTAGATAGCTCATATGTGTGTCTAAACAATTTAGACTAATTTCCAAATTTCACAATTCAAATCATGGAAAGGGATACCGTAACCATAATCGAATTCGAGAATTCAATTTCACAATCACTATCTTCTTAAAATCGTTCTTAGTGAAAGCATTTCCTCACAGTCACTTTCATGAAGGAGGGAATCTTATGACACTTAGATTTTAATGGTGTATGTGTTCCTATCCATGTGAATTTTTCAAAACCAAAGTTTACGACAAATTCAAACTCATATGGACCGAACTTTCTTAATCTTGATTTCTTGCCTTATGGTAGCACGGCTGCCCACCATGTCTTCCAAATAGTTAAGCAGCTCACCCTTTCCTATCAATGTACTTTCCATTGATCAAGGTGCCTGCCTTTTATTCGTTCAAATGAGAACTCATAGAACTCACATGCATAATTGACTCAATTAGAATGGCACAGAAACAAAATAGTGTCAACACGATAGGTTGTAAACCTCAACTCGTGTGCTAGTAATGATTAATGAGGTCTAATTTGATTTGTTTTTGAAACCTTTCAAGACAATTAAGACTCCCACTGAATCCTCGACATATAAGATTCTCTGGTCAATAAACATTTCTTGACAAACAAATATTCAAGAGTTAGTGCAGTTTTTATCAAAACACTTCATAAATAAGTCCTAGTTGGTCTTTGTCTTATCCAAGACATCACAACTTTCCTCATTTGATGAATGTTATAAACCTTCTTAATACTTATCACTCAATGTTACAATCTTAACTCTAAGACTTGTTTTGGAACGAAGTATGATTGACTTCTTGATTTAACCATTTCTTCAATTCTTGATTCCTCTTCTTAGACATATAATTGTACTAAGACTCACTTAGAGGATCAATCGAGATATGGTTCTTAATCATTAAGACCTATCATAAAGCGTAAAAGGTACTCTCCCTTCTTCTTAGAATGGAGAAACTTTTATCTTTCTGCCTACTTGATTCTTCTTATTCGTTCTGCTATTGATTTAAACATTTTCAATCAATTCAGAATTACACTTAATCTTGTAAGTATAATCATATTTACTAAACCTTTAGTAAATCATGACGAATATCTTTGTTAATCTTATGGTGGACTTGATCAACACGAAACTTTGTGTGCTCAATCTCCTAGTCCTTCACTTGACACTTTGTCAATGAATTAGTCTAATTTCCAAATATGAAATTTCTCATTCATCGTGCAACCAAGTAGCATGATTCCAAGTTTCTGTCTAATTGAAACTTGGGCGATGAGAAACTCTCCTTATTTGGTAAATTTTCGACATTTCCATAATCAATAATCAAATCCATTATAGAAACATTCAAACATCAATTTTTCATATATGCCATTGCAATGATTAAATAATATAAAATCAAAATTTATTTTATTGCAGAAAAAATTTTGTCCTTACAATGCAATTCATTGAAAAACTATGCTAATACATATTTCTTAGCAATCTAATTCTAACTCTAAGTAGTAGCTCAAGAACCTAATCTTCAAGTAATGCGATCGAAATCCATTTCTTCACGGTTAGATTCTGCTCACTTCTTCCCTTAAACTTCCTCTCTTTTCTTCGATCCTACAAAACATCAATTGTAATCTCATCACATTATGTATTAAGAATCTAGAATAGGAGCTTAAAAGAGTTAGTCAATGGATTTTACCTAAATCAGAGCCATACGTTTTGACTCTCCCATCTCTTAGATCTCTTAGGTAAATAGGGCAGCTTCGTCTCCAATGCCCATTCTCTTGGCAATAAAATCAAATTGACTCTTTTGGAACAGGACATGGAACTACTTCAGACATTGCCTTTCTCTTATGATCAAACTTTTCGATCATATCATGTCTTTCGTTTCCATTGTCTATATCCATAGAGGTCTTGAAGGCAGATTCACCAATCAAATTTGCTTTTCCATTGTGCCAAACCATTGCTGATTCAGCAGCAATAAGCATATAGGTGAGATCTATAAGGGTCACATCGCAGTTCATCATATAGTACTCACTTACGAACTAACTATACGAGTTAGGAAGTGACTGAAGAACCCAATCAACAGCCATCTCCTCGCAGACAACGGATCCCAACATTCTTAACCTATCAATGTGTGACTTCATCCCTAGGACGTGTGCACACACCGACTTTCCCTCTTCATGTTTACTTGCCAAAAGGGCTTGAGTGAGCTTGAACTTTTCAAGCCTTCAAACTTGTGGGTTAGGGAGAATAATTGGAGGAGGTGGAGGAAGTGAAGCATGATTTCTTGTTCCTCGATCGAATCGTGGAATATCATCTTCATGTGGAAAGCTTGTTCCACGGGATTTGGGAAGACCATAGTTGTCATACTTTGACATCTACAAAACGGGAGAAAACAAATTCAAGTTAGTTGATTGATTGAGTCCTTAGTAAATCACCCAAATGAGATACTAAGGCTAGGATCCAACACAATATGCTACAACCTAGAAAAGGGATGCCGTAGTCTAGTTGCAGAATATTTGAAGGTAAGTGAATGACGATTCATTAATTTCCACCATGAAAAACGAAAAAGAAATTTAAGTTTTAAATATATGAAAACTCCTAGATCCTTTGAGATTCATTGAACATTTCAATGGCATGTTTAAATCTCGATATGCCCCTCTAGTTTGTGACTGGGATGTCGAGGATCACAAAGCGGGTGTGAATAACCATGCAAACTTACATGGTGCCCTCACATGTTACGGTCACCTATTCGATGTGCCGGTAAACCACACACGCTCCACCGAACTATGACAAACATTGAGTCACCCTTTGCTACCTTTGCTTAGAACCATTTAGTGTGCCGGTTAACCACACACGCTCCACTAACGTCTTCGCAAGGGCACAAGGTGTAATTTAATGGAATTGCATCAATTCACTTTTGCCTAAGTAACTAAGATTGGGAATTTGTAAAATATTTAGTTACTTTTGTACTTCATTATACTTATAATGGAAGGTTTTGTCCTATCCTACCCGTTCGGCTAACGACCTTCCACTAGTCAAGAGTGCGGTGGGTAAGAGTGGATACCCATTCAATCGCCATTTTATAGGCAATTTCCTTAAACACCCCTTATAGACCAGCTTCGTGAATGAGGCCTACTAACGGTAAGACTGACTTTTACTCATATATATATATATATATATATAATGTTAGACTTTTAATGTTATATATAGTATAGGGTGTGTTGTCAAATTTAATAATTATACTTTTAATTCAATTAAATTGTAAATTAAAACTTTTATGGATTTATTAAACCTCTTTTAATTATACTCCTTAATTAATTAATAAAATCATAAGGGTGTGATTTGAACTTTTCAAAACAATACTAGTGTTTTAGAATTTAACATTCCTAAATTAAACTTTTAATCAACTTTTAAATTACAAAAAATGAGGGCAAATTTTGAAACATTTCAAAAACATTTAGGTTTAGAATTTAAATATACATCAAAATTAAACTTTTAATCAAAATTTAAATTCCAAAACTTGAGGGCAAGTTTTGAAACATTTCAAAACATAAAGGTTTCAACTATTTAAATTTCAAAACTAAACTTTTGAGTTTAAATTTAAACTATAAAACCTAAAGGGGAAAAATTGAAACTTTTCATAACACAAGGATCAAATAACAAATAATATAAATTAAACAATTAATTTCATCATTATCTCTATTTGACCTAATTTCAATTTCTTGCAAAATAAGTTACCCAATTAATACAAATAATTAACTTTAATCATATAAGGAAGTAAATATTTTATTAATTGATAAATATCTTCAATTAGATCAAGAATATACTCATATATATCATAAAATCGGATTTATATTGATCTAATATGATAAAGGCAAGTATCTCAAAGATAAACAACAAGAAATCCCGAAATCTGCTCTTTCTGATGCTTGGACTCGCCGAGTACCCCAATGGACTCGCCGAGTAGGGGCTACTCGCCGAGTACATCAGGCAGTCCCACAAAACTCGAATTTTTTCAACTTGAACAAACATACAAGGCATCAATACAATAGAAACCAATCTAGGCTCTGATACCACTGATGGGTTTTAGGTCATAAGAACATCCTATGTGCTCATACAAACCCTAATGCTTGGATCTAGGTTTCTCTATTGTACATGCAAGTTATCCAAGACTATAAACCCTAATTCTAGCATACAAGTAATCATATTAACATGAGAATAGGTTTAAGATGTTACCTTGATTGTTATGTAGCAATAATAATCCCAATTCCTCCTGGTATTGACTTTAGAAAGCTTAGAGTCACAAATGTCACTCCTCTAATGGTTCACAAACACCATAAGCAAGAGGATGAAGAAGAGAGAGGATGGAGGCTGCCCAAAACGTCCACAAACCCTAGAGAAGTCTTAGCCATGTTTTTAGGTTATAAGGGATCTATATATATTGGAGGCTATTAGGGTTATCTAATAAGGAAACCCTAATTTGGATGCTTAAGCCCTAAGCAACCCATAGATTCCTTTCCTTAAGGCCTTGGACGATTTCCTCATGGGCTTTCTCATAGAATTCATCCACTCCTTAATATAAGGCAATCCATGGCCCAAATTGCAATTATCTTATTACAATTTCAGTCCCTTAAGTTTAATTAATCTCTTTTAGTCACAAAACTAATTACCAATTAATTATTGAGTAATATTAATTAAACAATATGATTTCTCCTTTAATATATTATTCTCATAATATATTAATAAATCATATTTAATCCTTTCTCTCCATAATTCATCCTATCAAGTTGCTTTGGTGAAGGTAACCCAAAAGGACCATGCACCATCGGGTCAAGTACATACCAAAATAGTTATGGACTTAGACACTAATCCAACAGGTACCTCTATACATGTTTGGGAAAATCTGATGCCATAGTTTATACTTGGAACCACCAACATTCAACTTAAAGCTAAATTGATTGTAAACGTTTGTGAGAGTACATATGATACTTAACTTGGATGGAGCGGTGGTGGATGAAGAAGCTGATATTAGCATTGAGAACACACACACACAATGTCAAAAAGAAAAAACAACAACAGTTGGATAGCAACCTAACAACAATAGTGGGACAGAACTGAACCAAGAGATGAGAAGGAGATAGCCAACAACAAAGGATCGATAATGGTGGTGTTGCTTAATCCAATCGAATGGGGTGTATGGTATTAGGATATACGGTGCTATCATGATGATGAAGAAAAAAAATATCGATAGTTGGGGATGGTCAATCATAAGCCGTAGATGTGAATGATGGGTTGAAAACCCTAGCTTGATACCATGTTGATTATGGGAAAAGCCTTAATGATTAGAGGCGTATGCAAAATATATTTATAAATACAAAAGTGACAAAGAGGTTCCTACTCTATATAAGAACATACAAAAATAGTATAAACTAACAAAGAGCTTAATCAAACTAACTCATAAACTACATTCTTCTTCACATTAAGCTTATAAAAAGAGACTTGGGGGGTTTGGTCTTCAACAAAACTCATTAAGCACTTAATGTGTTAATGTATAAGATGAAAACTAGGTGTTCATCAACCCCTATTGATTAGTGGTGATAGTGTGGTGTTATGGTGGTCCTACGACACTCAAAACCCTCACCATTTCATTTCTATAAGAATATGAAACTAGAAGCATTATTCAAGATATTCATTGAATTAAAATCACAAAACAAGTAACTGGTGCACCATTCATTTTTCTTTTTGCTCTTTTAATATAGATAATGTTATATAATTATTATTGTTTAATTCAAAAATTTGAACTATATAACACATATAAGGCTAGATTATCATAATTTTTGTAAAACATTTTCTAAACACATTTTTTTATAGAAAAAGTATAAATTTTTTGTTAAACATAAATAAGATTAATTTAGATTATGTATAAAAGTATTTATTTTAATATGATTAATATGTAGGCTAATCCGAATCCAAAACGTGTGTCAAGTTATACACAGACTAATCATCCGTATAACTCGAAAACGAATAAAATGTCTAAAAAAACAAAAAAAGAACTCGAAAAGAGGTGGATTAAACTACAATGTTTTCGAGTTAATTTTGTATTTTCTTTTTTGTTTTTAGAAATTTTGTTTGTTTTCGAGTTATGTGATCAGCGTATATATAACTTGACACTCGTTTCGGATACCAGTTAACCTTTATATCAATCCTATTAAAATAAATAATTTTATACTTAACCTATATTAATGATATTCACGTTTAACAAATATTTTTATAAAAAAATATTTATAAAATTTCTTTAAATAATAATAATTATATAACCTTATATGTGTTATATAGTTACATATTTATATTTATATTAAAGAATGGAAAAAGAAAAACTTGTAAGTGAATTATATTACCAATTATGATTATAATGATCATAAAATCTTTAAAAAAAGATATATAAAATACAAAATGTCAAAAAAAAAAAAAAAAAAAAGATTAAAAAATTATTCAAATAGAACGTCAGAAAACTAAAAAAAAATTCAAATAAAACATCAAAAAATTTAAACGACCAAAATGTAAAAAAGAAAAAAAAAAGAAAAAAAACAATATATTCATACAAAACATAAAAAAAAAAAAAAATCAAAATCATGAAAAATATAAATAAATAAAATAAAATCAATAATAAATAATAGACAAAATTATATAAATGATCGCTAAAACAGGAACAAATAACGTAAATGGTCCGTGATAGGAAAAGCAAACATGTCATTTCATAAATGTTCAAAATTCCTCCAAAGGACTTTTGTGGCTTTTTTGACAAATATAGGGACTAAATATGTAATTTTGTCTAATTAAAATGTGGAGAGTAATAATAACAAATAATAATCAATTAAATGTTCTGATCGTAAAAAGGTAAAAAAGAAAGCAGCCACGATTATCCCAAAATACTCCGCCAAAACCCAGATTTTAAATTTTAAAATTTTAAAACTCCCTCCCTTCCGTCCTTATGTTGTAGAGGTTATCGGCGGTTTTGTTCAGTTACTCAAACTGCCTACCATAAATTTGTTTCATATCATTATCTCAAACAGATTCTTGCAACTTCGATACATCACAAAAGGTAAAGGTTTACTCGACAGAATGGTGAAGGGCAAGGTGAAGCAGAAGAAGAACAATCCAACTGTTACGCCCAAGAAAGTGATGAAGAAAGCAGTTAAGAGCAAGAGGCTAAGTCAAGTGAAAACCCCAGAAGCTTTAAAGACCAAGAAGGGTTCCACCCATGTGAAAAAGAAGCCTGTGAAATCTGCAGATAAAATGGCGAAAGGAGAGAAGAAGCAGAAGAAGATGAAGGGGTTGAGTCAAGTGAAAACCCCGGAAGCTTTGAAAACCAAGAAGGTTTCAACCACTACCAAGAAGAAGAGGACTGAGAAATCTACAACGTCTGCTAAGATCTAATTTCTATGTAATTTTCATGGTTTGTTTATAATATTTGCTTAAATAGGTATTAGGATGTTGTATTGACCTTTGATGGTATGTTGCGTTTGTTTCATTATGTCATTCGTATGGTTTATATGTTAATCACTTAGTTCCAAGTTTATGAAGTAATGTGGTGTTTATCTAAATCGCAAGTAGTCTTTTAATTCATGCTCTCTTATACTTCTTATAAAGAAAGACATTTTTTTATAATCTTAACTAGGATTGAGGAATGGATCATTTGAGCAACTCTAGTTTAAAATGTTAAAAAGAGAACGACATTACTCATTAGTTATAGTTAATTCCAAGAGAACTTGATGATAAATTTTTTTAATGAAGACGAAGTGTAGACAAAATTTGTGTGATCACTTAAAAAATTACAAGAATTATTGACCAAAAAGGCTTCCAAAATCTTTGACCCTTGTGGCTTCTTCTTTGTAGTTCAATCTTCAATTCAGGTAAAAGTGATTTGTTTTGAATCATTAAAATCGTCCCTTGTTTTGCCTTTGGAATAAAAAGTGAAATCACTATATGAAAGGTCGGTGAAAGCTTCAAACATGCACACAAGTTGCTTGATTATATGCCAGAAATTCATAGTTCTTGAGGGTCAAGAATAGAGTTATTGTGTACCGTGTTTGGCTTAGCTAAAAGCTCAGAAGTTCTTTTCCAAAAAGTTACAAAAAGTCAGGGAATCCTGACTTTTCCAAAAAGTTGATTTTCCTTGTATTAAAACTCCAAAAGTTACTAGTTTGCCAAACATCTTTTTGTTTTTTTTTTTTACAAAAAGGACTTTTGGTTGTGAAAAGCTAAGCCAAACACCAACATGCGATCCTTAATACTTTTTATAAGGACTTTTGGCTGTATCCAAGCAAAACAAGATTTTGCATAAATTAAAGAAAGGAAAATGATTTGTGATTGTAATTATCTTTTCGTCTTGTATACGTTTAGACAATTTTTTATTTTTTGTACACATTTGACCATATTTAACTTACTAAACGTATTTACATATTATCATTATCACCTGCTATATCAAGTAACAATAATAATATATGAATACATTTAATAATATATGAATATATTTAACAAGATAAATAGTTAAATACCTAAATGTGAATAATTTTTTTTTACAAAATCCTTAATACTTTTTATAATTTCTTATAACATTTTTATGATATTTTTCTCATATATATTTTTGGGAAAATGACATAAAAGCCCTTAAAATTTCATAAAAATGACAGTTTTACCCTTGGACGTGTTTTAGGTCCACTAAAATATAATGTTTTGTTTAATTTGTTCATTTATACCCTTATAGTCGGTTTCCAGCTAACCTACCGGTTACCAAATGCCAGTAAAGCCCTTGAATTTTCAAACATGTTTGGATTTACCCTTAAGTTTTTAAAAAATGTTCGGATTTACCATTACCTTGGTTGTTATTTTAATTATTATTATTATTATTATTATTATTATTATTATTATTATTATTATTATTATTTTTAATACATTTTTACATGTATAGAAATATTTTAACATACATTTTTAAATGTATACAAATATTTTTAATAATATAAATATAATTTTAAAAATATATATACTTGTATTTAGTACTTATATACATTTGAAAGCCCATGTATTCCTTTAGGAAAGTGTATATATATATATATATATATATATATATATATATATATATATATATATATATATATATTAAAAATGTATTTATTTGTATTTAGTAGGTATAAATATATATATTTATTTCGTATAAAAATATGTTATATACATATAAATATAAAAATACATATTTATATGGTTTATATTGTATAAAAGATATAATTATATGTATTTGTATATATTACTAACCATAAATATGTATTTATTTCATAATTATATGCATAATATAGATTTTATACAAAAGAAATACATATTTATATCTATTAAATATAAAGATGATTTTAAATGTATAAATACATTTTTATTTGTATTTAATGGATATAAATATGTATTTCGTTTGTATAAAAACTATCATATGCATATAATTATGAAATAAATACATATTTATACCTAGTAATATGTACAAATACATATAATTATATCTTTTATACAATATAAACCATATAAATATGTATTTTTATATTTATATGTATATAATATATTTTATATGAAATAAATATATATTTATACCTACTAAATACAAATAAATACATTTTTAATATATAAATATGGTTTTATAGGAATAAATGGTAATTTAAATGTATATAAATACTAAATACAAGTTTATATATTTGTAGGAATATATTTATAGTAATAAAAATATTTTTATACATTTAAAAATGTATGTATAAAATAAATTTATACATTAAAAATGTATTAATACGATGTAATAATAATAATAATAATAATAATAATAATAATAATAATAATAATAATAATAATAATAATAATAATAATCATAATCAAAATAACAATCAAGGTAAGGGTAAATCAGAACATTTTTGAAAAACTTAAAGGTAAATCTGAACATTTTTGAAAATTCAAGGGCTTTACTAACATTAGGTAGCTGGTAGGTTATCTGAAAACTGGGTAAAATGGTATAAATGAACAAATTAAACAAAATATCAGACTTTATTGGACTTAAAACACGTCCAATGATAAAACCGATATTTTTGTGAACACTTGAGGGCTTTTATAACATTTCCCATAGTTTTTTTCTAATACAATGTTTTAAAATATGTTTATAATTTTTTTTAAACTTTTTTTTTATACTTTCATATAATTTTCATACAAGTGGTTTTAAAACAAATATTTTCAAAATGTTTTAAATTTTTTTTATTTGTTTGTATTATTTTATAAATATTATTTTTAAAATATGCATAATAATTGATTAGTTATCAAATTTGTAGTTTTTTGATTTTGACAAATCAGTTTTCTACTAATTGTATATAGTAAAAACCTACTATCATAAATATTAATTAATGATTTATCAATTCTAAACTCTACTTTTTAATTTATAAATATTTTTTTATGAAATACTTATATGGCCTCTTATATATATTTTTTCTTTTGTTTTTAAGCATATGCAATATTTGTAAAGCAAATAATATCCAACAATAAAATCAAATAAATTGAATATGCAATAATAAGTATGGAGGGTTTAAAAAAAATAAAAAAGAAAATATTACGTAGCAAATAAAAAACATGAAAAAAAGTATATAATGTAAATGTTTTAAAACTATTATAATTTTTTTTATACTTTTTAATTAGAAGTTTATAAACTTTTAAAGTTTTTAATACAACGTTCTAAACTAGTATTTAACAAAAGTAATTTTAAAATTATAAAAAAGTATTAAATTGTCACACATAATATATGAAATGCTTTAAAAATGTTATAAAATAAAGTTTAGAAATAGCTATATTAAAATTAAAAAATGTATGAAAATGTACAAAAGAAAAAAAAAATTAAAACTTGTAAGAAAAATTTAAAACATTTAGAAAATATTTGTTTTTAAAAATACTTGTATGAAAATTATATGAAAGTATAAAAAAAGTTAAAAAAAATTATAAGCAAAGTTTAAAAAATTATATTAGAAAAAACTACAGGAAAAAATATCATAAAAATGTTCTAAGAAATAATAAAAAGTTGTAAAACTCGTAAAAATTAATAAAAATTTAAACTTTTTCAGCCAACCAAAAATCATAATTGTTTACATTGTAGTTTTCAAAATAGTTTAGACCTCAGAGTTTTTCCCAAAATCATAAAACACAATATGAGGTGGTGCATGATCATGCATTTGCCTTTCCGCGATCCTCTGATGAACCTGAAACATAATCTAAAACTGTAAGTCCAAAGACTAGTGAGTTTCCCAAAATACCGATACATAACAAATAGCACAAATATAATAACACCTTGTAATAGGTACACAACTAACTGACTGAATTACCCCTGAGCCCATATCATAAGTTTGGCTTGCCCTATGGGCCCACAACGTATGTCTGGCTTGTTACTCGACCTGATCGGTCCTTAGACCGAATACCAATAAGCCCTCAGTACGAGTCTAACATGCCTTTCCCGAACCTCAGCTTGTATCTGGAATGCTCATGAGTCCTCAGTATGAGTCTGGCATGCCTTCCCTGGCCCTCAGCTCATAACCGGTATGCTTTAGGTTTTGTTGGCTACAACACGAAAAAGTACTACCTTAACCCAACCCGCACAATATGTCAACATATAACAGATAATAATATATTCAGATAAAAAGACAATATCACATCCTACAGATCTACTAGACTAGCATATCAAGTAGTTGTAACAAAGATTCCTTTCCATATCCTCCGAGTCCTTCAGTGAATATCAAGTATGTTCTCGGGAATGTGTGGCCTCAGGACATATTGAAGCTTATTGAAGGTATAAACTCAGAAATAATCTTGTTAACAATCATATCACAAATACACTTCTCCGTAACTTGTGAGAGGTATTCTTTATGTGATTTCGGTTTTCATTGAGATTCATGGTCGGGAACGAGTTGTGAATCAACTTTGATCTGGTATGTGTGTAGATGGGGGTAGGATAATAATAATTAAGGAGATAAAATTAGAAAAACATAAGTATGAATAACAATAGTTATCATGCATATGAAGAGAATATATGTATCGTTTCCCTGCCACTTGCTTGATCATTCTGTGCTCCACTGTTTGATTTTGTCTGGTTGGTAAATGGAAAGGGAATCAGAATCGGACGTGAACATTTGCAGAAGGTGCTGACAATGGGGCGTGTAGCTCTATATACAAGAGGAGTTTCTACAGACCCATGAGCTTGAGCATCGGGAAAATTGGTGATGTTTTCAATTTTGTTGTCGTTTGCAAGAAATAAATAGAGATTCGGTGATGTTTGATTTCCATGGGTGAGGCATTCGAGCCCTGTACGCACCATTTGACGAACATATATGGATCCATCCATATTCTTGTTGGGATATTGAGAGAGAGAGAGAGAGAGAGAGAGAGAGAAACACTGAATTTAGAGATCTAGTAATGTAACCCAATAATACCAATAACAATAATCAAAATAAATTCCAGACAGCTAAGTCAGATAACCACTCTTATGATTTTTTTTGCTTTTGTTCAAGCTTGAAAACTGAGAAGATGAAGTTGTGGAGATAGGTATTTGGTCAGCTAGATTAACCCATTGGTGAGTAAAACTTTTTTCTTCAAGTGTAATAACACCCAGGGCCAGTCCAGACGGTGGGCAACTCGGGCGACCGCCCAGGGCTGACGTCTCCAGGGATCCCAAAATTTTTGGGATATATAGTGTATATATATATATATATATATATATATATATATATATATATATATATATATAACAATTATTACCTAAATGATTTTTAGGGCCTAAAGTTGGTTCAAACTCAAATTAGCTCAAAAGATAAACAATTTGGTTTGCTTGTTATTACTAATTGAACATGTTTATAGTGAAGAATAAATGATCTTTTTGAATCTTTATTATATTTGTCTTTAAAGGGCCATTTTTTCTTTTCGCCCCGGGCCTCATATACATTTTGACCAGCCTTGATAACATCGATAGTAACAATGAGCATGAAAATGGAGTTAATCATCCTAGTGGAGTGAATATTGATAACATGTTCATGTGGAGAGAGCATACTCCTTCTTAGGTAAATATCGAAGAGAAGAGGAAAGAGGTTCAAAAGATCAAATAGATACGAACCATAAGCACCAATCCACATATACCGAACCATAGGTGTCGAATTGAGAGAATCATGATTGAGACGAGAAATTTATGTGCATATTACATCTCCCATTTTTTTGGACTTACAAGAGGTATATCCTCTCTTTTTTACCATGCAATTTAATAGAAGTAATTCGTGTAATTTGTGTAGTCTTCTTTCTTCTGTCTAATTTTTGTATATTGGTTGGAATTGCAGGAATAAAATTGAAGTGTCACTCGTAAGTGCTACATCAATTTTGAGGGTACATCTTTGAATCTTAAGTGAAAATTCTTTGAATACTAAGTGAAAATTCTGAATTTGATTGGGTTTCTCAAGATTATAATTACTTCATTCTCTTACTCTTTCTCTCTAGACAAATACACAGGAAGAATTGTTGGTTTTCATCGAAGGCGTTGCCTTGGAGTCAGTGGCGAATTTAGAACTTAAAACCATGTGGTTCCTTATTTAAATAACCCTGAAACATATAACAAACTAAAATATACTAGTAGCGGGTCGGGTCAAAATATCATCATTTTTAGAATTGTATCCGACGAGGGCTTATATCTTCAAATATATTGATAATGTTATCTTAATCGAAACTTTCGAATACATCCTTTTACATGATAAAATTTCATAGTTGGTCGTTCTATTGAATCAACGTTCAACACGTACACACAAAAGCCAAAAGTGTTGGCGACGATTCGGTTGTGGGCTTATTATTATTATTATTATTAATTTTGTTTAATTTGAATTTTAATGGATTGGACTAATTTTTGTTGGATAAATAATAAGTTGGTTTAGGCATTATGTTATTTTTGTTTTTGTAAAAAATTATTAGGTAGCTCCTTCAAAAAATTTAAGGTAGTTCCCCTAAATTTTTGCAATATAATTAGGCTTGCAATTAAGATAATTAGGTGGGTCCTAGGACCCACCTTAGTATACTATAGCTACACCTGTGCTTGGAGTGGGCATGGTGCTTTGACTTCTGCAAGCATCAACTCCAAATCTTTTTATCTTGATTGCCATACATCAATTATGTAGGTAAAACATTGAATCTTAAGCAGTAGCAGATCCATCCCGAAAGTCAAGTGGAATGCACAACCATTGATCGTGGAAATTAATAAAACAAAGTACTAAAAAGTAGAATAACATTAAAATTTACAACTAAATGTCATTTTACAATTGAAATCTACGGTGACACATAGCTAAGAAACGTTTGATAATATTTTAGTTGTAACCTTGGAAAATCATTCTCTTTCAACCGCGCAAATTACATAATCATTTAAAAATTCGTCCGAAATTCAATTATGCAAATCCGACTTTACAAGCTTCATCGTAGAAAAACATCTCTCCACCGTTCCAGTAGCAACCAGCAAGACCAATGACAACTTCACTAAGTGATAAATCAATGGAAAGGAAAGATGTGTATCGGTTTCCACCATCACTTTAGCAAGGTCGGATATACTCTTCAAAGTAGCAAATCTTCCATCTTGTTGCATATGAGAAGGGTAAACCGAAAGTTCATGTAGAATATGTAACGCCCCAATTTCTTGTATGTAATTTAAATATGGTTTTCCCTTTTTAAGAGGTACTTGACGATTCAGTGGCCCGACTCGTCGAGTAGAGATGCGATTGGCTCGTGTTTTTAGCGGGCAACTTGACGAGTCCATATTCCAGACTCGGCGAATCCTCTAGTCTGGATAAAACCCTAAATCCCAGGGTTTGTATCCTATTTAAATGTCATTATAGCCTCCCATTCCAGCCTCCAACACCTCTAGAGCATTTCCCCTATAAACCCTAGCTCCATTGTTGAGATTGAGTGTGTTTGTGCTAGCTTGGAAGCTTTGGAGGAAGAGGAAGGAAAGAAGATCAAGAGAAAAGAATGGAGGTCCAGAATCTAGTCTCCATTTGCTGCATATTTTGGTAATAAAGTTAACACCTTGCTTATTGTTCCATTAAACCCTCTTTTATGCTTGTTTATGCTTCTCTTGGAATGTTGGTTTGAGTCAAACTCGAATTCGAACTCATCTTTGGATGGAAACCATAGATCTGGACGTTATTGAGCTCTAGGAGCTCAATATAGTGTAACGTCCGCAGATCCGGGCTAGTCAAATTAGAGGCAATAAGGGTCGAAAATAACTTTTTGGCAAAATATTATTTATAACAAATAATCTTAACCAAGTTGTAGTATATGTTACAAGGTTTCCGTACATATAAAGAACGCCGAAATCCGAGTTATAACGAAGAAGTTATGACTCGTCGAAGTTTCGCGACAAAATCGGCACGATACTGGGAATTGTAAATAGTGAATTTACGATAAAGAGACTTTTAGCCTTATCAATCTAAACCAAAGTTGTAGTATACGTTAAACCGAGAACATCCATAAAAAGAACGCCCAAATCTGACTTCGTATGAGGAAGTTATGATTTTTCTAAGATTCGGCTTAGCAGTGCACGACCCGAAACTTGAATTTTAGTTCGAGCGGTTTTTGGCTTACATGACCTAAATGAGAGTTTAAGATCTCATTAATAGGAACTAAACAGTAAAAATATAGAAAAAAATAGAGTCCGTATGAAGGAGTTACGAATTCATCACGATCATTTAACAGTCTAAACGCCTCCTACTGTTAAATTTGAGATCGGTCAAGAACTAGCCGATGGAGTCTAAATGAAAGTTGTAGAACTTGTTTTTACCTACGCGTGGAAAAAAAGAACGTCAAAAACGGAGTTCGTATGCAAAAGTTATGAATTTTTGAAAATCGGCTGATTTCCACCCTGTGTGCGTCGCCACGTGTCAGCACCAGGCGAAGCCTTGGAGCCTACGCAACACTACGACGTGGTGAGGGCCACCATGACGTGGTGACACTCCAGGAGCACTACAAATAGAGGTTCCGGGGCAACCCACAACCTCACACCTTCACCCTTTCTTTCTCTCTCTAGAAACTCTCTCTAAACCTCCCAAAACCCCCCAAAAAGCCTAGGGATCCCCTAGCATGAGGCGTAAGCCCCGGAGCACCTGACGGCTTTGAAAGGAAGAGCCTTTGGCTCAGAAACTCTACTCTAGCAGAGCCCGGTTTCCAAGGAAACCCGCTGTAAGTGAGCTATACCTACCTTATCTTTAGTATAGCTTATGTTTTAATATAGTATCGTTATTAGGAACTTATAATGAGTATTTGGGCTATTACTATGAGTTATATAAGAGTGTTTCTTAACGCTTATATAATAGTAATAATATCTAGACTATTAATTAGTCGCGGTTAACGTTATACTAAACTCTAGTGGTAATGATACTAGGTTTTGTCCGAGGGAAATTGTTTTAACAGTAACGAAGTGCTGTCCGAGTACCGAGTCATCAGGTGAGTGCATAGTTACTTTCATCTTACACATAGATATGAAATATTTTATATAAATTACATGCTATGTGTGCATATTATCTAAATACTTGCTGTCTATACTGGATGAACGATTTTATACATGTTTTAAATGATTTAAACTGTATATGTATTTTATATCTACGATAATGTTGGGGTAAAACACGGGTAGATGTAATAAATGGAATATGAGTTGGATGATGAGTTGAGAGGTTTTATAGACCACGAGGTGAGGATGAGAGGTGGACGATGTGAGAAGCCTTTTCCCAAACGATGGCCCCGTCATTCAGCAGAGTATGGATGGCAACCACAGACTATTCTAGACAGTCCAGTGGAACACTAGCAGGCTCGCAACCAGTAGGTGTTGTGAACGATGTGTTCACCCGGTGTACTCTAAACCTAGGTGATCATGCAAACTTGATGCCTAAACCCTGGTGATCATGCAGAATTGATGCCTAAACCCTGGTGATCATGCAGACTTGATACCTAAACCTTGGCGATCATGCAAACTTGATGCCTAAACCCTGGCGACTATGTAGACTTAGTGCCCGTTGTGTAAACCTTAACGATCATGCAGACTTGATGCCTAACCCTTGACGACTATGCAGACTTAGTGCCTATTGTGTAAATCGTGGCAACGATGTACTTCGTGACGATTCCTTAGGATGATCCTTAGGAATAAATGAACGATGAATAGCTGACTCTTAGGGTAGATCCTTAAGAGTAAAGAAGATAATGAGGATGGGTAATTGAGTTGATTGTTTGATGTTTAAACATAATAATTGTATTATTATGGGTTGAAAACCCTATGTTCTCACCAGGTTTCCCAACCTGACCCACTCAGTTTATTTATATCACAGGTGTTGATATGAAGTCACATTACATTGAGAGATTAAAGAGATGTAGATCACTAGTGTAAATAAATGTAAGTTCCGTTTATGCTTATGTTTTTGTATTGACGATGACCTCCCAAACGTTTTAAAATGAATAAAATACGTTTCTTTGAAAATATTTTGATAACGTATTTATCGTGTTTTTCTGGGAACAAATTCCGCAACATTTTTATGAAAAGAAGTACTTTGATTTTCTTAAAGCATAAACACAATCGGTCTTTTCTGGCCGTGAAAATGGGGATGTCACATATAGCCACCTTTATGCAATCATAGCCTTGTTCCAAATCCTAAGTGCTTATTGTTGGAGGATTTTGGTGTTTAAGCCCCATTCTCTTGTGCATACACGTAAAGTTGGAAACTTTACGTGTAAAACCAGCCCTAGAAGCCCAGATCTACGAATTGGAAGCACTGAAATTGACTGTATAGTATTAGCATGCATGAGACTCGACGAGTTGTTCATACAACTCGGCGAGGCACAGACTGGACATGTTCATATGATGAAGGAGAACTCGACGAGTTGTTCATACAACTCGGCGAGTCGAATATTGTTAGACTCGATGTTAGTATCGAAGAAGAACTCGTCGAGTCTTTGCCAAACTCGACGAGTAGAAGCGCGTAGAGGATTAGAATGAATGATAGGGACTTGGCGAGTTGGCGGCCCAACTCGGCGAGTCCGGTCAACTGAAAGTTGAATTTGACCTGGATGTTGACTTTGACCAAGGATAAAATAGTCATTTTACCCTGAGATTAGTTATCAGTATTTGATTTAGTGTTTATGGGATTTGTAGCCGAGGAGTTTCGGAGCAGCAGTCTGGCAGTTTCAGATTTAGCATCTCAGCAGCCAACGTTACGAGGTGAGTTTCCTTCCAGTAGGAACACGTCTACGACCACAATGCCGACCCGCTTAGTTAGCAGTAGTTCCGGACATCGGTCCGATGCAGTAGTTCAGTACACTTGATGTCTTTGTGATTCAAGCATGTATTTGGGTTATGTGTTCCAGACTTTGGTTCGATATAGTATGCAATATACGTTTTTATGCTAGTAGTTATGATTATGCTATGCTACGTTCGGTACGTTCCAGACTTTGTTCCGATGCACAGGGTGAGACCCTGGTTAGTTCTGGACTTCGGCCCGATGCAGTTTCCAGACATCGGTCTGATATAGAGGACAAGGCCGTAGTTAGTTCCGTACTTCGGTCCGATGTAGTTTCCAGACTACAGTCCGATGCAGAGGGCAAGGCCCTGGTTCGTTCTAGACTTCGGTCCGATGCAGTTTCTGGACGTCAGTCTGATGCAGTGGGCAAGGCCCAGTAGTTGCTTTGTATGTTATTGTATGGTATGTGGTAGTTTGGGGGATCTCACTAAGCTTTGTGCTTACAGTTTTAGTTTTTGGTTTCAGGTACTTCCGCAAGTAAGGGGAAGAGCTCGGGATGATGGCATGGCACACACCACAGCTTCAGTTTAGCATGGGAGTTAGACTCTGATATTTTGATATGATCTTGACACTAGTTTTGATTTGATAAACCTATTATGACATTTTGAGATACAAGATTCATGGTTTTTATCTTTTGATACTTGATATTATGGTTTGGTAATGTTTTCAAACAAAAATTTTGGGTTGTATTTTTGGGATCTTACAAGTTGGTATCAGAGCCTTGGTTTGAGGGATTCGGGCACACTCTTGGGTGTGTCTGAGCTCAAACTAAGGAAATGGTATAAGGTTTTCAAAAGAAAAACATTTTTGAAAAAGAAACTTTTGAAAAGAAATCTAAAAAGAAAAGAGTTTTTGAAAAAGGAAAAAGGGTGTGGTGCATGCGATCAGCCGAGCTCAAGTAAGTACTCCCAAATTACCCATACAAGTTTATGTTATGATTATCAGTTTCAGTTTCAGTAGAATAGCATGCTAGAATAGGACTAATGATCTAGGAGGATGCCTTATGTTCCTGCTATATGTGTTTTAGCTTGATGAGAATTGCATACTAGTATTGAGTAGACAGTAGTGGGATAACTTATTTAGGTTATGCCTGAAAGTATGAGCTTAGCATTGTATGCTTGTACAGATTCTTGTTATAAGGATATATTTGCTGGAGTAGTTTTCTTTGTCTGAATGCTGCTTGCTTTGTGCTTTGTGGAACTCGGAGTGATGGGAGTTAGCTATTAGGTGGATACATTAAGTCACATGTAATCAGGGTTGAATAATCTCAGAGTGTTGGATTTGTCCCTACTGCGCAGCTCTTGTCTGAGTCCTAACCGTTGTAGGGATGTGTCCCTTACTCGAAGGATTATCTGAGCCTCGTTGCATGTGATGGTATTCATCTGGTGGCTTACTGGCATTACAATGAGGCCTTCAACAGCTGAGGATTGGGTGCGGGTTGGAAGTTCCCTAGGGCAAGCCTAGGATGAGATTAGCAGAGATCAGTAGTAGTAAAAGGAACATGGTGGAGTCAAGGCAGTTCTTGAGGAAAGTACGGATAGATGTGGAAGGTAGTATAGGCCCGTACTACTAGAAGTAGAGGATCCGTACTTGAACCAAGGAAGGTTGAGACAAGACCAGAAACTTGTAGTAGTAGCGATCCTTCAAGATATATTTGTATTCCTGACGTTTGTCATTATGTGTTTTCAGAATGGTGGTTTTGCGCCCTAGGCCAGCAGTCGGCAGTTTAGGAGCCGACGATGGACCGGATCAGGCTCGGGGGCCAAGCATCCAGATGAGCAGACCAGAGAGTTTCTCTCCTCAGAGGTTACTCGTATCATACTTGAGAAGACTCCTGTGATCTTCAGTACAATTAAGGAGGGTATTATGGAGTTGATGGATGAGAGATTGAGCACATTCCGTGCTGAGGTGGCGGCTATGATGGGGTCGCGCACACTTACTTTCAGGGAGTTTCGGGCTTGTGGAGCTCCAGACTATCATGGGGCGCGAGACCCCATAGCGAGTTCTAGGTGGTTGGCAGATGTCGCCAACGCATTCCGCACGAGCAGATGTCCCGAGGGGGACAAGGTCAGACTAGCATCATGTCTTCTGAAGGATAGGGCACGAGATTTGTGGGAGGAGATCGGGCATGTCATTGGGGATGACGCAACTCTTGATGCGATGACCTGGGCTGATTTTACTACCAGGTTCAGAGCCGAGTTTGCACCAGTTATTGAGGTGCAGCAGTTAACTAGGGAGTTTTAGGACCTCACTCAGACTACAAAGACAGTGGCAGAGATTACCGCCAAGTTTAAGGAGAGCGCTCTTCTCGTTCCTCAGTACGCAGCTGATGATGAAATGAAGAAGGTCCGATCTCATGAGATGTTGCGGAGTGATATCCGCCAGTTTGTAAGCCGGTCCAGCTGTAAGACGCTGGATGATATGATTGCGAGGGCTCGTGAGCGAGAGATAGATCTGGAGATGGAGAGGAAGAGGAAGCCAAAGGTGGCTTCTGGTATAGGGAGTTCGGGCAAAAGGTCCAAGGTATCAGATCACATATTTAGAGGACAGCAGGGCTACAGTCGGTGTGGCAAGTGTGGGAGATTGCACGATGGGGCGTGCAAGGTAGGGAGTCTCGGTTGCTACAAGTGCGGCTAGACAGGGCATATGAGTAGAAATTATACAGTTACTACCACCACCACCACATCATCTAATCTGATTTGCTTCCATTGCAATTAGAGGGGACATAAAAAGTCCCAGTGTCCGAGTTTAGCAGCATCAGGGAAGGTGGCGACACCTGCCCCTGCTACATTGAGGATTATAGACGGCCGTTAGGGCCAGGGTGAGGCGACAATGGTGAAGAGTAGAGCTTTCTAGATGACAGCAGAGGAGGCGCGAGCGACTCCTGATGTGGTGAAGGGTATGCATTTTCCTCTTACCTTTTTATTGATATTGATTGTTTCTCATGGTTATATGTTTTCGTATAGGTTCGTTCTTAGTGAACGACATTTCAGCTATAGAATTGTTTAACTCGGGAGCTACCCGATCATTTGTTTCACTTGCGCTTAGCAAGAGGTTTAGCAGAGCTCCGGGGGAGATGGATTGTCCACTTGAGGTTGAGATAGCGGACGACAGTACCTTCAGGGTCACGAGAGTACATAGGGGGTGTTTGCTGCGGTTATTTGATGAGTTGTTTTTAATGGATTTGGTTCCTATTCCCCTGCGAGGGAATAAGGTTATAGTGGGTATGGATTGGCTAAGGCCCTATGGGGCAGTGATTGATTATGAGCTGCAGTTAGTAAGTGTTCGCACTCCCAGTGGGGGAGAGTTAGTGATTTAAGGCGAGAGACAACAGTGCAGACCAGTCCTTTGTTCAGCAGCGAGAGCGAGATGCTACATTCAGCAGGGTTGCGCAGGGTACGTCGCCTATGTTATAGATGCCCAGGAGAAGGGTAATGCGACAGTTGACGATGTACCAGTAGTGCGAGAGTATCCGGACGTATTCCTGGAGGATTTACCTGGGATACCTCCGAAAAGGCATGTCAAGTTTCAGATTCACCTGGTTCCGGGTGTGGCTCCGATAGCCAAGTCACCATATCGGTTGGCTCCTCCAGAGATGCAGGAGTTGTCTACGCAGTTGCAAGAGCTGCTAGACAGGGATTCATTAGGCCGAGTAGTTCACCATGGGGAGCCCCGATCCTGTTCGTGAGAAAGAAGGATGGGTCGCACCGTATGTGCATTGATTACCGGGAGTTGAATAAGGTAACGGTGCAGAACTGTTACCCACTCCCAAGAATAGATGATTTGTTTGACCAGCTTCAGGGAGCATCTTGGTTCTCCAAGATTGATCTACGGTTAGGATATCACCAGATGCGGGTCAAGGATGAGGATGTGCACAAGACCGCTTTTAGGACCCGCTATGGCCATTATGAATTTGTGGTGATGCCGTTCGGGCTCACCAACGCACCATCCGCGTTCATGGATCTCATGAACCGCATATGCAGACCTATGTTGGATCGGTCAGTGATAGTGTTCATTGATGACATATTGGTTTATTCCAAGACTCAGGAGCAGCACGAGGAGCATCTGAGAGAGGTGCTAGAGACGCTGAGGAGGGAGAGACTTTTCGTGAATTTCTCCAAATGAGAGTTCTAGTTGCGCGAGGTGCAGTTCCTTGGTCACCTCGTCAACCAGAAGGGTATACTAGTAGATCCAGCCAAGATAGAGGCCGTGATGCAGTGGGAGGTCCCGAGGTATCCAACCGAGATTCATAGCTTCCTAGGATTGGCAGGGTACTACGGGAGATTCATCTAGTATTTCTCCAAGATAGCAGTTCCACTCACCCGACTGACCAAGAAGTCGGTGGTGTTTTGCTTACGCCTCTAGACAGTTGAAGCCTCATGAGGCTAACTATCCGACGCATGACTTAGAGTTGGGGGCAGTAGTTTTTGCCCTCAAGATTTGGCGGCATTACCTCTATGGGTTCTGTTGTATGGTTTACACAGATCATAAGAGTTTGAGGTACCTCATGGATCAGCCGAATCTGAACATGAGACAGCGCCGATGGTTAGACGTGGTAAAGGATTATGATTGTGAGATCCTTTATCATCCGGGCAAGGCCAACGTTGTGGCCGACGCCGTGAGCCGTAAGGAGGTAGCAGCCCCGATCAGGGATATATGTTTGAGGATGACAATAATTACTCCATTGTTGGAGAAGATTAGAGAGACACAAGTTAAGGGCCTAAAGGAGGAGAAGCAGAAGTGCGAAATGATTATGGGCCGAGTAGCTTCCTTCGACTATGACAGTCGAGGATTGTTGACCCTTCATGGGAGAGTTTGGGTGCTGTACTGGGGCGGAGTACGGTAGGTGTTGATGGACGAGGCTCACAAGTCTCGATTCTCCATCCACCCAGGGGCGACGAAGATGTACTGAGATCTTCGACCAGATTATTGGTGGCCCTGAATGAAGTGGGACGTAGTCGGGTACATGGAGAGATGCCTGGCCTGTAGGAAGGTCAAGGCGGAGCATCAGAGACCCCACGGCAATATACAGTCGATAGATATTACCGTGTGGAAATAGGAGGATATCAGTATGGATTTTATCACTAAGCTCCCTAGCACCACACGTGGAATCGATTCGATTTGGGTCATAGTGGATCGGCTGACCAAGAGCGCGCATTTATACTGATTCAGGAGAGCATATTGACCGAGAAGCTAGCCGATATTTATGTGCACGAGGTAGTGGCACGACATGGAGTGCCTGTATCAGTAGTATCAGATCGAGACATCCAGTTCACTTCCAGGTTTTGGAAGCGGTTTCAATACGAGATGGGGACTCGTCTTCACTTCAGCACCACTTTCCACCCTCAGACGGACGGGCAAAGCGAGAGGACGATGCAGACTCTCAAGGACATGCTTCGGGCATGCATCCTAGACTTTGGTGGTAGTTGGGATACGTATCTTCCGTGGCGGAATTTTCGTATAACAACTGTTACCACACCAACATTGACCGCCCTCCCTTTGAGATGCTCTACGGGAGGAAATGTAGGAACCCGATATGTTGGGGCGAGGTTGGTCAGAGAGTCATCGGGAGTACTGAGGTGATGCTAAGGACTACAAAGTTGATCCAACAGGTCCGTAGCAGACTGCAGATTGCGCAGAGTCGACAGAAGAGTTACGCCGACAGGAGGCGTTCGGGTTTGGAGTTTCAGGTGGGCGATATGGTCCTCCTGAAAGTGTCACCCTGGAAGGGTGTCATTAGGTTCTGAAAGAAGGGAAAGTTGGGCCCCAGGTTCATTGGTCCCTTTAGGGTTTTGGCTCGGGTGGGTCAGGTTGCTTACCGTTTGGATCTTCCAGCAGAGTATAGCCAGATCCACAACACTTTCCACATTTCTCAGTTACGGAAGTGTTTGGTGGACAAGTCAGCAGTAGTAGCATTCGAGGATATCCAGGTTGATAGCAGCCTGAATTATATCGAGAGACCAGTTGCGATCTTAGATCGAAAGACGAAGACCTTGAGGAACAATGTGGTTCAGTTAGTGAAGGTGTAGTGGTAGCACCGGAAGGGTTCAGAGTTGTAACATACATGTTCAGTTATCATGTATTGTAAATTATAAAAGTGAATAATATTACGAAATATTATGTGAATTTGAATGTTGAGTTCTAACAGATGGTTTTTACTAGAAATAAAGTAAAACTATGCTTAGAATCATTCATAAAGTATTGGAAGTCTTACGAGATTCCATTGAAATAAGTACAATTTTATTATTTAAAGGTGTAAAGAATCTCGTTAGAAAAGTTTAGACGAAAACTTTGTCGAAATCCGAGTTATAACGAAGAAGTTATGACCAATCGAAGATCCACGATAAAACCGACAAACACTATGTCGCGTAAAAAGTGAGTTTACGATAAACTACTTTTTAGCCTTAATAATCTAAATAAAAGTTGTAGAACACGTTAAAATAATAAACCTTCATATAAAGAACATTTAAATCTGACTTCGTAAGAGGAAGTTATGATTTTTCTAAGTTTCAGAATAGCAGTAGACAGCTAAAAACTCGAAATAAAGATCGAGCGATATTTAGCCAATACAACCTAAACGAGAATCAAAGGTCCCGTCAATAGTTGTACAACGGTAAAAAGTACGACAAAAACGAACATTGGATGAAGAAGTTATGAATTTTTAACGGATTTTCCTGTCCCGGTTTGTTAAAAATAATAATATAAAAAATAAATTCAAAATTAGCCGACGAAGTCTAAAAGAAATTTGTAGAGCATAATTTTACCTACGTGTGCCTATAAATAACGTCAAAAACGGAGCCCGTATGTGAAAGTTATGGATTTTAGAAGTTCGGGGCACAAAAATCAAAATAAATGCAAAATCCGAGAAAATTCCCAAGGCTCAGGTTCGCCCACATCATCGGATCCTCCCTGCTCGCCCTGTGTCCGACCCATGCGTCACCGGTTCCTCACATCCAACGCGTGTCACGATGAATCCTTGCATCCGAGGCGCTAGACCAATCCGAAGCCGACACGTGTTGCGCCGGTGTCCGATCTTCGCTTGAGTCGCGTGTCTCTCTCCCTCGTTGCCACCTAGCTGCTGCTGCTGACGCGCCCTTCTAATCCGGCCTCGCATCCTCGCCCTATAAATACAAGGCATGCAAGCCTTGCCGAGTAATTTTGGAAAATTGCCAATTTTGACCCTTTTTTCAATATTTTCACTATTTTGACATCCCCCGAAGCCTCGATATCAATTTTAGCACCCGAAACATGCCCCGAAGTGCCCGAAGACCCCGAGAAATTTATTTTTTCAGTTTGAAGCCCTACCTTCGTAGAGCCCGGTTTTCAAGAAAGCTCCCGGTTTTTATAGAAGAAAGCTATTTATAGGAACGAAGTGCTGCACAAATTACTATTTTAACCCCCGGTTATTTCAAAGTGAGCTTCAATATATAGAAACAATTGTATGTTATGTGCTATATGTGCTATGTGCTTTTCAATTGTTATTATTTCCGTTATTTATGATAGGAAAATTATACCTTTGACCATGTGATCAGTAAAAGGACTTAGATTCACGATGGTACTGGTATGTAGCCTCTGACCATGTAGAGCATGTCTCCGTAAGAGAATGACTTCTATTCTATGGTATTGGCAAATGGTTAGACATGGCTATAAGCATGAAATCTACCAAAATGTTAATCAGAAATTGTATGTCTTCTGTGCCATTTGGGCCGAAGCTTTTTTGATACATATCAAGTTTGGAAATTGTCATGTCTCATTGATTTTATATCTTTGAATCAAGTCATTGATTAATATGGAAAGTTTGTCACATGATTCACATATGCCTTTTTTGTCCCTTGTTCCTCTTTGCTTCTGCCATATTGAAGTGTACATATGGCATAACGTTATATTGTATCTATTATTGAACTCACCAAGCGTCACCACTTACCCCTCTTAATGTTTAACAATTGCAGGAAATAAATAAGCAGTATGGTAGTATAGTGTTGGAAGATTTAGAATAGTTTGTAATAGTACTTTTGTATATGGGTTTATGTTTGTATAAAATTACAATATCCTGGATAGTTATATAAAATATTAAAACTTAGCCTGTTTGTATCCAGTCGTTTGTAAACAAGTTATCAATGTAAAATATTACTTGTGAATATGCATGTAACATGTTTTGGAGTAATAATGTAGAATTTATGAAAGTGTGGGTCTTTCAATCATGGTATCAGAGCAGTAGTATAAGTGAACTAAATTCCATGGAGATGACCCATAGAATTCTAGGTGGGTGATTTCGTAATGTTGAAGGTATCCCCATGGAAAGGTCTTATGCGATTTGGAAAGAAAGGAAAACTAAGTCCCAGATTTGGTGGTCCTTTCAAGATTATTCAAAGAATTGGTAAACAAGCATACCGCTTGGAATGACCTGAAGATTTAGCAAGTATTCATGATGTCTTTCATGTGAGTTATCTGCGCAAATGCTTGAGCATCTATGATGAAATAGTTCCATTATCCGAGGTGAAATTGGATAATAAGTTAAGATATGTAGAAGAGCCTGAAGATATCGTGAATGAAAGAACAACTAATCTACGTAATAAAGAAGTAGAATTGGTGCTTGTCAAATGGAAACACCATCGATGCCTAAATTATACTTGGGAAAATAAGAGTGAAATAAAAGCAAATATCCCCATTTGTTTTAATCGATGTAATTTCGGGGACGAAATCCTCAAAAGGATGAGGTATTTGTAACATAAACATTTAGTTATCGTGTATTGTAAATTTTAAAAGTGAATAATATTACGAAATGTTGTGACATCCCCAATTTCACGGCCAGAAAAGACCGATTTGTTTATGCTTTGTTTTTTAAATCAGAGTAATCTTTTAAAGAAAAAAGTTGCGGAATTTGTTCCCAAAATATGACAAAGATTTATCAAAGCATTTCTTTAAAGAAATGTATTTTCATTATATAACAAAATCTTGGGATGTCATGTTCCTATACAGGCACATAAGCATAAACAGAACTTACATTATTTACACTAAAGATTTTACATCTCCTTTAATCTCTCTGTGAAATATATCTTCGTATTGATACCTGTGATACAAAGAAAACAGAGTGGGTTAGGCTTGAGAGCCTGGTGAGCATATAGGTTTTTCATCCCACAATATTATATCATATATTTATAAATATAGAACATTCAAACTTGTACAATTTCACCATATAAAGGCAACTCTTATCCCACCCCATAGATCCTTACAACGACACGATCTAAACTCTCGTATCTAAAATTTTCATCTTTACCTGATCCCTACTCACGGATCTAAAACTAACCTTTCCACCTGATCCTTACTCATAGATCTAAAATTTCCTGATCCATACTCACGGATCTAAAACTAACCTCATGATTTGATCCATACTCCCGGATCAATAATTGTACCCAATCCATACTCCCGAAATAGGGACAATTAACTCTACCTTAATCCTGATCTGATCCATACTCCCGGATCAATAACTGTGCCCAATCCATAATCCCGGACTAGGGACAATTAACTTAGTCTTAATCCATACTCCCGGACTAATAACAAGTTTTATCTTTTTACCTGATCCATACTCCCGGATCTAAAACTAACTTCTTGGTCTAATCCATTCTCGTGGATCTAAAATTAGCCTCTTGATCTGATCCCTACTCACGGATCTAAAACTAACCTCTTGATCTGGTCCATACTCACGCATCTCATCTACCCATGTATTGCCCAACATATTTGTAGTTATAAAATACATATACAGTTTAGCTCATTAAAACCTATATAGTTCATCCATTCCACCAACATCTCAAATAAACAACAATACATAAACACAAAGCACGTATTTCGTAGCAAATACTTCATACTTATGTGTTAGAAGAAAGTAACTATACACTCACTTGATTAGAAGATGTCCGGACAACGTTACGACTTATAGAAGTAGTATTCTTCGGTAGATCTTCACAAAAATTGGCTTCTCGCAGGCAGAGCTTCGGCTCGGAAACTTTACTCCTCGGGATCTTTGGGGCTTTGGGATATTTCTTGCACAAAAATCGAGGCAAAACGAGAGAGAGATAAGAGAAAATGAGCAAAGGAATAAGGCAGCCCCGCATTCTATTTATAGGTGCTGAATCCGGGATTACGTTGGGCGTCCTCAGTACGCTGGGCATACTAAGCCTTACGTTGGGTGTACGCGACGTCATTGCATGCGTATGCACTCGAGTGACGTCATTGCATGCGTAGCTGAGGCGGTTCTGAGTACGCTGGGCGTACTCCAAAATTACGCTGGGCGTACTTGATTAAGCAGACTTCAAACTTGTGTAACTTTCGTATACGAGCTCCGTTTTTGACTTCTGTATATCCACGCGTAAGTGAGACTAAGCTCTACAGCTTTCATTTACACTCTGTCGGCTAATTTTGACTTTATTATTATTATTATATTATTAATAGGCCGGGACAGGAAATGTTCGTTAAAAATTCATAACTTCTTCCTCCGACGTCCGTTTTCGTCTGTCTTTTCACCATTGCACTACTAATAACGAGATCTTCAGTTCTCGTTTAGATTGCTTCAGCTAGAATTCACTCGATCTCATAATCGAACTTCGGGTTGCACACTGCTAAGCTGAAACTTAGAAAAATCATAACTTCCTCATACGAAGTAAGATTTGGGCATTCTTTTTATGCACGCTCTCGGTTTAACGAACTCTACGACTTTCATTTTGATCACTAAGGCTAAATATCTCTCTAAGATTAATTCATTTTTTACGTCATTCAGCGTCATGCCGGTTCAATCGTGAAACTTCGACATGTCATAACTTCTTCGTTATAACTCGGATTTCAACGTTCTTTATATGTACGGAATCCTTGTAACATATACAACAATTTAGTTAAGATTATTCATTCTAAATAATCTTCTATCAAAAAGACATTTTTGATGCTTATCGTCTCTAAATTGACTAGCCCTAATCTACGGGCGTTACAAGTATTAGGTGAATTTGAATGTTGAGTTCTAACAGATGGTTTCTACTAGAAATAAAGTAAAACTATGCTTAGAATCATTCAGAAAGTATTGGAAGTCTTATGAGATTCCAATCAAATGCCAAATACTGAAATTTAGCAAAAATATAAAATTTGAAATAAGTAAAATTGTATTATTTAAAGTTGTAAAGAATCTCGTTAGAAAAGTTTAGGCGAAAACCTCGTCGAAATCCGAGTTATAACGAAGAAGTTATGACCAATCGAAGATCCGCGATAAAATCGACAAACACTATGTCGTGTAAAAAGTGAGTTTCCGATAAGAGAATGACTTCTATTCTATGGTATTGGCAAATGGTTAATCAGAAATTGGCAAATGGTTAGACAGGGCTATAAGCCTGAAATCTACCAAAATGTTAATCAGAAATTGTATGTCTTCTGTGCCATTTGGGCCGAAGCTTTATTGATATATATCAAGTTTTGAAATTGTCATGTCTCATTGATTGTATATCTTTGCATCCAGTCATTGATTAATATGGAAAGTTTGTCACATGATTCACATATGCCTTTGTTGTTCCTTGTTCCTCTTTGCTTCTGCCATATTAAAGTGTATATATGGCATAACATTATATTGTATCTATTATTAAACTCACCAAGCGTCACCGCTTACCCCTCTCAATGTTTAACAATTGCAGGAAATAAATAAGCAGTATGGTAGTATACTGTTGGAAGATTTAGAGTAGCTTGTAATAGTACTTTGATATATGGGTTTATGTTTGTATAAAATTACAATATCCTGGATAGTTATGTAAAATATTAAAACTTAGCATATTTGTATCCAGTCGTTTGTAAACAAGTTATCAATGTAATATATTATTTGTGAATATGCATGTAACATGTTTTAGAGTAATAATGTAGAATTTATGAAAGTGTGGGTCTTTCAAGAGTGGACGTGGGATACTGAGGAGGAGATAATGGAGCACTATCCGGAGCTATTTTCGGGATCAGTAGCAACAGACTTCGAGGACGAAGTCTAAGATAAGTGGTGAAGATTTGTAACACCCCAATTTCTGGTATGTAATTTAAATATGGTTTTCCCTTTTTAAGAGGTACTCGACGAGTCAGTGGCCTGACTCGTCGTGTAGAGACGCGATTGGCTTGCGTTTTTAGCGGGCAACTCGACGAGTCCATAATCCGGACTCGACGAGTCTGCTAGTCTGGATGAAACCCTAAATCTAAAGGTTTGTATCATATATAAACGTCATTATAGCCTCCCGTTCCAGCCTCCAACACCTCTAGAGCATTTCCCCTGTAAACCCTAGCCCCATTGTTGAGATTGAGTGTGTTTGTGCTAGCTTGGAAGCTTTAGAGGAAGAGGAAGGAAAGAAGATCAAGAGAAGAGAAAGGAGGTCCAGAATCTAGTCTCCATTTGCTGCATATTTTGGTAATAAAGTTAACACCTTGCTTATTGTTCCATTAAACCCTCTTTTATGCTTGTTTATGCTTCTCTTAGAATGTTGGTTTGAGTCAAACTCGAATTTGAACTCCTCATTGGATGGAAACCATAGATCTGGACATTATTGAGCTCCAGGAGCTCAATACAGCCACCTTTATGCAATCATAGACTTGTTCCAAACCCTAAGTGCTTATTGTTGGAGGATTTTGGTGTTTAAGCCCCATTCTCTTGTGCATGCACGTAAAGTTGGAAACGTTACGTGTAAAACCAGCCCTAGAAGCCCAGATCTATGAATTGGAAGCACTGAAATCGACTAGAATCGACTGTATAGTATTAGCATGCATGAGACTCGACGAGTCATCCTTAGGACTTGGCGAATCGGTTCATGCCCAAGAACAGACTCGACTTGTTGTTCATACAACTCGTCGAGGCACAGATTGGACGTGTTCATATGATGAAGGAGAACTCGACGAGTTTTTCATACAACTCTGCGAGTAGGATATTGTTAGACTCGATGTTAGTATCGAAGAAGAACTCGTCGAGTCTTTGCCAAACTCGACGAGTAGAAGCGTGTAGAGGATTAGAACGGATGATAGGGACTCGGCGAGTTGGCGGCCCAACTCGGCGAGTCCGGTCAACTGAAACTTGACTTTAACTAGGGGTAAAATAGTCATTTTACCCTGAGATTAGTTATCGGTATTTGATTTAGTGTTTATGGGATTTGTAGCCGGGGAGTTTCAGAGCAGTAGTCAGACAGTTTCGGATTTCGCATCTTAGCAGCCAACGTTACGAGGTGAGTTTCCTTCCAGTAGGAATAGGTTTACAGCCACAATGTCGACCCGCTTAGTTAGCAGTAGTTCCGGACTTCGGTCTGATGCAGTAGTTCAGTGTGCTTGATGTCTTTGTGATTCAAGCATGTCTTTGTGTTATGTGTTCCGGACTTCGGTCCGATGCAATATGCAATATATGTGTTTATGCTAGTAGTTATGATTAAGCTATGCTATGTTCAGTACGTTCCAGACTTCGGTCCGATGCAGAGGGCGAGACCTTGGTTAGTTCCGAACTTCGGTCCAATGCAGTTTCCGGACATCGGTCCGATGTAAAGGGCAAGGCCCTGGTTAGTTCTGGACTTTGGTCCGATGCAATTTCGGGACAACGGTCTGATGCAGAGGGCAAGGATCTAGTTAGTTCCGGACTTTGGTCCGATGCAGAGGGAAAGGCCCTGGTTAGTTCCGGACTTCGGTCCGATGCACTTTCCAGACTACGGTCTGATGTAGAGGGCAAGGCCCTGGTTAGTTCCAGACTTCGGTCCGATGCAGTTTTCGGACATTGGTCCGATGAAGTGGGCAAGGCCCAGTAGTTGCTTTATATGTTATTGTATGGTATGTGGTAGTTTCGGGGAGCTTAGTAAGCTTTGGGCTTACAGTTTCAGTTTTTGGTTTCAGGTACTTCCGCAAGTAAGGGGAAGAGCTTGGGATAATGGCATGGCACACACCACAACTTCAGTTTAGCCTAGTAGTTAGACTATGATATTTTGATATGATCTTGACACTAGTTTCGAGTTGATAAACTTATTATGACATTTTGAGATATAAGATTCATGGTTTTTATCTTTTGATACTTGATATTATGGTTTAGTAAAGTTTTCAAACACAAATTTTGGGTTGTATTTTTGGGATGTTACAGAATATTCATCTTATCTTTATAGCTAAAATCATATGGATAGAAATCGATCAACTTCCGTAACTTTGATGGGCCAAAGTCACAAAATGAATCATGTGGATTCAAATCTGTCATACAAATAAGCAATTCGGAAGTTACTTCACTATAATGATCACCGAACTCTTGAATTTGCATATCCAAAACCATGTTAAAACAAATAACTCGTAATAATGGTGATTGGAGATATTGGTATGTTGTCTTAGATTTCTTGGATTAACATAAATATCCTCCATGTTCAGCGTTTGAATTTCATTATTCTCACAAAAAGAGTTGATGTCCAACATAAGTGAATCAAACCCATCATTTCTCATCTTTTTTAACGTTGCAGCGGTTGATTTCACCAAACTTATGGCATTCACGATATCTTAATCCTTTCTTTATAGAGATTGTGACAATATGTTTGTGATCCCTAAAATTTTCAACATCAATTGTAAATGGAACACAAAATCAAATGATCGAAACTTTGGCTAAAACTATTAATGCGTTCATCCTCAACATATTCAAGCACATCAATAACAGATGAAACAAACCAACCAAATGCAATAGAGTTTTGAAATGAGAATTCCAACGTGTATCTCTGGCTCTAGTAAGAGAAAGCTCTTGGTTTAATCCACATCCCGTTTCAATTTCACCACGGCCGATGGAATCTTCCAGTTTATCTTTTTGGCTTTCACGCATCATATTTGTCTGTTTACAAGAAGCACACACAACATTCATTAGAACGGCTACCATATAAAAAAAAGTCTCCAACGTCATGATGTTTTTTGGCAACCGCCACAATAACTAGTTGAAGTTGGTGAGCAAAACAATGAACATAATAAGCAGAGGCATTTTCTCTCATGATCAAAGATTTTAACCCGTTAAACTGTCCACTCATATTGCTTTCTCCATCATAACCTTGACCCCTGATCTTCGCCAAACTCAATCCATATTCAGAAAATAAAGAGTAAATAGCAGATTTTAGCGACAACGCCGATGTCTCTTTCACATGAACAAGTCCAATAAACCTTTCTTTAACAATCCCACATGTAACATATCGGAAAACTACCGCCATTTGTTCTTTTTGGATATATCGTTGGACTCGTAAACTAATAAAGCAAAAATATCATCACCAATTTCTTCAAATTTTGATTGAAGTACTTCTTGTACGAAACAATGAGAAATATCTTTTTGAATACATGGATCCACCATCTGAATGTTCCCCGGAGCATTTAGTAATGTCACTTTACATACACTCTTATTTTGTTGTCGAATCAAATTCAATGTTTTCAGGAAATTTCCTCTAAAAAGAGACATTTCAAACTCATCGTGACTACGAAAAGGCAATGCACATTTCAACAAATGTCTACAAGCATCAATGGAAGAAGATAATCGAATTCGATGTTCAATCTTAACAACCTCATTTTGCTTGTGAAGAGCAGTAGCAATTGATTGATTTTGTCTCGTTAAGTGTTCACATTTTTTAAGGGCAATGTAATGAGAACTATTAACATTATCTCTATCATGAGTTTTAGATCTTTCTGGTTTATTCTAACTAGTAAAGCCTTCCGTCACAAAAACATCACCCTCACCCATTTTACTTGATCCATCTTTAAATAAATAACATTAGAAACAAAATGCTTCATCTTTTTTCACACTATATTCCAACCATTTTTTTTAATCATTAAACCAATATGGATTAAAATATCTTGTCCTCTTTCCTATCACCCTTGGTAGAAACTTATGAACACGTGGTTGAGAATGTCCTCTAATTAAATATTTTCTTCTTATTTCATCTCTTTGATTTGGGTGATAATGTGAAAACTTTTTTCTATCAGCCGGATCCCAAGGAATTTCAATCATATCATCTTCAATCAGGACTCATGGAATAGAGCTAAGTTGAGGAATTTCATTAGAAACAGTTTCGGATGAAGATGCTTCATTTGTTGATGGTTTGCTTTTCAAATATCTTAACATTTTCTTTGTTAAATAATCATCGACCTATAGATAGCATATTTAAAACATAAATTATTAGAATTGTAGTTCAAAATATTTTAAACAGAATGTAAATAATCATTTTTTTGCCATATATGAGTTAATACGTTTAAACAGGTAACCTCAATTACAATCATTTTTATATATAATCTATTTAATATTACTTCACCTATTTCCTTCCCATATATACTAATATGAGTCAAATTTTCCTTATAGTTAATATATTTGATATTTATAATCGTGTATTCTAATTTTTTATAACTAAAATATTCTCATAAATAATCAAAGAATTAAGATTTTTAACAATCCCAAAGAACATTTATTACAATCTAATACAATCAAAAGAACGTCTGATATCAACACCTAAAAAAAACAAACAAACTTCAACATTTCCCAAAATCCCAATGAATCGAACATATGTAAAAACAATATAACAGAATCAATTTCAAAAAATCAACATATTTAACCAAACAAATTATACCTAGAGTGATGGACTCGCGAACGTTCAGTTGTTGGGGCGGTCTTGCCGATTGTCTTTGACCCTCCGAGTTTCCGACAGCTTCTTCTTAAGGAACCGGCGGCTTGCTAGGTTAAAATCAAAGTAAAAATGAAGGAAAATGGAGGTTCTTGATATATTGGGGATTGGGGGATTTTAGAAGAGAGAGGAAGTGTGTAGAGTAAAACAAAAGATTGCTGAAAATTTTAACCAAAGTCAAGAGGGGTCAGACCAAATCTCAAGAGGGTACCATTTCTTAAAAAAAAAACCTAACAGGTTGGGTCCATTTTCAAGTGGGGCCATACACGCCACTAAGCAAAGCTTAGCTCCGCCATTGATCTTAAGCAACGGTGGAGCAAAGTCTTGCTTAGTGGGGTGTATGGCCCCGTTTGAAAGTGGACCCTACCTGTTATTTTTTTATTTTATTTTTTTAAAGAAATGGTCTCCCCTTGAGATTTGTTCTGACCCCTCTTGACTTTGGTTAAAATTTTCAGCAATCTTTTGTTTTACTCTGCACGCTTCCTCTATCTTCTAAAATCCTCCAATCCCCAACATATCAAGAACCTCCATTTTCCTTCATTTTCATTCTGATTTTAACCTAGCTAGTCGCCTGTTCCTTAAGAAGAAGTTGTCGGAAACTCGGAGGGTCAAAGACAATCGATAAGACCGCCCCAACAACCGAAAGTTCGTGAGTCCATCGTCCCTGGTATGATTTGTTTGGTTAAATATGTTGATTTTCTAAAATTGATTATGTTAGATTGTTTTTACATATGTTCGATTCTTTGGGATTTTGGGAAATGTTGAAGTTAGTTTTCTTTTGGGTGTTGATATACAGAGAGAAAAAAAGTCATTAGAGGTTCTTTGGATTGTATTATATTGTAATAAAAGTTCTTTGGGATTGTTAAAAATGTTAATTCTTTGATTATTTATGAGAATATTTTAGTTATAAAAAATTAGGATACACGATTATAATTATCAAATATATTAACTATAAGTAAAAACTGACTCATATTAGTATATATGGAAAAGAAACATGTGAAGTAATATCAAATAAATTATATATATATAAATGATTGTAATTGAGGTTATCTGTTTAAACATATTAACTCATATATAGCCAAAAAAATGGTTATTTACATTCCGTTTAAAATATTTTGAACTACAATTCTAATAATTTATGTTTTGAATTTGGTATCTATAGGTCAATGATTATTTAACAAAAAATGTTAAGATATTTGAAAAGAAAACCATCAACAAATGAAGCATCTTCATTCGGAAATGTTTCTAATGAAATTCCCCAACTTAGCTCTATTCCATGAGTCCCGATTAAAGATGATATGATTGACATTCCTTGGGATCCGACTGATAGAAAAAAGTTTTCACATTATCACCCTAATCAAAGAGATGAAATAAGAAGAAAATATTTAATTAGAGGACCTTCTCAACCACCTATTCATAAGTTTCCATCAATGGTGATAGTAAAGAGGACAAGATATTTTAATCCGTATTGGTTTAATGATTACAAAAATTGGTTGGAATATAGTGTGAAAAAAGATGAAGCATTTTGTTTGTGTTATTTATTTAAAGATGGATCAAGTAAAAAGGGTGAGGGTGACGCTTTTGTGATAGAAGGCTTTACTAGTTGGAATAAACCAGAAATATTTAAAACTCACGAGGGTGATAATGTTAATAGTTCTCATTAAATTGCCCTTAAAAATTTGAAGACTTAACGAGACAAAATCAATCAATTGATATTGCTCTTCACAAGAAAAATGAGGTTGTTAAGATTGAACATCGAATTCGATTATCTGCTTCCATTGATGCTTGTAGACATTTGTTGAAATGTGCATTGCCTTTTCGTAGTCACAATGAGTTTGAAATGTCTCTTTTTAGAGGAAATTTCCTGAAAACATTGAATTTGATTCGACAACAAAATAAGAGTGTATGTAAAGTGACATTACTAAATGCTCCGGAGAACATTCAAATGGTGGCTCCATGTATTCAAAA
Source organism: Lactuca serriola (assembly GCF_051521515.1). Lineage (NCBI taxonomy): Eukaryota > Viridiplantae > Streptophyta > Magnoliopsida > Asterales > Asteraceae > Lactuca > Lactuca serriola. The sequence continues at coordinate 76,236,098 of NC_136412.1, forward strand.
AGATACTTCTCATTGTTTCGTACAAGAAGTACTTCAATCAATTTTTGAAGAAATTGGTGATGATATTTTTTGCTTTATTAGTTGATGAGTCCAACGATATATCCAAAAAGATCAAATGGAGATAGTTTTGCGATATGTCACATGTGGGATTGTTAAGAAATGTTAATTGGAATTGTTCATGTGAAAGAGACATCAACGTTGTCGCTAAAATCTGCTATTGTCTATTTATTTTCTGAATATGGATTGAGTTTGACGAAGATCATGGGTCAAGGTTATGATGGAGCAAACAATATGAGTGGACAGATTAATGGGTTAAAATCTATAATCATGAGAGAAAATGCCTCTGCTTATTATGTTCATTGTTTTGCTCACCAACTTCAACTAGTTGTTGTGGCGGTTGCCAAAAAACATCATGACGTTGGAGACTTTTTTTTGATATGGTAGCCGTTCTAATGAATGTTGTGTGTGCTTCTTGTAAACAGAAAAATATGATGCGTGAAATCCAAAAAGATAAACTGGAAGATTCCATCGGCTGTGGTGAAATTGAAACGGGAAGTGGATTAAACCAAGAGCTTTCTCTTACTAGAGCCAGAGATACACGTTGGAATTCTCATTTCAAAACTCTATCGCGTTTGGTTGGTTTGTTTCATCTGTTATTGATGTGCTTGAATATGTTGAGGATGAAGGCATTAATAGTTTAGCCAACGTTTCGATCATTTGATTTTGTGTTCCATTTACGGTTGATGTTGAAAATTTTAGGGATCACAAACATATTGTCACAGTCTCTATAAAGAAAGGATTAAGATATCGTGAATGTCATAAGTTTGGTGAAATCAACCGCTGCAACGTTAAAAAAGATGAGAAATGATGGGTTTGATTCACTTATGTTGGACATCAACTCTTTTTGTGAGAATAATGAAATTCAAATGCTGAAAATGGAGGATATTTATGTTAATCCAAGAAATCGAAGACAACATACCAATATCTCCAATCACCATTATTACGAGTGTTTTTGTTTTAACATGGCTTTAGATATGTAAATTCAAGAGTTTGGTGACCGTTTTAGTGAAGTAACTTCCGAATTGCTTATTTGTATGACGGGTTTAAATCTACATGATTCATTTTGTGACTTTGACCCATCAAAGTTACGGAAGTTGATCGATTTCTATCCACATCATTTTAGCTATAAAGATAGGATGAATATTCTACATGAACTTTCAGTTTACCCTTCTCATATGCAACAAGATGTAAGATTTGCTACTTTGAAGAGTATATCCGACCTTGCTAAAGTGATGGTGGAAACTGATACACATCTTTCCTTCCATTGATTTATCAGTTAGTGAAGTTATAATTGGTCTTGCAGGTTGCTATCGCAACGCTGGAGTGATGTTTTTCCGCTATGAAGCTTGTAAAGTCGGATTTCTGGAATCGAATTTCGGACGAATTTTTAAATGATTGTGTACTTTGCGCGGTTGAAAGAGAATGATTTTCCAAGGTTAAAACTGAAAATATTATCAAACGTTTCTTAGCTATGTGTCCCCATAGATTTCAATTGTAAAATGACATTTAGTTGTAAAATTTAATGTTATTCTACTTTTTATTACTTTGTTTTATTAATTTCCACGGTCAACGGTTGTGCACCCCACCTGTCTTTCGGGTTGGATCTGCCACTCATCTTAATTGATAATTTTGAATTTGGTTAGAGTTTATTTGTACATGCTAGAAACTAAATCTGAATAAATGAACGTTGTCCAATGCATATTTTCAAATTCGGGTTGAATCTTTGAATTACATTGTATGCTTCCTTGAAAGTACCAAATGTTCATACTGTTTGGGTTGCTGGACAAATGATACCATTTAGACCATCCACAATGAGAGTTGTATGAGGGTTTAATAGATTAAATGTGATTATAATATAGAGGAATGAGAGAGAATGTGGAGTTGAATGATCATTGAACAGTGCAATAGAATTGTAATGAAAATTTATGAATTTTTTAAGAATTAAGTTGAATGTGTATATACTCTTTCCTACATGGCAATCCATACAACAATCCATAGGTTTAATCCATTGGAGATGATCTTATTACAATGTATGTTTATTTTCCTTTGAAAACCATAAAGGTGTTCCAAATGGATGAAGATGCAGGCGAAATAGGGTCATAAAATTGTTAAAAGTTCAAAAATCGTGTGAGTATTTACTGAATTTTTTTAGAATATTAATGCCATTTTATCAAATGATGGGTATGTTGGATTGTGTTAACATAGAACCTTCATTTGATTGATTTCATGGGGTAATAATATTTACTCTCATTTAGGCATGTGAGTTTTTTTTTTTTTTTTTTTTTTTTTTTTTTTTTTTAATTATTATTTATTTTTATTATTTTTTTTTATGATCTTATCCGAGCAATAATGATTCATAATCTTTTATTTCAGTTTTATATATAATATAATATATATCCATTTCTGAATTCTTTTTTGGTTTTATGTAATTAACAAATAACAAGAAAGCATATAGGAGGATTTCCATCCAATATCATCCTGATAAAAATCCATGATTATTTTGTGGACTATATATCCATTATCAAGCTCTAACAAATCCAATATCACATCAAATTTGAAAAATATGGTCATCCTGATGGCATGTACCATGTACCATATCTTCTTAAAAGACTAAATTACCCTCGACCGAATCCATTTCTTCCAAAACATTCCACAAAATTAAAGTCCATTAACTTCTTTAAATAGGGTATTGATTTGAGTATCTTTGTGAAAAAATAGGGGCTTCAAATGGGACTTGTCTTCCCTCAGTTTCTATTGAATATTGATGGGACATTAAGAGCAGTTAATTTACTTGAAATTGTTTGGATTTGCATTATTATGCCCTTGGTGATGGCTTTTATTTACTTATCAAGGTTATCTTAATATATTGGAAACTACGCTCAATATTCTATCTACATATTTCTATCTTATGCATGGGTAGGTCTATAATAGTGACTTCAAAGGGTATTATACACCTACCCATGCATTATAGACCTATCATGAATAAGATAGAAATATATACATAAAGTATTATAGACCTACCCATACATAAGATAGAAATATGTAGATCCCCTTTGCAGTCACTATTATAGACCTGTCCATAGACAAGCAACTGCAATTTTATGAGATGGGTCAAAATAATAAATCGAAAAATGACACCTTTCAGCTTAATTAGATGGAATGATGATATTAAGTTACATGAGTTGTTGAGGTAATGCGAGTCTAATGGAGAGAATTCTAACTGCTTTTTGATTCTTAATTGTGTTAGGTATTATTCTTCATATGGACATGTAGAGATCGAAGGCATTGTAATTGTTTTTGTTTTTATTTGTAGGTTATTAATGCTAATGGGTGTTTGAAATGTTTGGAAGATCTTCTATTACCTGAAGACACTTCTTCTAAATTCCTTTCTTGAACCAAGGCTTCCACCTATCTCACTTAGAAATGACTTCTTTCATTGGGATGCGAAGATGTCTTTTTTTAATCTATGTTTTTAACACATATATATGATTTTAGTTTTTTGAAGGGAGCAGTATATGGTGGATTCATTTTAATATATTTAACTACTTCGAGAACAGTTGCATTAAAGAAGAGTGATTGTTTGTTTTTCTTTTTTTATAAAAGCAGCTCAATAACATAAATAAGCTCTCTAACCCATGCAAAGCATGGGATACCTTCCTAGTTAAGGAAAAAGGGGGCCAGCTAATTGCTTTTCATGGTTTAATCATCACAAAAGAAAACTTCACGAATGAAGATCTTGTAAAACACGACGATGATGTTTTTTTTTTGGTCAACTTTTGAATCGTATGGGACCTACACGCTTTTGAAATTTTGTGTGTATGGGTGCATGAGACTGATTGATCCAGCTGTCTATTTTATTTGTTGTCAATTTAGAGGGCATGTACCATATAATACAACCCCTATTGCCTTGCCTTGAGTATAATTTTGTAAACTTTTTCTTTTAGAAACGTAAATATGGCAGTGTTGGAACATAAATATGACAATGAAATTAATTTTATGACTTTAAACATCATAAAATAAAACTTTTACATATATTTTATTAATCTAACTGTAGATAATAAAATGTGAAGCTACCAGCCTTTTGTTGAGCCTTTTGTTCACTGTACGTATTTAAAGTTAGGTACCTTTATTGTACATGTGTTTTAGCCAAGAGTGAAACTCTTGAGGTTTCGACATAAATTCTTTTTTTTTACTCGTTCAAAGTGATCTTGCTTTCAAGTTGATGACATCTACCTATATATATATATATATATATATATATATATATATATATATATATATATATATATATATATATATATAAAAGCAAACATTTTTCCGTAAACCTCATGGATTTGAAACTACTATTACTATTTTATTTATACGAATTAGTTTATGATTAATTGAAATATTATGATTTGTAACTTTCAAAACTCTTCAAATCATGCTATTTAATTGACAAGTTAAATAACGTATTTAGATTATATAAGAAATTTATAGATTGCATATTGCTGTATGTCAACACAAAATGATATATTATATTTATAAGGTTTTAAAAGTTATGTGAGTGGTTCCATGAATATAAGAAAATGATTGCAAAATTTCCAAATATAAATTCATATAAACTCCAATTGGATGCATGTAAAGTTTTAGATATTAACCAATGTTTAAATTTATGTATGTTTGTAAATGTATATTTGAGATTATTTTTTAAGTTTATATGTTATGTATATTTCTATAATTACAGGATGATGAAGTGGGACTAACAATCACTTATCATGAGCTTATGATAAATCAACCTTCAAATTATTTATTAGTTAGAACAATTAATTTTATTAACATATATGTATCTTTATGTTGTCTCTCATTTTTATGTTAATAAATATATTTTATGTTCAAAAGAACATTATTCCATATGTATTTTATGCTATTATAAATTATATATTATGTTAGTTTCTATCATTTATTTTGTTGTAAATAACATCGATGTAGTTTTCTATAAATGATTTTAATGAAAAGAATTTACAATTATTATTCCAAATTGTTGGTGATAATGATGAATTAGACCGAATGACTTTTAATATGATATGACTTTATTGTTGAAAACCAATGATTATGTATGTTATAAAAATGATTTCTCTATGTTTTCCAAAACTTATATGGATGTATCCATTTTAAATGTTATTATAGTAATAAAAATAAATTATTATCTTATTACATTTGTCAATTTTCTTTTTTCTCTATTCGTTCTTTATTGTAAAGGAAAAGTAAAATAAATAAAATATTAATATTTTCATAAAAAAAATATAAGTGATAAAAAATACCTCAGGTTTAACACTCCTACTCCCCTAATCTACTCTTTATATATATATATATATATATATATATATATATATATATATATATATATATATATATATATTAGTCATAGTACATAACAATTATTATAATTTTCAAATTCAAATCACCATTTTATTTGAATCGTTCATTCTCTTCCGATATTTAATAGCTTTAAGGATAAAAGTAAAAGTACAATACAAAAGTATGATAACTTTTTTTTTATAAATATAGTACTGAAGTTTTTTCAAATAATTAGTTTTTAATTAAGTAAAAAAAATAATTGGTTAATATAACGTAAACTAAATAATATATTATATTATATTAAAAAATTATTGTTATTTGAAATAATAATAATAATAATAATAATAATATAAAATAATAATAATAATAATAATAATAGTATAAGAAATAAAAAATATTTAAATACATTATTTATAAATTAGTTAAAAATACCTCTAGTTTAAAATAATTTTAAAAATAAAAAACTTAATTAAATTTGATTCAAACATAATTTTGTATATCTTTCTTCTTGTATACTTAAAATTATTATAATATTAGTTACAACTTAGTATTAAAATTATTATTTCAATGATACATGTTTATAACATTGTTTTTATAACATATAATTGTTAATATTTATATTACATTATTGGTCACAACTCAAGAGTTTAAAACTCCACTACAACTCAATAGTTTTTTAATTTAAATTTAATTATGATTTCAAATTTAATGTAATTAGCCATGTCTTTATTTTTTCCACTAGATTTAAAAGTTTTTTAAACTTATGGTTATTAATATACGATGCCTTTTTATTTTCCACTTATTTATTATACACATTGTAGCTATGTTAGTAGTATATAAGTACGTTTTGATTAAAAAATCATATGTTTGAAAAAAATTGTAATTCAAAATAAAAGAGTTTGAAAAAAAAATAAGTTTTGTCGTATCAATGTTTATTTCAACATATATTTTTTATAACAATGTTTCTATATATCAAATGTATGTTGATTTCTAAAGATTAATTTTGAATCATTTATAAGTTTTTAATAAGTTTTGTTTGATGTAAATGTTATATTACATGTTGTAGTGTTTTTATTTTATTAAAAGCTATAGTGTTTTTCCATATAATTTGTTATTTGTTTTATATACAAATATGCATAAATTTATATATAATTTTCACAACTTAAAGCATTCTATAAAATCATCAAAAGTTGTAGTATTTATTCTTTCATACTACTTTGTATTTGTTATATATAGAAATCACTATATGTTTGATATATAATTTACATAACATAAAACCATCTATAAAATTATGAATTAATAGTGGAAATAACTAATGATATAAATTTATTACAATTAATAAAACCAATATGTTAACTATAGATTTTGTGTTGCTTCTGTTGGTTTTTCATGTGTAAATATCAAATAATAATATGTTAAATGTTATTATTTTAATTAAATAGTTATATTTACGCGCAACACGCGGGGATTCGACTATTGTGTGTGTGTGTGTATATATATATATATATATATATATATATATATATCATTATATCTATATATATATATATATATATATATATATATATATATATATCATTATATCTATATATGTATATATACTTATAAATGAAACATTTCTTCTTTCACCACATTCACTTGAAACTCCCATGACTTTTCAATTTCTTTCTAATAATGGTTATAAGTTGGTTAATAAGATTAAATAAATATGAAACCTAAAGTGTAATCATATATAAACTAAATTTCAATATTAAATGAATATATTTACTTCTACTTATAAAGTTATATATATTTTTTTAACTTTTAACATGTTATACTCAATTTATTAGTTTTAATATATTGTTGGATGTAAACCATTATTATTTTAAAACTACAACTTTTGAAAAAATTGTATAAAATACTTCAATTACAAATTTAAATATAACATTACAGGATCAACATAAATATAAATTTTAGTTTAACTTAAACAACCCAAATGAATATTTTATGAACAGTTAAAAGTGATAAATTGTAGTGCTAAATGCAAAAACTAATTTATAATCTCAATTTAACTAAAATATTTCCTAATGATAATTTAATAATCATTAAAAGTTTTCAAATAAATACCTAAAAATAACTTACAATAACTATAGTTAAAAATAAGTCTATATAAATGATTATATTGTTACATTTAAAATTAAAAAACAGTGTTTGATGTTTTAAATAATTATAATGATAGAAATTAAAACGTTCGGCAAATTTTTTTAAAAGATTACTTAAAAATAACAACTATAAATAACATTTAACGATATATTATATTTAATTTTATTCATGAGTAACTTTCGGGTAGATGTCATTCAAATGGTTGACATTATGCAGTTATAATAGATGTATATATTATTATATAATTCAAAATAATCAATATATTATATCAATTTAGTATATGAATTATTATATCAAATTCAATAATAACTTTATTGTTATATTTAAAAAAACATATATTTGTAAAGATTTCAACTATATAGGTGTTTGTGCGCAACACCCGGACATTCGCCTAGTATACTTGTAATGAAATTATTTTTCCTTTCACCACATTCATTTGAAACTCCCATGACTTTTCAATTTCTTTCTAATAATAATTATAATTTGGTTAATTAGGTTAAATAAATATCAAACCTAAAGTGTAATCATATATAAACTAAATTTCAATATTAAAATAATATATTTACTTCTAGTTATAAAGATATTTTTTTTTAACTTTTAACATATTATACTTAATTTATTAGTTTTAATATATTGTTGGATGTAAACTATTATCATTTTAAAGATACAATTTTGGAACAATTTGTATAAAATACTTAAATTATTAATTTAAATATAACACTACAGGGTTAAGTTAAATATAAATTTTAGTTTAACTCAAACAACCCAAAGAATATTTTGTAAATAGTTAAAAGTGATAAATTGTAGCATCTTTCTAATAATGATTATAAATTGGTTAATAAGGTTAAACAAATATCAAACCTAAAGTGTAATAATGAATAAACTAAATTTCAGTTTTAAAATAATATATTTACTTCTACTTGTAAAGTTATGTATATAACTTCCAATATATTATACTTAATTTATTAGATTTAATATGTTGTTATATGTAAACTATTGTAAGTTTAAAGCTACAACTTTTGAACAGTATGGACAAAATACTTAAAATGTTAACTTAAATATAACATTACAATGTCAACTTAAATATAAATTTCAGTTCACTTTAAAAACCAAAGAATATTTTGTAAATAGTTAAAATTGATAAATTGTAGTGATAAATGCAAAAACTAAATTGTAATCTCGATTTAACTAAAATATCTGCTAAAGATATTTTTATAATTGTTTAAAGTTTTCAAATAAGTAGCTTAAAATAACTTACAATAACAATTGTTAAATAACTCTATAATAAATTATTATATTGTTACCTTTAAAATCTAAAAATAATGTAGCAAATAAATTTTAAAAAACTAAGTAATAATAACAGCAACTATAAATAACATTAAACTATATATTATATTTAATTTTATTCACGGGTAACTCGCGGTAGAAGTCAACGATTGAGATTATGAAGTTATAATAGAAGTATACATTATCATATAATTCAAAATAATGAATATATTATATCAATTTAGTATAAAAATTATTATATCAAATTTAAAACAACGTTATTATAATATTTAAAATAACATATATTTGTAAAGACTTCAACTATATAGGTGTTTCTGCGCAACGCGCGAACATTCGCCTAGTATACTTATAAATGAAACATTTTTCCTTTCACCACATTCATTTGAAACTACTATGTATTTTTTCTTTCACCACATTCATTTGAAACTCCCATGACTTTTCAATTTCTTTCAAATAATGATTATAAGTTTGTTAACAATATTAAATAAATATCAAACCTAAAGTGTAATCATATATTTTAGATAAATAATCAATATATTATATCAATTTAGTATACAAATTATTATATCAAATTTAACAACTTTATTGTTATATTAAAAAAAAACATATATATGTAAAGATTTCAACTATATATGTGTTTTTACGCAACGTGCTGACATTTGCCTGGTATATTTATAAAAGATGCATTTTTATTTACGCAACATGCATTTGAAACCTCCATGAATTTTCAATTTCTTTGTAATAATTATTATAAGTTGTTTAATAATGTTAAATTAACGCAAAAACTAAATTCTATTAATAAATTAACCAAATTACAATATAAAAATATCATATTTTACTTCCATTTTATAAAATTATGACTTTAACTTTTTAACATATCATAGTTAACTTATTAGTTTAAATATGTTTTCATATGTGAGCAATTATCATTTTAAGTCACAACTTTTGTATAATTTATGATTTTATGCAAAATAGTTAATTATTAATTTCAATATAACATTAAACGGTTAACTTAAATTAAAATTTCAGTTAAACTTGAAAAAATCAAGAGACTATTTTATAACTAGTTATGAGTTATAAATTATAGTGTTAAACTTGAAAAAAAAATAAGAAACTATTTTATAACTAGTTATAAGTTATAAATTATGGCGTTAAACCTAATTTGCAATCCTATATTAACAAAAAAAAAACCATGAATTTTTTTTGTAATCATTAACAATTTTATAATAAGTAGCTTAAAAATAACATAGAATAAAAATAGTTAAAAGTAATATTATATAAAAAATTATAATGTTATCTTTAAAAGCAAAAACAATGTTTGTTGTTTAAAATAATTACAATCAAAGAAACTAAAAATATTCATCAAATAATTTATAAAAATGTTAAATTTCTGAAACCAAATTAAAATAGTTAAGATTTTACAAATACACTATTTTAAATAACTTACAACAACAATAGTTAAAAGTAATATTATATACAAAAATTATATTGTTACCTTTAAAAAACAAAAATAATTTTTGATATTTTAAATAATTACAATGATAGAAATTTAAATCTTAAGCAAATAAACTTTTTAAAATTAATTAATCACAACAACAACTATAAAAATTATTTAACCATATATTATATTTAATTTTACTCCTTAGTAACCCGCAGGTAGAAGCCATTGAAACAATTAGGACTATAGAAATTTAAGAGATGTCTACATTATCATATAATTTGAAACAAATAATATTTATACCAACTTATTATAAGATTTATTATATAAGAGCTAACAACAACGTCATTGATATGTTTAAAAAACATATATCTGTAAAGATTTCAAATATATTGTTATATTCTGCACAATGCATTGTTATTCACCTAATGTTTATTGTAATAGAGGCAAAAATACTCTAACTATATTCATTGGAAACCTACAAAACAACCCATCTTCTCTTTTAACTATTCATTTGAAACCTATAAAACATTCCATCTTCTCTTTTAACTAATAATAATCAACGATAATAACTCAAATGTTTTTTAACCCATAATGTTTATGATAATTAATTGGTTGATATAGTGGTATATATAAGTCATGGAGATATATTATGTTGCTAGGGTTTTCAATTTGTTTTGTTTGGTTGATGATTAAAATATGGTTTATATATTTCTATATCATGTACGAAGTTTTTGAAGTTTGAAACGTTAATGAGTATTTTGGGTTTATGTAGAGTCTATGTGTTGTAAAAGTCGAAGTGTTTGTTTCTTTGTTTTCGCATGTTAGTTATTTTACTAAGTCTTCATTTGTGCGAAGCGTATTGTCTAGACTTAGTATATTTTTTTTGTACACTCAGGTTGCCTATAAATAGGGACTGAGGTTAGAAGTAGAAAAAGCTTTTGATGAGTATTCATTCTGCTAAAACATTGTAATCAGTTCTTCATCAATATAAGATCTGATTAATATTTACTCTCTGTGTTCATACTTTTCATTCATTGAATCATGATTGCTTTCTAAATCTCGATAACAATTCTCTTCAATTGGTATCAGAGCAGGATTCAAACTGCATTGATCTGATTTTCATTTTATAATCATTTTGCTTTTCGAGTAGTAATTTTACTCGAAATTTTCCACGCATTTTGGTTTTGAAAATCACTCTTGATCTTCAGATTTGAATCGATTCTGCCTTTGAATTGTTTAGTCGAGTGATCGATTAGCAATTTATGATCATTTCATTTGATCAATTCTCAAATTCATCAAGTTTTTCAAGCTTTCTGAAATTCTCGTGTTCATCAATGGCAAACTTCAACATGAATACCATGACTTCTTTCTCTCATTTACTTGGTTATTCAACCAAAATTCCGATGTTAATCCTTGAATACTATGATCAATGGGCTGATAGAATGGAGGATTACTTAAATGGAATAGATGAAGAACTTTGGAATTGTATCAATGGAACAGTTCAAGCTCCTGCAAATGTTCAATCAATTGGACAATCTGCTACTTCAACTGAAGTTGTTGAACAACAAAACCGCTTGAAGAAGAACGAGAAGAGATGCATGAGGGAATTAAGAGGTGCTCTACTTCCTGTGGTTTACAATTACATTCGTAGTTGTAAAACAGCCAAGGAAATTTAGATCACTCTGAAAGAGAAATATCAAGGTAGCGAAAAGACGAAGATCAACTCTGTGAAGCAATGTCTTGTTGAACTTAAGGAATTCAGACAAAAGGATGCTGAAAATCTCGAAAACTACTATGATCGTCTGAATGAGCTTGTTTATCGCCGCAATAGGTATGGAATCACAAGGTCTCTCATGGAATTCAATCTAACATTCATCATGGGCCTTCGCAAGGAATGGCGAAGTGTGAGTATGATGATAAAGAATCAATAAAGCTTTGATACAACCAGCTTGAATGATCTCTACAACCAGTTGAAAACACACGAAAGTGAAGTTTTAGACATGTTTGAAGAATCAAAACAAAGTCTAGGAGGTCCTTTGGCTTTTGTTTCAAAAGTTTCAGAAGTTGAAACTAATGAAACAGTTGATTCAGACAATGAAGGTTTCTTAATGAACTCTGATGATGAAGCTGTAGCATTCTACTCAAACAACAGAGTTAAGAAATTTTTCAAAAAGCTTTTCAATCCGAAAGGAAAGTCAAATGATGCGAAAAGTGGTGTTGCAAAAGCTGGAGGTAAGGAGAAGAAGAAATTGGAAAAAGTTGATGAAAAGCAAAAAGATGCGAAGGATGTGAAAACGTTAAAAGGTGATTCCGGAATTAATTTTCACTACTGCAATGGTCCTAATCACTTCGCAGCTGATTGCATGCTGAGAAAGAAAGAGGAGAAGAAGAGCAAAATTAAAGATGAAGCTTACAATGCAGAAAAGCTTGAAGAAGTGCGTGCAAAAGCGAAAGGAATGTCGCTAGTTGCGAAAGGAGAGTCTGATGAAGAGGAGAGTGGAACATATCAGATTTGGTCTTCAGGATCTGATGATGAAGAAATGAGGCATCCAACTCATGGAGCAATGTTCGCAAGCTTTGAAGACGATTGCGAAGAAGATGGCCCAGGTCGATGCTTTGTGTCCAAATCCACAGACAAATCTCCAATGACCACCAAGGTACGTGCTATCCTTGAATATTTTAATATTCCTTTATCTGCTTATGATGCTGAAATTACTTCATTTGATGATATTGTTGCTTATTTTGATTCTGTTATTGTGTCTGCTAGTACTGAAGCTCAAAATCTAAATATGCAACTAGTTGAGACACGAAGAGAATTAGAAATAAAACGTAGCAGAGTAGATAAACTTGAATTGCAGATCAAAAATGTAAATTGTGATAGGTACAATCTTGGAAATGAAGTTAGGTTGTTACTAGCACAAAGAAACATCTACTGTAACTCTGCTAAGCGTTTGTATGCAAAATTAACAGCTTTACATCATTCATCTGAAATTAGCAAAGAACAACGTTGGAAACTTTTACCTTTTCTTGAATATGAACGTGAAAAAGTTGATGTTGTTTCTTATGATTGGAAAATACAATTGCTCAATTTGACAAAATACCTGATGATAGATTCGCATATGGTATTGTCAAAATTGATGAAATCTTGAATGCTGATGAATTGGTTAATATTGTTAATGAAATTTTGACAAAAAATGAACAAGTGAAAATCTTAAAGAAAACCGAAACTTCAACTCTTGATTCTCAACTCAATTATGCTGATGTCAATGACAATTCAGATAATGTGAGTGAAATCAGTGAGATCGAAGAGGAAGAAGAGGTTGATTGTTCTCAATTGTCAATCATTAATATCACATCTAAGATCAACGGTAAAGAAATTATAGTTGATTCGATAGTAAAGGATGAAAATGATAAACCCTCTACTTCGCAACATAGTAATTTTGATAATGTGGAAGTTCAAAAGCTGAAAGACTGATGACACCGACGAAAACAAAGAAGATGTAAAGGTTTCAAATGAGACGCCTCAACGAGTTGTTGTTGATCAAGTGATTAGTGATAGAAAAGAATTCGACAAAATTCTTAATGACAAAGGTGCATATTATTTGGAAACTAACACTGTGGTTTATCCAAATTTTACATGCACAGATAACACAATTTTTCCAATAAGTTTTTGTCACAACTGGGAATGCTGAGAATATTAAACCTGAATTCAACAAAATGGTTGAAAATGATAATCAAAGGTCAACTACTGAAGGTTTCTTCGCAAATCAAAATACAGTAGAAAACAACTTAACTCAAAATTCATATGTTTTTCAAGGACGAAAACCATCACAAAAATGGGTGGTTAAAGGTGAAAAAGAAAATAAAGTTTTTGAAAAAGTTGAAAAACCAAAGATTGAAGTGAAATTAAATTCTCATGAATTTAAATTGATGGTTGGAAATTATTCAACAGAAAATGATGTTTCAAAAAGAAAAGCAAGAAAAGCAATCTTTTGGCAAGTTGTGTCCAATGATAAACCAAAAGTTGAAAAAGCACAGATTTCAAAGTCAAAATCATCAAAATTTCAAAGAATATATAAACAAAAGGATACAAGTTTTCACAAACCAAAACATTCTGTTGACAAAATTCCAATGCACAATAATGATAAATTTATTCAAAAATATGACAACATTAGAAAATATGAGACTTCGCAAAAATTTTTGAATGATCATAAGTTTCACAATGTTGGCAAATTAATGAATAATTCATCAACTTTGCATGTAAAAACTCAGGCAAAAATGAAATTTTCACCAAAACAACAAAATTTTCCAAATCCTTCAATCTCAAAACCGACCAAAGTTTCGTATACAAAAGGAACATCTGATGTCTATACAATCAACCGTTGGCTTGAAGGGAAAGGAAGACAATATCACAATGGGAGGTTTTTGTTCAGAACAACAGATAAAGACTGCATTTGACAAGTTCGTGAATAACTCTTCTACTGGTAGTTCATCATCTCATGATTCGCAAGTTCCGGTACAAAAATGGAAACCAGTTAACAAAGTTGCGAATGTTGTGAAGGATGAGATGAAAGTCAATGGAAATCCAAAACTGTTGAACAACTATATTTCAATATCTAGATCTGATGATGTTGATATAATGGATAGTGTCACAGACAAAGTGAAAACATGGTTTTTAAATTCAAAGCATTTGTTCAAAACTACTAATGAAGGACCCAATAAGTCTTGGGTTCCTAAATTTTTTCAATAAATGCAGGTGATGTGTGACAAGCAATATGATGCGAAATGGTATATTGATAGTGGTTGCTCTCGTCACATGACTGGAAGAAAGGAAAACTTGCGAGATTATTGAACCTTGGAAAATGCAGGAGTAGTCAAATTCGGAAATAATCACAAGTGTCAAGTGAAAGGCTATGGAAAAGTCACAAATGGACAATTCACCGTTAACATGGTTGCTTATGTTGAAGGTCTTCAACATAACTTGATTAGTGTTTCGCAACTTGTTGTGGGTACTGGAAATCAGGTTATGTTTAACGAAGAAGGAAGTGTCATTTCAAATGCGAAGACAAATGAAGTACTTCTCAAATCCAAAAGATATGGTGATATGTTTACACTAGACATCAAACCAATCGTGGGCAAACCTGCTGTGTGTTTACTATCAAAGGCCTCTAATGATGTTAGCTGGCTTTGGCATCGAAGATTGTCACATTTGAACTTTCGCAACATTAACAAACTTGTCACTGAAGATTTAGTTCGAGGCTTACCTACACTAAAATTTGACAATGATACTTTGTGTGCAGCTTGCGAACAAGGAAAACAACATAGAAAAGGTCATCCAATTGTGATAGATTCAAAGATCGTGGAACCATTGGAACTTCTTCACATTGACTTATGTGGACCGTCGACTGTTGCTACAATCAATAAAAAGCGGTACATTTTAGTTATGGTTGATGATTTTTCTCGGTTCAAATGGGTATTTTTTCTCAGGTTAAAATCTGAAGTTGCCCAGACAATGATTGATTTTATCAAAAAGATTGAGATTAGTCTTAAAAAGAGTGTTCGTAAAATTAAAAGTGATAATGGGTCTGAGTTTAAAAATCAAACATTGGACTCCTTTCTCACAGGCAAAGGCATTTCGCATAATTTCTCATCACCATATACTCCACAACAAAATGGTGTTGTTGAAAGAAGAAATAGGTCTTTATGCGAAACAGCCATAACCATGTTGGCATATGCGAACTTACCACAATATCTTTGGGCTAAGGCTGTATCAACTGCATGTTTTACTCAAAATCGGTCATTCATTCATCGCAGATTCAACGTCACTCCATATGAAATACTCAACAATCGAAAACCTAATGTCAAATTCTTTCATGTTTTTGGTTGCAGGTGTTTTATAATGAATCTCAAAGATAATTTGACAAAGTTCCAAGCTAAAGCTGATGAAGGCATATTCTTAGGATATTCGCACAATTCAGTTGCATACAGGGTGCTAAATAAGCGAACAAGAAAAGTTGAAGAAACTTTCAACTTAACCTTTGATGATTACTATCTTAAACAAACGGATAGTAAATTTGAAAATAAATCAATTCTTGTTGATTCAGATACTCAAATTGATAATTCTGAAATAAATGATTTTGATTATGACTTAATTTTCGGAATTCCTGACAGGGCAATTGATGCGGAAGTTAATGCTCCTGATAATCAAACATCAGAATCCTCAAAACTTACTGATGATTCAACCATCACTACAAGGTCAATATCTTGCGAAAGTGTGCCTGAAGTTCGTATGGAAAGGGAGCATACGATCATTAATGAACAAAGACAACAAACTTTCGAGGGGGGAGAATAAGAATATGAATCATCAAGTTGAGGGGGAGCACTCACAATCTCAACAAAATCATCAAGTTGAGGGGGAGCATTCGCAAATACAACAGGAACATCATTTTAAGGGGGAGCATCAAGATGAACATCATGTTGAGGAGCAGCATGATGCAACAGAGCAAATTAATCTTGGTGAAAATGATGAATTTCATGAATTAAATGATAATTTTTCTGTTGCAGGATCTGAAAATGAAGATATGTATGAAGATGCACCATTGGATTTTGATCCTGATTTTCCACCACTTGAGAAATGGACAAGAAATCATCCCAAAGAACAGGTGATTGGAAATCCACAAGATGGTGTGTTGACAAGAGCTCAAATTCGTGCGAAAATTGAGGTACTGAATGCGAATCAAGAATTATGTATGTTTAATGTTTTTATTTCGAAAATAGAGCCAAAGACAGTAAAAGATGCTATGGAACACTCAGATTGGGTTGTTGCTATGCAATCTGAACTTGCTAAATTTGAACGAAACAAGGTTTGGAGATTAATTCCTAAACCTTCTGATGTTTCAATTGTTGGGTTAAAATGGATTTTTAAAAATAAAACCGACAAAGATGGCAATATTATTCGCAATAAAGCTAGACTAGTTGTTAAAGGATATTCGCAACAAGAAGGAATAGACTATGAAGAAACATTTGCTCCCGTTGCAAGACTCGAAGCAGTTCGCATATTTTTAGCTTATGCAACTCACAAAGACTTTGATGTTTTTCAAATGGATGTTAAGTGTGCATTCTTAAATGGAGAGCTTGAAGAAACAATTTATGTTGAACAACCACCAGGATTTATAAATGAGGAACATCCTGATCATGTCTACATTCTAGACAAAGCAGTTTATGGGTTAAAACAAGCACCAAGAGCCTGGTACGCAACACTTATAAATTTCTTGAAACAATCTAAATTTAAACAAGGATCAGTTGACCCCACTTTGTTTGGCAAGAAAGTTGGGAATCATCTCATGCTTGTTCAAATTTATGTTGATGATATTATTTTTGGCTCAACTGACCCAGCATTGTCAATTGAATTTGAAAATCTAATGAAGAGTCAATTTGAAATGAGTATGATGGGAAAGATCAATAATTTTATTGGTTTGAATATAAGACAGAACAGGGATGGAATATTAATCAATCAAGAAAAATACACAAAGAACTTGCTTGAAAATTTTGGAATGACCAACAGCACAAAGCTGAGAGTACCAATGGCAGTAGGAACAAGACTAACTCCTTCATTAGATACCCCTGCTGTTGACTTAACACTTTATCGAAGCATGATAGGGTCTTTATTGTACTTAACTGCAAGCAGACCTGATATTATGTTTTCGGTATGTAATTGTGCTAGGTATCAAGCTAATCCCAGAGAACCTCATTTAACTGCAATGAAAAATATTTTTCGCTATCTTAAGGGGACAATTTCGTTAGGACTTTGGTATCCTTCGAAATCGGGATTCTTCATTCAAGCTTTTTCAGATTCTGATCTAGGAGGATGTACGGTGGATGTCAATTATTGGATGGGAAGTTGGTGAGTTGGCAATTGAAGAAGCAAACTTGTGTTGCTATATCAACTACTAAGGCTGAATACATTTTAGCTGCTGCTTGCACTTCGCAAATCATTTGGATTCAGAGTCAAATTCGTGATTATGCTATCAATATGAAAAAGATTCCCTTGTATTGTGATTCTCAAAGTGTAATTCGCATTTGTCATAATCCAGTACAACACTCAAAGACAAAACACATAGCACTTCGATATCATTTTATCAAAGATCATGTTGAAGATGGGAATATTGAAATTTATTTTGTTAAAACCACTGAACAACTTGTTGATATTTTTACTAAACCTCTTGATGAAAAATCATTTGTAAGAATTTTAGCAGGATTGGGGATGATCGATGTGAATTCAGTTTCAAAATCAACAATTCAAGAATGAAAGGTCCATTCAGCAGCTCTGAGTCGGAATCATTCAGAAGTTACTGTGCATTTAGAGGCTTTGCATGGCTTCGCATCCATACAACTGGTAACTAATGTTCAATTTTTTTTGAAAAACTTGAAAAATCAAAAATATTTTCTTTTGTGTAGTTTTCATTTTCAAAAATACAAAAATCCAAAAAGATTTTATTTTGTTATGTTTTTATTTTCGAAAATTCAAAAATCACAAAAAAAAATTTCTTGTTAACTTTGTTCTTTAAGTATTGTGTGTTTTTAGTCCAGTGCTTAATGCGAAGAGGTCATGCTTGTATGTTTCTATGGGAAGGTATCATTTCTTTCAACTTTGTACTAGTTAGGATGTCCCTAGAAGCATGCTGCAGCATGTTGACTTAAGCCTCGAATGACTCTATGTGTGAGAAACGAAAGCCTTAATGAAATTATCACATGAAAATTTCTTCCCAATAAGGCTTGTATTCGCATTAGTCGAAAGAGCTACCTTACTCTTCTCATATGAGTTAAGAGTTTTCTGTTTGGTCCACACATAACAGAGGTACATTCGATCTTATAACCAATCTTTTTCATCACAAAATTCTTCACACAAATCACACACAAAGATGTATGTCCGAGAGGTCTCTGATCAAAACCATCGAGACTTAGATATACAAAAATTATGTGTTTATGATCTGACATCATGAGTTCGTGATGAAAGTGAAACCCAAACATCTTACACCTTAAGGAATTGACGGGGAACATTGTTCAAGAAATTAACGAAACTTTTGTTTCAGTACCAAAGCTCGAAACTCCAAATCATATTCGATTCGCATGCGTGGTCTTGATCAAACATTCGAAACCCACGATGTTTGTTACCCAAAAAGATTCAGTACAACAATTTTTAATTGAATATGATTTATGTGTGAGTTTCATTCGCATATCCTAGTCATGATAAATATTTTCAAAAGCAGACTTGTTACTAACTACACTGGTCATACAAGTAATTTTAGTTACAATTTCTCACCTTATGTTAAGGTTGATATGTAATGGAATTTTAAACCAACCCAACACTCACTTTTCAAAAGACACCCTTTGATACTTATCAAAAAGTATTCGATTGTAATTCACGGGAACCTACACAAGCTGTTGATCACCTCTCTTGATGATTAACGAAGCAATCTTAGCCCGGGGTTTAACTGCCTTCGTGTCAAAATATATTTTTGACATCACAGAATTCCATTTTTTTTTACATTGCTTCTTATCTTATTTCTTGGATTCACACTGTACTCACGAAATCCTTGAGGTTCTGAGTAATACCAACTCAGGCTGATGATTTCAAACATCTGACATATGACTTCGCTTTTCATCCCAAAAGTGAAAGAGCCCAGCCTCCATGCGAAGGGTCATAACGGTTACAATTCCATAAAGGGAATATTGAAAGGCTGTGTGTCCGTGACGTATGGAATTCTGTCCGGTTTTCTAGGTGAGGTGACTGTTGCTTTTTGACGCATGGCTACCTTTTCGCAGTAATGGTCTGATTTTCAAGGTGCCACGTCGGATCTCATTAAATGCATCCCGATTCAAATTCAAATCGATTCGGGTTACCTATAAAAGGGGATTCAAGAGTGTTGTATACGGTTATGCGAACAAACACACTCACTCCTAAATTCTCTGATTCTTCATCTTCTTCAAACCCTAACAATGGCTGCTACTCAATCCAACACTGAAGAAGTTCTCTCA
Source organism: Lactuca serriola (assembly GCF_051521515.1). Lineage (NCBI taxonomy): Eukaryota > Viridiplantae > Streptophyta > Magnoliopsida > Asterales > Asteraceae > Lactuca > Lactuca serriola. The sequence goes on from NC_136412.1 coordinate 76,256,406, forward strand.
CAATCTCTCATGAAGATCCAAAGCACAAATTATCAAGTAGATCTGAATGTCTCATCCTACCCTGAAGCATTGAAAATGTTGATCTTTGCACTTAAAAGGTCACCATTGTCCACCACAATGTTCAGTTCTTTTCTGGTTCCAATGACATGGTTGTCCATGGCGGCATCATCTGCATCCTACAACTATGCCACTGATGTTATCACATTCAACATGATGAACAACAAGAGGGTTCGTCTCAACAAGAAGATGTTCATTGACTTCTTGAACATTCCCAATAACCCTCCGTTCTTTAAACCCATCAATTCCCAAATCATTTTCATGTTCAATGAGATGGGACATCAGCCATCTCTTGAAAAGACCAGTGACTTCAGGAAGTCCGGTTTTCCCTGCATGTGGAACTTTCTTTTTGGGATTGTTCTAAGGTGTTTAACAGGGAGGATTGTTGGACTCGACAGGGGTCGCATGGAAGTATATGAAATGGTGATGGGTCTCTACTATGATATTAATGTTGACTACGGAACTCAATTGTGGAAGGAGTTTGTCAAAAGTTTGGAAAACACAAATGCTGAGAAGGGTATTTCGTGTGCAAGGTACTGGAGCCTCATTCTTGAAAAGGTGTACACAAAAGAGGGTATCTAGGTTCCAGAAGGTGGAGAAGTTGTAGAATTTTCATTATATCAATTCCCAAAAGTTGTTGAAGATGATGAAAATATCTTCACCAATGTCGCTCGCATTTCGGATGCGATGCTTCGCAAAGTGCCCTCAACACATAAAGTTTTAATTAGATACTTGAAAACTTTTGATCTAGCTGTGCAAACTAGAGTGTTATTGGAAGTTACCGAAGAATCCTCCAAGAAGAAGAAGAAAACTCAAAAGGAAGCAAAAATTCAATCTTCCAAAGTTTCCCAAGCTGAAGAGGTTGAGAAAGAAGAGACTTCGACAAAACGACAAAGGAGATTATACCCTCAAAATCTGGGGTATTAAAGAAACTTTGCTCCTCTTCGCAGACAACGACTTCTTCTCCCAATATTCGCAAGACAGAAGTCAGTAGTAAGGGCTAATGTTTCGCGATGTTCCAGCTCCGGTTTCTCCTGGCTCAAAGTGCAAACGAGCTCAGGAGGTTGCGAAGCAGATCAAACAAACACTTCACAAGAAACGCAAGATGATCATTCGCAATGAATCCTTCGATGAAGAAATTGTTCCGTAGACTCCACCTGTTGCCATTGAGGTAACAGTTTCTATTCCACCTGTTTCTATTCCTCATACTTCGCAAATTTCTACCACAACATCTATTCCACTTGAAGTAGTCACTACCAAATCAGTTTCTGAGGAGGTAGCTACTTCCGATATGGTTGTCAACGTATCTGATACAGGGGCACCTATCACAAGTGTCGAAACCACCCTTCCTATCATCCTATCAGCTTCATTACCCATCTCTTCTGCGAATGTCTCTATTTCATTACCACCCTTTTCTCTTCCAACCACTACAATTACTACTTCATCAATTTTTGATCATCCTCTACAACATCCATTTACCAGCTTATTTCCATCACAATCACCCGAAACTCCTCAACCTTCGCAATCCATGTCCGATGATGAAACCGAATGAGGAGGTTTTGGAGGGACTTTTGAGGCCCTACATTTTGATTCAGAGGAGGAGGAGATACCTGATCATATGCTTATGTTAGGTAAGCAATTCAAAATCCTGAACCGAAAATTAAATGCCATTATTTAGTCACAAGCTGATTCTGGTTCAAAGTCAACAATGTCGGGATTTGAGGTGGAATATCTGATCAAAGAAGCTGAGAAGAGAATACTTGAAAAAGTAGACCAGTCAGACAAGAACAATGAGCTTCGCATTCAAGCTCAAGGAAAACCGTTTAATGGGGTTGTGATTGAGTTGAAAGCTGTTACAAAAGAACGTCATGTTCTTTTTGTACAGGATGTCAAGAAGGTCAGAGAGGATGCGAATTTTAAGGTGGAAGAATTAAAGAAGGAAATTGAGAAAGAGCTTCAAGACATTAATTCTCAACATTTGGCAGTTCAAAAGAAGGTTGATGTGGTTGCCACTGATCTTAAGAAACTTATCACTGATTCTCACTCTCTTGCTTCACTTATCGAAGCCAAACAAAAGGAGAATAAGGAGCAGTTTGAAAAACTTATTCAGTTGGTGACTGAGTTGAAAACATTGGTTTCGCAAACTACTCATCAAACAATTTTGACTCCAGAATTCTTGTCTCTCAAAGTCAATACTTTGGAGCAAGCTATTCAGAAAGCATTGGCCCCAATTGCGAACTTTACTTCTCTGTTGCCAAAGAATGCCCCACCTGCTTTCACAGGGGTGCAAGGGGAAGAGAGAAAAGGAAGTAAAGATGATGATGCGAAAACAGTGGGAAAGGTGATTTCTAATCAACTTAAAATCACTCTGCCAGTGTTCACAATGCCAATTTCCTCAACTGTAATGACCACAAGACCAATTACCAAAGGAATATCTATTGGTACAAAAGAAGGAGGAAGCTCAAGTGCGAAACCACAAATGGATGATGTGAGTAAAGGGAAAGGCATAGCATATGAAAAATCAAAGGAGGAAAAGAAAGCAGAAGCAGAGGCTGAGATGGAAAGGTTGAGGCAAGTTCAGAGTATCATGAGGCAAAGGGCAAGTGATCCACCAACGATGAACAAGGGTGATCCTGCAAAGCTATATTCGTATGAAACAATTGAATCAAAGGTGGTGGGGAGTGAAATGTATGAGTTTGAGAAAAAGACGAAGAGGAGCTATGACATCGCAAATTCGGACAAATTCCAATTGGATTTTCCGATCAATGAAATGTTGTTTATAACGGCTCAGTACAAGATAAGTGAGAAATTTGAAAATGCTGATGATTATATACACATGAAAATCAGATTTCATGTTGTTTTGGCGAAGAATCAAGATGAAGTCTGGTCCTTAATGAAGATTAAGAAGGCATTGTCAATCAAGAAGGATATGATGTTCGAGACCATGCTCCAAAATTTTAGATATTTTGTTGTTCGAGCAAATGACAAGCAGTATGATTTCACCATAGCCGAATTTCCCTTGATGAACTATAATGATCTTATTCAAGTTTCCCTTGGGAGACTACTTTGACCCAATCTGCATTGTCAAAGTATGCTGATGGAGAAATATGCCTTAAACCATTCGGCATGGTATTTGCAGGGAAAGATACGAAGGGGAAGCCCAAGAAGTTTTTGTTCAAAGTCTCAGAGATTGAAAGATATACTTCTTCGCAATATACGAATTTCATTATTCGTCTGAATAACTGCAAGAAGAACAACGAAGGAGACAAGAGAGAGCTTAAAAAGATTATTACATGGTATGCTGAAATACGAAAGACAATACACTCAGCTGTTCAGAGACTCACAAACTGAATAGTTTCGAATTTTTACAAAGGGGGAGAATGTAGAGTCTATGTGTTGTAAAAGTCGAAGTGTTTGTTTCTTTGTTTTTGCATGTTAGTTATTTTACTAAGTCTTCATTTGTGCGAAGCGTATTGTCTAGACTTAGTATATTTTTTTGTACACTCAGGTTGCCTATAAATAGGGATTGAGGTTAGAAGTAGAAAAAGCTTTTGATGAGTATTCATTCTGCTAAAACATTGTAATCAGTTCTTCATTAATATAAGATCGGATTAATATTTACTCTCTGTGTTCATACTTTTCATTCATTCAATCATGATTGCTTTCTAAATCTCGATAACAATTCTCTTCAGTTTACTTTTCAGTTAATATAGGTGCCAGATATATTTTTAGCACATATCATGAACATAAAAGTTATTGATACTTAAAGAAGACGAAAATTGTGTAAGAACCTGTTCGAGTAAGTATTTAGATCTTAGTGTATATGGCTATAGATTTCTATAAATCATGTTGGGAAGGTGAACTTCAGATTGTAACAATCCGTTTTAAAAATAAATTAATAAATGAATAGTAGATCTAAGTTTGGAATAATTTAGCAAGGCATTGGTTTTGGAGGTTAAATGATTTAATTTGGACTTGTGGGGTTAAAGTGTAATTTTCGGGTCACTTTGTAAATATTTCTGAAGGCGGGGGCTAGTTGGTAATTATTAGGACTTAAACTGAAAGGATTTTTAAATGCTGAGGGTTAAAGGGGAACTTATGGGGCTTGTATTCTAATGAATTGTTAAAGATATGTGATGAGACTAAAAAGTCTTTAAGATTGATTAGATTCTTAACAAGCAAACCAAGAATGTAAATCAAACAAGAACACAAAATGAACCAAACTGTTGTCGAATGATTAAGAAAGCCATAACCTCAGAAGAACTCTATAAAGAATTGCTACTGTAGAGGTGTGGTAGGGTTACAATATTGTTTGGAATGATAAAATCAACTGTTAACCTAATACTATGCATGCATGCACCATATATATAATAACCCTAATAATAAACGGTTGGACAGGCCCAAAACTGTATAATGGACTTATACTAACTGGCCCAAAGACGTAATCTAATTATCCCCAACGATCTCCCCATTTACGTCGTTTGGGGCAAGAGAGATTCACTAACGTGTCTTCTTGACAGTCTTGAAGAGTTTGGGAAACACAACAAGGAAAGTCCTACGAAACAGGATGTACCAGCGAATCATGTCATTAAAGTGTCTCTTTGCAGCATCATCGTTCAGGTTGCACTTGTTGATAATTTCCAAGACATGTTCCAGACAAGATGTAGAGAATAAATGCTTGCCAGGAAGAGCAAAAAGACATTGTTGAAAAATTCCAACAACTTCAGTCCTGTGCTGAAACATCACCGTCAAATGAGCCATATCAATTTTTCCCAAAGTCATTTCGCTTATGTCGCTGGATTTGCCGATTGGATTAACAATAGGCTTTTTCTTTAGATAATTATCATCAAACTTGACATAATAGGTCTCTTCTATTTTCTTGAATCGTTTGTTGAGAACCCTATACGCCTTGGAGGCTAGAGGATAACCCAGAAAGATACCTTCGTCTGCCTTCACATCGAACTTGTTTTGGTTATCTTTATAATTAAAGATGAAACACCTGGAATTGAAGACATGGAAAAACTTGATGTTAGTTTTGCTATTATTTAAAATTTCAAATGGAGTAAGAGTAAATCGCTTATTCAGGAAAGATCTATTCTGAGTGTAGCAAGCAGTGGTGATAGCATCAGCCTAGAAATACAAAGGTAAGCATGCGAAACTGAGCATGGTTCAAGCGGCTTCACACAAGGAATAGTTTCGTCTTTCAACTATGCCATTCTGTTGTGGAGTATAGGGAGGAGAGAATTTGTGAGTTACTCCCTTTTCAGATAAGAATTCTTCAAACTCGTTGTTTATGAATTCCAGTTCGTTGTCGCTTCTGATGTTGCGAACCAGCTTTTGCAACCGAACTTCCACTTGCTTTATAAAGATCTTTAACTTTGCAGCAACCTCTGATTTTTTTTAAGAAAATACACCAAAGTAAAATGTGAAGAATCATCAACAATTATTAGTATGTATTTACTACCACCAACACTCTCAATTACAGAAGGTCCACAAAGGTCGATGTGTAGAAGTTCAAGAGGTTCAATGATCTTCGTGTTTACACGAGTTGGATGACTTTTTTTGCTTTGTTTTCCCATTTTCCATGCAACACAAAGATGATCTTTGTCAATCTTTAATAGAAGAATCTCTCGCACATGATCACCAAGAACAAACTTGTTGATGTCTTTGAAGTTGAGGTGCGAAAGTCTTCTGTTTCATAGCTAGCTATCATCAATATTAGCTTTCGTTAGCAAGCATATAGCAAGCTTCCCTCTTATCGGGTTTAAGTTTAAGGGATACATTCCCCTTTTCGTTGTGACTTCAGTAGAACTGCTTTTGTTTTCTTCTTTATTATCTCAGATCCTTCGTCGTCAAAAGATACTTTCAGTCTAGTCCCTACAACTAATTGTGAAACACTAATCAGATTGTGTTGTATTCCTTCCACATAAGCCACCTTCCGTATTGAAAAATCTCCATTTGTGATCATCCCATAACCCTTTATCGTTCTAAAGGAATTATTTCCATATTTGACACATCCACCATCTTTAAGAGCCCGAAACTCTCTCAATTCTTCCTTTCTTCCTATCATGTGACATGAGCAACCACTATCAACGTACAATTCGTTGTCGAACTGATCGTCACGTATAACCTGCAAAAATTAAGCACATTTAGGAACCCAAAGTTTCTTGGGTCCTTGTGAGCCTTTTATAGAACAATGAAAAGTAATAGAATGATCAACCAAATACATTCGTTTTATTAAAGTGGTTTCGTCTTTCCTTTTAATGGTGAAAACCTTAATTTTGTTATTTGTTTTGTTTGAATCAGTTTGTTTTTCTTTAGGTTGATTCTTAACAAATTCTTTCTTATCCTTCCTAAGGTTAACAGTCGTCTTCTTTGTTGGAACTTTAGAATCTAAGACGAGCTTTCCCTTCCCCTTAACATCCTTGACAGGAGTTTTCTTTGATTGAGAATGAGGAAGATTGGGTTTTTCAGAGAACTTTTTAGGAACTGATGACATATGAGCGAAACTTCCTTTTTGTTTCTGTGAAGCACAGGAATGACAGTGTGAACACTGTGTGGGTTTCGCCTGTAAATGTGTTTTTCCTTTTTGACTGAAGGCCTTTTCTAGACGCACATAGTTGGAGTTTTGGGATTACCAAAACTGCTTCTTCTTATTGAGATTTTTCTGATATCTCCTATTTAGCTGATGTTTTTGCTCTGCAAGTTGTTTGGATGATTTATGAATATTCACATTCGATTTCGTTTTCCTTGCATCAGTTTCACTTCTTACTGATTGAGATTTGCCTGTATTTTTGGCTTCTCTTCGAACCCCCTTAGTACCACCTGTACTGCCTCTCTCGAAGCTTGATGGCTTGTTTATTGGTTCTGCAACGTAACAACCTTTTACTCTCTAATAGGTTCGTTCTAATAGTCCTACTGTTTCATCTGCATTATCGATTGGGGTAGACTAGAAATAATCATCACATCCATCGGCATTATCTTCGTCGACCAAGGCTGTTAGTTCAACTGTTTGACCCTTGGTAACTCCAGTGGCAGCGTACACTTGGTTTGGTATGGTTTGTAACTTTTGGTATACCACAACCATCTCTTTCATGACTTTGATCTGGTATTTAGACAGACAAGCGAACTCAATAGAGTTTTCAGATATAAGGACTTTCGTTGGTTCAGGTTCGGTCTTAACAAATTCAGAATAGTCAACCTCGTCCGCTACATATATTTCTCTCATGTCATTGTCCTCATCAAATTCATATGTATTTTCAGCATTGATCTTTTTATCTGAACTCAACATAGAAATCGATGAATCAAATTTTTGTATAGTTTTGGTCTTTATTTTCAATCTGTCATTTTCATCCAGTAAGTTTTTGAGCATGTCCTTGTGGTCTTTGGACTTAATAAATGACTCAATTTTGTCCAGTCCAATTCCGTAGGCTTCAGAGGTTTCTTTTGACGAGACAATTGATTCACAATTATAGCAATCAACATCTATTTCACCTTCCTTTAATTCAAGGAAAGGTAAAATCATTGTGTGAATCTTTTTGCCAATCTTACAATCTAAATGCAACTGAGTAATATTGAAATAAAGACGTTTAGCAATCAAGCAAAAAATATTCCTTTGTTTCAAAAACATTAAGTTGTCACGTTGCAAATGAATCAATTCGTCTCTTGCCCTAACCAACTCTAATTCCTTCTTCTCTATCCACATCATTCGCTCCTCATTCTTGGAAGTCACCCTGCTAATTTGATCAGTAAGGTTAGAGTTCATGAGGCGAGTTTGTTTTAGACTACTACTTAAACTAGAGAAGGTGAATTTTAAATCATTCAATTCTTTTTCATAGTTAGATACATGTATTTTAAGAGATTCAAGGATGGAATTTACCTTTTTGATCAACTGATCACACTCGTTGGTCTGCTCTTCGACTGGTTTCGCAGTAAAGCATTTGTCTTCCCTCTCCTTTGCTTCTTCGCACCCGCCACCCGTTGTGTAGCCTCTCATTTGTGATACACCAGCTGCCACCATTAAACATCTGCCAACACTCTCAGAACTTTCTTCCTTCGCAACAAATGCCCTGCCATGTGTAGGCTTGCGAACTTCTTCATCTTCCGAGTCAGTAGACCAAACCTCTACACCACCGAATTCATCATCAGCTACATTTTCCTACACAATAGAACATGCATATATTTGTCATTAGTTTTCTTCTTGTTAATCTCTTTCAGCTTACGCATGTGGTAAGCCTCCTCATCCTCTCCATCTTTCTTCTCATTTAGCTTTCCTAACATGCAATCCTTCACCAAATGATTCTGCCCGTGACAGTAGTCGCAATCATACCCAGAGTTACCAACTAAATTTCCTTCCTTCTTCTCTTCTTCCTTATGAGGAGTATTTGTATTCTCCTCCTTCGCATTCTGTGAGTTGTAACTCCCTTTCCAGTTTCGGTTTTTGGCAAATAGGAATTTCTTCCTTGTGAAATATTTGGGGTTAGATACCATCAGAGCATACTCTTCACTAGTCAAATCGCATTCAGAAAGATCTTACTCTGCTTCTTCTTCAACCACATTCTTACTCTTTGAGATAAGGGCCAAGGATCCAATGCCCGAGACAACTTTCGCTTCTTTTGTCACGACGTTTTCATGTGACTTGAGAATCCCCACAAGCTTTGCCAACGAGTAAGCCTTGAACTGTTCATGAGCTTAAACAGTTGAAACCACCACCATCCATTTGGGTCTTAGACCATTCATGAAAGTAACCTTTTGCTTGATCACTTCTCTACCAATTCCATGCTTAATCATCTTGCTGAGAAGACGGTTGTAATGGTTAAATGTTTGAACAAGACTTTCCTCTGGTTTTTGCTTGAAGTCACCAAACTCCGAGAGTAGAAGAGTTTGGATAGAATGCTTGGGATCTACATCAGTGGAATACAACTCCTTAAACCTTTCCCAGATCTCATTTGTAGTAGTACAAGAACTCACCAGACGAAAGGTATCAGATTGTAAAGCGAATATGATCATCATCATTGCTTTTATGTTGGTAATCAATTTGTCCTTCTCATATTGAGGGACTTCTTTTATGTCTATCATCAGCTGATTGTACTCTTTCTGTGTCTTAATGGTTCTATTGGTTCCGGAATGAACGAAAGGGCCCAATGTAATAGCCTCCCAGATCAAATATCCGTTATCCTCTGAGCCAAGAACATAGTGTTCAAAATGAAGAGTCCAGACTTCATATTCATGAGTATATAGAATCGGAATCCTTATGGTCGAGCCAATGCTGTTGGAGATGTTGATGGGATTTGTTTGAGACTCGCCGTGAGACATGATGACTTGATCTGCTTACCTGTCAAGAATCAGACTTGTAAAGATTGAGTTAGGATAAAATCAAAATTAAGGAGCAGCGTCAATAAAGTGATGACGGCTCCAATAGATTCGATAAAAGTAGAAACCCTAAAGATTTTCTTCAAACAGAAGAGATGCGTATGAATTACACAACCTCCTGCTCTGATACCAATTGATGAGGATAAAAAGTATTTAAGATCGATTAGATTCTTAACAAGAAAACCAAGAATGTAAATCAAACAAGAACACAAATGAATCAAACTGTTGTCGAATGATTAAAAAAGCCACAACCTCAGAAGAACTCTATTAAGAATTGCTACTATAGAGGTGTGGTAGGGTTACAATATTGTTTGGAATGATAAAATCAACTGTTAACCTAATATAGTGCATGCATGCGCCATATATATAATAACCCTAATAATAAATAGTCCCAAAACCGTATAATGGACTTATAGTAACTGGCCCAAAGATGCAATCTAATTATCCCCAACAATAGGTCTGTTTGGTAAATATTGTAATTAGTTTGAAAGAAAGAGAAGGAGGGACTGGAAGTGTCATTATGGAAAAATTTTGAAATGGACTCAACAGCTGCCACCTTATACCTCCTAGCCACCGGCCGCTGTCACCACCCATCTGGTCTGTTCTCTGACCAGCTAGCAGCCACCAAGCGACCACCTAAACTCCTTTCTTTTCGACCGGTTGAAAATCCTTGCAGTTATCGTCATTATCCGACGACCATGCCGTCGCACAACGCTGTTGTTGTTCCATTTCCAGTAACGATGAAGACCACTAAAGGGTGTCCTTCCCACTGCCGTTGCTGCTGTTGTTCGTGGTCACCACACCTCTAACCCATTTTTCATGTGGAAGCGTCGTCTCGATGAAGAAGAAGCCGTTATTTCCGCCGTATGGCTCGTTTCAGTTACTCCGCTAACCATTTTCCACCCTGAAGGGCTGTCGTGTTTGTGTGTGTGGTCTTTCTGTCGAGTAAGGTCATCAAGAACCACCATGGCAACCGGCCATGGTGGCTACTGCCATCCACACCGCCGTTGACCACTGCTGTTGCCATTTCGTGTGTTGTTGTCGCCGTCGTACGCCACCGGGAGGGTGGCTAGGTGGTTGCAAACAGAAGCATTAGTGGGTGTGTTTTTGTTGTTGGTGTGTTTGTTTGTATGGTGTTTTTTTGCCGGAAAATCGAGAAAAGCTACTACCATAACCGTGAGGTGGTGGCTACTACCATGTACCACTACCGGCCACCACAAGGGTGGCTATGTGTGTGTTTATCTTAGCGTGTGTGTGTTATTTGGGATTTTGGCATTATAAATTCTAATTAGTGACTAGTACATTCAAGAAAACTCATAACCACCACTGCGAGGTGGTGGCTACCGCCTTTTTGCCACCACCAGCTGCCATGTTGGGTAACGGTGTGATTTTACTTGTGTTTAGCTTGCTTTTGGATGCTTAGACATAATGGGACTAGAGCCATAACCACCACCATGAGGTTGTGGCTGCCGCCGTGAGCTGCCGTTGACCACCACTACCAGAGGTGGCAGTGGGTGGTGCCCGACTTCGGAAAACCCTAATTCACCTAATGAAACCCTAATGGGCCTAAGGACTTAGCTTATGGACCTAATTGGATTATGATGGGTTGGAAACACTAATTAGGGTTTAGAAAATCCTAAATGTGGATATATGGGCGTTACACTATCAGGATCCGCATTTTTAGATGACTGGGTTGGAATTTTGTATTAAGCCCAACCACATTATATGATTGACCCATTAGATTGATGGACTTAATGGATTAAGTCATTAATGGGTTATGTAAGAAACACTTAACCTTAATCGTCATTTTATGTGAAAACCCTAATCTTGCTTGGGCCTTAAGTTGGGCCTTTCTATTCGGTTTTGGTGATTGGGCTATTGATGGACCATCCAAGAATAATCATATAGGCTAAGAATATATGGATGAGCCTTAGGGTAAGGCCCATGTGAGGGTGTGGGCCTAATATGGAAAATTAGGCAATAGATGGGTCACAACTGGGCCTTGAGGATTATGAGAAGTTGGACCATTGGAATACCATGTGGTTGGACTGGACTAAATGGTTGGGCCTTAAGATAAGCCCAATTAGGGGTTTGGGACCAATTTGGAAAATTGGGCCATGTGTTGGGCTTTGGTACATAGTTTGACTTTTGGGCCTATGGATTGAGCCTTGGACTGAATAAAGCTAAGTTAGGGGTAAAGTAGTCTTTTTACCCCAAGCATGGACTTATGGTTATGTATTGGAACCCAATTATTAATTGGGTGTTGTTTTGATGTTGACAGTTCGGGTACCTGTCAACCAGCAGCTAGAGTTTTATCCGTTACGAGGTGAGTCTCCTCACCATACCAATGGGTCGAAGGCACCAAGGTCGGCCTATTTACCTAGTTGTAAAGATTCTCGCGGATATACTATCAATACAATATGTATTCATGTGAAGGCCATACGGGGGTTCCCTTGGCAAATAAGTTATATGTAGTATGCCAGTTGTCTTTGTGACTCTTATATGTAGTGGATATTTGCGAATGTGTTGTCAATATGTTATGTATTTATGTGAAGACCATGTATGGGTTCTAGTGGCCTATTTTATGCTATTTGGATTGATAATTGAATATATGATATGTCGTTATGACACTTGTATGGAAGTCCTCGGGGGTTCCCGTGGCAGTATATTAAGACCATTAGGAGGTTCATAAGGCAATCGGTATAAGTCCTTGGAGGGTTTTGATGGCTTCCTAGTATGTTTACTTTTTTAGATTGTGTGATATTACCATGATTAATGTAGACCGTGTGGAAGTTCCTGCGCTAATTAGCCAAGACCACATGGGGGTTCTAGTGGTGGCTATTAAAGACCACGTGGGGGTTTCCCGTGACACTTGGTGTAATACCTTGGAAGGTTTCCACGACATCCCTATATGTTTATATGCTTGTCTTATATTGTTTATGTAGCTTCCATAGTTAATATATATGATATGATTATGTGGTTTGTGTGGGGTATGCTCCGGGGAACTCACTAAGCTTCGTGCTTACGGTTTATAGTTTTGGGTTTAGGTATCATCGATTTAGAAATGAAGGGCTTGGATTGATCGTAGTTCACAGACCTATGATTTCCACAATAAATGATTTTGTGATGAACTCTGATAAATGTTTTAGTTAACGATGTTTTGGAATGTTTGAAACAAATGGTATCAATGTTTGGCTATATTAAAAATGAAATTTTTACCCTTGATCTTTAGGACGTTACACAGATCATAAGGGACGATGGCTATCTGCTCGCGGTCCATTGGATGGCACGACTTGATGTAACTCGGATCTTTGTTAAGAGGCTGATCGATTTGTTTTATCTGTTGTCTGCTTCAATAGCAGCCTCGATTTAATAATTGTTAAATTTATTAACAAGATCGTTAGAGTAGCCCCAGGACCTGCATCCCGGGAGCAGCCTCCGACGATCAAGTCAGTATCGATATGAAATGGGAGTCGAATGTTGGATTAGGTCTCTAAGCTTATAACTATAATTTGTATGTACTTGACCCGACAATAGCATGGTCCTTTTGGGTTGCCTTCACCATAGCCACTTGACTGGATGAATAATGGAGAAAAAGGTTAATTGTGATTTATTAATATATTATAAGAATAATATATTAATTGAAAATTATATTATTTAATTAGTATTGATTAGAAATTAATTTGGTGATCAAAAGAGACTAATTAAATTAAGGGGACCGGTATTGCAATTATCTAATAGTTGAAAAGTTGGGCTTGTGGATCCCTAAGAAGGGATGGACGGTTTCTTATGTGTAGCCCACATAGATTTCGTCCATATGATAGCTTCTGGAAGGATCTACTGGGCTGCTTAAGGCTTAAGCAGTTGCATTAGGGTTTTACCTGAAACCCTAGAAACTCAACTATATAAGGAACCCCCTGTACTCCTAAAATCGGCCACTAGCTTCCCTAAAGAATACGCTATCCGATTTTGAGCCTCCTAACCTCTCTCATATTCTTCCAACTTGCTACTTGGTGTTTGTGATCCATTTGAGGTGCAACATTTGAGGTACTAAGCTCTTAAAGGTCTAGATCTACAAGCTACAAGGAAAAAGTATTCTTCTAACTTAGTTTTATGTTACAAATTCCGAAAATTGTATGCTAGTTAGGGTTCATGCTTTGGATAATTTAATTTCCATGTATAAATTAAGCATAACATAGATCCGAAGCATTAGGGTTGCATGTACACCATATGGATGTTGTAGTGATCAAAATCCATCAGTGATATGAGAGCTTAGGCTCTTTTTCTATTGTATTTGAAGCCTTGCTTAATTGTTCAAAGCTGAAAAGAATCGATTTTTGCCTCTGACTGATGAACTCGAAGAGTCCATATTGGGACTCAACGAGTTGAGGCAACACGACGAGTCCCAAGCTTGACTTGACGAGTTGACTCGTCTGATTGCAAGATTTTTGGAATTTAAGCCTATATTAGATTTGGAAGATAATTGTCAAAATTCAGATAATTACAAGATTATATGATAAACTAATTATTTGTAAATTTTGAATTGTAATTATCTTGCCAAATAAAATTGGATAAGGTCAAATTTGGAAAATGGTAAATTTATTTGATTATTTTAATTATTTTTAAGTTTGATCTAGAAAGTTTTGAAATGTTTCAAAACTAGCCCTCAAGTTTTGGGATTTAAAATTTCATTAAAATGTTTTAATTTTGAAATATTAAATTCTAAACCCTAGTGTTTTAAAACTTTAACATACAACCGTTATACTATTATAATATTAAAATCTTAATACTTATATATATATATATATATATATATATATATATATATATATATATATATATATATATATATATATATATATATATAAGATGAGACAGTCTTATCGTTAATAGGCTTTATTCATGAAGATGATCTATAAAAGGGGTATAAGGAAACTACCTATAAAATGGCGGTTGAATGGGTGTCCACTCTCACCCACCGCTTCCTTGATTGGTGGAGGGTTGTTAGCCGAACGGGTAGGATAGGACAAATAATTCCTCATTAATAAGTATAATGATAAAGTAACTAAACGATTTTCATAAATTCTTAATCTTAGTTACTTTAGGAAACATGTGAAAATGATGTTATTCCATGAAAATTCACTTTGCACTTTGCCAAGTCGTTAGTGGGGCATATGTGGTTAACTGACACACTAACTTGGACTAACAAGGGTGGCAAATGGTAGCTAGATGTTTATCATAGATCAATAGAGCATGTGTGGTTAACTAACACATTGATTAGGTGATAAATGACATCAAGAGTACCGAGCACATTTTCATGGTTATTCACACCTTGTTTATGATCCTTGGTATCCCAGTCACAAACTTGAAGGGCATAATCAAGATTGAAACATGCCATTGAAAAGTTCAATGAATCTCAAAGAATCTAGGAATTTCAATTCATTTAAAATCTAATGTTCATTTTCATTTTTCATGGTGGAATTTGGTAAATCGACATTTTCATACCTTCAAATATTTTGCAATTGGATTATGACATCCCTTTTCCGAATTGTAGAATATTTTTTTGGATCATAGCCTTAATATTTCATTTGGGTGTTATATTACGGATTATTATCTAATCTAAACTTTTTTCTTTTTCAGATGTCAAGCTCAAACTCTTCCAACGCCAACTCCTCGAACCCACTTTCTCTTTGGGGCATTTGTAGGAGGGCTAAATTTGATGGATCCAACTTTAACGATTAGATTCGCAACATTCGCATGGCCCTAAGGTATAAGGACAAGGAATATATTCTTGGCAAAGAACTCGTCGAGATCAACGAAACTACTACTACTCCTGAAGAAATCACCGAGTATAGGGCTCGATGCAAGGAGGCGACAAAGGTGTCGTGCATCATGGTAGCCATTATGACTCCCGAGCTTCAAAAGTTCTACGAGGACTATTGGCCTTATGACATGCACCATGATTTGATGGAAAAGTACCATCAAAGTGCTCGTCAAGAGAGGTACAAGATAGTTGCCTTGCTAATAACAACCAAAATAAAGGATGGAGAGTCCATCACGACCTTCTCGCAAAGAATGCAAAGATATGTGGATCGTTTGCTCTAGTTGAATGTCAACTTCAATGAAGAGCAGGCCATTGATATTATCCTCAACTCTTTACCTCCTTGTTATAAACAGTTCAAGATGACTTATCATATAAACAAGGATAAGGTGATTTTTAGCAAACTTCAAGGGTTGTTAAGAACTACTGAAATCGGCTTCAAAGGCAAAGCTATCACATCAACTCCTACTTCTGCTGCCCCTGTCTTGGAAATTGGACAATGCAAGGGGAAGAATAGGAAAGCTCGTTCTAAGAGCCATAAGGGAAAGTTTCATGAGGGTTCTTCTTCAAGTGGAACCAAAGGTGGTTCTGTTGCTCCTTCGTCTAATCTGAAAGATGCAGAGTGCTTCTACTATCACGAGAAAGGGCATTGGAAATGAAGCTGCCCAAAGTATCTGAAAGATTTGAAGGATGTGAAGATAAAGCCCACCTTTGCATGTATTTACACTATTCAGTCTAATAACTCATCACATGCTAGTTCTTAGGTCCTTGAGACAGGGTGTGGTTTCCACATTTGTTTCGATTTGCAGGGTCTATAAGAAGTAGGGATGTGGAGCACAGGAAGATGAACTTAATCATGGGGAATAGGAGAGTGTCGCATGTCACTAAGATTGGAGTTTATTCTTTATTGCTTAGTAATGGGTTAGGATTAGATTTGAACAATTGTTGATATTCTTCAAAAATGATGAGAAACATTATTTATTTTCATGGTTTGTACAAACAAGGTTTTAGATTTTTTTGAATAATGAAATTGGTTCTATTAATGCTTTTTATAATGGTACTTTCTATTTTGAAGCATTTCCTTGTAATGGTATATAGGAAACTGTGATGATTGTAGAACTCTTAGGAAATAATGTGTTGCATATTGATTCATCCAATGGTTTAGACAAGGCATGTTTGTGGCATTGTCGTCTTGGACATGTAAACAAGAAGCAAATAGCCCAACTCTAAACATATGGAGTGTTGGAGTCATTTGACCTAAAGTCGGATGACACGTGCGAATCTTGTCTGCTTGGAAAGATGACTAAGTCACCTTTCAATGGTATTTGTGAAAGAGGTGAAGGATTATTAGATCTCATACACACCGATGTGTGTGGGCCCTTTAGATCCACTAAAAGGGATGCAAATCGCTTCTACATGACTTTTACCGAAGATTATAACAGATATAGGTATATCTACTTAATCAAGCATAAGTCATAAACTTTTGAAAAATTCAAAGAGTTTAAGAGAGAAATGAAGAATCAATTGGGCAGGAAGATAAAGATGTTCCGATCCGATCGAGGTGGTGAGTATCTTAGTATCAAGTTCCACGACTATCTTAAGGAATCTGGGATTGTTTCACAATTGACGCCGCCTAGAACACCGCAACTGAATGGTGTGGTTGAGAGGAGCAATCGAACCTTTTTGGACATGATTCGTTCCATGATGAGTCTAGCTTTGTTACTTATCTCATTTCGGGGGTATTCCTTAGAGACTGCCGCCCATATCCTTAATCTAGTCCCACCTAAGAAGGTTGCGAAAACACTTCACGAGATGTGGACAGGGAAGGTTCCCTCGTTGGCACATATCAAGGTTTAGGTTTTGCGAGGCTTTCGTAAGACGAGAGACTCACGACAAGCTTGAACCTTGTAGTGAGCGGTGTATTTTCATCGGCTATCCGTAGAAATCCTTTGGATATCTCTTCTATAGACCGAGTGATAATGTTGTCTTCGTTGCGAGGAGAGGGTTTTCCGAGAGAGAGAACTCATATGCCAAGAGGACAGTGGGAGTCAAATTGACCTTGAAGAGTTAAGAATCAAGTGATGAAGGAACATCAAACATTAGAGCTCAACCCGAAGAGGAAACCCCTGTTGAATCGATTGGCGAGTCCTTACCTCTTAGACGTTCCAGTAGAGTTAGTGTTCCACCCGTATTATATGGCTTCCATATAACTGCTGAGGGTGATACGTTTATTATTGATAGTACACTAACAAATATGGATGAACCTAACAACTACAAGGAAGCCATGGTAGGACTGGAGTATGCAAAATGGAAAGAGGCGATAGACAGTGAGATTCAGTCCATGTATGAGAATCAAGTTTGGAACTTGGTTGACAATGTACCAGGTTGTAATACGGTCGGGTGCAAGTGGATCTTCAAGAAGAAGACTGACATAGATGGGAAAGTGCATATATTCAAGGCACGATTGGTTGTGAAGGGCTTTACACAAACCCCTGGGGTTGACTATGGTGAGACGCACTAGTGGCCATGATCAAATCTATAAGGGTTATGCTAGCCATAGTTGTGTTTCATGAGTATGAAATATGACAGATGGACATCAAAACTACTTTCCTTAATGGAAAGTTGGCTAAAGATGTTTACATGAATCAGCCAAAGGGTTTTGTGGATGCAAAGTACCTGAATAGAGTGAGCAAGATTGAGAAATCCATCTATGGATTGAAACAAACATCTCGCAGATGGAATCTTTGTTTCAATGAGAAAGTCAAAGAGTTTGGTTTTTTGAGAAGCAATGATGATTCTTGTGTATATGTCAAAGCTAGTGGGAGTATAGTTAACTTCTTGGTATTGTATGTCGATGACATACTACTCGTAGGAAACAACTTCCCAACCTTGTAGGAGGTCAAGTCCTATTTTGGGAAGTGTGTCGTTATGAAGGACCTTGGAGAGGCTGCTTATATTCTAGGGATAAGGATATTGAGAAATAGGAGTAAGAGACTAATAGGACTTAGTCAAAGTACTTACTTGGATAAAGTGTTGAAACATTTTAGCATGTAGAAATCCAAGAAAGGGGAGCTACCAATCCAGAGCAATACCAAATTGAGTAAGACTCAAAGACCGAGTACCAATGTTGAGTTAGTAGAAATGAGTCGAGTACCATATGCTTCCGCCGCTGGCTCAATCATGTACGTTATGACGTGTACTCGCCTTGATGTGGCTTTTGCTTTGAGCATGTTCAACCGATATCAAGGGAACCCTGGTAGAGCTCACTGTATAGTGGTAAAGAACATTCTTAAGTATCTACGAAGGATGAAGGACTGGATCCTTGTACTTGGTGGAAGTGAAGACTTAAGAGTGACAGGGTATAGTGATGCTATTTTTTCGACCGACAGAGATAACTTCCGCTCTCAGTCAGGCTGGGTATTTACCCTGAATGAAGGAGCAGTGACTTGGAAAAGTTCCAAGCATGAAACTATAGCTGATTCAACATGTGAATCAGAGTATATAGCAGTGAGCGAATCATCGAAGGAGGCGATATGGTTGAAGAACTTCATCGGAGATCATCGAGTTTTACTAGCCATAAAGGAACCTATAGAGATTTTCTACAATAATGAAGGAATGGTTGCCTTGACCAAGGAACCAAGGGATCATGAAGATCCAAACACATCGACAGAAAATACCACTTC
Source organism: Lactuca serriola (assembly GCF_051521515.1). Classification (NCBI taxonomy): domain Eukaryota; kingdom Viridiplantae; phylum Streptophyta; class Magnoliopsida; order Asterales; family Asteraceae; genus Lactuca; species Lactuca serriola. The sequence goes on from NC_136412.1 coordinate 76,275,339, forward strand.
ATCAGACATCGGGTAGAAGAGGGACTCATCATAGTAAAGAGGGTATCGTTAGAGGAGAACCCAATAGATCCCCTCACAAAGGGTCTGAGCAGGGTTAAGCACTTACCACATTTAAGGAGCATTGGTCTGAAAGATGATATTAGTTTTAGTGATAAGATAGTTGTTTAGAAACTTTTAATAGATAAAATGTAATTGACATTTGATGATTGAATAAAGGAGTTTTAGTTATGAGTAAAGTTACTATCTTGTGTAAATTGTTTACTATTGTTTCAATTTTGCATGTTTTGCCTTCCAAAATAATAGCATTATTCGAATTATCCACAGTCGATCATACTTTGGAAGTTGGCTATGAGGTTAGTCTGTCATGAATTGGTTTGTAGATTGTCTAAGCGTTTAGACATAACAAAGGTTTGCTGAAACTTTCATGTGTGCTTTTGAAATAAGATTTGAGTATTGGATTAAACCAATGCTCATATGAATCACTTCATGGAATTTATCATAAGTGATTGTGTGACGATAATATCGTATAGTGTTTAAACCAAGATATATGAGTTGTTGTTTACAAGTTGGTTGTGCATTGATAGTGTGTAAACACATTAGTAACTTGATGTTATAAAACGTATTGTTGTGCACGATTTAGTAAGTAAATAGTACAAGCATATAATTCAAATTTTATCTGCTCCTTTTATCCTAAGAGGTTTAAAAGCGATATATTGGGGCCCTCAATGATTTTGTGTTGCCTTATATGCAGGGCCCGGTCAGGACTAAATTGATGTGTTCAATTAAGTTTTATGTCAAACAAATCAGAAATCGGGAAACTAACTAGTGGACAAGAGTATGATTTCATTTGATGTCTTTGTCCACCTGATATCTTGAGAACGGAGGACTACATGATCCCTTATCAAAAGGAGGCGTTATTGACTAGGTCAAAGTTCAACAACGGATTTTGAGAGGTACGATTGCTAATTGGATCTTGAAGTCATACTTGAAGTTATAGTTATTAGACTTATCCAAGTGGGAGACTATTGGATTAGGTGTCTAAGCACATAACTATAATTGGTATGTACTGGACCCGATAGTAGCATGGTTCTTTTGGGTTTCCTTCACCATAGCAACTTGACTGGATGAATAATGGAGAAAGAGGTTAATTGTGATTTATTAATATATTATAAGAATAATATATTAATTGAGGAATCATATTATTTAATTAGTATTGATTAGAAATTAATCTGGATATAATTTGGTGATCAAAAGAGACTAATTGAATTAAGGGGACTGGTATTGCAATTGTGTAATAGTTGAAAAGTTGGGCTTGTGGATCCCTAAGAAGGGATGGATGAAATCCTATGTGTATCCCACATAGATTTTGTCCATATGATAGCTTCAAGACGGATCTATTGGGCTGCTTAAGGCTTAAGCAGTTGCATTAGGGTTTTAGCTGAAACCCTAGAAGCTCAGCTGTATAAGGAAATCCATGAACTCCTAAAATTGGCCACTAGCTTCCCTAGAGAATACCCTAGCCGATTTTGAGCCTCCTAACCTCTCTCATATTCTTCCAACTTGCTACTTGGTGTTTGTGATCCATTTGATGTGCAACATTTGAAGCACTAAGCTCGTGAAGGTCAAGATCTAAAGGCTATAAGGAAAATGTATTCTTCTAACTTAGTTTTATGTTACAAATTCCGAAAATTGTATGCTAGTTAGGGTTCATGCTTTGGATAATTTAATTTGCATGTATAACTTTAGAATAACATAGATCTGAAGCATTATGGTTGCATGTACACCATATGAATGTTGTAGTGCTCAAAACCATCATCGAATACTTCGAGTGGAAGGATATCGATTGTATGTATGTAGAGAGAGAGAGAGAAATAGAGAGAGAGAGAGAGAGAGAGAGAGAAAGAGAAAGAGAGATAGAGAGAGAGAGAGAGAAAGAGAGAGAGAGAGAGAGAGTGTTTTGCGATTACTTTTGGATATGTATTAAAAGGTGTATATATAGTTGGGTATACCTTTTTCTTGGAGAGGAAGTTCAACAGCTGGCCATTAGAAGGTTGAGGTGACTGTTATACTTTTCGCTTTGGGAAGGATCAGTCAAGAACTACTGATGGCTGAACCATTAAAACGAACAAACCAGTGTAAAATGACTGAACCATGGTAAGATGAACGAACAATCATGAAACAACCGAACCATGATAAAACGACCAGACCATCATGAAATGTCCGAACCATTGTAAAACGACCAAACCATATGAAAAAGGCTCAACCATCGTGACATGCCCGAACAATTGCTAAATGGCCGAACCATCTCTAAAAGGCCGATGAGATGTACATATCAACAATATATATATATATATATATATATATATATATATATATATATATATATATATATATATATATATCCTCCCACATTTTGTTCCTACAATTTTGTAGGAGGATTTTTAGGAACAAAAGTAGGAAGATATTTAATTTCTCTCTCTCTCTCTCTCTCTGTGTGTGTGTATATATATATATATATATATATATATATATATATATATATAGTATTTTCCTTTCATTTTAGTTGTATTCTTTTATTATTCAATAATGAAACCCTAGCTATATTATGTTCATTAGTTTACAACTGTGCCCGTGTATTTAAGATATGTTACTCACAACCATGATAACATTAATCTGTCTTCTAGTTTGTCGATTAAAAAGGTTAAATACTTCTTGAACACAATAATAAATTAGTCTTTGGGGTTTTTGCAACAATTTTCATTTTGAATGGTCCTTGAATATTTCAATATTATTTTGGCCAAAGGTAGAAAAACACAATGTACTTTCAGGAATTTATTGCTTTAGCTACTAAACTATTTTGCCGTGATTATACTTATCTTTTTTTTTTACCATTTAAAAGAACTCTTTTCCGGGTTACGTTAGAAGGTCATACCGTACGTTCACCATTCTATCATTTTAGCCACTAACCTATTAATTATTTATGATTATCATAATAATAGTTTAATTACTAAATTGATCATTGGCGAAAGTAACTTACTTTTTTTATATATTTTCCTCTTATCGAAAACATTATTTGTATTATTTATATATTTACTCATTTCATGGATCATTGTGTGACGACTCACGTGAGATTCCATCCATGTCACGAAAAATATCTCGTAGTAGCTACTGAAATTGTCATTTTGGACGTGGAGACAGAAGCAATCTGAAATTTGTTACATGCTCTTTTCTACTTGTTTATCCTTGCATGTTTTTATTTTTTTATGGTTAGAAAGAGCAAAATACTTCCATTGATTTGTTTATTATAATATCCTAGTTTCATTTCTTCATTTACAACATTGTACTTCGAAAAATCTATAAAATGGTTTTCACAGCTACATTTGGATAGAGTTTTCAAAGTATAATGTTCCAATAGGAAAAAGATGGAGTACAATGTTATAATTGGGTTGTACTTCAAAGTGTTAGATTATATATGTGTAGTATAGGGGTTTATATAGTTCCTGATGTACCCTTTTATCTAATTTCCTACTTAGGTACTCCTTTGCATATAAATTGATGCTTAACCTCACCATCGATTACAAGAAATATATTCTATAAATCCAATTTCTTCACAAAACCGTGCAATGCCTTCTTTCGAAGTACAACAACTTAATAAAAAAAGAACTGAAAGTATAATGTTGTAATAAAAAGAATATAAGAAAGTTCTATAATACACAAATGAATAAAAGTGAGTTTTCATTTTCTTCATTTTAGATCAATGGTGATATTGGGTGGGATTTTACATTTCTAGGGGCACATCAAACCGATTCATTTGGTTTTGTAGGATCCGAAAGGTGAATATTTGGTGTTTGTTAGTGAGGACTGGGTCAGATTTTGGTCCCTTATGATAGGAAATGAAGGGGGTTGCATACACGTCCTTCTATCTAATAGGAACAAGTTCCATTGTTATGCTTTTCATCCTAGTAATACTTTCTTATTAGTCATCAACTGTTACTAAGTCATCTTACAACCTCTTAAGTCATATTATAAAAAAGCAAATACTAATTTAATGATATTATTTTTGTGCTCATTTTTAACATATTAATTGTCAAGCAAGATAACCAAAATTATCTGTAACCTTATACTTCTATTGTTGAACCACTTAAAGTGTGATTACTTTGCAAGACCCACTTTTCAGGTATGAATTATCCTTTAGGATTAAATTTTTTGAGTTTAGTTGAGTTAGGGTTCTTAAGAAACTGTAGTGCAAATGTGGTGCATGTTGCAACGTTACCAGGTCAAAAAAGTAGCAGCGTAGTCAAGTGTGGACCACGAAGTGGTGGTGGCTAGACTCAAAACCCTAGGTCTTAGACAAGCATGTAAAAATCGTTCGACGGCAGCTCGATGGTTGACAGGTGTTAAGGGATTAATCGGTCTTGGCGGGGATTAATCGGGGACTATAGATTATTAATAAAATTTTAATATATTTTAAGAAAAACAAGTACATGAAAATTAGAAAATAAGAAAGTTTGTAATTTGAAAATTTTAAAATACAAAAATATGAACATTTTGGTATAATATTTGAAATTTTGAAATTTTGAAAAATTTTGGAGTAAAAAAAAAGTTGATTCTTTGAAAAAAAATTTGAACTTTTTTGACATTTTTTTTCGACTTTTTTTCGACTTTTTTGATTTTTGTTAACCGATTAATCCCGCCAAGACCGATTAATCCCGCCAAACCCGATTAATCATAAATTTCCGATTAATACCCTAATCCTCGACGATTGGAGAACGCCAAACGATTAATCCCGATTTCTGCAACCATGGTCTTAGACCTTGGGCCCTATCTATACTTCACTAAATCCTAAGGTTTATCTCCATCAACCTCTGCGCTCTCAGAAATAGAAACCATATCTTGTCTAAGCCTTTCCGCTCTTCATTCCATAAGTTATTGAAATTTTTGGAACTTTGGAAGGGGGATCCAACTCCCTTGGAGCTTGTGGTGTGTTTTTGTGGTGGTGATTATCCAGTATTAGCTTCTTCTAGACCATTATAAGTCTTCAAGACTCAACCTTTATACTTATTACTCTTTAGATCTTGAGATTTAAGCTTGTTTTGCCTATTTTTATGGATTATGGATGGAGTTTGGTAAACTCCAGAATAAAGGTGGCAACATTATTTTCCCTTAAGGTCACATAAGTATTTTGTGTCATGGATCTAGTCTTTAATCTCTATATGGTGCCACGCATGGGATGATGACCATATTTTTACCATTTTTTATGTAGAATGGTGTGAGACATGCATAAGATATGTTTGTGCATAAAGTTACAATTTTTATGGGTTATATGTATTAAAGCCATCTGGAAAGTATAGGTCATTGACTTAACAAAATAAGTGCTTAATAAGTTTAGTGTCCTACTAGAGGAACCATGACACGACCAAGGACTGGCCATGATGTGGTTATCAAGTGAGTCATGTGACTCTTTTGTTGTGGCTAGACTGTGATGCGACTAAAACCTAGGTCGTGGCAAGGTAGCTGTTATTTGTTAACATTTGACCGTTGACTTTTTGACCAACTTGACTTTTGGTCAACTTTGGTGAAAATGATTCTTAGATCATTAATTAAGGGGTAAAATAATATTTTACCCTTAGATCCGGGTAAGAAAATAAAGACTCATTTATAATGGAAAACTAAGTATTGTACCTTAATCATAGAATTAGGGTCACTTTATCCTGTAGTGGATCGAGGGTGTATCAGTGCCACTAAGCTCGTAGTGTGGATTTACCTTACCAATCATTCATGTGAGTTCTTAAAAGCTTCCTTCTTATATATACTATGCGTAACCACAAGCAACCTCTCGGAGGAACGATATAATCATATAATCTAATCACAAATTTGAGGAACGATACGATCATATATAATTTGTGGATCATGATTAGAAGGAACAATACGATTTTCAATTATATATGTATGCATAAAAGTAGTGATTACCAAACACTTAAGTAGGGAAAATTTGAGTAATCTTCAGGAACAATTACTTATAGGTGTGCAAGATGGTATGAGCACGTACCATCAGAAGCATATGATAGGTAATTAGATTTGGAGGAGTCATGAATGGGCCCGAAGTACTAGTGTGAGGTGTTATATTCTGAAATACTAATGATATATACAGTAGTATGTGCTCAATCCTAGTGCAAGTTGCGCCTTTGTGTTCTACTATGGTTAACACTAGAGGTAGGCTTATGACTGGACCAGGGGAAACAAGGGTCTTAAGACTCCGAATTGTACGGAAGTGATTATCAGCGAGGTTAGGGAGGTAGTTAAATAGATGCTTTCTGAGTTGTTCACTCATATCATCACCGAGTTGTTGGAGACTACAATTCAAATGTTTTTTGAGTCTACTAAGGGACTAGGGTTAGGACATGTTCGAGGGTCAAGCTGTCTATATTTCTTTTCATCTCATTCACCATAGTTCGCGGGGTGAAAGGAACCTGTTACTAGCTTTTTAGGATGCTTTTCACACCAAGGTTCAATATGTTACGAGCCTTTTGAGACATGCGGTAAAGGATTGGTGGAAAATGGTTTTCAATGTTCGTTTACCTTAGGGGATCAAATATATTGTTGGATTAGGTGTCTAAGCAATTAACTAAATTATTATAAACTTAAATTATTAGCAAAGTCTTTTTTTGGGTTGCCCTCAAACCTAGTAAGAGACTGGAATGCTATTTGGAGAGAGAGACTGATTTCTTAATTTATTATATGATTAATAAATTAATTAGAAATCAAAATAAATAATTTATTAATATGTTTTGAGAAAATATAGCAATTCTAAATTATATTGTTTAATTATAAATTAATTATAAATTATATTGTTTAATTATAAATTAATCAGAAATTAATTGGAATAATTAAAAGTGGATGGAGTAAAGATGACAATGTTCAAAAGATTGAGCATTAACCAATTCTAGAAACTCCCAAAGGATGGACGGTTCTAGGATGGGATTCTAGATGGTTTCTAGAGCTTTTCTTGGGCTCTAAGGTAACTTAACAGGAAAACAAAAGGGATAAGGTTTATCCAAGGAAACCTCTTCTATCCAAGCCTATCTAGTCACATTTATAAACCCTTCATGGGTCTCATATTTTAGGCACTCTCATTCACCAAAGGAATTCTAAAAATTACCTCCTCTCCCCTCTCTCTTCAATAAGCCTCCAACTACTAGGGTTTGAGTGTAGCCCTTAGAGGCATGAGATTTCTGGTGCTAGCTTTCTGAAGTTCTATAAAGAAGGATCTCTAGTTTGTTAACAATAATAAAATAAAAGGTATGTTTTCTAATATCCATTATCCTAAATCAAAAATAGAAATGTACTCTTGGGTTCTTGAATTCAAATTGTTGTTTGCAAATCATAGTGAGAACATAGATTCTTTAGGGTGTATGCGAACTTAGGGTTTTATGTTTTTTCCGCCAGAAATATGATTTTTTGTTATCTATAAAAGCCATCAGTGGTATCAGAGTGTATGTTCTCTGTGATCTTTCATAAAGTTGAATAAGAATAAAAACCCTTTTGATGTTTTTCGAGTTGGGCAAGGGTTTTAGAAACCCTAGCCTCCTTCTTTATTTCTCGAAATTGCTAGGGTTTACCTGTTTTTGATAATTATTAGTTTTAAATGCCTTGAAATTAGAGAATTACGATTTTGGTAAATCCCAAACCTTAATTTTGAAATTAGAGGGTAATGGATTAGGATTAAAATTTATTTGATTAATTGTTTAATAGTAAACAAATTGTTTAATCCTTATTGGTTTAATTTAAATTGAATTAATATGTATTAATTTAGAATTTGTAATTAAACTTAGTATTTTTGAAATTTATTTAAAATACACCTTATATATATATATATATATATATATATATATATATATATATATATATATATGTATAATATTAAAAGTTAATTACTATATGTATAAACCTAAGTCAGTCGGATCTGTAATATGCCTCATTCACAAAGGTGAACTATAAGAGGGGTATAAGGAAACTGTCTATAAAATGTTAGTTGAATGAGTATCCACTCTCATCCACCACTTCCTTGTTTGGTGGAGGGTCGTTAGCAGAACGGATCAGATAGGACATTAACTTCATTAAAAGTAAAATGAAATTAAAGTAAGTAAAACACCTTTTATAAAATAGAACTATTAGTTACTTTAGGAAAAAATGGAAAAGTATGTTAATCCATAAAATAGCACACTATACTTTATTGTAGTTAGTGGAGCGTGTGTGGTTAACCAGCAAACTAGTGGTGAATGTAAAGAGTAATAATGGGCATCTCAAAAATTATCATTCAGTAATGGAGCATGTGTTGTTAAATGATACATTAATATGACATGATAAATGACATCGAGAGTACCAAGCATATTTATATGGTTATTCACATCTTGTTTGTAATCCTCGGTATCCCAGTCACAAATATTAGAGCATAATTTGAGATTAAACATGCCATTAATAGATTCAATGAATCTCAAAAGATCTAGCAATTTCATTTTCATTGAAATTGGTAAATTGCTTTTAGCTACCTTTATAAATTCGCAATAAAATTACGACATCCCTTTTCTTAGTTGTGAATTGTTATTGTAGATTCTATCCTTAAATGTTTATTATGGGTTAAATATTAAGGATTATTGTCATCTATCTAAAAATAGTATCCTTCTTTATAGATTTCTACTCCAACTGATGTTTCTGCTCTATCTTCGTCTACCCACCACTCGGGTTTCTCCCTACTCTCTATCGTTTCCAATGTGACCTTTGATGGCACCAAATATGATGATTGGATGTGCAATATCAATATGGATCTTTGATTCGAGGGCAAAGAGTATTTCCTTAAAGAAAAACTTGTTAAAATCAATGAATCCACTACTACTCCCGAACCACTAGCCTCCTACAATAAACACTACGATGATGCAACAAAATTTGCTTGCATCATGGTCACTACAATGATCACCAAATTGCAAAGGTTCTATGAGGACTATTAGCCATATAAGATAAACATTGACCATGTGGAAAAGTACCACAAGAGAGCTCGTCAAGAGAAATATGAAGTAGTCAAAGCTCACGTGGCTTGTAAGATGAAAGAGGGAGAGTCTGTGTGCAACTACCTACAGAGAATGCAAAGGTAAGTGGAATGCCTTGTTAAGATCAATGTGCAGTTCGACAAGGATTTAGCCATTGACATGGTCTTGAACTCCTTGCCAAGTTGTTATGATATGTTCATTTTGGCCTATCATATGAACAACACATAAACCACATTGGCCCAATTCCATAACTTGCAACATATTGCTGAGTCGGGAATGAAGGGAAAGAATGAAGTCCATACTACTACTAGTGCTCCCGTTCTCGCCATTAGGAAACGAAAAGGGAAGAAGAGAAAGGCTGCTCTTAAAGCTAACATGAAGAATAAAGCCCATGCAGGGTCATCTAGCAATAGACCACAAGCAAGGCCCTACTCATACATTCCCACTGTTAGTGACCCCAAAGAGTCGACTTGTTACTATTGCAATGACAAGGGCCATTGGAAGAGAAGCTGCCCCAAGTACTTGCAAGAAATCAAGGATGGCAAGGCGAAGCCATCGTCAACAAGTATATACACTATTCAAACTAATAACTCAACATCTACTCATTCTTGGGTCCTTGATACAGGATGTAGTTTTCATATTTGTTTTGAATTGTAAGGGCTAAAAGAAAGTGAAGAGATTGAGCATGGGAGGATGAATCTGATCATGGGAAATCGGTGATCTTCTCCTGTTACCAAGATTGGGACGTATCATCTAGTGCTTAGTAGTGATGTTAGTTTAGATTTGATAGATTATTTGTATCTGTCAGAAATGACACGAAACATTATCTCATTTCATGCATTGTTCAGAAAAGGTTTTCATTACGCATTTAATGATTTCACTGGCTCACTTTTTGTTTATAAAAATGGAATTTTTACATTTGAAGCCTTACCTTGTAATGGTGTGTATGAAACAGTGGATTGTGTTGATAGCTTAGGCAATAGTGTATTTCACATTTATTCATCTAATGGTTTAGATAAGGCATGTTTGTGGCATTGTCGCTTTGGGTACATTAACAAGAAATGCATCGCCCAACTCCAAAAGGATGGGGTGTTGAAATCATTTGACCTAAGGGAAAATGATGAATGCGAATCTTGTATAGAGGAGGAGAGTATCTTAGTATCGATTTCCATGACTACCTCAAGGAATATGGAATAGTTTCACAACCAACTCCTCGTAGAAGACCACAACATAATGGTGTGGCTGATAGGCGCAATCGGACCTTTTTGAAAATGGTTCGTTCCATGATGAGTCGAGCCACTCTTACCATTTCCTTATAGGGGTATGTCTTAAATACAATCTGAAAGACCCACACTTTCATAAATTCTACATTATTACTTCAAAAGATGCTACATGCATATTCACAAATAATATTTTACATTGATAACTTGTTTACAAACGATTGGATACAAACCGACTAAGTTTTAATATTTTACATAACTATCCACAATATTGTAATTTTATACAAACATAAACCGAAATACAAAAGTACTATTACAAACTATTCTAAATCTTCAACCAGTATACTACCATACTACTTATTTATTTCCTGCAATTGTTAAACATTGAGAGGGGTAAGCGGTGAAGCTTAGTGAGTTCAATAATAGATACAATATAACGTTATGCCATATATATACATCAATATGGCAGAAGCAAAGAGGAACAACAAAGGCATATGATAAATCATGTGACAAGCTTTTCATATCAATCAATGACCCGATTCAAAGATATACAGTCATTGAGATATAACAATTTCAATACTTGATAAACATCAATAATGCTTCGGCCCTAATGGAACTGAAGACAAACAATTTCTGATTAACATTAAGGTAGATTTCAGGTTTTCACGCCCTGTCTAACCTTCTGCCAATACCATAGAATATAAGTTATTCTCTTACGAGACATGCTCTACATGGCCAGAGGCTACATACCAGTACCACCGTGAATCTAAGTCCTTTCACTGATCACATGGTCAAAGGTATAACTTTGCTATCAAAATAGCAGAAATAATAACAACAGAAAAGCATAAAGCACATATAACACATAACATACAATTGTTCCTATATATTGAACTCACTGTGCTGTAATCGAAAGTTGCGATAGAATTCTGCATTTTGATGAAATTACACCATCCTCAGGCCTATAAAACCTTCAATTATACCCCAGGAGTTCATATTTCAGATTTCATAAGCAATTACTCAACTAATCTCAAGTTATGTTGTTTCCAATTTAGAAATTTTAGTTTTTGTTCTTTGTATAGTTGTCACTTGCAGACCTGTTTTACCCTTCTTAAATATCAAAATAACTAAGAAATTCTAAATATTAACAAACTAGACTCTTATATCTTTCTAGTTCCACTGACCTCACATTTTTATGATTTTTCTATAATTTACTATGAATTTTACAACACAACATCCCAAAGCTGTCAAAATGTCCCAAAGCTGTCAAAATTCAGCCTTACTGCACTGAACATATAGCTGTTTTCACCCATCTTAAGTCCGGAATTAGATTTTGGTTTTAAAACAAAAATCAAAGTACACATTATCATCTTTCCAGGGATATAGAGCATATATCCATACGATTTTTCTATAATTTTTGGTGATTTTTACAACAAAACAGGACAATTATACCCTTTATGATTTCATTTTACCCTTTACATGATCAAACCTCATGATCAATATCATTAAGTTCTTGTTTTACAATGATAACACTGAATATTTTAGTAATTCATGCTAATTAAAGTATAAACCATGAGTTTCATTACTAATTTTCACTAATTACTCTTAAACCATGAATAAATCTCAAGTTTACATGTAGTTACTCGATTTCCATTTAAGATTCTAGGTTAAAAACATAAACTCATACCTAATTTCATGAAATCAATGGTAAAACCACTTTGATTAAACCCTAATCTCTTAATAACTTACTAATTACAAGGGTTAATCCAAAAATTAAGAGTTCATACATTGATTACTAGACTTGATATTTCAAGAACACTCAAAATCTTGATTTAATCTTCAAAAGTTGTACACGATTGATCATGTAACAACCGAAAAATACAACCAATTTTAAATTTTTCAAAAACATCTCGATTCCATTAAATCTTTACAAAAAGGTTTTCAATACAAAACATTTAACGTGTTCCCAGAATAACAATACTAAAAAATCATGAGGAGCGGTACGATCACGCCTTCGCCTTGCCACGATCTCCTGAAGAACCTGAAAAACATTTAAACCACAACTGTAAGCCCGAAAGCTTAGTGAGTTACCCCCAAAATACCAACCACAAATACCATACACGCATAACATGCCATAACATATCCGATCACAGAACAGCCATGCACTTCGGGTCTACTGTGTGACTGGTCCGCCGCACCGGCCTACAGTCCACCTGGTCCACCCTCTAAGTCTATCCACATACATCGAGTCTGCAGTGTGATTGGTCCGCCCGTTCCCGGGCCTTCAATCCACCTGGTCCACTCTCTGAGTCTACAGTATAACTGGTCCGCCCGCATCGGGCCTTCAGTCTATTTGGTCCACTCTCCGAGCCTTCGGCACGTCTGGTCCACCCTTCCTGGGCCTACAGCCTATCCGGTCTGCTCGCTGGGCCATCAGGACAACCGGTCCGCCCTGGGTATCTTGGCCTACAGCACACAGCAGGACCCGCCTAAACCCAACTCCAGTCCAAACAACCATGTGCACATATACATACAATCATATAACAATTCACAGTCAACAAGCAGATCAAACAGATCACATAGCATATCATCATCCTAACCAGGATTCCGACCTAACAGGTCACTAGCATAGCATCTCCCTATCTCTCAGGATACTGATCTCAATCAGGTCTCTAACATATACCACCCTAGCTCTCAGGATGCAAACATATCACAACAACAACATAACAACTACTCGGATCTCAATTCGATAAGGGTCGGCCTTGGTGCCGTAGACCCTGTTGATATAGTGAGGATAACTCACCTCGAAACAGCCGACTGAACAAATAACCCAAGCTGCTCCGATCACTGATACGACCTCCACCACTGGACAACCACCAATGCACTGAACTCAAAACAATAATCAACAATTACCAAAATGCCCCTGGAAACCACTGTTAACCCTTGGTCAAAGACAAGGCCAAAGTCAACCCCTGACTGACTCTACTCGCCGAGTTAACCCGATGACTCGCCGAGTCCCCATACTCAGAACTTCCCTCAATCCGCGACCTAACTCGCCGAGTCACCCCGAGACTCGCCGAGTCCAACAACTCTGAGTCCACTCGCCCACAACTCACCGAATCATTCCTTGACTCGCCGATTCTCGACTCAACCAGGAAATATTAGAACTCTTCGACAAGACCTGCCGAGTCCAAGAACAGACTCGCCGAGTCTAAGGCTATCTTCAACCTACTCGCCGAGTTGTTCATACAACTCGCCGAGTTCCAGGCCATCTTCAAGCAACTCGTCGAGTACACCCATGTGACTCGCCGAGTACTACCGGTCTGAATCCATTCAGAAGCATTGCAGGCCATGCAATTGCTCCAAAACATAGATCTAGCCTCCTACAACTCATCCATCACGTAAAGTGGCAAACTTTACGTGAATCCAAAGAGATCTATGCATTTTGCACATTAGGGCTAAGGTTTGGGACATGAGAGCTTCATCCAACACTCAACACAGGGACTTTCATGCATTCCAATTCCTCTCCATTCCAGATCTCAGGTAGCAACCTCAGATCTAACCTCTAAACTCCAAAACACCAAAAGATATGATCTCAACACCCCCAAAATGAAGAATCTAGACAATAGCAGTTCAAACAATGGAAAGATACCTCAAAAGGAAGCTCCAAGAGAAGATTATCCCGAATCCTTGCAAAGCCCTTTGATCCAAGCCTCTTCTTTTTTAGAATCTCTTCAACAACCACCTCTCCAAGCTCCAATTTGCTCAACAATGGTGCTTCTCCACAATTTTAGGGTTTCTGGAACTCAAGGGGGGGATAAAGAGGCTGGGAGGAAAACATAATGTTCTTTATATAGGGCCCAACCCCGAGAATTAGGGTTTTCTCCACTCAGCGCCTACTCGCCGAGTCCACCTCATTGACTCGCCAAGTCGGCTAGTTAACATGCGACCAAATCGAGACTCTACTCGCCGAGTCCATCCATGGACTCGCCGAGTCACTCTTTCCCAATTTACTCTTTTAGCCCTTCCACTCTACTCTTGATATTTTGGGATGTTACAATTCTCCCCCACTTAAATTAGGCTTCGTCCTTGAAGCCTACAACACTTCAATCCCAAAGATACTCCCACAACGCACCACCTGGCCTTAACCGGGCCAAATCCCTCAAGGAATACCCATCGAAACTCAACACACTCTCTCTTCCCTTACGGTGTCCTGACCACCGTCTCGAGCCGGGCACCGGCTGTACCCTCTGATAATCACACTCAACAACCGAGAATTACCCATGAAGCATCACTGCCCCAAATCCCAACAATCACTCGACCCATAAGGCTAGAAAGCCATGAACCATCGGATTCCCGATCTGAATCCCACTCTATCCATTCCATGATGACGGAAAGACCCATTCTCAATCTCAGAGAAACTCCCACAAGTTCTCCTCTTGCAATCACATATACATGCTGAACTTTCTCCAGCACCCTCAGGTTGGGAAAACCTGATACACTGATGATATCCTCCAACATCCCCCAGGATGAACCTCTAATACATATCTAATACCCTGATCAGGCTCACACTGAGAGCCCAAGACTCTCTCCCTGCATCCCTTCCGAATCTCTTGGCTCTACATCTGCGGAATTCCTCCGCAACCTCAGCAGACATCCCAAACCGGATGAGCTTCTAATCCACTGCCGCAAACACGCTGCTCAAAAACCATACTCGAATTACTCTAATCATAACTCTGCTTTTCTGCTTTCACTTCCGTGAACTTGCACTCCCTCTTGGGGTTACGCACCTCTCTCACTTCCTTTTCCAAGGAATCCACTTGGCCATATTGCCACTCCAACAAGTGTCACGGTGCTCGCCCAACGCTACACCACCCTTTTTAGCGTATCCGCTATCCATCCAACACACATACTCTGACTCTCATCGCAGGGACTCTCAAGCCCCTGCACTATCTCCACTAATCAAGATCACTACCCGGGGACAGACCTTCTAAATGCAATCACACTGCAACATACCCAATCCATATCCTCAACTGATCCAACATTACCTGCAGAGTCTTCAGCATGACTGGACCGCCTCACCAGGCCTTCAGCCCATCTGGACCACTCTCAGAACCTTCAGCCAATCTGGACCGCTCTCAGTGCCTTCAGTTTGGCTGGACCGTTCTCCGAGCCTTCGGCCTGACAGGTACGCCTACCGACCTTCAGTCTATCCGGACCGCTCAACTAGCATTAAACATTCCAGGCTATCCCCCCAGAAATCCTCCCATGCATACCGTTCTAGCCCTCTAGGGGTTCCGAACTCTAACTCCATCATACATAATCGATCCCGGCCTGCTCCCAGGCCCTCCACAGTCAAATGCCCAAGGTCTGCATCCCGCCCCGCATGCCCGACACTTACTCCTATCAGCCTATACTCTGGGCTGACAGAACACTTGCTGAATCCCAACAGCTAAGCACTCCCAAATACTTATCGATCTCCCGGAGAATTCTCCAATTCTCCCCCACTTAGGCACTAACTATCAACCACCGGTCGCCATCACCGACCTCCCAGAACAACTCTTGTACAAAGAAAACACTTACACGCGGACTGCTTCTCATAAGCATAAACAACCTCAACGAGATCTCACATCAACACCGATCGACCTGCTCAAAAGAAACTCTATCTGCATCTAACCACTCCTCAGAAAGCAGATGCTACCCGGCCTGCAACCCAATACCGAGTTTCCACTAATAACCCTCATGAATGATAACCAACGGAATTCCCAAAACAATAACCCATAACCAAAACCACAAACCCGCAAAATAACGAATACCACATCGAAAACCAAACAAATACCAGCTCATAAACAATACACCACAATAATCACAAGATAATAAGACATCAAGAAAGAATCATACCCGCAGCTGCATCCGGCATTGCTCTGACCTCCTCTGCTACAAGCTGAAAAGCACGACCCTAAGCCCTTGGGGGCTCTGCTCCACCCTGACCTCCACCTGTGATCCTCAAAGTGGCCGGTGCAGGAGCCTGCACCGGTCCTGCAGCAAGCTGAGGACAGTTGACCCTCAAATGTCCAATCTGATGGCAATGATAACAAATCCTCAAATCCCGAACCGGCACTGACTACCGACAATCCCTCGCATAGTGCCCCTCCTTTTCGCACTTGGGGCATGCACCACCAGACCTAAAAACCCCGGTGTGACCCTTCCCACACTTCCCACAAGTGTGGCTGCTCAAATCCCCCACTCTAACATCAATGGTCTTGGACCGTTTCGACGCCGGCTGCGACTGCACCGGAGCCTGCCTCAGCTCACGCAACTGCAACTCAATCTCTAACTCACGCCGCGTAGCGGCCTCCTGCAACTCTAACAATGTCCCGCACCTCTGCGCAGACACAAACTGCCTAATGTCCCTCTTGAGCATTCTCAGATATTGAGACATCTGAGCCTGCTCCGAAGCGAACTCTGGGCAAAACATCGCCCTCTCAATGAACATTCTGGTGATATCAGTCACCGACTCCGAATCCTGCTTCAGCTCAAGGAACTCCTGAGCCAATCTCTCCCTTTCAACCTGCGGAACATAACGAGTGATGAACATCTCTCGGAACTGATCCCATGATACCGCACCCCTCTACGCATCAGAATATGACCCCATGGTCAATCTCCACCAATCCTTCGCCCCGAGCCTCAACAGGTTCAGAGCACACCTCACCCTCTGATCAGCAGGGCATAAACATGTGAAGAAACACCCCTCCACGTCTGATAACCATTTCATAGCAACGATCGGGTCCTGAAATCCATCGAAAGTGGGAGGCTTCGTATTAGCGAAGTCCCGATACTGAAAACCCCGACCAGCTCTTCCCCCCACCGCTGCTACAGCCGCTGTAGCTGCCGCGACTGCCGTCTCTGTGAGAGCTGCATAGCGCTCATCAAAATACTCAACCATGGCGGTCTTAATCGACCCAAACAGCTCTGGCAACTCAGCCCGGAACAACTCAGCAATCTCCTCATGCAGGATCTCACGAATCCTCGCATCCAACTCGCTTGTGCTCATCTGACCGATAACCTCGGGCGGCACCGATCCGCCCGGAACCCTCTCTCCTGCTCCTGATCCTGATCCGGATCCACTCTCAACATGCCTCAGAATCTCCATACTGAAAAGAAACACCACACAAAATCTCAGACTCTTCCCACACCCTGGGATCCAACTCTTTCTCAACCCACCCTAGAGATCATGGTTTCCCTGATATGCGTATGGGTCATGTGCTTTCAGTAGTACGGGCCCATACTACCTTCCACACCTACCCATATTTGTATGAAGTACTACCACAACGCCCTAGAGAAACATGCATAACAACGCTCAACACTCAACACTAGATGAACACTGAAAATATCCCATAAGGAACCCTAGGCTACAGGCATCACAATTCAGGCAACATATCATGAAATCCTGAAGATCCCTAGCCTATCACTAGCATGCTGTTCTATCAAAGCTCAAAAACAAATAACATGCATGGTATTTTGGGGTTACTTACTGGCTCCGGCTGATTGTACCTCCGCGTCCTCCCTTACTCATTTTGAAAACCATTTTAAATACTCTTTTGAAAACTCTCCTCGATTTGAGACTGGAGTCACACGAATGTTCCTCCAATTCACTCAAACCAAGGCTCTGATACCAACTTGTAACGACCGAAAAATACAACCAATTTTAAATTTTTCAAAAACATCTCGATTCCATTAAATCTTTACAAAAAGGTTTTCAATACAAAACATTTAACGTGTTCCCAGAATCACAATACTACAAAATCATGAGGAGCGGTACGATCACGCCTTCGTCGTGCCACGATCTCCTGAAGAACCTGAAAAACATTTAAACCACAACTGTAAGCCCGAAAGCTTAGTGAGTTACCCCCAAAATACCAACCACAAATACCATACACGCATAACATGCCATAACTTATCCGATCACAGAACAGCCATGCACTTCGGGTCTACTGTGTGACTGGTCCGCCGCACCGGCCTACAGTCCACCTGGTCCACCCTCTGAGTCTATCCACATACATCAAGTCTGCAGTGTCATTGGTCCGCCCGGTCCCGGGCCTTCAATCCACCTGGTCCACTATCTGAGTCTACAGTATGACTGGTCCGCCCGCATCGGGCCTTCAGTCTATCTGGTCCACTCTCCGAGCCTTCGGCACGTCTGGTCCGCCCTTCCGGGGCCTACAGCCTATCCGGTCTGCTCGCTGGGCCTTCGGGACAACCGGTCCGCCCTGGGTATCTTGGCCTACAGCACACAGCAGGACCCGCCTAAACCCAACTCCAGTCCAAACAACCATGTGCACATATACATACAATCATATAGCAATTCACAGTCAACAAGCAGATCAAACAGATCACATAGCATATCATCATCCTAACCAGGATTCCGACCTAACAGGTCACTAGCATAGCATCTCCCTATCTCTCAGGATACCGATCTCAATCAGGTCTCTAACATATACCACCCTAGCTCTCAGGATGCAAACATATCACAGCAAGAACATAACAACTACCCGGATCTCAATCCGATAAGGGCCGGCCTTGGTGCCGTAGACCCTGTTGATATAGTGAGGATAACTCACCTCGAAACTGCCGACTGAACAGATAACCCAAGCTGCTCCGATCACTGATACAATCTCCACTACTGGACAACCACCAATGCACTGAACTCAAACCAATAATCAAAAATTACCAAAATGCCCCTGGAAACCACTGGTCAACCCTTGGTCAAAGACAAGGCCAAAGTCAACCCCTGACTGACTCTACTCGCCGAGTCAACCCGATGACTCGCCGAGTCCCCATACTCAGAACTTCCCTTAATCCGCGACCTAACTCGCCGAGTCACCCCGAAACTCGCCGAGTCCAACAACTCTGAGTCCACTCGCCCACAACTCACCGAATCATTCCTTGACTCGCCGATTCTCGACTCAACCAGGAAATATTGGAACTCTTTGACAAGACTCGCCGAGTCCAAGAACAGACTCGCCGAGTCCAAGAACAGACTCGCCGAGTCTAAGGGTATCTTCAACCTACTCGCCGAGTTGTTCATACAACTCGTCGAGTACACCCATGTGACTCGCCGAGTACTACCGGTCTGAATCCATTCAAAAGCATTCCAGGCCATGCAATTGCTCCAAAACATAGATCTAGCCTCCTACAACTCATCCATCACGTAAAGTGGCAAACTTTACATGAATCCAAAGAGATCTATGCATTTTGCACATTAGGGCTAAGGTTTGGGACATGATAGCTTCATCCAACACTCAACACAGGGACTTTCATGCATTCCAATTCCTCTCCATTCCAGATCTGAGGTAGCAACCTCAGATCTAACCTCTAAACTCTAAAACACCAAAAGATATGATCTCAACACCCCCAAAATGAAGAATCTAGACAATAGCAGCTCAAACACTGGAAAGATACCTCAAAAGGAAGCTCCAAGAGAAGATTATCCCGAATCCTTGCAAAGCCCTTTGATCCAAGCCTCTTCTTTTTTAGAATCTCTTCAACAACCACCTCTCCAAGCTCCAATTTGCTCAACAATGGTGCTTCTCCACAATTTTAGGGTTTCTGGAACTCAAGGGGGGGATAAAGAGGCTGGGAGGAAAACATAATGTTCTTTATATAGGGCTCAACCCCGAGAATTAGGGTTTTCTCCACTCAGCGCCTACTCGCCGAGTCCACCTCATTGACTCGCCGAGTCGGCTACTTAACACGCGACCAAATCGCGACTCTACTCGCCGAGTCACTCTTTCCCAATTTACTCTTTTAGCCCTTCCACTCTACTCTTGATATTTCGGGATGTTACAGATCATGTGTGTGAAAATCTCCCACTCCCATAGGGATGGTGAGGAACTGAAAATGGCAGAAAAAAATGACTCAAATTCGTGTTTCAATGGGTAAAAACCCGAGTTGGGTCGGGTTTGACCCGGTTTGGGTACCCGTTTTACCCCTAAACACTAAAAATTGCATAACTTTTTGCTCGAAACTCTGTTTTTGATGAGGTATTTTCCTATATGTTTCTAACGAGATAATTTACAACTTCCAATAAAAATATACTAGAAAAGATCTTCCAATAAAATCAGTTTTACTTATTTCCAACTTAGACGTTATACTTTTGTTAATTCCGATAGTTGACTTTTTGATCAGAATCACATAAGACATCCATATCACTTCCAATACCTTCCAAATGATTCTAAACTTAGTTTAACTTCGAATCTTATAAAACGATTTTGTTATAACTTGACGCTCAAAACCATATCGAAAAATGGTGTTTTTAACACATATAATTTTATTCCATTATAACTACCTACTTTAAACGTTTAAAACCACATAATATCTAACAACATTCATTTTTAGACTAACATGCATATGAAACATGATAATTGAACAAGTTTAGTAAAGTGTATGTTACAAATACCTCCTCCTTTTGAGGATTTCGTCCCCGAAATCACACCGATTTAATAACTGGGGATATTTCTTTCTTATCTCATTCTTACTTTCCCAAGTATAATTTGGGCTTCGATGATGTTTCCACTTAATAAACACTAACTCTAGTTCTTTATTACGTAAATCAACCGTTTTCTCATTTATAATCTCTTCGAGCTCTTCTACATATCTTACTTTATTATCCAATTTTACCTCGGATAACGGGACCGTTTCACCATATATGCTTGAACATTTATGCAGATAACTTACATGAAACGCATAATGAATACATGCCAAATCTTCCGACAATTCCAAGCGGTATGCTTGCTTACCAATTCTCTGGATGATTTTGAAAGGTCCAACAATTTTAGGACTCAATTTTCCTTTCTTCCCAAATCGCATAATGCCTTTCCATGGGAATACCTTCAGCATTACGAATTCATCCACCTGGAGTTCTATAGGTCGTCTTCTTTTTACTGCATAGGACTTTTGTCGATCCTGAGCCGCTTTTATTCTTTCTCGTACAATTTGAATCTTATCAGTGGTGTCTTGAATCATTTCAGGACCACTAAACTTTTTGTCCTACATCATGCCAACATAGTATGACATTTACGCCTATATAATGCTTTATATACCTTCAGTATATTTTCTACTGTTTGGATTGTTCTTTTCTTCTGACCATCAGTCTGGGATGATAGGTTGTGCTAAGAGTAACACGAGATCCCATTTCACATTGCATACCTGCCTAAAAATGAGAAGTGAAGCAAGTATCACAATTGGAAATACTCTTTAGTGGCACACCATGTCTCGCATCAGTTTCATCCAAGTATACTTATGTGTATTTCTCCATTGAAGCTGTTTCACACATGGCAAGAAAATTTGCACTCTTAGTTAGTCGGTCGATAACTACCCAAATGCTATCATTCTGTCTAGCAAACTTTGGCAATTGGAGCAGCACTAGACATAAAGCCAGTTCATAATTCTATTTGCCTATCGGGGGAAGACCAGGCAAATCATTGGGGGAAAATATTAGGATTTTCAATATTAACGGGAACATCATTTACATTTTTCTTTCCCTCTTTTTAGATATCAACTATATAAGCCGGATAAGTAGAATATCCCTTCGATATAAACTTACGAGTTTTTAAGAAATTAAAGTAATTATTATTTTCATCGTAGACATAAATAAAATCCTCCCCTTCGATAGGGATGTATACCATCTTTTCGTAGTACAGGAGTTTTGCATGGTTCTCTGAACCAATCAATGCATATCTATATTAGTCGGACTCGATTCTTTACGACCATTAAGGCCTGAATGAAAATCATTTTCTTAGTCTTCACCGAAACAAAGGTAATGACATACTCGAACAAAAACGAAATCTATTACAAGCTTCTTGGTAACCTTGTGACTTTCCCTGATCCAAGTGTGAGTCATGTGCTTCCAGTAGTATAGGCCTCTACTACTATTCACACCTACTTATACTCGTCCCAAGTATTGTCTCGCAGTTCCCAAGTCACCATTCAAAAATTTTCCCAAAACAACTTTTCACACCTGAGTGTGTTTAAACAAGCACATAAAACAATTTCTCCTAGACTCAACTAGGGATTTCATGTTTCTGTCAAACATATCTTGAATTTGTTAAATTCACCTTCTAGAATTCTTTTTATGTATAGGCTTGATCTAGCATATTTTAATACTCTTTCATAGGTCGATAGAAATTTTACTTCCAATTCTTCATATAAATTCTTTCTCAGGTAGTGTCTACTCTACAAAACACACTATACCAAAATTTACTCTAGCAGCATGGACACAAACGGTCTTCAACTACCTGCATCATCTTCTAACCCATGCAAACCATCATGCACATTTTGTTGGTTTCATTATCCTTTCATGACATCGTCATTCCTGTATATGAGTAAGTTTTCTTCTCATTGTTGTATCTTTTAAGTCTACTTCATAGGAGTCTATCCTAAGAAGTTCACATTATAGCTGCATCTCAGCAAATTCTACTAGTTTCGACTCGATTCTTTGTCATTTCTAACAACAACATTTCTTCTCATACAATACTATATGTGTATTGCTTCTTCAACTAAGCATTCTACCTTACTTAAACAAGTAAGTTGCTTAACCTTTTACCATTAAATGACTCATTTCACCATCCCAATCTTGTTTGTTAAAGTCGGCTTAACACACAATGGAACTTCTATAAGGATGTGATAGAAGTCAATCATCACTTAGTATTATTAAATACTAAGTCTGAACATCTTGTGTAGGGTTACTACTCGAACTACATACTACATCACAAAATCTTGGCCTATTAAGTCTGAAAACTTCATTAGCCTTTCCTTTGATCTTCATTTAATTCTTCTAAATCTTGTACCACATTAATTTCAATACTGTCGAGGTATTTATCACCATCTTTTGTTCTTCCGACTCTATAAACAATCACTGCTTTAACCAGGACAGCAGTGGAACAACTTCATGGATTTGTACCAACACATTTATCTTGCCCAAACGTGTTTCAAACGCACATCTTTCTTCCAAAGATGTTATTATATATCAAACATACTTTAAATGTATAATACCACTCTATTGGTATTAATACACTATTTACGATAACACTTCATATTTTTATTTTATTTTATTTTACGATATCCTGCGATCGTTTATTTATAAACTTATCGATGTCAAGTATCATAAGTCTCTTTATCACTTCGAACAGTTTCATGTAAATTCTATTACGAAAATTCTTAGAATTTTGAACATAAAATTTTCTAAACCAAGGTCGGCTACAGACCTTAAACTTTCTCAAATAATAGCAATATAGGTATGAAACCTAAAGCATGCTATATTTACTTATCATTTAGCACTTAATAGAATATAAGGCATATCTCATCTTAATATTCTAGTGCTTGTCCCCATTAGGTATTCAACCTAAATATACTAGATACATATCGTATCATATTCCCTTAACAATCCATGTTTAAATCTAGAAATTCTCAAAATTCCTAGTTCACATAAACTAATTCTCTGAAAATTTTGAAGTAACTTAATATCTTAGAATACTAGGGTTTATCACTACCCAATACCCCACTTAAGTATTTCCAATGACAATGTTCAAAAGGCTGAGCATTAACCAATTCTAGAAACTCCCGATGGATGGACGGTTCTAGGATGGGATTCTAGATGGTTTCTAGAGCTTTTCTTGGGCTCTAAAGAAACTTAACAGGAAAACAAAAGGCATAAGGCTTATCCAAGGAAACCTCTTCTATCCAAGCCTATCTAGTCACCTTTACAAACCCTTCATGGGTCTCATATTTTAGGCACTCTCATTCACCAAAGGAATTCTAAAAATTACCTCCTCTCCCCTCTCTCTTCAATAAGCCTCCAACTACTAGGGTTTGAGTGTAGCCCTTAGAGGCATGAGATTTTTGGCGCTAGCTTTCTGAAGTTCTATAAAGAAGGATCTCTAGTTTGTTAACAATAATAAAATAAAAGTTATGTTTTCTAATATCCATTCTCCTAAATCAAAAATAGAAATGTACTCTTGGGTTCTTGAATTCAAATTGTTGTTTACAAATCATAGTGAGAACATAGATCCATTAGGGTGTGTGCGAACTTAGGGTTTTATGTTTTTTCCGCCAAAAATATGATTTTTTTGTTATCTATAAAACCCATCAACGGTATCAAAGTGTATGTTCACTGTGAGCTTTCACAAAGTTGAATAAGATCAAAAACCCTTTTGATGGTTTTCGAGTTGGGCAAGGGTTTTAGAAACCCTAGCCTCCTTCTTTATTTCTCGAAATTGCTAGGGTTTGGTAGGGTTTACCTATTTTTGATAATTATTAGTTTTAAATGCCTTGAAATTGGAGAATTAGGATTTTGGTAAATCCCAAACCTTAATTTTGAAATTAGAGGTTATTGGATTAGGATTAAAATTTATTTGATTAATTGTTTAATGGTAAATAAAGTGTTTAATCCTTATTGGTTTAATTTAAATTGAATTAATATTTATTAATTTAGAATTTGTAATTAAACTTAGTATATTTGAATTTTTTTTTAAAATACACTTCATAAATTTTCCTTCTGCTAATTTATTTATGTTGCTTATGATATTGTTCATGTTAGGTAATATCCTCGGGTGCGAGTCAGTCTTTTGTGTTATCATCTTTTTGCATTGGTTTTAGTACTACACGGGAATCCATGAGTATGAGAGTCTCTATACCTAATAAGCATCTGGTCTCCGCTACTGACATCTATCGGGGTTGTGTGCTAGAGATTTTTGGGGTTTAGTATCCGATAATCTTATCCTTATTGCGATGGTAGATGTCTGTATTATCGTGGGTATGGATTGGTTGAGCCGGTTTGGGGCTCTGATTGACTATGAGTGGCATATGGTGATGTTTTGAGATCC
Source organism: Lactuca serriola (assembly GCF_051521515.1). Classification (NCBI taxonomy): domain Eukaryota; kingdom Viridiplantae; phylum Streptophyta; class Magnoliopsida; order Asterales; family Asteraceae; genus Lactuca; species Lactuca serriola. The sequence goes on from NC_136412.1 coordinate 76,300,482, forward strand.
TAGTGGGGGAGTACTGACCATTTACGACGAGGGTACAAGGTCAGGGTCATCTTTCTGTTCTGCCACCAGGACGAGACAAAGTCTTCAGCATGGGTGTTTGGGTTATCTGGCATATGTGGTGGATACCCGGGTTGTCGATTTCTATTTTTGATGTTTCTGTTGTACATGATTTCCCTAATGTATTCCTAGAGGAATTACCTGGTGTGCCTCCTAAGAGGCAAGTAGAGTTCCAGATCTAGTTGATCCCTAGTGCGGTGCCAATTACCAAGGAACCGTATTGTCTTGTACCTCCTAAGATGCACGAGTTATCCTCGCAGCTTTAGCATCTGTTAGGAAATGAGTTCATTCGACCGAGTAGCTCTCCATGGGGAGAACTAATCCTTTTTTCAAGAAAAATGATGGTTCACACTAGATATGTATTGATTATCGGGATTTAAACAAGTTGATGGAAAAGAAATGTTATCCATTGCCATGGATTGATGATCTTTTCGATCTATTCCTGGGGTCATCTTGGTTTTCTAAGATCGATTTGAGGTCTGGCTACCATCAGATAAGGGTGTGCAAGGAGGACATTCAAAAGACGGCGTTCCAAACGTGCTATTGACATTACGATTTTGTGGTGATGCATTTTGGACTCACCAACGCACCGACGGCGTTCATGGATCTCATGAACCGGGTGTGTATGCATATGTTGCATTGGTCAGTGATTGTTTTCATCAATGACATAATTGGTCTATTCCAAGACCAAAGAGCAGCATGAGGAGCATTTGCGTGAGATTCTTTGGGTTTTAAGGATGGAGAGGCTATACACTAAGCTTTCTAAGTGTGATTTCTGGTTGCACGAGGTCCAGTTTTTAGGGCACCTCGTCAACCACAATATTATCTTGGTTGACCCATCCAAGATAGAGGCGGTGATGCGGTGGGATGTGCCGATGCCTCCATCTGAGATTCGGAGCTTTCTCTGTTTGGCGGGATATTATCGAAGATTCATTCGAGACTTCTCTACGATTGGTATTCCTATCACTAAGTTGATGAGGAAGGCTGTTGTGTTTCGTTAGGGGCCTGAGTAGCAGGCATCATTCCAGACTCTTCGTCAGGGACTGCGTGAGGCACCGGTACTTGCACTCCCTAACGGAGATGAGGATTTTGTGATTTTATACGATGCATCCATTTCACGGTTGGGTGATGTGTTGATGCAGAGGGGGCATGTGATTGCATATGCTTAAATGCAGCTAAAGCCTCATGAAGCAATGTATCCCACCCATGATTTGGAATTGGGGATGGTGGTTTTCGCTCTCAAGATTTGGCGTCACTATCTTTATGGAGTTCAATGTACCAACGATAACAACCTAATATATTTTACGGACCAGCCTAATTTGATTATGAGGCAGACGAGGTAGCTAGATATGGTGAAAGATTATAACTGTGAGATTCTGTATCACCCAGACAAGGCCAATGTGGTGGCCGACACCTTGAGTCGGAGAGTGGTCATTACCCTGATTCAGGATGTGTGTATGAGGATGATTATGATGACCCTAGTTTTGGAAACGATCAAATAACCACAGTCGGAAGCCACATAGGAAGAAAATCGGAAGAGTGAGATGGTGGTCGGTCAGATTTCAACCTTTGATATTGACAATATGGGGCTTTCGACTCTTCATTGGCAGGTTTGGGTGTCGTATGCCGATGGGGCTCGACGGGTATTGATGGAGGAGGCCCACAAGACGAGATACTCCATTCATCTAGGGGCTACCAAGATGTACCTTGACCTAAAGCATAGTTATTGGTGGCCTTGTATGAAGAGGGGCATGATCTGGTTGTAGAGCAATCTTTAACTTGTCGGAAGGTCAAGGCCGAGCACCAGTTCCCTCACGGCAAACTGCAGCCTTTGGAGGTTCCACTATGGAAGTGGGAGCAAATCACTATGGATTTCATCACAAAACTATCGAAGACTTCGATGGGATTTGATGTTATTTGGGTGATAGTTGATCATTTGAAAAAGAGTGCTCACGTCTTAGCCATAAGTAAGGGCTTTTCTGTAAAGAAGCTAGCTGAGATTTATGTTCGGGAGGAGGTGGCTCGAGATGGTGTGCCGATTTCTATTGTGTTAGATTGGGATGTTCGTTTTACTTGTAGATTCTGGAAGAGGTTTCATGAAGAGTTGGGCAACCGGTTTCATTTCAGTATCGCCTATCATCCGCAAACTGATGGGCAGAGCAAGTCGATTATTCAGATGCACGAGGATATGTTGTGCGTCTGCATCATTGATTTTGGTGGGATATGGGATTCCTATCTTTCTTTAGCAGAGTTTTCTTATAATAACAACCATCATGCCAACATTGGTATGCCTTCCTTTGAGCTTCTATATGGAAGGAGGTTTCAGACTCTTATTTGTTAGTGCGAGGTTGGTCAGAGTGATATTGGGGATCACTGAGATAGTGCTTAAGACGAGTGAGCTCATCCAACAAGTCAGACAAAGATTGCTGACGACCCAGAGTCACCAAAAGAGTTGTGCGTACCGGCGACGCTCTGAGCTAGAGTTTCAAGTTGGAGATTTGGTGCTTCTGAAGGTATCACCCCTAGAAGGGTGTTATTCACTTGAGGAAGTGGGGCAAGTTGGGCCCCAGGTTTATTGGTCCTTTCAGAGTGTTGTCTTACATGGGCAAGGTGGCTTACCGGTTGGAGCTGCCTGAGGATTTAAGTCAGATTCATGATACCTTCCGTGTTTCCTAATTGAGGAAGTGTATAGCCGATGAGATAGTGGTGGTTCCTTTGGAGGATATTTAGGTTGATGATCGCCTGAATTACATCGAGAGGCCAGTGGCAATTTTGGATAAGAAAGTGAAGAGGTTGAGAAACAAGGTAGTAAACTTGGTCAAAGTCAACACCGGAAACGATCGGAGTTGACTTGGCAGACCAAAACTTAGATACGCAAGCACTACCCTGATCTATTTTCTAAGGCTGACTTCAAGAACGAATTCTGATTCTAGTGGAGGAGAATTGCAACATCCCGAATTCCAAGGTACCAATATATTTGTTTATTAATTCAAGTATTGAGAACTTCCGACTTATGTGGGGTATACTAGCCATGTACACCAAACATAAGTCCTTAATTGAGTCGGGACAGAGGCAATGTATATTAAGCGTACAAGGGAGTACGTCGGGCTTACGTGAGCTAATGCCAAACCCTAATTTTTCGGGTTTCACCACTATTTAAAGACATTAACTCACCCCTTGATCTCAAATAATTAGCCTCCACTCCTTCCAAACCTTAATATCGAGTCTCAACCTTGTGTGTGAAGATTTTGAAGCTTTTTAGTGATTTTGGTGCTTTCTTGATGAAGAAGAAGACTATTGAAGAAGTTGGTGTTGCTTGCAATCTTGTGGATCCAGAAACTACCTCATTTTGTGCATCTCTTGAAGGTATAAAGTCCGTACCTTGCTGATGTTCTTCCTAGATCTCTTTATATGGGTTTTTATGAGCTTTTTGTCCTAAAGCGTGGACCCTTATGAGTATGGTGGTACTCTAGATCATATTGGCTATCCTTCTTGATGTATTAGAGTGTTTAGATTCATAAAAATGGTTGCTCGATCGTTTCCCTTGGCCCATGCATGAGTTAAGTGACTTAGAGTGTTTTAAAAGTTAAAGTTTTGTGTATTGAGCTCTATGTAGCCATACAAAGGCTTAAAGTAAGTGACTTTATGGGTTAATACATTCTATAGTGGTCAGATCTGAAGTTTGGATAAGTGTTTTAAAGGATTAAGACATGAAAGTTGTTGATTATGGAGTCGATAGAGTATGTTGGGCATACTCTTGGCTACACCTTGCGTAGCCAGGCCTATCCCCAATGCTTGTTGACTCGAGTTGTACGCCCCGCGTAGGAATGTGTATGCCTCGCGTACAGGAGAGAATGTGGACTTGTTGATTTATGATGACTTTTAACTTTGGTCAAAAGTTTTAGGGTTTTGGACCATAGAAGGCCAAAATGGTCTTTTTTTCCTTCAGGAGCGTAGTTGTGGGATTGGATCTATGAGTTGGGTTATAGCCCTAAATGTATAGGATTATTTGTAGTGTTTATTATACGGGGTCTAGTTTCGGTTGTTCGGGTGTGAGATTTAGTTGTCATTAGTATCAGGTGAGTCTCCTCACTTATTGTTACCTGTGTGGTAGAATACTTGTATATGTGATGAACTGTTGGGTCTAACTGTTATTATCAATATTATGTTGTTTATATGTGACAGAGACTTAATGTACTCTCCAGGGTTGTTGATAACCCACATGATATGTTGTTTTCCTACTGAGACTTTGTGTAGTCTCCAGGGTCACTGTAACCCATAGAATGTGTTGTTACCCTCAGAGACTTAGTGTAAGGTCTAGGGTTGCTGATAACCCATAGTTGTTTGTGTGTTATACTATACGAGATATCTTTGGGAACTCCCTAAGCTTCGTTCTTAAAGTTGTTGATTATATGTGTTTCAGGTATTTCTGAGGATGGCAGGAAAGTGAAGGTCTAATTGTAAACACTCGATGGGAGATTTTGTTATTGGGCGGTGTGTGGCACTCTGATATTTGTCATGATGATTTGTATTTGATACTTGTCATTTTCCGATGGTTTGATTTATGAACAATATTTTGGGTAATTTAAAATGAAAAATTAGGTTTAAAATTTGAGGTGTCACAGAAACCGCATCGGTAACATGATGTTATAAAATGCAGTGTCATGTAGGATTTGGTGAGTAAAGGGTACAAGAATATAAGTCAAAGTTTATTTGTTCTCTTTTCCCTAACAGGAAAAGCGATATATTTGGGCCCCTCAGTGATTTAGTGTTGACTTATAGTGTTAGGCCTAGCTAGGACTCAACTGTTATGTTCAATTTGAAGTCTTATACCGTCATCACAAATCAGAAATTGGGAAATAAAACTTTGACAATGAGACGGATTCTAATCCATGTCTCATACTTGTATGATATCTAGAAGAACGAAGGAATATTGGATCACTTATCTAAGGACCAATGTCTATTTAGATCAGAGTTCGACAGTTGATTCGGAAAGCACACTTTGCTGTTTAATTTAGAAGTTGTAATTTATTTATAGACTTATCCAAGTGGAAGAATGTTGGATTAGGTGTCTAATCCATTAGCTAAATTATTATCAACTTAAATTATTAGCAAAGTCCTTTTGGGTTGCCCTCAAACCTAGTAAGAAACTGCAATGCTATTTAGAGAGAAATAAAGAGAGATACTTATTTATTAATTTATTATATGATTAATTAATTAATTAGAAATCAAAATAAATAATTTATTAATATGTTTTGAGATAAATACAGTAATTTGAAATTATATTGTTTAATTATAAATTAATCAGAAATAAATTAGAATAATTTTGGGAATAATTGGTATAATTCAAAATGGAAGCACTAAAGGTGACAATGTTCAAAAGATTGAGCATCGACCAATTCTAGAACCTCCCTACGGATGGACAATTATAGGATGGGATTCTAGATGGTTTCTAGAGCTTTTCTCGGCTCTAAGGAAACTTGGGGGAAAGAAAAAGCGATAAGGCTTATCCAAGAAATCTGACTTATCCAAGCCCCTCTAGTCACATATATAAACCCTCCATGGGTCTCATATTTTTGGCACTTCATTTACAAAAGGAGTTCCAAAAATTCCCTCATCTCCCTCTCTCTTTAATAAGCCTTCAACTGCTAAGGGTTTGGGTGTGAGCCATCATAGGCACAAGATTTCTGGTACTGGCTTTCTGAAGTTCTAAAAAGAAGGATCTCTACTTTATTTATAATAACAAACTAAAAAGCATGATTTCTAATATCCCTTATCCAAAATCGAAAATAGCAATGTACCTTAGGGTTCCTGAATTCAAATTATTGTTTGCAAATCATAGTGAGAACATAGATCCTTTAGGGCGTATGCGAACATAGGGTTTTATGTTTTCCACAAAAAATATGATTTTTTGTTATCTATAAAACCCGTCATATATGACTTGGACGAAGTATTCTGATTTGGTCATGGAGGAGTTTGTTCCAGTTGTTGAGGTTTAACATCTCACTCAGGAGTTCATTGCTTTGACTTAGAAGACAGAGACTACGAATGAGCTCACCATGAAGTTCTTTGAGAAGTCGGTGTTATATCTAGATTATGTGGCTACAAAGGATATGAAGATATCCAAGTACAGTACCATGTTTAGAGATAACATTCGAGAGTTCATCGTCATTATGAGGTTTAGAACTCTCCGCGAGATGATTCAGGTTTCTCGACTTCACGGGATTGAGGTGGAGAGAGTTGAAGCTGAAGAGGCCAACCCTTATCCTGAAGACCAGTCATCTACATAAGAATTTCAAGACATTTAGGGGAAAGGGGATGGTGGGAGCTCTACACCAAAGTGCAGAAAGTGTGGGAAGAACCATGGTGGTGAGTGCCAGGCCGTTTTCTCTTTGTGTTACAAATATATGAAACGGGGAACGTCAATTGTGATTACAAGGACCCTTTGAAGTTCTTGTTGGATAAGGTGTCTAAGTCCATAACTTATTTGGTACATACTTGACCCGACCCGGCGTGGTCCATTTGGGTTGCACTTCACCCAAACGATTTATGGATAATTTTATGAGAATTGTATACTTACGATTTATTAATATATTATAAGTTATAATATATTAATATGAAGTCATGTTATTTAATTAGTTTTAGTCTTAAATTAATTATGAATTAATTTAGAGATTAAAAAGAAGACTGATTAAATTATGGGCTATTATATTTTATATAGTGTGGGCTAATACTCATTTGTTAATGGGCTAAGCTAATATGGAAGTCCATGGATGATCCATGGAGCTTTTAACCCATGGATCCTTGGAAAGGAAAATACATGGGTTATTAGGGTTTCACCCTAACCATGCACACTATATAAAGAAGCATATGATGCAAGAAATGTGACACTAGTGGTGTGAGACTTAGTGGTGGCCGATTCCACAAGAAAGTATACACTCTCTCAAAGTTTTCCAAGTGTTTGTGGTGATTTGTGATTCCATTTGAGGCATTCACACTATTGGTGCTTGGCTCTCAAACTCCAAACAATCAATCATCATCAAAAGGTATGTATTTCTACTAGTACTTTTATGATTCATAATCCTTATGCTATGCTAGTTAGGAAGAAACCTTGGAAATTATTATTTGCATGTATTTTAGAAGAAAACATAGATCCAAGGTTTATTAGGGTTGCATGCACACTTAGGAAGTGTTAGAATGCTCAAAATCCAACAGTGGTATCAGAGCCTAGGCTTGTTTTCTTGAATACTTGATGCAAATTGCTGAAAATCGAAGTTTATGTGTTGTCTGCACAGCAGACTCGCCGAGTCCATAAAGGGACTCGACGAGTTGGACCCCCAGACAACATATCTTCGAGTTTTGGTGTTGGAATTGGTCTAGAATCATTACCTTAAACTGTTTTGGACTCATAAAACCTGTTTTTGATGTGGTAATGATGATGGTGGACCAAATTTCAAAGTTATAATCAAAATTTCAAGTTTATATGTGTTCATATGATTCTTGAAATTGTTGATGTGGATGTTCATGTTCATATGAGTTTTGTTAGATCATAGGAATTATTTGCAAATTGTTTGTTAGTTAATTCTTGATCTTAATGTGTTTCAATGGAATTCATAATTTGTCCTCAAGTTATGGAATTCCAAAAGTTTTTTCTTTTAAATGTTTTTTTAAGAAGTCATAAGTTACACTTTTGAAGAGTTTTTCTAATAAATGCTTTTATGGACTTCATAACTTGTCCTCAAGTTATGGATTTCCAAGAGACTCTTCATTAAAAGTTTTAAACACTTAATTAAAACTCATAAGTTATGAATATCCAAAAGTTTATGAATTGTTCAAAACTTGCCCTCAAGTTTTGGAACTTGTAAAGTCTCACACAAACTTTAATTCCACATCCTAGAGTTTTAAAAGTTAAAATTCAACACTTATACTATTTATAACATTAATGGTTAATTATTATATATATGTATAACAAGTCGTTTTACCGTTAGTAGGCCTCATTCACGAAGCCAGTCTATAAGGTGGGTATAAGGTTGTTGCCTATAAAATGGCAACTTAATGGGTGTCCACTCTCACCCACCGCTTGCTTGACTGGTGGAGGGTCGTTAGCCGAACGGGTAGGACAATGACTTTAAATTCTCATTAAAAGTATAATGATTATTATAAAGTAACTAAATGTTTTATTTAATTCCCAATCTTAGTTACTTTAGGAAAAATGTAAATTTGGTGCTAGCCCATGGAATTCACACTTTGTACCTTACCAAGTCGTTGGTGGAGCGTGTGTGGTTAACTGGCACACTAACTTGGACTAGTAAGGATCACGAAGGGTGACTTAATGTTTGTCATAGATCAATGGAGCGTGTGTGGTTAATCGGCACATTGATTGGGTGATAATATTAAGGGTACCAAGTGAATTGGTATGGTTATTCACACCTTGTTTTGTGATCCTCGGCATCCCAGTCACAAAATTTGAGAGGGCACACTCGAGATTGAAACATGCCATTGAAAAGTTCAATGAATCTCAAAAGATCTAGGAATTTCAAATCCAATTAAAACCTAATAAATTATTTCGTTTTTCATGGTGGAAATTGGTGAATCGTCATTCGCCTACCTTCAAATATTTTATAGCTTGGATTACGACATCCCTCTTCCAAATTATAAAATATTGTGTTGGGTCCTAGCCTTAATATTTCATATTGGGTGTTATATTAAGGACTTTGAATCAACTAACTTGATTTTCTCCCATTATAGATGTCTGGTTCAGACAACTATGATCTTCCCAAATCTCTTGAAGATGGTGTCCCTCAACATCATGCTTCACTTCCTCCACCTCCTCTAATTATTCTCCCTCACCCACAAGCTCTTGAAAAGTTTAAAGTCACTCAATCCCTATTGGCAAGCATAGTCTATGTGTGCTCACATCTTGGAGATAAAGTCACATATTGACAAGCCGGGAGAGTTGGGTGTCAAAGTCTCGTGAAAGTTGGATGTTCAATCACTTTCTTAGTAACATAATGAGTCTCTTTGGGACTACTATGAGACAGACTATGACATGACCCTTAATGATGTTATCTATTTGCTTGGTGTTGTGGAACAACAATGATTTGGAACACCAGTAAAGCAAATTTGATTAAAAGAACAACTTCCCGAGTCTTAAATGGACATTGACAATGGTAGCATTGGATATATAGAAAAGCATTTCTCTTCCTAATGGAAAGGGATCGGCCATAGTCAACTCGGTTGACCAAATGGTAAAGAGAAAGGCTAAGTCTGAGATAGTCTCATGTGCCATTGCCAAAGAGTCTATATGTTTTATTGCCAAAGGGAGGGACACTGATTGCGAAGCTGCCATATTTACCTGAAAGATCATAAGATTGATCAAGTCAAAAAGTTTGACTCTACTTCAGTTAAAGTCCACTGACTAACTCTATTAAGTTTCTATTTGGAGATTCTTATTACATAATGTGAATGGGTCACATGTTGATGTTTTAAGAATCAAAGAAAAGATAGGAAGCTTAAAATAAGTATATGTTGATTCTGATTGCGAAGGTGGGTTTCGATCGCATGGTTCGGTAATCAGAATTTTGAGCTGTTGCTTAAATATATTGCTTATGAATAGTTAACAACAAGGTTTTCATGTGGATTGTAAGGATAAGTTTTTCCGCAAAGTTTTAAAAAAAAAGAAAAAAAAGGGGTTTTAATTTTATTTATTTTAAAATATCCTTACAATGGCATCTGTGGAAAATTGTTGCTTATATGTTTCCAGTAATAGCAATATTGGAAAGTGGATTTGATTTCTTCATTTGTGGTAGTGTCTGAATTTACCGAATGAAGAAAGTTTTCATCACCCAAGTTTTAATTGGACAGAAACTTGGAATCATACAAGTTGTATTGTATGATGAATGAGAATTTTCATCTTTGAAAATTAAGACTAATTCTTTGATCACATGTATATGTGAGTCAATTGAAGGACTAAGGAATTAGGTACACTGGGTGTGCGCTGGTCAAGGTCCACCACAAAGATTGATTTGTCATGATTTACTAAAGATTAGTAAATATGATTATACTTATGAGGTTAAGTATAATTCTGTAACATTGGAAAGGTTACAATGTATGACAAAACAAATGAGAAGAATCAAATTAGGCAGAAAGATAAGAGTTTCTCAAATCTGAAAGGATGGGAGAGTACTTTAGTATCGTATTTCATGATCATCTTAATGATTATGAAACCATATCACAAATTCATACTCTAAGGACGTCTTAGTGCATTGTTATGGCTAAGAAGAGAGGTCATGAATTGTTGGATTGGTTAAAATCGAGAAGATAAGTCATACTTCGTTCCAAAACAATTCTTAGAGTCATACTCCAAGATTGTAACCTTGAGTGACATAAAGGAAGATTTATTAACACTAGTCAAATGTAAGAGTAAAATGTTTTCTACTCTTGTACATTTGAGATTGGTAAGTTGTGATGTCTTGGATGAGACAAAGACCAACTAAGACCAATTGTGTGAAGTGTTAGTCTTGATAAGAATCCGCACTATCCCTTGAATATTTTTTTGTCAAGGAATGGTTCTTGACTGGGGAAACTTATATGTCAAGGGGACAGTGGGGCCTTAAAGATCTTGAAAGAGTTTCAAGATTTAATCAAGAGTAAAACCTGTAATTTATCACTAGCACACGACTTAAGGTTTGCAACCTATCGTGTTGACATAATTCTTATTTCTGTACCTACTTCAAATAAGTTGAATTTGCATGTGAGTTATCAGAGTTCAACTTGGAAGCATTGGTGGGCCTTGTGCTACCAAGGTGACAAGAAACTAAGATTGAACAAGTTTAATCCATGTAAGGCTGAATTTGTCACTAACCTTATCTTGTGATTATGGTTTTGACAAATTCACATGGATAGGAACTCATACACTATAAAATCTAAGTGTCATAAGGTTTCTCTCCGATTCATGAAAATGATGGTGAGGAAACGCTTTCACTAAGTAGATTTTACGTAGATATCAATTGTGTTATTTGCATTTTCAAAAGTAGTTAGTGGAGCACGTGTGGTTAACCGGCACACTAACATGGACTTGTGAGAAATGGCAAAGGTCTAAGAAATTGAGACTATGATTACGGTATCCCTTTTCATAGTTCTGAAAATTGTTTAGACACACATGTGAGCTATCTAAGAAAGGTGTATGAATCTAAATTTCAGAAGTCCAGCAGATTTCTGGAAATATGTCAGAGCTAGTGGGAGCATAAGTGTTATGCTGATAATTATCATGTTAGTGGGAGCATGATTATTACGTTTAGTGTTGCAGGTTAGCAATGTTAATTATAGAAAACAAAGTTTCAATTCGTGAAGTTGCAGGGATTGAAAAGTTGTTTTGCTATAATTAAGGGAGAGGAAATTATACTTCATTTCAATTCTAGAAGCTTATATTGAGATTTTAATCATCTTTAGTCAAGGATATATGTATGAATTTTATGTCTGAATGGTTCGACTTAAGGAAATTCTATATATATTGCGTTTTCAAAATTCGATTATGATTACGGCATCCCTCTTCATATTTAAATTTTGAAAATATGGCAAATAAAAAATATTGTAGCAAAAGACTTGTCTAGTATCATGTCTTTATGTCAAACATCATGAATCGTGTCCCATATGCTTCAGATATAGGATCGATTGCATGTGCTATAATATTCATCTTTTCTAAATTTTTCAAATGCTTAAGGCATTGAGAAGGGAAAAGTCTAGAACTGGATATGACTAAAGTGATTAAGAAATTGTCGAGGACAATTTGAGGTTCGCCAAAGATTGGTTGCTCAGGGAAAGTTGGAAGTATGATGTAAGTTGTCGGAAAGGACCATATTGACATATTCTGAAAAGAAGTAACTCTTATTCGGAAGTGATAGTCAAAATAGGACTATGGAAATGTCTCCATAGGTGGAAGTTATTCAATCTATGTAAGATTAGAAAACCTTAATGCAAGAAGGATGTTCAAAGCAATGTACTTTGAATATGAGACTTCCGTTCCATAGAAGTTGACCTTCTTTGGAATACTCTGTAATGACTGGTGACAAGGTTTTGGTGACTTTGTGCATAATAATTACAAGAGGAACATTGCATAAATTTTTAAAATCTAACAGATTTTTTGGTAAATGATAGGAATCGGGGATTCTCACATTTACAATAAGGATTTGGGATTGTGAAATGAGTATCATTGGAATCATGTTCAATTGATCTACATCACAATGTAAGGATCATAGACAAACATAGTGTGCATACTTGGAGTATGGCATAACTATTGTTTAGAAAAACAACAGTCGTCCCATGCTAGGAGCATGGGACGACTGTTGTTTTTATTCAAGTCTTAAGTTGATTGTTTGAAACATTATACAATGAATAATGTGTAATCAATATGGTGATAAAAAAAAGGTGGTTCTATTTATGTTCAAAAGGGTTCTGAGACCATATTGGATTCGATTATTATTGTGTTTCACTTTGCATGTTTTGACTTCCAAAATAGCTAGGTTATTCTTTCCGAATGACTAAGTTATTTAAACACTCCACAGTCGTTCATATGTTGGAAGTAGGTATGAATCAAGACTGTCATGAATCGAGTTTGTAGATGGCTAAATGGGTTTAGTCATAGCAATGGTTGCTACAACATTAATGAGTGCTCATAAGTTATGAGTATTGGAATAAACCCACGCTCACTTGTATCACTTCATGGAATTTATCTCGAGTGATCGTGAGACGGTAATATCATATAAATCTTCAAACCTAGAGATATGAGTTGTTACCTATGAGTTGGTTGTGCATTGATTGCACGTAAACGCATCAGTAACTTGATGTTATAAAACGTGCCTTTGTGTACAATTCAACAAGTAGTAGAACAAGCATATGAGTCGAAGTTTATCTGTTCCTTCTAGAAATAGAAGCGATATTTGGGCCCCTCGATGATTTTGTTGTGACCTATGTCCCAGCCGGTCAGAACTAAATTGATGTGTTCGATTAAGTTCTTTGTCAAACAAATCGGAAATCGGGAAACAAACTGTTGGACAATTAGTACGACGTTGTTCCATGTATTTGTCTGGATGATATCATGAGAACAGAGGATTATATGATCACTTATCTAAAATGGCGCTTCATAGTTCAACAGAGTTTTCGAGAGCTACGATTGCTGGTTGGTTCCTGAAGTAACATACGCAAATATAGTTATTAGACTTATCCAAGTGGGAGTCTGTTGGATAAGGTGTCTAAGTCCATAACTTATTTGGTACATACTTGACCCGACCCAGAATGGTCCATTTGGGTTGCACTTCACCCAAACGATTTATGGATAATTTTATGAGAATTGTATACTTATGATTTATTAATATATTATAAGTTATAATATATTAATATGAAGTCATGTTATTTAATTAGTTTTAGTCTTAAATTAATTATGAATTAATTTAGAGATTAAAAAGAAGACTGATTAAATTATGGGCTATTATATTTTATATAGTGTGGGCTAATACTCATTTGTTAATGGGCTAAGCTAATATGGAAGTCCATGGATGATCCATGGAGCTTTTAACCCATGGATCCTTGGAAAGGAAAAGACATGGGTTATTAGGGTTTCACCCTAACCATGCACACTATATAAAGAAGCATATGATGCAAGAAATGTGACACTAGTGGTGTGAGACTTAGTGGTGGCCGATTCCACAAGAAAGTACACACTCTCTCAAAGTTTTCCAAGTGTTTGTGGTGATTTGTGATTCCATTTGAGGCATTCACACTATTGGTGCTTGGCTCTCAAACTCCAAACAATCAATCATCATCAAAAGGTATGTATTTCTACTAGTACTTTTATGATTCATAATCCTTATGCTATGCTAGTTAGGAAGAAACCTTGGAAATTATTATTTGCATGTATTTTAGAAGAAAACATAGATCCAAGGTTTATTAGGGTTGCATGCATACTTAGGAAGTGTCAAAATGCTCAAAACCCAACAGTTGTGTCTTGGATGCAACCTGTTTGGGCATATCAGGTCGGAGTGTCCTAATAGGACCGGACAACAGGTTTAGGTCCCTGCTCCTGCTGTAACGCCCCGATTCTCAGGTATTGCTTAAATAAGATTTATTGGCTTAAGCTCTACTCGACGAGTTAGTTGACCTACTCGTCGAGTAGCAGCGGGGTGAGATCGCGTGTTACGTGACCTACTCGACGAGTCCATGTTGGGACTCGGCGAGTAGGAGCTGGCAGTGGAAACTCTAAATCTCGGGGTTTGCACCTCTATCTAAAGGAGCCTTAGCCTCCTTTGGCCTCTTTACAGTCTTTGAGAGCCCCTTAAAACCCTAATCTGTGTGTGTGTGCCTTGGTGTGGTGTTAAAGCTTGGAATAGTGAATCTTGGAGGAAGAAAGCTAAGAGTGAAAAGGAAATTGAAGAAAGGAAGGAGTGGGAAGTAGGATTTACCTCAGCTAGCATCCTTTGGAGGTATCAAAGTGCCATCCTTACTTCCCTTTTTCCCTTTCGTTGAGTTTCTAGGGTTTTTATGAATTTTCAAGTTGGTATGATGAGCTATGGGCTAGATCTGAAACTGTAACTTTAGATCTGGACCCTCCTTGGATTCTAGAAGCATAAAGTCACAGTCTTGGTTGTGATTAAGGTCCCTCTTGAGCATGAAGTTCCAGTAAGAACTTAAAATAGTCATTTGGAGCCTTTATAGCTATGCATGCACGTAAAGTTTGCAACTTTACGTGATAAGCATGCCCTAGAAGCTTGGATATATGAGTTGGAACCGTTGCATGGCCCAAACCAAGTCTGTGTGGAAAAAGGACTGAATGGACTCGGCGAGTCGCAAGGTTGGCTCGGCGAGTCACATGAAGATGACCGTGAACTCCACGAGTTGGATGAACAACTCGGCGAGTCCGATGAAGATCGCCATAAGACTCGACGAGTTGAAGAACAACTCGGCGAGTCGGATGAGTTTTCTCTTGGATGTATATGAAGGTGTATCCGTCGAGTTGCAAGGAAGGAACTCGACGGATGGCCTTAAAGCTTGATCGAGAATCAAAGGAACTCGACAAGTCACTCCGATGACTCGGCGAGTTGGAATGTACTTCAAGGGACTCGGCGAGTAGCCAAGGGTACTCGGCAAGTTAAGGTCAACATGGACTATTGACCTTGACTGAGGACTTTGGCTTTGACCAGGGGTTGACTAGTGGGTTGTGGAGTACCTTATAAGGTTAAGGACTTATGAGTATGACATACTATGATGATAGGTGATGGAGCCTGTGTCAGGTGATCCGAGAGTTGGAGTTTACCTTTCGTGTCGACATCTGCGAGGTGAGCTATCCTCACTATATCGATAAGGTCTACGGCACCAAGGCCGACCCTTTAGTTGTTATTGTTATGGTATGCTACATGCGGTTATGATATGTTAGATCGGTATCCAGATAGACAGTATGTTGTAATGCTCTTATGATCCGTTAGGATTGATATGTTAGTGACTTGGTTAGGTCGGTGTTTTGGTTATGAGAGATTATTATGATCGATGATCTGTGAGATAGTTATATCTAATATTTGTACATGTACGGGTTGATGTGCTTATTGATCTAATTAGATCGGCGTCCTGGTAATTAGGACAGTATTATGTTAGTGACCTGATTTAGGTCAGTATCCTGGTATATAGGATGATGCTATGTTAGTGACCGGTTAGGTCGATATCCTGGTTAGGATGTTGCTATGCCTTATGATCTGCTAGATCGATTTGTTTGTCTATGGACTGTTATGTGATTACATGTTACATGTGCACATGGTTATTTGCTTGTGGTTGGGTTGAGGCGGTCCTGCTTTGTGCTGAAGGCCAATATACCCTATGAGCAGTCCGGGAAGACTGTAGGCCCACGTGGCAGATCAGTCATGCCGAAGGCTCGGGATAGATTCCGACAGACTGTAGGCACGGCAGGGCGGTCCAGGCAGGCCGATGGCCCAGTATGCATGTTGATTGATTGATTATTACTGATATGGTATTGTCAGTGTGGTATTGGTATTTTGGGGGTAGCTCGCTAAGCCTTCGGGCTTACAGTTTTCAGTTTATTGTTTCAGGTACTTCAGGAGGTCATGGAAAGGTGAAGGCGTGACCGTACCGCTCCCCATCCTTATGTTATGATTTTTGGGACACTCTGATGAGAAATGATTTTAAAACATTTTGTAAACAATGGTATTTGGTTTTTACTTGTGATTTAAAAAGTTTAAATTTGGCGTAAAATTTATGGGTATTACACCTGCCACACTGAGAATTACCGATGGAGGGCAGAGGAAGCCCAAGGATACAACCTAAGGTGAGGCATATCATCATACTAGCGTAGTGATTATCACATACTATTTTCCTACACAACATGTGTTGTTTAAATTAGTATACTTATTATATTTTAGCGAGTACTTTTTTTTTTTTGAATTACATGCTTGATCTTGTACTTTTCGATTCAGGAGCGAGCTGATCTTCTTTTTTCTCTTATGGTTTGCAAGAATTTCAACAGTACTCTAGGGACACTTGACTCGCCGATCTTAGTTCAAATTGTTGATGATAGATTAGTTAGCGTGACTAAAGTATTTAAAGGTTGTATTATCGATATTTATGGCGAGAGATTTCTGATTAACCTCAATCCTGATTCTCATGTGTGAGATCTAACACTATGGGAAAATGAGATACACTCACACTTTTTCGAAAATAGCCTAGTCACATTTTTTATAAAAATGTGGCGATTTTGATGTTAAGTGTGACAAATTGGTATTGATAAAATTTTGAATTGTTATATCGCTACATTTAAATATGTGTGTGTCACATATATGAAATTTTTGACCACAATCAAGGTATGTTAGCCAAATATCACCATCTGTCACCATCTTTCGTGTTATTATTTGATTTATGGAAAAATAAATTGTAATGGTTTTTTAAAAGAGACGATATATATATATATATATATATATATATATATATATATATATATATATATATATATATATATATATATATATAAATTAAAATCAATATTGTAAAAAACGTTCGATGTTAACTAGTCGCTTGACTGAGGTTAAGTGAGTAATCGGTTAAGCGAAAATTAATCCGAGACCCTAAATTGTTAATTCGTTGAAATTAAAAAAAAAAATTAATATAACTAATATCACAACAAAGTTTATAAATACCACTAATATCATAACAAAATAGATTAACATGATCAATACAACATTAATAATTACTAAAATTTCATCAAAATGTTAAAATTTCATCGTTTGTTACTTATTCGCTCATTGTGTAAGAATGAATTAATCGTTAGGCGTCATCTAATCAGTCGGGTAATGCCTAAGGACTAATCAGAGATTAATCGAGATTTTTACAACACTCATAAAAATAGACTTAGAGTAAAACCAAACTTTTATGATAAACTTAAATCTTTTGTGTCAATAACTCTACTTAAAAATAACAAGTAATAAGAAAAAACTTATATAACGTTTACAAAATAAAAATTAATCAATTAACTAAAAAAAAATAAATAAAAAAAAAAATAAAACTCTTTTAGAAAATTAGTCATTCAAGACAGTTTATCGCAATGGATTTTTTTGGTAAATAAAAACTAGAGAAAAATAATTTATGCCTCCAATAATTAATCCTACTTTTACTACCACATGTCTTGATCTCCCACTGTACCTCCACTTTTGCCTTGCTATGAATCTGTTACTTTTTGTAGCATATATGTCTTGTTCAGTTATCTAACTCCTCATTTTCTCTTCCTTCTTGTAGCTGAAGGCTTTGTTTTTCCCAACTATCATCAACGTCGCTGCACCCTTCGACTTTAATACTTTGTAAGTTTTAGTTTTGTTTCCTATTTTTTATAGATCATCAAAACGATGTCTGTCCTAAAACAGTTCGAACACCTCAAAATACAACTAGAAGCTATAGAATCAGCCACAAACAACTTTTCTAAAGAGAGCTGCATCGGGAAAGGAGGCTTTGGGAAAGTGTACAAGGGAGAACTCCTCCATTCGATGGGGCATACAACGGTTGCCATTAAGCGTTTAGATCGTTCATTTGGGCAAGGAGACTCTGAGTTCTGGAAAGAGGTGATTATGCTTTCAGTTTACAGGCATGAAAATATTGTCTCCCTCTTGGGGTTTTGTGATGAGAAAGGCGAGAAGATCCTTGTGTATGAGTATTCATCCAGAAGAAGTCTCGACTTACATCTAAACAACAAGGATCTAACGTGGGTTCGACGCCTTACGATTTGTATTGGGGCGGCTCGTGGAATAGCATACCTTCATAATCCAGCAGGTACTCAACAAAGATTATTGCACAGAGATATTAAAAGTTCCAACATTCTCTTAGATGACAACTGGAATGCTAGGATATCCGATCTTGGTCTATCCAAATTTGGTCCAGCTAACCAGAACTACACATTCCTTGTCACTAATAATAGAGTAGGCACTATTGGGTATTGTGATCCGCTATATTTAGAATCTGGGATACTAACAAAGGAGTCGGACGTTTACTCATTTGGTGTAGTCCTGTTTGAAGTTTTGTGTGGGAGATTGTGTTTTGAGAGCTATGATAAGCCTCAATCTTTTACTCAACTGGTACGAAAGCATTACAGACAAAAGAACCTAAATGAAATTATTTGGGGTGATATAAAGGATGAAATACATCCTACTTCTTTGGAGGTTTTTTCAGCGATTGCTTATCAATGTTTAAAGAATGACAGTGAAAAACGTCCGTTGATGGAGGACGTCGTGACCAAACTTGAAATTGCCCTTGAATATCAAGTAACTTCATGTTCTTTCTCTTCTTTCATAAGAAAAAAAAAATAGTAATAGTTAGTTGTGGTCATGTTATCCAAACTAGACCGAAAATATATTGTTCCTTAATTACTCCTGGTTCATCTAGATAATAGATAACCTGTTACATTTAAACTGACTCTCTAGCATGCTTTCTCCTGTCTCTTTCTAACGTGCTATCTTCTTGTGCTTCTTGCAGGTTAACGATACCGATATCTCACCTGTACCTCAATTCCAGAGTTATAAGCTTCCTGGAGACAACGATGTAAATAACAACCCCTACGTAAGTGACTACCACTGGTAGCCAGAACAGATTGGTGTTCAAGCACTCCCTATGCTGGTATTTCCTCCCAACGCCAAGGAATGTGTAGTTTTGGTTTGCAGGATAATAGTTTGATGCTGGAATAAGAGTAACATGGATCTTATGCAGGGATCAGTAATGGCATGCATGCTTACAGAGTTTTGATTTAACACTTTTATTATTATTAGATATTCATATGTGTTTGTGTTTTTTTATCTTTGTGCTGGCCGGTTCTTTTATGAAAGCACTCTCCCAATCTTATTATTGGAGTTGCCAACCATCCTATCTTCCCTTTACTCCGTTTATATGGGACTTAAGGTGAAGACGCCTTTTAGTTCTTATTAGCAATATAAACTAGCATTATATAATACGATGTTGGGTACTTTAATGTACTGAAATGGACAACTAACATAATTTCCTTTGTTTATTTATTAATGACTGGATGAAAAAATGGGCAAATTAGTTTCTTTTCACACTAAAAAGCAACATACTTTTGTTTTTCAAAGCTTGTGACTTAATGCAAAAGGGGCAAGTTAATTTTTTTCATGCTAAGTAGCAAGCTACTTTCCATTGTCTATGTTTATTAGTAAATAGATACTTTTGAGCTCTTTAACTCGATTATGTGTTAAAAAGGTACATTGAGTTGCAATAAAAATAAAATTATATGTAGAATTCATATAAACGAAAACTACAACATATGCATGTTTGTATTTTAAATCCTTTTAGATAAAATATATAAAATTATATTTCGAATTCATATAAACCAAAACTACAACATATACATGCTTGTATTTTACATCCATTTAAACAAAATATAGAATATACAAGCTTGTGTTTTAAATCAATTTAAACAAAAAGTACAATAAAATTAGTATTTGCCGATTAGCCACTTTCTACTCTTCTTACCTCGAGCTAATCTCATTTTGCATCTTATCTAAGAAACACTATTCTCTCAAACATTATAGAACGAGTAAAAGTATATATATAAAAAATAAAAAATAAAAAACTTCTAATTTTTCAAAGCATTACACTATCTCCCCATCCGTGGAGATATACAATCAAACATCCGATTTATCTCTCGACAAAAAGACAAAATAAAGGAAGTAACCAACACCCTAATACAAATATAATGGAATATTAGTAAAGTAATAGATGTTTTTTTAGTTCGACTCGACTAGATTATGTACCATATAAATACATAATGATACATTAGTTAAGTGATAAATATTTTCAAGCTTGGTTCGGCTCGATTATGTATTAAAAAAAATGAATTACATGGATTATAAAATCCGTTAACCAAATAGTATAAAATAGGGTTATTTTGGGTTTCATTTTAAAATATGTTATTTTGAAATTCAGACTGAGCCCATATTCGACCGAATTTATGTTGTTTGATTATTTCTCTGACTAGCTATGCTGAATGAGGAAAATGACTATTTTACCCTTTTTTATTTATGTCGGCTAAAATATATCTATTTTCAAACGAATTTAATTTAACCGAACATTATTAAATTAATAGTTTAATACAAAACTAAGTTTTATTTAAAAAAAAATTAAAAGTTTTGAGAAATAAATACAAAACTAAGTTTTATTTATTTTAAAAACAATAATAACCAAATATAAATGGCCATGTCGTTATGTCAAGAACCATGAGTAGAAGGACACTCAACAACCTCAAATAATAAATTAATACACCCTATATTCTCCCATCTCTTCTCATTTCGTTCAAAATTGTAGAGAGAGAATAGGATCCGACCCAATCTCTAAAAAAAAGTTACAGCTCTTTTTCAAAGAAGTTCCATGCCTGCCTCCTGAATCATCGACCATGATAACACCAGTTAACCACCGTGAACAAATGTCTAGAGCTTCCTCTAAGGATGGCAATGGTGGACTCCAACATTATTACCAAAATACCCCCACCCTCTTCTTATCCTTGTTCTATTCGATTGATCACAATTTTCATTCCTCCTAGACTCAATCAACAGGTTAAAGGGTGCTTCCCTCTCTTTCTCTCTCACGAGGACACGATTTTTTGGTTGGAGTTAAACGGATGAAAAGGGTTGCAGTGTTTGTGGTGGGTTTCCTAGTTCTTGTATCCGTGAACAAGGCATGTATATGACTGGTTTTATGGTGCCGGAATGTTGATGGATCTGTAATGCAAAGGGAGAAAACGTAAAGAAAACAAATAGGACCGAGTCAGCTACTTTCATATCACGTACTGGGTTAGAGGGTGCTGACCGAGTCTCATGCTTTTATTGCACGTATCAAACACACTGACCTATATTGAGCTGACCGAGTCATCTGTTTTTGTCTGACCCGGTCAGACCCAAATCAAACAGGACCTTAGTGAACTTTTCATACCAATTTCTGGAGGTTTGTTTTAAGCAATATATAGACTTTTGTAACTTGCAAACATGATATGATTAAGTTTTGAAAAAACCCTTTGAGGGACCTTCATGTAAACTTCTTTGTGTAAATCACCATGTTAAAATGCATTGTTGACATCCAACTGATGCACTTCCCACTGCCTTTTAGCATCTACTGTGAGTGCAAATCTAACGGTAACAAGTTTTGCAGCGGGGGCAAATGTTTCATGGAAATCGATATACTTAACTTGCATGTATCATTACAATACAAGACATGCGTTGTATCTTTTTACTTCTCCATTTGGTTTAAATTTTTTCTTGTATACCTATTTTGATTTAATTGCTTTCTTTCCAGGTGGGATATTGGTTAACATCCAAGAGCCATTTTCCTCTAAAGCTTGGATTTCCATCATCATTGCTTCTTACCAGTTCGAATCTTTTGAAGTTTATAGGAAATTTTTAGGTTTTTCAGTTGAGGTGATAGTTGATAAGAAAGCACAATGAGATTTAGAAAAGTTATCATAATTAACATATTGTGAGATAGAGTGTGGTTTTGATAAGCTTGCAGTTGTGGAATGATTGAAGTTTATAGGAAATCTTTAGGTTTTTCAGTTGAGGTGATAAAGACTTTGAGTCCAAACTCTCGATCTGACCATAGAACACCATAAATCACCAAATATCACCACAAGGCATATATATATATATATATATATATATATATATATATATATATATATATATATATATATATATATATATATATATATATAATTAGACTTAAGATAGACTTGGCTTGGATTTCAGAAACATTTTTCATGTTTATACTTATAATGTTATTTCTTTTTATCTAGTTCGTTGTTACTTGCTTCTTCCCAAGTTTAATGCTTTTTTACTCATGTAAGTACTTAGTGATCTTTAAGATTTTGTTTGGGTTGTTATTATTGAGAAATTCTAAACTAAGGTACAACTATTTTTCATTTTTATTCACTTGTGAAGTTATATAAGAACTGACGTTTATGACAATGTACTTTGACCTATGCTACGTTTTATATCCAATTTGGGCTTAGGTAATATTTTGTTGATTTTGATAATGAACAGTTTGTACATTTGGAGATGAATTGAGTGTTTATTCATATGATATCTGTTTAATGTCTAACCTTGTGATTGTACTCACTAGGTTCCCTATAACATAACCCACCACGTTGATACATTTTTGTAAGTTAGTGGATGTTGTTGGAAGCTTAGAAGATTAAAAAGCTTTAGACATTAAGAAGATCATATGATTATTATAAAGGCTCTCTAAACCTTTGTTTTGATAACTATTGTTACACTCTCGCATGTTATGTTCTTCCAAACTTTATTTTGGAAATTTATGTTTTCAGACAATTTTTCGGAATCGTTCTCTAGAAAATTATTTTAAAATATTTTATTAAAGGTTTTAAATTAGTTCATGGAAGGGTTGTTACATCTAATTAAACAAACTCGTCTATGAATGGGACCTTTTGCTCACCAAATAAATTCCCAAATACAGTTGTATGATTAATTGAGCTGTTAGCCAAATAAGATTTTGGGTTTTATCTTGTATTGGGTTTTATGATTGGGCCTTTCAGCTAGTCTATATATTATGTGTTTCCATTTCATTTTATTTGTACTTCTCTTTGATAATAATATGAAACCCAAACCGTTATATGTCATTCACTTGTTAGTTTACATGGTATTATAGCTCGGTTGATCTTTTGTATTTTCTTTTTGGGGTAAGTTGTAGCAGGCACGACACTATTCATCGAAGTTACTGTTCATCGAATCACTATTCATCGAAGTTACTAGTCATCGAAGATACTGTTCACAAAGTTACTATTCATCAAAGTTACTATTCATCAAAGCTATTATTCACCAACACTATTCATCGAAGCTACTATTCATTAGCACTATTCAAGTATTTTTTTTTGCAATTTTGGATATGGTTTTCTTGCTCGTTTATGTATTCAGTTTGATTTGATTTGTTCGTTTCAACGACTTCAAGGGTTTTGTTTCGTATATTGGTTTTGTTGATTTTGAGATTTTGATTGTTGCTGCTATTATTCATATTTGTTGTTGTTTTGGTTATTCTTGTTTGACTGATATTGGAATATGGCCCCGAGAGATAACTCTCTTCAATCCATTAGGATTCAACTCGATGGTAAGAACTATGCCCAATGGAGTTATTTTATGATGAATTTCTTACGAGGCAAGACTATGTGGGGGATTATTACAGGTGACAGGAGGAAACCAACTGACGAGAAGGATGTTAATTATTCAACCTTACTGGATTCATAGGAGACTAATAACTCCAAGATCATTACTTGGATTAATAATTATGTTATCTAGTCTATTGATAGTCAGTTAGAAAAGTATAGCACAACAAAGGAGGTTTGGAATCACTTGGCTAGGCTCTATACTCAGTCTAACTTTGCAAAGCAGTATCAGTTAGAGTTTGATATTTGAACCCTCCAACAAAACAACCTTAGTGTTCAAGAATTTTATGCAGCTATGTCAGATTTGTGGGATCAGTTAGCTCTTACAGAACCTGATGTGTTGAAGGATTTTAAGCCTTGTTTGGGCTATTGATCCATGATGGGCTAATTTTTATGTAAGTATCCATGAAGAGTTAGCCCACATGAGATATGGATCATAACTCAAGTGTATGGATTAGGGTTTACCCATGGCTCTTGGAATCCTACACTATATAAATGTTGGCCTTTAGCCAAAATCATGACACTAAGTGTTCTAAGAGAACCCTAGTCGATATTGGTGGTGTTTAACCTCTCTCTCAAATTCCTCCTTTGTTAATGGTGTTTGTAAACTATTTGAGGCATCACACTTGAGGTGCTAAGCTCTTGAAAGGCCAAAACTACAAGCTACAATTAAGAGGTATTATTCTAACTAGTTTTTATGATTCATGTACCAAAATTGTATGCTAGTTGTAGGCTTCATGCTTTGAAAAATTTATTCCATGTATAATTAGAGAAAACATAGATCCAAAGCATCTAGGGCTGCATGTGCACCATAGGAG
Organism: Lactuca serriola; assembly: GCF_051521515.1. Lineage (NCBI taxonomy): Eukaryota > Viridiplantae > Streptophyta > Magnoliopsida > Asterales > Asteraceae > Lactuca > Lactuca serriola. The sequence goes on from NC_136412.1 coordinate 76,325,073, forward strand.
TGTTATAGTGCTCAAAACCCAACAGTGGTATCAGAGACTAGGATTGTTTTATGTTATATTTGATGCTTGTTAATTTTCAAAGCTGAAAAAACTGATTTTCTGGCCTCTGACTGATTAATCGCCGAGTCCAATGCATGACTCAACGATTCGAATCAGTCAAAGAGCAACTCGACGAGTCCAGTTCTTGTACTCGTCGAGTAGATGCTTCTAATGGCAGATTTTCTGGATTTTGGCCAGTTTGGAATTAGGATCATTACCAAAAAATGTTTTAGTTCATAAAATTTGATTTGTTGGTATGGTAATGATTATACTCATCCAATGAAAAGATAATTGTCAAAGTTTTAAGATAATTGTTGGTTATATGATAAACAAAGTTGTAAATTGTTGATATGAATTATCTTGCCTTATGAGTTAAATTAGATCAATCCTAGATTATATGATAATTATGTTTGTTAAAATTGATCTAAATGTTTTTTAATGACTTCCATAACTTGTCCTCGGGTTATCGAACATGAAAGGTCTCATCCATTAGAATGACATTAAACTCATAAGTTATGGAAATGAAAAGGTTTTCAAGAGTTACAAAAATTGCCCTCGAGTTTTGGTATTTGAAAAGTCTCAAATTATGAAAGCATTAACTCTAGTAATTGAAAGGTTTCAAAAGATGCATCTCTTGGGTTCATAACTTAAAAATTAATTGAATAGTTTTAAGTTTGAATTTTTAATAATCTAGATGCCTTGAATAGTTCAATTACACCTTATGGACTTTATTAAATTAATTAAAGTGTTTAATTAAGAGACAAGTTTAATAAAACCATAATAACTTGGTTTAAGATTAATTAAATTAAGAATATAATTTATTAATAGATTTAACCACCTAGTATTTTAAATGTTTAAAATACACCTTTATACTATATAAAATTAAAAGTCTAATATATTATATATGTATAAGTTAAAAGTCAGTCTTACCGTTAGTAGGCCTCATTCACTAAGTCGGTCTATAAGGGGTATAAGGTGACTGGTTATAAAAATGTTGGTTTAATGTGTGTCTACTCTCACCCACCGCTTTCTTGACTGGTGGACGGTCGTTAGTCGAATGGGTAGGATAGGACATTATATCTCATTAAAATTATAAAGAAAATACCAAGTAACTAAACACTTATAAATTCCAAATCTTAGTTACTTAGGAAAAATGTGAATTTGGTGCTAACCCATGAAATTTCAATTTACACCTTGTTAAGTCGTTAGTGGAGCGTGTGTGGTTAACCGGCACACTAATATGGGACTGACATTGTGTGACAAGGGGTAGCTTGATGTTAATCATGGATCAATGGAGCGTGTGTGGTTAACCGGCACATTGATTGGATGATTTGTAACATTAAGTGTATCAAACTAATTTGCATGGTTATTCACACCTTGTTTGTGATCCTCGGCATCCCAGTCACAAACTTGAAGGGCATAATCGAGATTTAAACATGTCATTGAAAAGTTCAATGAATCTCAAAAGAATCTAGGAATTTCAATTCATTTAAAACTTAATAATCAATTTCGTTTTTCATGGTGGAAATTGGTAAATCGTCATTTACCTACCTTCAAATACTTTACAATTGGATTACGGTATCCCTCTTCCGAATTGTAGAATATTGTGTTGGATCCTAGCCTTAATATTTCATTTAGGTGTTATGTTAAGGACTTAAATCAACTAACTTGAATTTCTCACATTATAGATGTCTAGGTCAGACAACTATGGTCTTCCCGAATCTTATGGAAAGAGCTTTCCTCATGAAGATGATATTCCACAAGACAATCAAGGTGAAAGATTAATCCCTTCTTCGTGTTGTAGTGGAACTTCACTTCCTCCACCTCCTCCGATAGTTCTCCCTAATCCACAAGTTCAAAGACTTGAAAAGTTCAAGGTCACTCAAGCCTTATTGGCGAGCCAACACCAAGATGGAAGGTATGTGTGTACACATGTCTTGGAGATGAAGTCACACATTGACAAGCTGGGAATGTTGGGAGTCGCTGTGTCAAGGAAGTTGGATGTTGACTTGGTTCTTCAGTCACTTCCCGAGTCGTATAATCAGTTTGCTAAATACTACTACATGACAGACCGCGATGTGACCCTTATTGATCTTTCCTATTTGCTAATTGATGTTGAATCAACAATGATTTGGCGCACTGGTAAAGCAAATTTGATTGGAAGATCTACCTCCCAAACTTCCATGGACATTGACAATGGAAACATTGGAAGTCCAGAAAATATTTCTCTTTCCAAGGGAAAGAGAAAAGCTAACTCTGATATTATCTCGTGTACCATTCCCAAAGAGTCCATCTGTTTCTATTGCCAAGATAAGGGCATTGGTTGCCAAGCCGTCGTACCTACCTGAAGGATAATAAGGATGGTAAGGTCAAAAAGTTTGACTCTACTGCAGGTAAGTCCACTATCCAACTCTATTAAGTTCCTATTTGTAGATTCTTAAGACATGATGTGATAAGATTACATTTTGATGTTTTGTAGGATCAAAGGAAGCTTAAAGGAAAAGCATGTTGAGTCTGATCACGAAGAGACGGATTTCAATCGCATGGTTCGATGATCGAATTTATGAGCTGGTGCTTAGGAGTTATGAGAGTATGCTTAGGAATATTTAGAAACATAGTTTTGATATGTACTTACATTGTAAGGAAAAGTGTTCCGCATTTTATAAATACATAGAGATTTTGATTATATCTTATTTATATTACCTTGCAATGGCATTTGTGAAAATTGATGTTTGTATATTTCTACTTTTAGCAATATGAATTTGATTCTTTTGTTTTGTGGTAGTGTCTAAATTTACCAAATAAGGAAAGATTCTCATCATCAAAGTTTCAATTGGACAGAAACTTGGAATCATGCAACTTGTATTACATGATAAATGAGAACCTTCGTCTTTGGGATATTAAGACTAATTCCTTGATCACATGTATATGTGATTCAAGTGAAGGACTGGGGGATCGAGTACACTTGGTTCTGCATTGGTCAGGTCCACCACAAAGAACGATAAGACTATTCGTCATGATTTACTAAAGTTTAGTAAATATAGTTATGCTTACAAGATTATGTATATTCTAAATCATTGGAAAAGTTTCAAAGTATAGCAGAACGAATAAGAAGAATCAAATTAGGCAAAAAGATAAAAGTTTCTCCAATCTGAAAGGAATGGAGAGTACTTTAGTATCTTGTTTTATGATCATCTTAGTGACTATGAAAACCATATCACAACTGATCCTCTAATGAAACCTTAGTGCACTTGTATGGCTAAGAAGAGGAATCGTGAATTGTTGAAATGGTTAAATCAAAAGGTGAGTTATACGTCGTTCCAAAATCAAGTCTACGAGTCATACTCCAAGACTGTGCCTTGAGTGACATAATCTTAAGAAAGGTTTATAACACTTATCAAATGTTGAGTAAAATATTTCTTACTCTTATACATTTGAAATTGGTAAGCAGTGATGTTTTGGATAAAACAAAGACCAACTACGACCAGTTGTGCGAAGTGTTTATCTTGATAAGAATCCGCACTAACTCTTGAATATTTTTTTGTCAAGGAATGGTTCTTGACAAGAGAATCTTATATGTTAAGAGGTCAGTGGGAGTATTAAAGATCTTGAAAAGTTTCAAGAAATGATCAAGACTAACCCTATTATTAATCACTAGACCACGACTTGAGGTTTTTTAACCTATCGTGTTGACATATTCTTGTTTCTATGCCCATTCCAGTTAAAGTTGACTATGCTTGTGAGTTCTATGAGTGCTCAATTGTTTTCATAACAACTTGGAAGCAATGGTAGGCCCTTGAGCTGCCAGGTGGCAAGAAATTAAGATTGAACAAGTTCAGCCCATATGAGTTTGGATTTGTCACTAACCTTGTCTTGTGATTATGGTTATGACAAAGTCACATGGATAGGAACACATACACCATAAAATCTATGTTTCATAAGATTTCTCTCTAATTCATGAAAATGATTATGAGGAAACGTTTTCACTATGTAGGTTCTAAGGAGATAGCAATTGTGATATTTGCATTCTCAAATTTAATTATGATTATGGCATCCCTCTTCATAGTTTGAATTGTGAGAAATGGCAAATAGTTTGAACATTCAAAACTTATTATTGTAAGTTTTGAATTGTTTAGACACACATATGATCTTTCTAATAAAAGGTGTATGAGCTTAGATAAAGGCTTATCAAAGCATCTCGTATCAGAAATCTGAACTATGGTAAGAAAGTCAACAAGTATTGATTTTGTAGAAGTCCAGCTGATTTCTGGGTACATGTCAAAGCTAGTGGGAGCATAGGTGTTATGCTAGTAAGATAGTGATTATTATGCTAGTGGGAGCATAATTTTTATGGTAAGTCTTGCTAGTTAGCAATGTTAATTATAGAAAACAAAAGTTTCAATTCGCAAAGTTGTAGGGTTTGAAAAGTTTTTCGCTATAATTAAAGGTGAGGACCTTATACTTCATTTCAATTCTAAAAGTTTAGATTGAGATTTTAATCAAATTTAGTCAAGGACATATATGAATGTTATGTTGAAAAGATTCAACATAAGGAAATTCTATATATGGATATGTTATAGCAAGAAACTGGTAAAGTATCAAGTCTTTATGTAAGACATTGTGAATCGTGTCCCATGTGCTTTGGATATAGGATTGATTGCATGTGCTATAATATTCAGTTCTAATTTTCCAAATCTAGGGCATTAAAAGGGAAAAACGACTAGAACCGGATATGACTAAAGTTATCAAACAACTGTCAAGGACAATCTGAGGTTCGCTAAAGATTCGTTGCTTATGGACAATTGGAAGTATACTAATGAATGGACCATATTGATATAACTCTGAATAGATAGGATGGATAGTCATATGGCAATTATGGAAAAAGTTTCCATAATGGGAGTTAGATATCAAGAATCTATGAGTAAGTTATAAACTTTTATGCAAGAAAGATGTTCAAAGGAATGTACTTTGAATATGAGATTTCGTATCTATGGAATTGTTTTGTAACAATCTCCAATGGAAAGTTTTGTAATTGGCAAAGTCTCTGTGACTTGTGTGTATAGTCATTACAAAAGGATCACTCCATATAAGCTTAGAATCTAAGATATTACAGTAAGTGGCAAGGATTTTGTATTCTTACACTTACAATAAGGATTTATAATTGAGAAATGAGTTTCATTGGAATGTTTACAATTGATTTATTTCACAATGTAAAGACCATAGATAAACATAGTGTGCATGCTTGGAGCATGGGATAACTATTGTTTTAATTCAATTATTTAGTTGATAAATTGAAACATTATACAATGAATAATGTGTAATCAATATGGTGATTAAATAAAAGGTATTTTATTTATATTCAAAAGTCTTGAGACCATATTGGATTCTATTATTCTTGTGTTTCAATTTGCATGTTTTGTGTAATGCCCCATTCCTTATACGCATCAGTTCCTTTAATATTAATTTTGTAAAAGCTACTTGACGAGTTGGTAGCCCTAACTCATTGAGTAGATGCCAAATGGGATGTGGTATTAAATGGTCTACTCGACGAGTCGAAGCATGGACTCGACGAGTAGGTCTGTCAGGAGGAAAGCCAACTTTCAGGGTTTTGCATCCTATTTAAGCCACTTAACCCTGTTTGACCTCCCTTACCAGCCTCTATGTCCTCCAAAAACCCTAATTCATTGTGAGCTTCATCATTGAGAGATTATTGAGGTTTTGAGTGTGTTTTTGTGATATAGAAGAGAGTTGGAAGAACTTGGAGCCATCAAGCTTGTGGAGAAGATCAAGATCCAGGATTTCATCCATCTTTGGCAACCTTCTGAGGTTAAAAGCTCTTAGCTTGATAACCCATAGCTTAGATCTCTTTTAGGGTTGATTTATGGGTCCTTTTGATCCCTTTAAGTAGGATAAGTTACTCTCCATGGGTTGTATGCCAAGCAATCCCTACTTCCTGTGATATTTAACCTCTAGAACCATAAAATAGGTCTTGAACCCGTTTTTGTCCAAGCAATGGTCATGTTCATGGAAGTAGGTTGCTATAACTTGATTTTGGGTCCATTTAAGGTGTACACCGCCATCAAGTCTCCAAATTTATAGAAATGGACCCTGCAAACGATATGGATCTGTATTTTGGAGCGTTAGAAGTATGAAATCAGTTGTTTAGGTTAGATTTTCATGGGACTCGACGAGTTCATAAGGGAACCCGACGAGTCCGATCGAGGATCCTCGATGATGTTCATGAAACTCGACGAGTTGTCAAGGAACTCAATAAGTTGGATCATCTTGTCCCTTTTCTGACAATGCTAGGACTCGGTGAGTCTGAGGACGACTCGACGAGTTAATTCATCCAGTCACGATGATGGGTAGCTTGGGAACTCGACGAGTCATAGGGTGACTAGGCGAGCCGAGTGTCAATTTTAGGGTTTCTGAGTTCTAGAAATCGACGAGTCAATAGGCTGACTCGGCAAGATAGGTCAACATGGAAGGTTAACTTTGACCAGAATATTGACTTTGACTAGGATGTTGACTTTGACCAGGGGTAAAATGGTCATTTTACCCTAAGGAGGATTATCAGATTTTAATTAAGTATTGTTATGGAATTGATAGCTGGAGAGTCGCCGGAGCAACAGACAGGGATTCCTCACTCGAGTTTTCAGCATTCAGTCTTGCAAGGTGAGTTCCCTTTCAGTAGGAACGGGTCTAAAGCACCAAGTTCAGCCCGTATATGTGATACGTTAGTAGCTGAGTATGGGTGGGGCCCGAACCTCCTAGCAGTCGAATGTGGGTGGGGCCCAAATCTCATAGTATTATGTTAGTAGTCGAATGTGGGCGGGGCCCGAATCTCATAGTATTATGTTAGTAGTCGAGTGTGGGCGGGGCCCAAATCTCATAGTATTATTTCAGTATAGTTATGTGATTGCTTGATTGACATACTTGTTGTCTGTGTGATACTTGTATGCATGTTAGTAGCAGAGTGTAGGCGGGGCCCGAATCTCCTAGACAGTGAGGTGTGGGTGGGGCCCGAATCTCCTAGACAGCGGAGTGTGTGCGGGGCCCGAATCTCCATGAGAGTGGGTGGGGCTCGTATCTCCTAGTTGTATGTTATTTGTATGGTATGTGGTAGTTTGGTGGAGCTCACTAAGCTTCATGCTTATGGTTTTCAGCTTTGGTTTCAGGTACTTCCACTAGCAAAGGGAAGGGCTCGGGATGATCGTATGGCACACACTACAGTCTTTAGCCTGGGAGATTTACTCTGATATTTATATGAGATTTTGACTTGTTGACAGATATTATGATATTTTGAGACACATGGTTTATGATTTAATACTATAGCGGTGCTATTATGGTTTTAATAATGATTTAAAAACAAAATTTTTGGGTTGTATATTTTGGATGTTTCATTTTGACTTCTCGAGTAATTAGTTTATTCAAACTATTCACAGTAGATCATACTTTGGAAGTATGTATTAAGGCAAGACTGTCATGAATCCGTTTGTAGATTGTTTAAAGTGTTTTAGACATAGCATAAGATTGCTATAGTGTTCATGAGTACTTTTGGAATAAGATTAGAGTATTGGATTAAACCCACGCTCATTTGAATCACTTCATGGATTTTATCACGAGTGATTGTGAGACGATAATATCGTATATTCTTGAAACCAAGACATGTGAGTCGTAGTTTACAAGTCGGTTGCACATTGACATGTCTAAACGCACCAGTAACTTGGTGTTATAAAACATATTGTTGTGTGTAATTTGATGAGTAAGTACAAGAAAGCATTTGAGTCAAAGTTTATCCATTCCTTTTACCCAATGTAGGATAAAAGCAATATATGTGGGGCCCTCAATGATTTAGTGATGAAAACCCTAAGTGCTTAGCCAAGCCTGGATTGATTTGATTTGTTCAATTATTCGGTCATCATAAATCGGAAATCAGAAAAAAACACATGAATAGAGAGAATGATTATAATCCATGTCTCAGTTCATACGATAACTAGAATGGAGGAATATATGATTCTTTATCTAATGGACACGTCATTTGACTGGGTCAAAGTTCAACAGCGGCTTTTGAGAGCTACGATTGCTAGTTAGGATTTTGGAGTCATACTTGCAATAATAGTTATTAGACTTATCCAAGTGGGAGAATAATGGATAATGTGTCTAAGCCCATAACTATAATTGGTATGTACTTGACCCGAGAGTAGCATGGTCCATTTGGGTTGCTTTGACCAGAACAATCTGATAGGATGGATATTTGAGAAATCATATTATTTAATTGAGAAATCATAATATTTAACTAGTATTGATCAAGAATTAATTTGGAATTAATTTAGTGATCAAAAAAGACTAATTAAATTAGCAGGGACTGATTATGTAAATTAGTGACATATATATTGTTTGGGATTTTGATCCACAGTAGGCTAAGTTTTATCTATGTATCCATGAAGAGTTAACTCACATGAGATATTGATCATAACCCAAGTGTATGGATTAGGGTTTACCCATGACTCTTGGAATCCTACACTATATAAATGTTTCCCCTTAGCCAAAATCGTGACACTAAGTGTTCTAAGCGAACCCTAGCCGATATTCGTGGTGTTTAATCTCTCTCTAAAATTCCTCCTTTGTTCATGGTGTTTGTGACCCATTTGAGGCATCACACTTGAGGTGCTAAGCTCTTGAAAGGCCAAAACTACAAGCTACAATTAAGAGGTATTATTCTAACTAGTTTTATGATTCATGTATCAAAATTGTATGCTAGTTGTAGGCTTCATGCTTTGGAAATTTCATTGCATGTATAATTAGAGAAAACATAGATCCAAAGCATCTAGGGTTGCATGTGCACCATAGGAGTGTTATAGTGCTCAAAACCCAACAATCACCACCTTGCACCAAACCTTTTACTCCTTCAATAAGCTTCCAAATGCACTCAGAATGGCTCACAACACTCAAAATTGCTCTAGGGTTTCTAGATCAGGTTAAGAGGCAATGAAGGCTGGAAATGAGGCCAATATATAGGGTTAAAGTTGCTTAAATAGGGTGCAAAGTCCCGAAATTCGGGTTTCTTAAAACAATGACCAACTCGTCGAGTTGGACCTCCCCAACTCGTCGAGTTGATCTTAAAAATGCATGTGACAATTATTTCCAACACGTCGAGTTTATTCCTTAAACTCGACGTCTTGACCTTTAGAAATAAGGTTTTATTTCCCATAATTAGCCTTCTAGATTTCGGGTGTTCCAAAATGCATTCACTAGTAGATTTTACAGGATTGATTAAGGTCATTAGACTTAGCAGTTGTGATAATTGTGTTCTCAAATTCGAGTATGATCACGGCATCCCTTTTCATAATTCGAATTATGAGAAATGGAAAATTGTTTGAACATTCGAGACTTATTGCTATAAGTTCTGAAAAGGTTTAGACACACACATAAGCTATCTAATGAATGGTGTATGAGCTTGAGAAGTCTAGATAAAGACTTACTGAAGCACCACGTATCAGAAATATGAAATTTAGTAAGAAAGTCAATAGATATTGATTTCTAGAAGTCTAGCTGATTTCTAGATACATGTCAAAGCTAGAGGGAGCATGATTGTTATGCTAGCAAGAGTATAGTTGTTATGCTAGTAGGAGCATCATTATTGTACTAAGTGTTGCAAGTATGTAATACTGTTTGTAGGAAGAAAAGTTTACAAATTTGCAAAGTGCAAAGTTTGGAAGTTGTTTCTGTTGGATTAGTGTCTAAGTCCATAACTATTTTGGTACGTACTTGACCCGATTATGAGCATGGTCCTTTTGGGTTGCCTTCACCATAGTAATATGTAGGATGAATTAAGGAGAGAAATGTTTAATTATGATTTATTAATATATTATGAGAATAATATATTAAAGGAGAATTCATATTGTTTAATTAATATTAGTCAAGAATTAATAAAGAATTAATTTTGTGGCTAAAAGAGATTAATTAAACTTAGGGGACTGGAATTGTAATTATAAGATAATTGCAATTGGGCTATGGATCACCTTGGAATAATAAGTTGGACGAATTCTATGGGGAAGACCATTAGAAATCGTCCAAGGCATGTTCCAAAAGGGGTCCATGGACTGCTTAGGGCTTAAGCAGCCAAATTAGGGTTTCCTTGTTAGATAACCCTAATTGCCTACCTATTTAAGGAGATCCTAAGCCCTGAAAATGTGGTGACTGAATCCTTAGGGTTTCATGGACGATTTTTGGTGCTCCTCTCTCCTCCCTCTTCATCCAAGTTGCTCAGTGGTGTTTGTGACTCCATTAAAGGTGCAACACTTGAGGCACTAAGCTTTCTAAAGCCAAGGATTGATTGTTATTGATATATAACAATCAAAGGTAAGATCTAGACCTTCTTTTATATTAATCTGATTAACTATATGCTAGATCTAGGGTTTATAGCTTTGGATATTCAATTGCATGTTCATTAGACAAACTAGATTCAAAAGCTATTAGGGTTTGCATGTACACCATAGGAATGATGTATTGCTCAAAACCCATCAGTGGTATCAGAGCCTAAGGCTGTTTGTTTGATGTATTTGATGCTATATTTGATTATTCAAGCTTAAAATCGAAAATTTTGAGTTTCTAGGGGATGGACTCGCCGAGTCCATGGCTGAACTCGCCGAGTCCACTGTGAACTCGACGAGTCCAGTGCTGACTCGACGTGTCTGTGACGCAGAATGCTGTTTTTGCGGGATTTTGACATGTTTTGGCTGTGGATAATTACCTAAAACTTTTTTTGTCAATAAAATCTGAATTATATATATATATATATATATATATATATATATATATATATATATATATTAGGTGATTATCCTCGCCAAAATAGAAGATAATTGTCAAAATTTAGATAATCTTTTGTTTTATTAGATAAAGATTGATTATTTGTAATTTAGATTTGAATTATCTTGTGAAAAAGTTTGAATTTTCCTCTTTAGGTTTTCTAGTTTAAATTTGAACTTAAAAGTTTTGTTTTTGAAATTTAAATAGTTAAACCCTAATGTTTTGAAAAGTTTCAAAAAACTTGCCCTCAAGTTTTGGAATTTAAATTTTTTATTAAAAGTTTAATTTTAAAATATTTAAATTCTAAACCCTAATGTTTTGAAATGTTTCAAAACCTGCCCTCAAGTTTTGGAATTTAAAATTTTGATTAATAGCTTAATTATGTAATTTTAAATTCTAAAACTCTAGTATTTTGAAAAGTTCAAATTACACCCTCATGGTTTTGTTAAGTTAATTAAAAGTTTAATTAAAAGAGAAAGTTAATAAAACCACCTAGTATTTTAAAAGTGTAAAATACACCCTATACTATATATATATATATATATATATATATATATATATATATATATATATATATATATGTAACATTAAAAGTCTAATATTATATATATATATATATATATATATATATATATATATATATATATATATATATATATGAGTAAAGAGTCAGTTTTACCGTTAGTAGGCCTCATTCACAAAGCTGGTCTATAAGGGGTGTTTAAGGAAATTGCGTATAAAATGGCAATTGAATGGGTATCCACTCTTACCCACCGTACTCTTGACTAGTGGAGGGTCGTTAGCCGAACGGGTAGGATAGGACAGAAACCTTCCATTATAAGTATAATGAAGTAAAAAGTAACTAAATGCTTTTACAAATTCCCAAATCATAGTTACTTTAGGAAAAATGTGAAATTGTATGCTAATCCATGGAATTACACTTCGTACCCTTGTCAAACATTAGTGGAGCGTGTGCGGCACTCTAATTTGGGGATGATATTGGTAGCGAAGGGTGACTCGATGTTTATCATAGATCAATGGACCGTGCGTGGCTAATCGGCACATTGATTAGGTGATAGTAACATTGAGTGCACCACGTGATTCGCACGGTTATTCACACCTTGTTTGTGATCCTCAGCATCCCAGTCACAAACATGAAGGGCATAATCGAGATTAAACATGTCATTGAAAAGTTCAATGAATCTCAAAATATCTAGGAGTTTCAGTTCATTTAAAACTTAAATTTCTTTTTCATTTTTCATGGTGGAAATTGGTAAATCGTCATTTACCTACCTTCAAATATTCTGCAACTAGATTACGGCATCCCTCTTCTAGGTTGTATAGTATTGTGTTGGATCCTAGCCTTGATGTTTCTTTTGGGTGTTACATCAAGGGTTCTAATCTACTTGACTTGAATTTCTCCCGTTTTGTAGATATTTGAATCTAACAATGATCTTTCCAAATCCCATGGAACAATTTTTCCAAATGGAGATGATATTCCACGATATGATCAAGGAACCAGAGATCATGTTGCACTTCCTCCACTTCCTCCAATTATTCTCCCTATCCCACAAGTTCGAAGGCTTGAAAAGTTCAAGCTCACTCAAGCACCTTTGGCAAGTAAACACGAAGATGGGAAACCTATGTGTGCACACGTATTAGAGATGAAGTCACACATTGACAGGTTAAGGATGTTGGGTATCGATATTTCAGGTGAGTTGGCTGTTGACTGGCTTCTTCAGTCGCTTCCTGAATCATATAGTGAGTTCGATAGATAGTACTATATGATAGACCATGACGTGACCCTCATTGATCTCACCTATTTGCTTATAGCTGTTGCATCAGCAATGATTTGGCATGCTGGTCAAGCAAATTTGTCTGGTGAATCAAACTCCCAAACTTCAATGGACACTGGCAACATTGGAAGTTCAGAAAGGACTAAGTATGAGATTCTCCCATGTGTTATAACAAAGGAGTCCATTTTCTTTTATTTCCAAGAGAGTGGACATTGGAGACGAAGCTGCCCAAACTACCTGAGACATCTAAGAGATGGGAGAGTCAAGACGTATGGCTCTACTAGGTAAAATCCAATAACTAACTCTATAAGTTCCTATTCTTTGATTTTCAATACATGATGTGATAAGATTACATTTTAATGTTTTGTAGGATCGAAGAAAAGAGAGGAAGCTTAAGGGAAGAAGTAAGATGAATCTGATCGTGAAGAAATGGATTTCGATCGCATTGCTTGAAGATCGGATTTTTGAATACTACTTTAGAGTTAGAATAGATTGCTTAGAAATTGAAATATCATAGTTTTCATTTGAATTGCATTATAAGGACAAGTTTTTCCGCAATAAAATGAATTTTGATTTTGTCTTATTTATTTATCCTTGCAATGGCATATGTGAAAATGGATGTTTATGTATTTCTAAATTTAGCAATGTTGAATTGGATGTGATTCTTGATTATGTTATTTGTGAAATGTCGAGAATTTACCAAATAGGGAGAGTTTCTCATCGCCCAAGTTTCAATTGGACAGAAACTTGGAATCATGCAACCTACATTGTGTGATGAATGAAAAACTTTAATATTTGGAAATTTAGAATAATTCTTTGACAAGGAGATCGAGTATACTAGGTTGTACATTGATCAAGTCCACCACAAGAGTGATAAAGATTCGTCATGATTTACTAAAGTTTAGTAAATATGATTATACTTATAAGATTAAGTGTAATTCTGAGTTGGTTGAAAGAGTTTCAATGAATAGCAGAACGAATAAAGAAGAATCAAGTAGGCAGAAAGATAAAGTTTCTCCATTCTAAGAAGAAGGGAGAGTACCTTTTATTTTGTTTTA